>NC_038045.1:47511126-48111126 GCF_002211085.1 Panicum hallii
AAAAATTTGATTCGGATGTATCCACTTTACTACCACATTAAATTCAAATACGTACACGAATATCCATATTGATGTTTAAGCGGATACAAATATCGGATATTTCGGATATCCGCGTTCATATATCCATTCCTAGTGATGCCATAAGAAACCTCCTGCTCAATTAGATGATTCTAACAGCATCGCCTTGCTGCTGTCGCTAGATTCTAGGAAGTAGTTGCACAATCATTTAGTGAAAGCTGTACTGTTGGTTATAGTAGCTTATATTATGGGCAATAGATTCTAGTTAGCCTGCCAACCCCTTTGATTGCAAACTTATGCTACTTGACAACACAAATTTCATGTGTGAGATGTCAACTCCTGGAGCGTTATGCGTCTTGTTTTTTTTAACACTAAAAGACACAACGATTTCCATTTGGTACGTAATTATCAGCAGTTATAGCCTTCATTATAACTTACAACGCCACAAATTAGTAAATTAATAATTACCAGTGGAAACTAGACTTACATTCAGATATGGAAAGGTGTGATTCTATCCCTCACCGGATTGGAATTATAAATGACACTGATACTTGGAGAGTGTGTTACTCTTCTTCATTTCAACGGCGGGGCTAAACTTCATTAGGGAACACAAATGAGGTAATAAAATCATATCACATAACTGAATCTGACATCTGAGATTGTAGCGCACCAATAATTTTGTTCAAAGTTGGTTGATTGTAGGGATTCCCTGTTTCTGATAATAAGTAAACTAATGTCGTTTCAACCTATACGCTTACATGGCTGGAAATTCTAAAATACAATAAATAGTAGAAGATCAGAAAAAAATATTTGTATTTAAAATTTTTACAACACCATACCACAGCCTTGAACAGCGACTCCATTGGAGACGGTAAAAGCCTTTGCACTGAGAAACCATAAGCTTTTGTACAACAATATTTTTACTCTGTTGTGTTTTTATAATTGGTTATAATGATTTTGAGCTTAAAAGTTTGTGTTAGGTTTATGGGCAACTATAATAATAGCATTAAAATGTCTTTCAGTATAAATAAAATGTACATTAAGCTGATCGCCTCCAAACTGCATTACAATATTTTCGTGCTATAAAGTTTACACCCTTGAACTATCACAAAAGTCTCATTTCCAACATTTAACTATAAAACCGGATAACAGAAGCCATCCAACTGCTAAAACCGGATAAATTTAGCCCATTGGGTGGTTTTGAAGGCAGTATTCCATTTTATGAAAATTAAAAATATTCAAATATAAACTAAAAAATTCATAACTAATTCATTTTAAATAAAAATAAGAAATAAGTTGTTGCCGCAAAAAATTGATCCGATGACTCCTCACGCGCAACCCTCCGGTTTGGAAGATCTGTTTAGCTCCAGTGCAGATTCTTAGCTTCTTGAGGTTCACGCGTACCGGTCAGTTTGATCATTCAACAGACAAGGTGTGTAACGACGTCATATCAGCCAATTAATAGAATTATAATGCTAAGCCAGTATGACACTTGGATAAATAAAATATATGAAGATCTGTCGACCATATGATAAGGTTGAAGTACACAAAACAAATGACTAATCCGATGACTAATGCTCGATGCGATAATTAAACATTTAGACACCCATCGGCCGACAAATATAATTAACAAATTGAATGATCGCCGAACAAATAAATCATCATAAATAGGACCAGCAAGCTGATAACAATTAATCTAGCATGGATCGGACCTAACCGAGACAACGTTGGCAGCAGGGTGGTAGACTCAAAAGTCACTCGCCGATGAATCTAAATGCGGCAAGATAAAAGTTTGATAAAGACCTAGTAAAGCTCAAGATAAAGATAAGAAACTATCAACTAATGAGAACTAATCTGATGGTTTTATTAATTAAACCAATCTTTTCCAAGCAACTAAGCAACAGATTCAATAGATATAACCCGATAGATCTAAATAAGGCCAAGATAACTCTATCAGATCTAGCAAGAGGTCGAATGATGCAGTCTTACAAGATACGGTAGGAATCGATAACTTGTAGATGAACTAGACAAAATTATAGCGATGCACCAGTAATTAAAGTCTAGAGCACATGGTAATGGTGATGCTTGCAAGTGAACCGGAGTTCAAGGCGATGCAACCTTATTCACCAAAGAAGTTGTTGGGAAGTTACATTACTCCTACTCCTAGAAGTTGGCGTTGAGCTAAGAAAAAATAGAGTTGATGAATTGATCGAGAGATTAATTACAATAACCCTGGGTGTACATATTTATATACATAGGGTGGATACTAGTACTTGTTGGACACGACACAAACTTTCCTAAAGATAAAAGAAAAATAACCGACTCTGCCTTATTAATAGATAAATTTAAACTGGCATGTTGTGGTTTTCATGATTTCTTATTTAACTCGGTCTCTTTTGGATAAATTTTCATTGGCTGATTGATTTTTTTCCTTAACTGAATTCTCTAAGAATCTTATCAAATTTTGATGTCAACACATGTACTAGTATTTTTCTAAAAAATATAACCTATCAATTGGCATTCTACTTGCATATATTTTTTTCCCCCTCTTGACCCCTAAAGAAAATCTAGTTGCAGTCCGGTCGCGTCGGAGACATCCTTATCAGATTTTGAGGCTTCGTCGTCCGGCTCCTCCAAAATTATGTTAGGATCGGCTGGCTCATCCTTATCATCCGAAAATAAAACAGAGACAAAACAGATTTGTTTCAATGACATATCTAATCAGATTGAAATTGATGTCGAAGTGCCTAACGGACATTGGTTCTTCTGGAAAATTATATCCCGACGTAACAAAAAATCTTTTCTTTTACGTTTTCATTTAAGAAGCTAGTGTATTTTTTTTTGAGGGTATAAGCCCCTATCTACATCTACTTTGCTTGAGTGAGCATAATATAGATTTTTTTATGCGATTCCAAATTCGAAAATAACTCATTAGAATTATTAAAATAACCGTCCTGATACATTAGGTAGGAATATTTAGATTCGGTTATCCGGATCAACTTTTTTTCATGTTTCTAGTATTTTTCTAGTATTTGTTTGCTTATAGTTATGCTTATTATTTTTAAATAAATAAGATACAAATAGAGCAACAACAGATAGATTACATTTTAAAAAAAATTAAAAAAGATTTGGTACTAGTTTCATATTTTATGTGAATTAAAAAGAATAAAAGATGTTATGTACAAATATCACATTGAAAATAAACTTCTACTATTTAATATTGAAAAGATATTTCTCCAACGGTGACTTGTAGACAAGTAGTTGGACAGTATGAAATGGAAATAGCCTGGGACTATTAAACATGCACATGCCTCATATTTCCAATCACGTTTCAATGTTTCCCTGTCCCGCAGCAGTTCCTACATTGGATTTCACGTGCACGTGAAATTTGCTCCAACATGTTCCGCTGGCTTACTCGCTGCAGAATGGATTTCCAACTTCCTTCGTACATGTTGCAAATGGTCACCGAATCTCTTAGCAACACATTGCATGCTTTGAGTCGGCCTATACTGCTTAGCAAGTCAACGGCAATTGGTACAATGTACAGGCGCAATTAGTGTACAACAGGGCACTTGTTTTCCTTTTAGTTTTAAATCATGCAACCAATTAAAAATATTGTACAACGATTTTTTTATAATTGGTTATAATGATTTCAAGCTTAAAAATTTGTGTTAGGTTTATGGGCAACTATAATAATAGCATTAAAATGTCATTCAGTATAAAAGAGGGATCATTTAAAACATATATTAAGTCGATTGCCCTCCAGACTGCATTACAACATTTTTATGCCATGAAGTTTACAACCCGAACTATCGCAAAAGTCTGATTTTCAACATTTAACTATAAAATCGGATAACGGAGGCCATCCAACTGCCAAATTCAGACAAATTTAGCACTTTAAGCGGTTTTGAAGGCGGTATTCCATTTTATGAAAATAAAAAATATTCAAGTTTAAACTAAAAAATCCACAAATAATTCATTTTAAATAAAAAAATGAAACATGTGCTAGTATTTTTTCTAAACAATGTAACATGTCCATTGGCACTTTACTTGCCAGATATCCGGATCCAATTTTTCATGTTCCTAGTATTTGTTTGCTTGTAGTTATGTCTATTATTTTTAAATAAACATATAAATAGAGCAACATTAATTTTTTAGAAAAAATTTGATACTAGTTTCATATTTTTTTAATTTAAAATAAATTGGTTTTGATTTTTTATATCTAACTAGAATTTTTATTTTTTCAGAAAATACAAAACCACTTTGAAACTATCAAAAGGGATAAATTTGTCCGGTTTCGACACTAGATTTTCCTTGTTGTTCAGTTTTATAGTTGAATATTGAAATCAGACTTTTGCGATAGTTTCATAACGTAAACTAGACTTTTCCTGACAATAATGATTGCTCTCGAGGTTATAACTGGCTATAAAAGACTATATAATGTAGTGCAGTATTTTTATACGCAATAAAATATTGTATTGTCTTATTTTTATCTATAACAAATCTACGGAGAAACTAGCTTCTTAATAATTACTGGAACCAGCCTATCAACCCGTGCTCCCGCACGTGCTAATTAGAATTAATATAAAAATTAGACTTATAACTAATAATTATAATTATCTATCTCACGTCCTCTTTTATCTATTAAATATTCTAACACATACTCTAAAATACATATTTATCATTATCTAGTTGCAATAGATTTTATTTTGCATCACATCTTCATGTGTGTTTGCTATATATTTAATTGAACCATTTGTTTATGAACCATCATACATGAATACATGATGACACATATAGTCGGTAGTATTTTTATATAAATAATAACATAAATAATATATTAATAATGATAGAAATAGTAATTTAGAATTCTATATTGGTGCACTTTAATATTTTTTATAATTATTTAATTTAGATTCAGATTTAATGGTTACTTTAACTTTTAATAATATAAATGAATAGTTTATATGCAAATTTAGGGGGTTGTTTGCACTATTTTTATAATGGCATAGAGGTTACTTTAGATTTTTTTAATGACAGAGGTGGGTAATTTAGATATATGTTTAGGGGTTACTTAGTCTATTTTCATAATGGCAGATGTGAGATAATTTAGATGTGAGATAATTTATTAGGGACGATAACAGATCCAATGACTATTGCGATTAGAGTTGCCGGATTGATGGTGAGATGTTTCTAATTTTTATGAGAATTTGTAGAATTTCTCTATTTTTTAAATATCTATTTAGAATTCTAGGATTCTATGTGGCTTCACGTGGAGGTTTCAAAAGTAGGCTCTAATTAATAATAGTAAGATGGTATGAGTTTTATATATAACTAAAATTTTTGAAGTTCTTAGTTCATAGACCATATAAATTGTTGACAATACGCAACATCACCTAAACAGATTGCATGCACGTGAATTTAAACGAAACAATAAACTGTGGACCATGCATACGTACTGGACACCTCTTTAGTGCATTCCAGTGGTACGAACATGAAAAGGAAAAGAAAGAAAATGGTTGGCAAGTAACTTCAATTCAATTCAGTGTTTGGTGTCCACTTCCGCATGTAAAACAACACTCATTTGTTCCGCCGACTTTAAATTCTCTCGCACTCCGGCCACTGGCCAATCCTCCCCATTCTCACCTCCACAACACTTCTTCACATACAGGATCCAGCATGAGTTCATCACCGATTCAAAAGTGCCTCAAAATCTTCTACACCAAGACTGTAGACAACTTCCTCCTGGTAGTCTCAATGTCGCTCACAGTTGCAGCCATCGCTGTGATGGCAAGAAGCAACCCTAATGGTCTCACTGATCGAATCCAAGCCCTCAACCATTCACACCACATCTTGCTGATCGGATTGTTCTTGGCCACCGCGGTGACTGTGTACATCCTGCAGCGTCCGCGCACGGTGTACCTCGTCGACTACGCTTGCTTCCGCCCCCCATACAACTACCGTGTTCCCTCCGCCAGTTTCGCCGAGCATGTCCGCCAGGTAAGCCAGTTCAGCGAGCGTAGTGTCCGTTTCCTGACACGCCTTCTCGAGAGATCGGGCCTTGGTGAGGAGACGAGCCTGCCTCCAATGAGCTTCTACATTGAAGGTTACAAGTACAGTACGCTGGAGGCTGCTCGCAAGGAGGTTGAGCTTGTCATCTTCTCCGCCATCGATGATCTGTTTGCCAAGACAGGCATTGATCCTACCACCATTGACGCCGTTGTCGTAAACTGCAGCGGATTCAGCCCAACACCATCTATGGCAGATATGATTGCAAGCAAGTACAAGATGCGTAGCGACATCCTCAGCATCCATCTGTCTGGGATGGGGTGTAGCGCCGGGTTAATCTCGATAGATCTTGCGAAGAACCTGCTGCAGGCCATGCCCCAGGGTGCACGAGCATTGGTCGTATCTACAGAAACCCTGACACCCAACTACTATCTTGGAAACGAGAGAGCTATGCTGCTTCCATACTGCTTGTTCCGGATGGGTGGAGCTGCCGTGCTGTTGTCGACGTCACCGGCGAAGGCCAGATTCAGGCTCAAGCACATCATACGGACACTCACTGCAGGAGACGATAGATCTTACCGGTGCATCTTTCAGGAAGAGGACGACAAGGGGAACACAGGGGTCAACCTCTCCACCGACCTCATAGCCGTCGCTTCCAACACATTCGAAACCAACATCACCACGGTCGCGCCGCTCATCCTTCCGGTCTCCGAGAAGCTGCTGTTCGCGCTGTCCCTCGCGTCACGAAAGCTTTTCAAGATGAGGAAGAAGGTGCGCATGCCGAACTTGCTCACAGGGTTCGAGCACATCTGCGTCCACGCAGGCGGGCGGGCGGTGATCGATGGGATCCAACGCAGCCTGCGCCTGTCGGATGAGCATGTTGAGCCATCCAGGATGACACTGCATCGATTCGGCAACACATCCAGCAGCTCCCTGTGGTACGAGTTGGCATACGTAGAGGCCAAGCGCCGCATGCGCAAGGGTGACCGGGTATGGATGATTGGATTTGGGTCCGGATTCAAGTGTAACAGTGCAGTATGGGAGTGCATCGTTCCTGCCAGCAATGAAGATGGACCTTGGGCAGGCTGCATCCATCGTTATCCAGTGCATATTCCTTAATATTCGTAAAGCATGTTGCAGCAAACACAGAAACTCAAAAGTCACCAATAAGTAGTAATGTCAAGTCTTTATAATTTTGCGCCCATCAGTTTGCAGACTTATCTTAATGCCCCATTCAGCTGTACTTAGCTATGATATCATCATGTTGTGTTTCTGTGAAATTAAACGGGCCTTTGAGCCTGTATAAGAAAAATTAAAACTCATAATATTCTTCAGAGTAAAGTACATCAGCGATCCTCAAAACTTATCAAGCCGTGTCATCCCAATCCCCGAACTCGTAAAATGCATATTTGGCTCCCTAAACTTAGCTTCGAGTGTCGTTCGGGTCCCCGAACTTGTAACTTGCATATTTGACTCCCTAAACTTAATTTGGGTATCATCCAGGTCCCTAAATAAAAAAAATTATATATTTGACTCTCTAAATTTGAGTTCGGATGCATATCATCTAGGTCCATGGTTTAATTTAACCATCAATATCTAAAAATTAACAATACAAGTTGAGTTTATTAGATTCCCATGAAAAAACATTCATAATTATTCCTTCATACAAATTATTTGTCAAACTATCACCATGTTGGCCACGTCAACCTAATGTGAGGTGCCCATCGCCAACATCAAAGCAATTAGCAATACTTGTTGTTAGATGATGAGGTGGGATCAAACTCTCGCCAATGCTTGCAACGGGAGGGAGACATTATAGGGAAGGAGCTCGAAGATTGTGTTGCGAATAACGGCGAGAGCCATGCCTATGGGAAGAAAGAAGGTGTACACTCGACGAAAAGTTTAGGGAGTCAAATATGCAATTTGCGAGTTTGAGGACTGGAATGACATCTAAAGCTAAATTTAGGAAGCCAAATATGTATTTTTTAAGTTCGGGGACCGGAATAACACAACATGACAAGTTTAAGGACCGATCTCTATTCTTCAAGTAACCTATCGGGACCATCAGGAAGCAGCTTGTGCATTGGTATTGGAACAAATTATGCCAAGACACCGGAGAGACAGGAGTTCATGGATCAGCCAGGGGTGGGACACATTAGTCTGTCCCCTTAACCAAATTGGGTTATGAATACATTCATATGTATTATTAGTTTATTACCAAATTTAAATAATTTGTCTGTATTAGTAAACCTGAAAAATGAGCAAAGTGCTTTATATGAAGTTCGTTCCCTAGGTCGCTCCTTCCTAAAAATGGCATAAACATGAACTCTGCCTGCGATTTGGTCCTCCATTCGAATTTTAAGTCTGGGGTCGCTCTCCTCAATTCCCATATCCGTCTACTCACTTGCAACAATAATGCCTAATAAGAGGTTCAGCATCTACGGAGTAGGAGTATATATTAATTAGGGAACAAGAGTAAATTCTCTCATTACCACTGAAATTTACATGGATCTCTTTAATGCCATCAAATTTTTTTACTTCCCTTCACTGTCACTGTTTTAAATTTGCATTCCCATGCTCGCCACTTCCGTTAAAATCTGTTAACTTGTGGTCACTGGCACTTTGGGCCCACAACCACCCCCTCTGTTATCCTTTCCCAGCCACACACTAAATGTCGTAACATGTTGATTCCGCGATGAACCGACCGGAGTAGCGTTACGGAGTTCGTGAGAAACAACCAGACTCCTCCAAGCTACCCAAATGCTTATTAATCATATCAGTAGACTTTAGCACATGCTATGTGAGTGTTAGTGTTAGGTTAGATCTAGAAAGAGTGAGAGAGCAAGATGTTGCTGCCTTGCGCATGGTTCTAGAGTGAATCACCGCTGTAATCTTGGTGTGCCGGCCCCTTGGAGTTTTTTGACTCATCAGCAAGTCTTCGATCTTCCAGCTTGGTGTGGAGCAGCAACGATGACTTTGTGCAGGGAACGAGGAGACTCCTTCTTCGTGGGAAGCTCCGTAGCGAAGGCGGCGTCAAGGTGACCGGAGGACTTGGCGTGAGCCTTAGTGGCCGAGTCTTTGTGGAAAGTTAAGGGGAGTTCCGGAAGAGACTTGGTGCCCGGGAAGCAATACTCTTTGTGAATACTTCAAAACATGGACTAGAGGTGGTTTAGTGCCTACCGATACCATGGGATAAATCCTCATATCAAGAGTTTACTTCCTCTCATCCCCTCCTTTACCTTTCTACATTTCATACTTGCAACTTGTGTGCCTTTACTTTCTTAGTGTAGTATCTTTCTAGGATTGACAATAGATTGCAAAATTTCTTTTGGGATGAGGGTTTCACACCAGATGAAATATAGTTGCACATCTAGATATATAGCATGTTCTAGATTATATTTTGTATGATTTAGTTTGAGCCAAAGGTTAAGATTAAGATTTTAAGTTTGTCTAATTGAAACCCTCTCACTCTTAGTCTACGAGCACCGATTCCTTTTAATTCATACGTCTTTGTTCTTGAATAGTTCCCTCTTTTTTTTGTTTTCCGCAATAGTGGTATTTCTCTTTTCTTTTTCCTTCTCTTCCTCAAAAAATATTATGGACAGCTTCTATAGAAGCCCACACCATCTTCATGTTGATTATAGTAAAAATTTTGTTGTTGACGTCAACTAAGGTAGCACTGCAATACTGTGAGTTATGTGCCCTATATGCTCTTCCGTGCAATATGCATTTCAGTGGCTTTTTCTACATTTTTGATAAAGAGTTGGTAGCTACATGAGCGCGTGTTTGGATAGTTTTGCTGCATCTCTTTGTTCCCACCAATTTTTGAATTGATGCAGCAATGGAACTTATGGAAGTGCTGCTGCCGCAGCCATTTTTACCAAACAGCCATCAATTCTAATATGACCACTTGTAATAAAAATATTTAGTTATTTTTTGACGGCAATGCTTTTCGAAAGTTCTAGGTTCCTATAGAAACCATGGTTCGTTTAGCTAGGACTCTAACAAAAAACAAAAAAAAAATCTTATTAGAATCAGACATCAAGGAATCGTTTTCTCAAAATAAATTGGAATTGCTAAAGAATATGTAAGACATATTATGAATGAAATTTCTATTATTTCATACTTAAACATCGAAGTTTTAGAGATATATACTTGCATTAAAATTGGGTTTTGTTTTTCGATAAAGGAAGTTTTATTGAATTCAAAATCTTTACATCGAGCTGCTACAAAGACCTTGAGACACTCTCAGCCTCTGCATGTATAACCAGGACACCCACAGTTCACAACACAAGACCCTTATCTTAAACCTCGACCAAAGCATTCACCTGGCCACTTTGGTTGTGCCTACAGGGTACCTATGAATGCAACCAGCCCAAGGTCCGTCGAGGTTGCTATGAGACTGGATGCACTGCCACACGACGCTATTGCACTTGAACCCTGATCCAAACCCAATCATCCACACTCGATCGCCCTTCCGCATCCGAACCTTAGCATCTATGTACCCAAGCTCATACCAAACCGAGCTGCTCGACGTGTTCCCAAACCTGTGCAGCGTCATCCGCGATGGCTCAACGTCCTCATCTGACAGACGAAGGCTGCGCTGGACAGCATCAATCACCGCTCGCCCACCAGCATGGATGCAGAAGTGCTCGAAGGCCATCCGGAAGACAGGAACGTAGGGCTTCATCTTTCTGTTCATCAGCAACTTACACGCTATCAGTGAGAGCACGAACTGCAGCTGCTCCGACAACGGGAGAACCAGGGACCCTATTGCCGTTATGTTGGCCTGCAGCGTGTCACCAGCAACAGCCACAAGGTCTCTGGACAGGTTGACTCCAACCTCACCCTTGTCATCCTCCTGCTGGAATGCACACTGGTAAGACCTATCTTGGGCGGCTGTGATTGTGCGTGCGGTGTGCATGAGCTTGAAGCGGGACTTAGACCTAGATGTGGACAGTAGCACTGCAGCCCCACCCATGCGAAACAGGACGTTTGGTAGCAACATTGAAAGGTTCCTCCCAGTGTAGAACTTGAGAAACGAGACGATCTCCGTGGACACCACCAGTGCATGCGCGCCCTGGGGGGCGACCTGCAGGAGGCTTTTCACGGCTTCCACTGCGATCATCCCAGCACTGCACCCCATCCCGGAGATGTGGACGCTACGGACGTCACTTCGCAGCTTGTATTTGCTCACGATCATGTCAGCTAGAGATGGCACTGGACTGAAAACCGTGCAGTTCGTGACGACTATGTCAACTGCCTCAGGGCTGATGCCTGTCCTAGCAAACAAGTCATCAATGGATGAGAACATAACCTGCTCAGCCTCGTCGCGGGCATCGCTCAACGTGTGAGATGGCGGGATGTAGTGGGTAGCAGTTGGGAGGTAGCTCTGGTCACCGATACCGGAGTTCTCAAGCATGCGCTTCATGAACTGGATGCTTTTGTCGTCGGTGGATGGCACTTGGCGAGCGTGTTCGACGAAAGAGGCTAAGGGGATGCGGCAATCGGATGTGTGGCGGAAGCAGGCATAGTCCACAAGGTAGACGCTGCGAGAGCGCTGCATGAGGTAGAGGGTACCTAGGGCAATTGCAAGGAAGGTGACTGAGAACAGGTGGGCATGCCGCACTGAATGGAACCATGCGAGAAGCTGGGCAGGGCCAAGTTGAGCGGCTTTCAGCAAGAAGATGGTTCCAGTTAGCACAGCAGCAGTGAGAACAGAATTGTTTATGACAAGCTGGGAGAAGTAGTTGTAGCGCTTGATAGAACTGGGTGGTGAGTTCATGTTGCTGACGCTCCTGATGGAGTACCTTCTCATATGGAGCAAGACTACTGGAGGCTGTGCAAGGTTTTAAAGGGGCATATCTTTCATAGCATTTATGCAATGCAAGGGCCACTAAAACATCATGGGGAATATTAATTTATTTGAGGCAACTAAAAATCGTGCGTGTCTAAACCAAACTCTTAGTAAGGTTTAAAGGTATTGGGCCGAATCAATACTTGACTTAAATTGTTTCTAGATGCATGCAAACTTTATCTTCGTCACCCTAACACATGACATTTCTGCGTGGCTGAGGCAGAGACGTATCTCTCTCCCTCACACGCGCGCGCGGCGATAGATATTTTCAAGAATGTGGAAAAAACAGTAGACGAGACTACGAAACAGTCGTGGACAAGCATGTGCCAGGACAACAGGTTCAACAGCATGTACCAGAGATCGTATTATCACAAATTGTTGGCTGTTGGAAAGGTGGTAGCTTAAAAATTTGTTGGCAGGCGGTGGCTTTAAAAAAAAGAGGAAGGTTTTCCAAAGGCGCTTAGAAGAAGAAGTTGGCAGGTGGAACTGTATAAATAATGTAGATATGTATGGTCCGTGGAAATATAATGTCGCTAAATTTAGGGGAATTTCTTGTACTCTGCAAAGTCTGGATCACATCTGGTCATTTCACTGCTTTAATTTTTATGTTGCTACTTGAAACTTGCAGTTGTGATTTAGCTGGGGAGCAAACGACCACCCATGACGCATCGCATCCGTTCATGTCTGATTGTCAGGCTCGTGGATCGCATGCTGTGGGTTCGTGTGCATGTGGAGAGAAATTGGAAGAGATTTAGCTCCCAACAAGAGGCCGTGTTTACTGACCAACTGCCAACTAATTGTTCTTAGCGTTAGTGCTCCCAGCTCCATATAATGCAGTGATACAGTTTACAGTGAATCTGACTGAATTTCATTTTCGATCGACCTTAGGAATCCAACATTGAGGCGTGGAGCGGGGAACTCGATTTTTTCTTCTTTGTTAGGGGAAGGAAGCAGTGCTAAATTATTTAAATTTTTGTTGAATTCAAAATTTTGAAGTGAAAATTGTAGTGCCTGCGCCGGGGGAAACAAGTTATAAATCGGCCAGTTCTTAGTTAAATTCCATCATTTTTTTGGAGACGAATAAATAGAGCGTCGGCGCGAGCATTTTATTTATCTGAGATGCATCGATAGGCGTAGAGAGCTGGCTCCACGAAAGCTCATTAGGATCCTGCAAGTGCAATGGCGTTCTAAGGCCAAAATATTATACCGTGTAGGCTACTGCAGTCTACAGCTAGTCTTGCCGTCAAGAAAATGCAGCATTTCTGCAGAAAGATAGCCCAGTCCTGACTTGGCCTGAAATGATAAGGTTTTAGCTGACCGAATTGGCCTGAAATAAAAGTTTTAGCTGACCGTATTGGCCTGAACAAGAAAAAAAAGGAACATGGTGAATTGGTGAGATCTGTGGGTACATCTCAGTGAGGTTGTAGGCATGCAGCTGAACTGCTCTAGTATCTTCAGTGCGACGGTCTCTCTGAAATACACGTATCCTCTGCAGTATCGCACGTGCATTGAAATTAGCGGACACTATAGATGGCCAAACGTGCCGCACGGCTCCGACACGGTAGGGTCCAGCACGACACAGTTAGTCACGAAAGCTTAGTCGTGCCGTGCCGTGTCGGCACTGCATGCCATCTCGCCGGTCCAGGCATGTTGGCCCGGCGATTTTGTGCCGGCCCAGGCACGACGGACGCGGCGCGACGCGATGAGAGAGGGGTGGCGCGCGGCGCAGTGAGGGCAGGGGTGGCACGCGGCGCGGCGCGGGAAGCCAGTGGAGGCAGCGGCATGCAACGCGGCGAGGGGAGGGGCGGCGCGGCGCGGCCCGGCATGACGAGGGAAGCCAGCGGGGATGGCGGCGCGCGACGCAGCGAGGGGAGGGGTAGTGGCGCGCGACGCCGGGGCGACGCGGGGACAACAGGGAGGGAAGGCGTGCGTGGGAGCAGAGCAAGAGAAGAGGAAAGAGGAGAACGGCAGGGAGGAAGGCGCACACAAGAGAGAGAGGGAGGAGGCAGTGAGGAGGTGGCGGCCGGTCGGTGGAAAGGGTAGGAGAGAGATTAGGATTTGAGGGAGGAGATGGTAAGTATATATATGAGTGGTTATGGGCTGAGCCCGTGCTAGATCATGTCAGCCCAGTAGTCGTGTCGTGTACGTGCTGACACTGCGTGTTGAGATTTCGGCCCACGCATAATACTACGGTCATGTCGTGCTGGCACTGGCACTGACATTATATCCATCATGTCGGTTCGTGTTCGTGTAGTAGTTTTTTTATATCGTGTCCCGTACGGTTCATATGGCACGGCCCGTATGGCCATCTACAGGGGACATGTCAACAACTCAGCGACGCTCGGTTCCTCTAGTTAGGCTTCTAGCTGGGCCAAATTGCAGGCCAGCATGCCATCCAATGTGGACAATGGACTGCGGGCCCAAAAGCTCAAGAGCATATGTAAACTACGCAAGAGAGAAACGAACTATGGGCCCAATGAGACTTTGATGGAGGTGTGTATTAAGATTAAAGTCTATCCTCATGTACAGTAAGAAATTATAAAATGTTTATGAACTGTTTTAGAACTAGTGAAAATGGAACCTATACTATTATGACATCTTCATTAGTGAAGTAGTGAAAATACCGCAGTGCTGTAGATTGAATACTCACTATACCTAAAAAGGTTTGCAAAAGCTTTTAGTTTTTATTACGGGCAGAATGGGCACAATAGACCTCTCTATAAAATTTCATTATCAAACTCTAGTTAATTAGAAAATGAAAACAAAATTTTCGGTAATACATCTTACAAACAGATTTTTCGATAAAAAAACATCTGCAATGACTACGTCTATGTCAGTGTCAATATTTAAAGGAAGTTATTATTAGCGAGATTTAAACCTTATTCCGCTGCCAATTCAATTGAATGAAAGAGTAGCCTTTTATTTTTTATTTTGCAGGCAAAGGGCAGTGCTCTGATTCTGCCAAAGCTAAAGCAGATTCGCTAGCTGCCAAATGTTCAGCACAGATGGACGCCGTATATTACCTAGTTCCTACAACTATAACACAAAACGTCCAGGATTCATCGACGTGCTATGATTTGCTAGCTAGGATATGTATGACTTTTTTGGCTGAAGATATTTACTTACGAATGTTCGAATGTTCAAGGTCGGAATTTTTTCTTAATCTAAAAATATGTGTGAGGCTTTTTGTTACACTCACTGGGATTGTAAAGAATGTGAAACTCAATAAACATACTGAGGAGTATATACTTAATTTGCCTCCCTAATCAGCACACGGTGAAGTATAATACGGTAGTCGTAGGCATTTTTATGACAACACTGGATGAGCTACATCAAAGAACAAATCCTCCATAGCACATGCACGCATGTTTGGTCACATAATCGCAGTGCCTCATGCCGACACGTGTCCCTTCATGTATTTTAAGTCCCTGCGAATTATAGTTTCTGTAATTGTTTTTTCAAAAATATAATTTCTGGAATTCTCCGTGACATTTGTATTTTCGCGTTCAGAGTGGAATATACTACATGCGAAGACAAAGACGGTGTCCCAAAGATATCGTGACAAGGACATATGACTCAAGTGGATAAACACTAGCCCCACCAGCAAACAGTAGGAAATTTGATTGATTGATTGATTTATTTATTTATTTTGCTCAGCCATTGTCTTTCAATATTCCAGTTTAATCTTTTTGCAGCGGTTCATTTATTTTTAAAAAAAATCATGTAAAATAGAGGTTGGGGGATACTCAGACTCATCTCAATACTCAGATCGAATACTAGTAGAATGGCATTGGAATTTGAAGCCTATAATTCCTATTCTAGCTTTCTACTTCCTCCGTCTCAAACTATTAGTCATTTTAGTTTTTCTAGATTTACAGTCTTTATTTATATACCTAGACATAAATATATATATAGATGCACAGAAAAACTATGTATTTAGAAAAATTAAAACGACTAATAATTTGGAACGGATGCAGCTGGTAAACTGAGGAAAGAAGCGCGTCCATCTCAGTGACATGGACATCGGTCACATATGTACAGCCAAGATCTGGACGTGCAATTGGCAATTGACATGCTTTGGATCACGAAGGGCACCCCATCTTCCTCCCATTGGACCGCAGGGATGGGCATGACGTTGATGTCCCGGCGAGGTTCACTCACATCCAAATCTGAAATCTCACTCTGCTGTCCCATTTTGGAGGAGGAGCATACCTGCCTGCCTCGATTTCCCAAAGAATATGCTTCTGTTTTGATAGGAAGGCCCTCTTCATATTGGCAACTTGTTACATGCAAAGATTTTCTTTTTCATGAAGAAAAGGGAAACCTTCTTTGAGCATAAGTTGTATGTCAGCAGTTACCAAGCAAGTGGATTTTATCCTGTCGACAACCGGTACATTGCTGGAGAATGTCGGAACTGATTGCTACGGCTCAGCCGAGGACACGGAGGAAAAGGAAAGGAAGGTAAGAAAGACGACTTGGAGCTAGCTTGAGCAGCTGCTACCTTTAGAGGCTGACGACCTGCACCTTCGATGCGACATGCAAGTGCTAATCCACTAGCCGTGTGGACTAGGATGTGACATGTTTATCTCCCATGTTCAAGCCGGAATTGAGTGAGCTGCAGAGCAGTCATCACCAGGACTTGGCAGGTCGGCTGCTTGTAAACTGTAACTTCCCGGCGGTTATGCTTGTCCAGTGATTGCTAGTGGTCGCATCAGCACGGACGGCTCACGGTTCAGATGGAACAGAGCTCCATAGTCAGCAAAACCGTAGTCAAGATCAACGGTAGATGGTCAAAAGACAGGATGAATTGCTTGAACGTTTTTGATACAGTATACGCACCACGATACGTAATCGTTGTTTTTCTCACATTCTGTTATCTGACCAAGAACAAGATAGAAAAACTATACAATACATATTCTCAAGAATCCATAACCAGTCATCAAAAATGAAAAGTTATCGTTAAAATGCTATTTTCCCGGACAGCCCAGGTTCATTCAATGCTCTGTTAAGACAAAGCTAAGGGTCCCATCTTCCTGTGGTCGAGTTTACTTCTGTAACTTTATTCTGTTGCTTCAATCTCTTCCATACTAGCGGAAATGAGGAATGATTTTTGTGATGCACAAAACAAGCCAACATACAATACACCTTGGCAAAGTGCGCCGGTACTCCATTAATTTCTTGGTTACTATATATGGAATTTCTGTCAAATTAATTATGTAATAAGTACGCAAAAGGGAGCCAAAAAGCCCTTTGACTCACTGTAAATTATATTGTTGAGAGCCTAGTTTTAAACCCCTGTTACATTCATCTGACGACATTACCTTTGTTTCTACGCACAATTTAGTCTCCCATGACAGAGAGAGCTGGGACAAAGAACGCATGCCCGAGGCACCATCTTCTTTGCCTGCTGGGTAGGCATTTGCATTTTACAGGGGCATTATCTTCACTGGATAAGACCTGTATATAATTCTGGCATACCAGGTCGGCATCGCCGTGAGTCCGAGTGTTTTGTAAGCCCATGCTGACCACGCTGCTACGCTCCAAGGGGTCATCGACCACTATGCTCCACGGCATCAACATTTCGAAAACGATTCAGATCCCCGGCTGGGGACCCCGGCCGGAGGCCAAATATTTTCTTCATGTTTTTCGGGTGTGCGGTTTTGTAGGCTTCCAAATTTCGGGCATGGCAGCTAGGAGCGCGTAGATCGTCGTCCTTGGGGGACCATACGTTAGGACGCGGCGCACAAGCTAAGCTGCCATGCTAGTATCCAATGTTACTTCACCTCTCTAGTAAGGACATGGAGTGCATAAATGGCAACATTACAATTGAAGATCCAATCATTGTCAGCTCTACGCACTTCGAAACTTTATTTTGTATGCCAGCTCCAAATCTTCGTAATAAATTAAATAGGATTAGGCCGTTTTAGGGCATTTGGAATCGTTTACTACCTCCGTTCCAAAATATAACAAATTTTTGACTTGGTCAAAGTCAAATATTTTTATCTTTAACCAATAGTATCTCTAAAAATAATTAATTTTAAATAGAAAATTACATATTGCGATAGCTGGTTATATTATGAATAAATCGGGTGTTATATAACTGAAACGACCCATGCATATGCGCATGCTTTCGAACTTGTCCCTCTTTTAAATTTTATTAAAAAATCAAAGAGCAAAAAGAAAAACGATTTCTGAGGTTTGTAATGGTAACAGAACATGTAGTAACGTGTAACATAGTAAGAGGTAAGATGTAGGAGTTGTTGTTTGCGACCACTGTGCTAGGGAAAAATGGAGTTCAAGGAAGGCTTTTCTTTCAGGGTCCACAGGGTCCCACTGCCAGCGTGAACCCACAGCAACCGTGAGAGCGACCGGGAAAGGGCTCTGGGCGTCGCGTAGCTGAACGGGGTGGTCCACCGGAAATCCCGTCGGAGCCAATCACAGGCGCTCGCGCCGGATGCTGCATGCCCTTCGGCCAATCACGTCGCAGATAAGACCTGCAGGTGTGCCCCGCCGCGACACCAAAAGTGCAAAGTACACACCATGGGTCCCCCCAAAAGCGCACAAGCCGGGCCCACAACCTCCTCCGGTGCTACAAAACCTAAGCCCACGATATTTCCGGCGCAAAAAAAAATTGTAATCTACAGTACGAAGCTCAGAGTGTACATCGATACATGTGAATACTTGCGTCGCGTCCATTTAGAGCGTACAGGGGACATCACTGACGAGCAAGATCGCTGCACACGCTGCGTTGAAGAGAGATGATTGCTACGGCCGGCAGCTCGGCGAAGAAGGAGGCGGCGGCGGCGGCGGCGATGGGCGGCAAGGCGGCGCGGGCTTGCGACGGGTGCCTGCGCCGGCGGGCGAGGTGGTACTGCGCGGCGGACGACGCGTTCCTGTGCCAGGGGTGCGACACGTCCGTGCACTCCGCGAACCCGCTCGCGCGGCGCCACGAGCGGCTGCGCCTGCGGCCGACGTCGCCGCCGGGCGCGCCGCCGCCGCCCGCGAAGCGCGAGCCTCGGGACGAGGTGGTGCCCGCGTGGTTCAAGCGCAAGGCGCGCACACCGCGGGGCGGACACACCAAGAGCCTCGGGCAGGTGCTGTCGCGGCGGCTCGTCGTGCCGGAGGCGGCGGGCGGGGACTCGCCCGAGGGGCGGAACGGGGAAGGGGAGGTGGAGGAGGAGGAGGAGCAGCTGCTCTACCGCGTGCCCGTATTTGACCCCGCCCTCGCCGAGTTCTGCTCGCCGCCGCCTCTTGAGGAAGCGGCGGCTGTCGCGCCGTCCTGCAACGAGGACGGCGCCGTCGAGGACCCCGCGAAGCCGGATCCGGCGGCACCGGCTGCGCCGCAGGCGCAGCTCTTCCCCGACGGCCATGCCAACTTCGAGCCCACCGACGCCGAGCTCAGGGAGTTCGCCGCTGATATGGAAGCCCTCCTCGGGCGCGGCCTGAACGATGGCAACGAGGAGGACTCGTCGTTCTACATGGAGACGCTGGGCCTCCTCGACCCGGTGGACGACGACGCCGCGCGAGTCAAGGTCGAGATCGACGGTGGCGGTGCCTGCGAAACCAGCGGTACGCTGGCGTGCGGCTTCGAGCTGGAGGCGGAGGCATCTGACGAGATGCTGGACATCGACTTCGACTACGGCTCGCCTGATCAGGAGACGCCGCCGGAGGACGAGAAGGCCGGGAGCAACGACACGAGCGCCGACGCCCAGTTCTTGCAGACGAGCCTCTCGCTCACCCTCAACTACGAGGCGATCATCCAGAGCTGGGGCAGCTCGCCGTGGACCGGCGGCGGCGAGCGGCCGCACGTCAAGCTCGACGACAGCTGGCCCCACGATTTCACGGTACGTTCGCGCGCACGAGCATCACGTTGACATCGTGCATGTGCGGATTAACTTATTAATAACTTAATTCGAGTATATATGATTGTGCATACAGGGCATGTGGTTGGTGGGAGGAATGGTCGGCCACGGCGGCGAGGAGCTCTGCGCGCCGAGGCTGGGGATGATGGACGGCGGCCGGGAGGCCCGAGTGTCCCGGTACCGAGAGAAGCGGCGGACGCGGCTCTTCTCCAAGAAGATCCGGTACGAGGTGCGCAAGCTCAACGCCGAGAAGCGACCGCGGATGAAGGGCCGATTCGTCAAGCGCACCACCGCCGGGGGCAGCAGCGTCGCCGTCGCCGGCGTCGCGTAATGCCCCGGCACGCACGCCCGCACTGCACACAGGGAGCCAGCGCGAGGTGATGCGGCCGCCCGCCGTCGGCCGGCTGGCACGCCCCTCGCCCGTCGTCATAGAGGATGACAAGAACGAAACAACTCGTCGAAGCTGCTTTTCATTAGTTCATTCAACTTGAATCAAATTTTGTGCCTGTTTTTTCACGGATCAGTTCGCCATTGATGCATGGTAAGTTGTGCCTTCGAGTGGCGCTTGCTTACCTAGCTGTGGCGATGGCCGAATAATCATACTAGTGCAGTAGTGCTAGCTAAGTGGATTGTAATGCTTGGTTACGTTGGACATGTCAGAAGTATTTTTGCCCTTGCTTTAGAGGGTTTGTCAGTTGGTGCTGGCTCTGTGTATGCCCATGAGGCCATGATGATCAATGGCTCTTGCTGGGATTCTTCTTTTCTTTTGGAGAAATGCATATTATTGTATACCTTCAAAAAGGATATACAGGTCATACATGTAAATCATCATTACATTATTGACTGGATTTGTTGGGTGCCGTCATGATTTCATTCAGAAGGCGGTACATTTAGAGGATTTATATGGAATTTTGTTTTTAAACTTCAAACCATTCATGTAAAAAAAGATTATTACCATATGGTGCTGACAGCTATAACATTCCCCAAAAGAATAAGAAAAGCGAGGGACTATAGGGGCTTCCAATGCTTGATGTTTTACCGCCTTCCTGTTTGAGATGTACAGCTCGCATTTTATCTACCTAGTAATAGCATTTGTTCTTATACATATACTAGGTTTATACGCATGCGTGTTGCTACAGGAGTTGAAAAATTTTCGATGCAATAAGAGGATCGTAAAAAACATGGTGTTTCAAGATCGCCTACAATCTACCTCATCTTAGGGAGTAATATTTTCTATCTCTACGGGTCGGGGTACATTATATTCTACCTTTATTTGTGCCAAACCATCAATGATGAGAAGAAAGCCGTCCACATAAATATTTACTACAGGTGCATTTAAAATTTAGTGAGGAGGAAGCAAAGTCTAATATGCGTGCTAGCTAGGTACTAGCTACATTTTAATATTGATTCTACATTTAGTCTGAGGCACATAATCAATGATTTGTACAATACTATCCTATCAACCTATGCTTATAGCTAATAACTATAATTATCTATCACACGCCATTTTTCATCTATTAAATATTCTAACACATACTCTGAAATATATATTTATCATTATCTAGTTGCAATATATTTTATTTTGCATCACACTTCCATGTGTGTTTGATATATATTTAATTGAACCATTTGTTTGTAAATTGGTATTCTACATGAATACATGATGACATATATTGTGGGTAGTATTTTTATATTAATAATGATATAAATAGTAATTTAAATTTTATAATGTGTATTTTAATATTTTATTATAATTATATAATTTAGATTCAAATTTAGAGGTTGTTTTAACTTTTGATAATGATATAATTGGATAATTTATATGCAAATTTAGGGGATTATTTGCATTATTTTTATAATAGTATAGGTGCAAAGATTAGGGGGTTATTTTAGATTTTTTTTATAATGGCAAATGTGGGTAATTTAGATACATATTTAGAGGGTTACTTCAGTCTATTTTCATAATGGCAGAGATGAGTAATTTATTAGGAAAAATAATAGATTCAATGATTATTATGATTAGAGTTGTCGGATTGATGGCCGGATGTTTCTGATTTTTATGATAATTTCTAGGATTTCGCTATTTTTTAAAGTGTCCATCTAGGATCCTAAATGGCTTCACATGGAGGTTTCAAAAGGAGCATCCAATACATAATAGTAAGATATGATGATGTGCTATGAGTTAAGGACTTGAGGCACAAACAAACAAATGATTTATATTGTTTTTTTGACCATGCATCAATATAAATGATTTGATTTTTTTTATGTTCCCGACCGTAACAGTGCCGGCTTGTAGAACAGTACCAGAAGGATACTCAAATATCCATACCGGGCCGATAACACGACCGGTAACAAGGATACGATAATATTGGTACCGGTTCTGGAAAACAACGGCGACGATACGACCAAATTTCTATCGGTGCTTAAAAAATTTCTGACACAAATATATAGAACATTCGTGACGGATTTGGATAAGGGTCCAGCATCGATAACTGGCACAAATACAATTGCTTAGTTATGCCTCTTTCGTAGTGCGGGCTCTTGAAACCGGCACTAGTGAGGGTCAAGCGCCAGCAGAGATGAGGGTTTTTGCAGTAAGGATGTGTGCTTGGATTGTTTTTGGCTAATTTGACCATGCTTTGCTATCATTTCTACTGTTAAGAGTGCCATGAAGTTGAGGTCGCCGTGTATCCCGTCCCTCGAGCTCATGGACAATAAGCATGACTCAAGTTTTTTAGGCTTCGTGGTAAAAAAACAAGGGTCCAATGCTACATGCATCGGATGTCTGCGTGCTAGCAGCCTCCTACGGAAGAAGAAAAGAAGCCGTGGATAATTTTCTTCTTTTCAGAATATGGAAAAAGGCAATGAGCATGTAGATGGTTTCTTATTTGCGGTCCTTATTTCATTTGGCTGTTTACACATACATAACTAGCTTGGATATATACGTACGTGATTGGTTCTTTCAATCTGAGCCACTATAACTAAGTCATGTGGCAGATAGACAATAAGCTATTTTGTTTCTCTGATGAATGTAGGAATTTCTTGAGAGTATGTGACTACTATAGGTAAGGTATATATATAGCTGGGAATCTGATTATTAAAGGCAATATAAAGCATTACAATCACACCATCTTTCCAACTGTCATACACACAAATCACCTCATATTTCAATTTAATTATGGTGTTCCACCATGCAATAACTGAGAGTAATTTGGCATTGGCACCTAATGCCCTGTAGTGCACTTGATTTCATATTCTGTACTTTGATTCAATCCTGTGAGGTGTCAAGACAGCAAGGTATTGAAAAAGACAGTATGGTTCAAACAAAGGACAAACAGACACTCAAAGACTAGTGTGGAAAATGCTTTTTCTATAATGAACGGATGAGGCAACCCGTTGGACGAGTCATGTATAGTGACCATGTTTTTTTTTTCTTGCTGATTGGACCAAAGTGTTCCAACTAACAACACTGAACTGCTCTCATCATTCTAGCTTCGTTCATCGGGCATGGGCTATACATTTATTGAGCCAAAGGCTACAGTGAATGACACATCGATTGGAAGCTCATAACGTTCTTCAATGCCAAAGGGAAAACCTCAGAACATTCTACAATGCATTCGATGTGCACTTCACGAAAATGCAGGTCACATGTGCAGCCGCGTGGAGAGCTTATAGCTGTGCAAAGGGAAAAGCCTTAAATTGATCACTTTTTTTTATGAAATCTTAAACTGATCACTTGGTAATTACTAGCCTTTTTCTCCCATGAGAGTACCTAAACATGGACCAGAAAAACATCCACATAGGCCTAGTCCTTTCAGATATATATGAAAAAAAGGCCTTCAGCTTGAGTTTGTGTATATCATATACCAGCGGGATTTTAAAATTTTCAACTCAAAGCTTCCTTCATGAGTTTAAATGCCAAACTTAATTCGACTCTCAACTTTTAACGTTTCGAAATCTAAACACGGGGAGAATGGAGAAGAAGATAGGCGCAACATATTTGAAGGATTCCTATTGCCAAAGGATGATGAATTGTGGCGATATGGTCTGTGGCATCAAGGAAAACGAGCGCAGCTTTATTTGACGCACTGCAACAGTTCTTTTCTTTGAGCTGATGGGACCAAAGTGTTCCAACTAACAACACTGAACTGCACCCGTCATTCCAGTTTCAAAATGTTAGAACGATTGCAACTAACAACATTGACAGCTTGCCAAAGTGTCAGCTAACAAAAAACTACAAATATTAGACGCACTACGAGATTCCCCACAATTTTGTATGAGTTGCCAGAAGTTTTAGTGCCTTTTTTTTAAGTAGCCAACAGTGTCTGATGTTCAATATTCAATTACAAAACCGGATAACAGAGGCCATCCAACTGTTGGAACCAGACAAATTTGATCCTTTGAGTGGTTTTGAAGGAGGTTTTTTATTTTCTAAAAATTTAAATGTTCAAATTTAAACTAAAAAAATCATAAGTAATTCATTTTAAATAAAAAAATGAGGGTATCAAAAGTTTTCTAAATCAGTTATTTGGATCCATTTTTTATATTTATAGTATTTGATTGCTTGTAGTTATGCCTATTTTTTTTATAAGCAAATCCAAATAGAGTTAGATAGGTTACATTTTTAGAAAAAAAATTTGTACTAGTTTCATATTTTTTATTTAAAATGAATTATTTTGATTTTTTAGATCTAATTAGAATTCTAATTTCTTTAAACATATAAAACCACATTCGAAACCACCCAACGGACCAAATTTGTGCAGTTTCGATAGTTGGATGGTTCTCGTTATCCGGTTTTATAGTTGAAGGTTAAAAATCGGACTTTTATGATAGTTTGAGTATGTAAAGCAGACTTTTCCCATTTTTCTACTATAGTTTGCATCTTCCCTAATAGTTTTATCAAATCACGCACCAACAACGCAATTAGCAGTAAACTTATTTCCCACAAATAGCAGCTAGTTATCAAAATAACCAAAATGTCTAGCAAGGTTAGAGCTTAATATAGGTGGCCAAAAGGCCCGAGTCCCAACAGCCCGGCACGAGATCCGAGTTTTTGACCCGACCCAAGCATGGCATGCCCCGATGGTCATCATGCCCGGGCCGGCACGACCCGGTATGGCGTGCTGTGCTTGGGCCGCCAGCGCAGCACGGCGGGCAGCACGACACGGCCTAATATTTAAGGCCGGTCCGTTAGCGGCTCGGATATTATTTCCATTCACCGGCCCATCTAACATCATCACCTGCTCCTCAAAACCCTAACTACTTGGTGCCCCTTATATTTTTTCTCCCGCAATCGGCAGTCCCGCCATCGTCTTTGTCGAGTCAAGAGGGCTGCGGCCGGTGGGCAGCATTGGCACGCGCGGCGGTTGGCAGGCGTGCGGCGATGGCAAGGCGCGGCGGCCGGCGGGCTTTGGCTGGCACGGGCATGGTGATTTCACCGGACCGGACCGAGCTGGCAGAGCACGGAACGGGCCCGTCGTGCCGTGCTTGGGCTGATGGTCCAGTCCGTAGGCGGGCACGGCACAGCCCGACAGCACTACCGTGCCATGCCTGGTCCGGTAACATCGGGCTGTGCTTTTACTGGGCTTATGCCGGGCCGTGCCGGGCGGCCCGATTTGCCATCTATAGAGCATAATGGCACAATTATTTAGAAATATTCTGGCCTAGATCTGCCCGCCACTGACCACCGCACCATCATATATATATATATATATATGTATGTATGCATGTATGTATGTATGTATGTATGTATGTATGATATTATGGACATTTCTTCTGATCGGAGCATGTTTTTTGCATGGTAAGAATATGTAGCAGCTTTTAAGACCCCCACCCCGGCCAGCCTTTTATATTTCATTCACAGACAGTGTAGCTTGAACAATATGTGCTCATGGTGGCAAGGTCATAACATCAAATATCTCAGCCAGCTTGTGAACAATTGCATCATCTTTGCTGCCACCATGAGAGTCACAACTGCCGTGATCCTCAAGGCCACACAGATTTACCAATACTGGCTATTATTCACCTGGTCCGCTACCACCCCACCCATCTACCTACTTTGGGCTTTCTTACTCATAACAGTAATAACCGTCAAGTATCTTATCCAACGTCCAAGCACTGTATACCTTGTTGACTATGCTTGTTTTGGGCCAAACTCGAACTTCCACGTCGACCCATCCTCCTGGGCTGAGACTCTCCGCTTAAGCTTCCTTGATGATGATACCATTTCCTTCCTAACAAAAATTTTTAGACGCTCTGGCCTTGGTAGCGAGACTTGCCTCCCATGTGTAAACAGTTACCCCCCCCAGACCCATAGCTTAAGGTTAGCTCGTGGGGAGGCAGAGATGGTCATCTTCACGGTCATTGATGATCTGTTTGCCAAGACATCCGCCAAGGCTCATAATATTGACATCCTGATTGTCAATTGCAGCCTCACCACGATGATACCATCCATGGCTGACATGATCGTAAATAGATACAAGCTGCGTAGCGATACCCGCAATGTGCATCTATCTGGGATGGGGTGCAGTGCAGGATTGATCGCGGTTGGTCTCGCCAGAAACCTCTTGCAAACCATGCCTCACGGCGCGCGTGCGCTGGTGGTATCCACGGAGATCTTGACCGGGAACTTCTATGTAGGGAAAGAGCGATCGATGCAGCTAGCCAACGTGTTGTTCCGGATGGGAGGCGCTGCCGTGCTACTCTCGACTTCAAGGGACGATGCCCGGTTCGAACTTACGCACATTGTGAGAAAATCCACAGGCGCCCAGGACAGTGCATACCGTTGTGTTTTCCAAGAGGAAGACGGCGAGGGTATCCTAGGACTTAAATTGTCGAAGGACCTTGTGGCCATCGCTGGTGCAGCACTCCGAGCCAACATCACCACAGCTGCGCCCGTTGTGCTCCCATTCTCTGAGCAGCTCTTATTGTTTCTCTCCTCCATTGCACAAAAGGTGTTCATCATCAGGAAAAGTGCAGGTACAAAGCAGTATGTTCCAAATTTCGGCTCGGCGGTTGAGCATTTCTGCATACATGCTGGCGGGAGAGCCGTGGTCGATGCGGTCCAGCGCAGCCTCAATCTGTCGGACGAGCAGGTTGAGCCATCGAGGATGACACTGCATCGATTCGGAAACACATCGAGCAGCTCGCTATGGTACGAGATGGCGTACTGCGAGGCCAAGCAAGTGATGCGGGAGGGGGACCGAGTCTGGATGATTGGGTTCGGGTCCGGATACAAGTGCAACAGCGCCCTGTGGAAGTGCATCCTGCCAGCTCGTAGTGCGGACTCGGCGTGGGCAAATTGCATCCATCGTTACCCCATGGATGTCACAAAGCAAGTCTCTGTCTAAGGATGCCCTGACAGAGAGTTAGTACTCTCAAGTACTTTTCAGTGGGAAGAACGATATTTTGAGGCATACTCTCTTAAGCAGCATGCTCCGCTCTTCTCTGTCGCCCCAAATGTCAGCGTAATCCTGCACCGGTTTTTTTCTAGATATATACGTAAATGTACTCCCTCCGTTCCAAATTATTAGTCGTTTTTGACTTTTCTAGATACATCGATTTTATTACGCACCTAGACATAATAATATCTAGATGCATAGAAAAACTATGCACCTACAAAAATCAAAACGACTAATAATTTGGAACGGAGGGAGTAGCATGTAGCACATGCATGCATGTAGACGTTGCAACTATGATGTTGCTATTTGTATTTTTTTCACATCTAAATGCAATAAGATCTGTCTGAAGTTTTTGAGACTTTGATTAGTTCTAGTACCCTTTTACTAAACAATAATATCATATTTGTGTGACCCTGATCTTTCAATATGAAAAACGAAGATTTTGTGCCGTACATGACTACATGCTGATTCATTTCTGCATAAACGATGCTCCTATGGAGTGGCTACTGTAGTACTTCGATTTGTCACATATCAGGGAACGTACACGCTAGATAGTACACTACTACAGCGACCTAAAACGCCCAACTAATTCTGATCTGCCAACTGAAAACGAGATGGAGGACTACTCTGCTGCCTTCATGCCTAGCAATTTGATTGGAAATGAATTTGTACAGTGAATTCTGCAAAAAAAAGAGAGGTAAAAATCAAAATAATACGCCTGTAGATGCCAATGTTGAACTGCCAATAGTTGCTGGATGGAATAGGTAAATTCAGGTATAGACAAGACCAGAAGCGTCATCCGCTATTCTACTTGCATTGAGCAGAGCCGCATAACCGAGTAACTGCAACCAAGATCTCATCAAAGGTTGCCTGTATTAGGACTGAACAATGCGAGAGTAGCGTTATTAATAGGAATGACACTTAACTAGGGATATATAGAACATTAACTCTATGTTCAACCACATGGTCATATAGAACAACAATAAATTAAATATTTAGAGGTAGCTAATTTTGAAAGCTATAAAAAAAGTAATTGTTTTTTATGAATAATAACTGTTTCTAGAATCTTTATCTCTTGGAGGCACTGCCGATGCGCTATCTACACAAATTTTGATGGATATCCAGGTGAAAACTCAATTCTGGCTTGCTGGACGAGGCAGCAACGACGTTTTTGATGTCGTTTTTTTCTTGGAGCGTCGTCGTGGAGGTCCTTCGATCTGATTTAGTTACCTCGGTAGCATCAAACGGTTCGAACGTCGAGTTTCTAAGAACACAAGTGATTTGGTGCTGCGCAAAGGTTTTGTAAGGATGGAACATGGACGAAGAAAAGGATTGAAGCTTAGTTTTCTTAATTTCTTTCTTTGTTTTAAAATTTTCTTTCTTGTTTCTTAGATCCTTGTTTGAGGTCTAGATTCTAAGAACTCTCGTAACGTTTAGTTGTAGATATTCACATGTGAATATTCAAGGCCGGGATGTTTCTTTATCTTAAAATAAAATCTTTACCTCTGGTTTTAAATTTTCTAAAGTTTTTCGGTGCCTGAAAATTACTGATGTTATGCAACTAAAGTTTAGTATGTTTGAGGTGACATTTCACTGTATTTGTTTTAGATGCTGCCGCTTGATATAATGTAGGCCATGGCCTCCTCCCATTCATCAACGAACGAGGAAGAAATCTCTCATAAAAAAACGAGGAAGAAATCAAGAGGCCCTGATGGGCCATGTCTTCTACTATTGTTGGCCCATGTGAGAATTCCTAGTGGGCTCAAATTTCTTAAGATAAATTAACTTGAGCTACGCAAGGTTCTAGGCCATACATGATTTTCTTGAATGGGGCGTGTTTGGTGGCCTGGCCTGGCCGGCCAGATGTAGGATCACAGTTTGACGCATCCGGAGCACATGAATAGCTCACCAAGCACAACATAATCAGCGGCTACAGGTGACTGAAGAGCACCGTGGTATGGTATATTCCAGTTGGCGAACTCCCTGTCACCCTCTACTAGACCTCATCGATTGCTTGTAGGGTGGCCCATCGCATCTACCGTGTGAGTCCGTGACGATGCCTCGCCTCTTCGCCGCGCGCCCACTGAGCTGAAACCATCGGCGGCCTTCCAACGTCCCGCTCGTCTCACCCGCCAGGCAATCATCGCTCCGCCAGTTTCGGGCTTCCGGTAGCCTGATTGCCGCGGCGCCGCTCTTTCTCGCCGGCCGGCTGCGCACCCCAGGGCTGGGCCGCGCTTCGGAGCAGCCGGCCCCTGGCCACTACTGCCCCCTGCCTATCCGAAAAGCCCCAGCCGAAAGGCCGGCCGCCTCGTTTTCCGTCTCGCCTTTCATCGACCTCTACCACGTACTCCACACAGTGTGCAACTGTGCAAAGTCTACACCGACCCTCGCGTGGGACCCGCTCGCGGCGCACCAGCCCCGTCTCCGTCTCCGGGCCTCTCGCGCGACCGCGCACGGCGCACCTGCCTGTACTCGTGCCCGGAATCTACCACCACCGTCCGTGTCAGAGTGGCGAAAAGGGAACACGAAAAGTTACCACCGGCGACGCCAGTAAAAGGCCAGGTTTTAATCCCCTCGCCCTTTGCTCAAAGGGATCGATCATAGATCCGTCGCCTTTTCCATTCTCCACAATTCTTGCTCTCCAAACCAAGCCAACGAGAGCGCCGCCCACTCTGTGCAATCTTTTCCCACCCGCACCCATCCGCTCCCTTCCCTCGCCGCCAAGTACCTCGCGGGATCCCGTACGCGCGCCCACTCTGTGCCCACTCTCACCCCCTCCGCCAACGCACACGGCCTCCGCTCGGTGCCGCCACCTTGGCCCTCCCGCGGCTCGGCCGCGACGGCGCAGGCGGGATCCGCCCGCCCACCGCCTCGCCCGTTTCTCGTCTCCCGTTCCCGCACGCCACTGGCGCCCGGGGTCCACCTGTCGTATCCCCACAGGACAGCGAGAGCGAGTAGGTGCCGGGCTCCGGAGCCTCGCGCTGATATCTCTTCCCCCCTACCCCTGCGGCCTCCCGATTTTTTTTCCGGCCTATAACTTCGCCCCCCGTTCCCCACCGTGCGCTCTCGTCGTCTTCGCGAGGTCGAACCCCAAGGCGAAAGCAGCGAAACCCTCCCTCCCCCCTCGAAAGCAGAGTCGCCCCGCCACTGCGAGGAGAGAGTGTGTGTGAGGCGGCGAAAGGCGAGATGAAGCTCAACGTCAAGACCCTGAAGGGCACCAGCTTCGAGATCGAGGCGAGCCCCGAGGAGTCGGTACGGCCCCCTTCCTTCCGCGTCCCTCTCTAGTCTCTGTTCGCTCCAATCCCGTCGATTCCGTGCAATTCACGGCCGTTTCGCCCGATTCGGGGCCGGCCAGGCGCGGGGGTTGCGCCCCGGGCCGGTGGTGGCGCGGGGCGGCGGTGATCTGAATCTAGGGTTTTTGTTTCGGGGCCGTCCAGCCCGGCCGGTGATTTGGGGCCGACTGCCTTCTGCCTCTTCTGATTTCGAGTGTTGGTTTCTCATGGGATGGAGTTTAGGATTTGCTGTGTAATTTGGAGTTCGGTGGTGGTCCACGTCGTGGGGTGTGTGTCCTTTCTGCAATCCTGCAGTGTAGATTGTAATGCGGCGAGGTTTCCTGCGCGGGGCGGTTGATTCAGCGTGCCCCGGTGCTTGATTTTTGTTGCTTGGCTTCGTCTCTAGTCCTGCAGCCTACTCACTGCTCTGCTCTGCTCTGCTTGTGCAGGTTGCTGGGGTGAAGAGGATCATCGAGACAACTCAGGGTCAGAGCGTCTACCCTGCGGACAATCAGTTGCTTATATACCAAGGGAAAATTCTCAAGGATGACACCACTTTGGAAAGCAACAAAGTTGCTGAGAACAGCTTCCTTGTTATAATGCTGTCCAAGGTATTTGATGCTATGGTTTGTTGCAATGGATTGTGTGGTCAGTAGTGCAGTAATTCATTCAATGGAAACTGATGCCGGATTGCATGTAAATTATGCCACATTTGTATTGAAATGTTGTAGGTTGGTTTCATTAAGCTTGCTTTCCTATTCTACTTTACTTCCACCGATATGGGTGTCAGGATATGGGTGCGGTGCTAGTAAAGTAGTAATTATATTTGTTCACTGCCTTCTGGTGCTCTAAGTTAACTTAGGTAGACAGTTGTCTTATTTACTGCTGCTTGTGCTGTAGAATTGTGCATACATTTACCTGAACATTGGACATGGTTACAGGTTTCTTTGATGATTTCCATGTAAATTGTGCCATGTTTCAATGTCTCGCAAACATTATTTGATTCCCTCAATTCTGTAGATCCAGATTATTTGTACTCCGCAAAAATGAAATGTCAGATTCAACATATGCAGAGTTTGATTTCATCTTTTGCCTTTTCCAGTTTCTCCGTATTTTCTCAGCAATAACTTCTGACCACCGATATGTGAAATTCGATGGCAACATTGTCAAGTTATGGACTGCATTTCAAATAAAATGCAACATCTAATTGCCTGAAAGAGGATTGATTGCTTTCAATGCGATAGCAACAACAGAAAGATCAAAAGTTTCATATTGAGTAATGTGGATTTTATGAGCAGATGACTCATCAATTGTCGCATTATTGGAAAACTTCAATTTATTGTTAAACTTTTTCCATTTCGCATCCTTAGATAGAGTTTGCACTGATTTATTGTATGAAGCTTCTATTAGCTTGTAATCTTTTATGTTCTATTGTAATCTGACATGCATAACATGAAATTTTGTAGGCTAAGGCATCGTCAAGTGGACCTTCTACCGCTACTCCTGCTACTCCTGCAAAAGCTCCTGCAACTCCGGTGAGTATATTGGTATATTTGATTTGGTTACTCTAGCTTTCATTTCGTCAGTTTTCTTCTAGGTTCCAATGAAGCAATACATGGGCTGAAACAATCAGTTACATTCCATATTTGGTAGTCTTTGTTTATGCATGGGAACATTAGTACAAAATATGGACTGCTATGGCTGAATTGTCTTGCGTGGGAACATAAATACCAAATATGTGACTGATGTGTCTTGCTTATTTTTTATTTACAGCTAGTTCCTTTTCTTGTATAAGTCCATCCTTTATTATCTGCTTTTCTCCCCTCATATTCACCAAACACATGATGACATGCAAATCATTTGATGCTGTGTCAGTAGTGTTCTTCCATGTGACATCCCTGTTTGTTGGAATGGACGCTTTGGGACAATGAATTAGCACGGATTTTTCATTTCAGTCAATGAATTTACACAGTCTCAAGAGAGCAATATTCTAATTTGAATCCTTTGGTTACTTCTGTTTGAGCATCATAGCATATGTTTGTTGACCATTTAAGCTGTTTTTACATACAAAAGGACATAAATACATGCTATGTGATTATATATGAAATATGTTCTTCTATTTGTTTCATACAGCACTGTTACACAGGTTTCTGATATTCTGATCTGTTAATTCTGCAATAGGCCCAAGCTGCTACGCCTGCAGCCTCGGCTGCTTCAGTTGCAAGATCAACACCTCCACAAGCACCTGTTGCCACGGCAGTAACGTGAGCTATCTCTCCCCTTAACCTTTTTTGGTAACCCTATGGCTTCTCTTATGTTATTGTTACTGTCTTCGACAGGGTACCTCCAAGTCCACAGCCTTCACCTGCTCCTGCTGCTACTGCTCCAGCTGCTACAGTCGATGCATCGTAAGCCCCTCTCAAAACCTTAATAATCACTGTTTGAAAGCTGTCCAAGCATCTCTTTCAATTTTAGAAATAAGGAACAGGCTTTCACTTTAGGCATACTTCATGTGATCCCATTTTTTATGCTTCTTGCATTTGTGCAAAACTGATTGGAGAACTATCATTTGCTCCACTAAGTATTGTTTCGGATGTATTGTAAACAAAAGATTAATGCTTGTGATCCCAGTAAAAATCATAGATCAACTACACTAACTACACTACAATGCTATGGACATTTTTGTTTACTTTTGCATCTTTAGTCACGTAAATTGAGTCTTGGTGCACATGCTGTGGATGGTATAATTTTAAAGTGAACACTAATTAAAACCTAAATAAAATGTATATATATGTGTAAAAAAGCTATTTTTTCAGCCTCAGTTCATCGATATCAGACTTCATACAGGATGGCTCATACTTGTCGTGTCACTGAATTTTATTCTCTTGTACATATCTTAGAAAAATGAACCATAAAATTGTTGCCCATTCGGTGTCATTCTCTGCTAGTTTGTTAAATTAATCCTGCTCTTTCATGTGGATGTTGTACAGCGGTGATGCTGATGTGTACAGTCAGGCAGCATCAAACCTTGTCTCTGGCAACAATCTAGAACAGACTATCCAACAGATTCTTGACATGGGTGGTGGTACATGGGAACGCGATACTGTTGTCCGTGCTCTACGTGCTGCATATAATAACCCTGAGAGGGCAATAGACTACCTGTATTCTGTAAGTATGTTAACAAATTATTTACCAATGCATAATTTTCTCAATTGTTTTTTTATTTTCTCAAAAATATTGAAAGTGTGTCTTCGCAAAACATTCCTGGTTGCCTTGGCGAAAGATTATTTTGTGCTTTATTCCCCCGAAACAGAAAACTGTGCATGCGATGGGATTATGTTACTATTGAAAGGAAAAATATACATAATATATTAAGCTTCTTCAGTTTCTATCATTACTGGTGCAAAGCATTGCATACAGATTGACACTGAAGCTGCATCTGGTTTGTCATTGGTAGGGAATTCCTGAGAATGTTGAGGCCCCGCCTGTGGCTCGAGCACCTGCTTCTGGCCAACAAACAAATCCGCAGGCTCCTTCACTTGCTCAGGCTGCAGTTGCACCACCAGTGCAGCCATCCCCTGCCTCTGCAGGGCCTAATGCAAATCCTCTAAACCTTTTTCCTCAGGTATGTGCTGTCAATGTACCTTGATATTTTTTATTAGTTTGGCCTGGAATCTAGTATTTGAAGTTTTTATGATTATGTGAACTATTATTTTTAGAAGACTCTACCTACGTAATCTATGTCATGCTAGTCAACTGCCATTATGAGAAATGCCAGCTTTATTTTCTGGGAATGACAATGTCATATCATTTTGCCAGATGTTCTGAAAAAAAAACGTCATAGCATTTATAGCCATATGATATGGTTAGCTGTTTATGTGAAATACTATTTTCAGAAGCTATTCACTGTACCTATGTAATCGATGTTCATGCTAATCAAAATCAACCGCGATTATGAGAAATGCCAGCTTGATTTTCTGGGAAAGATAATGCCATAACAATTTGCCCAGATGTTCTGGAAAAGAAAATGTCATAGCATTTAGCCGTATGTTATGGCTTAGCTGTTTATTTGAAATATTATTCTAATAAGCTATTCACTGTACCAACGTAATCTATGTTCATGCTAATCAACTGCCATTATGAGAAATGCCAGCTTGATTTTCTGGGAAAGACAATGCCATAACATTTTGCCAGATGTTCTGGAGAAAAATGCCATAGCATTTAGCCATATTATATGGCTTAGCTGTTTGTCTCATGCTGGCAAATGCATGTATGATCAGTGTTGTATCCATTTCTCTCTGACCAAAATGCAACTTATCACATAAGCCACATGTCCTTTTTTCCCCATGTTTATCCTGAAAGTGACATTCCCTTTCTATAATATGATATGATTTCTTTTGCCTGTTCTAATGCTAAATTCCTGAAAAGGGTGTTCCAAGTGGTGGGGCCAATCCAGCTGCTGGTGCTGGTGCAGGAGCTGGTGCCCTTGATGCCTTGCGGCAGCTTCCACAGGTAGTAGCTGTGCAGCTTCTTAAAGAAAGAAGTCACTGATGTCCTGCAATGATCTAACTGTTATTATTTTTCCTTTTCAGTTTCAAGCACTGCTTCAATTGGTCCAGGCTAATCCTCAAATCTTACAGGTGCCTTTACAAGTTTGTTGTTATATAGTAATTTTTGTTCCTCTTTCATGTTTGATAATCTTTTATTCGGCATGTGGCTAATGGTTGTATGATTCTGTTGATTAACAGCCAATGCTTCAAGAGCTAGGCAAACAAAACCCACAAATCCTGCGGTTGATTCAGGAAAATCAGGCTGAGTTTCTCCGCTTGGTGAATGAAAGTCCTGAGGGTGCTGCTGGAGGGTAAGAAAACTGCATAACTTTGTTGATCTGCATGATAAGTGTTACACTTCAGCAATATTTACATTATGCTCTGGTGGACCAGAAACATACTAGGTCAACTAGCAGCAGCAATGCCACAAGCGGTGACAGTTACTCCGGAGGAACGGGAGGCTATCCAGCGGGTACATCTCTTTATAATTCAACTTATTTGGAGTTTCTTATAAAACATTTTTCTATGTCACCTGAATTCGTTTGTAGATAGTTTTGCTCAAGTAACTTTGCATTCATAATTGTGAGTATTCCGTTCTTTAGTTTGAATATAAGTTGAACAAGCTAGATATAGTGTAGCTGAGGAAATCATGAGCCATAGCACTTTTATGTGAGCACATACCTTTGTATGCACTAGTGGCAGACACTTTTCCAGAATGCACTTATCAAATTCATGTGGCAATCTCAAATTCTGGTTTTAGCATTTTTTTTAGAATAACGTTTAAATTTATATGCGAATTCCAGTAATTACCGTGCTTGAAAATGAGTTTTCTGTGTTTCTATGATATACTTTTGGAGGCATCATGAGTGGGGATATGGATTGTCCATGCAAATATGTAGTTGTATAGAAATTGGTGGCATACCAAGCAATGGTCAGGGCAATTACTGTGGTTCTTCCAAAGCTGTAAGGATTACATACATGTTTTGCTATATAATCTGCTTCTGCCACTGACACCGGTGTATTACTTGTTGTGATAACCAATTTCCAACTCAGAGATGAACTTGTCATCACATTGTGAATTGTGCACCAATTATGTTTTACTTGCAGAACTATCCAATTATTAGGAATAGCGTTCTGTTTTCTTGCCTGCTTACATTCATATATATTCTTGGACAGCTCGAGGGAATGGGTTTCAATCGTGAGCTTGTGCTGGAGGTCTTCTTTGCGTGCAACAAGGACGAGGAGCTCGCTGCCAACTACCTCCTGGATCATGGCCACGAGTTCGACGAGCAGCAGCAATAGATGCTAGATTGTGGTGATATCGTGGGGGTGGAGGTGGGGAAACCCAGGGAGAAGCAGAGCAGCTCAGTGTCGTTCTTATTCCTTCTGACAGTTGAGAAATACCTGGTCGTCTATGCAGTGCTGCTGACTATCTTTTATTTTCATATATGTGTCGGGGATGCTTTCCAAGTACATATTAATTCCATATTAAGTGTTACACCGTGTATAATAGCGTGTCGTATCTTGGCCTTGACATGGAAAGGAGATTGGTTTGGTCTCTCCGGTTGTTATACGCTCGTGTTGTTGTTCAAAAGGAGTTCGTTTAGCCGCTCAGCTTTCATAAACTGGAATGCTGTTGTGCATTACTCCATTTTGCAACTAATCAGGTGCGGATAAGCACTGCATCATTGCATGGTTTCGATGGTCTACTTTCAGCTTCACTACTAAAATATACATCTGTGATGTTGGTCTGCGGTCGTAATAAAGGTGCTCGGTGACGCTTCCCGACTGCAGGGTTGCCATTAGAACTGCGGTCCCATGGTATGCGGCAGGAGGTAGTAAGCATTTCTCGAATCGTGTCAGAAAACCCGGATCACCTGATGGAAACTACCCAATTAATCATCTGCTGCGACTAGAGTAGATAGAATCGATCTCTCGGCCTTGCGGCCAAGAATACGGGACGGTTTAGAAGAGAAGTTTGCAGCCTGCGTTCGCGCCTCGTATGTTCCACCTCTTCCTGGTTGTCAATGCTGGAAGCTGGACTGTGATGCCCTATCGTAGTTTTGTGTTATTGTAGCCGAGTAACGTCACCGTCTACGACATGACATTGTGCGCTCCAGCTTACAAAATCCCTCCTCGACTACATTGGAAAAGCAACCGCACGGAAGACTCGATCCGTTGTCGGGCTCACGTTCCTCGTGCAGAAAGGTCTCGTGCTCGTGCCCAAGCTAAACCGACCGTTTTGGCCTCATCCCTACACTCATCGATCGATCCACAAGATTGCATGATTGCATCGGCGTCCCTAGTAGCAGAGCAGCTCAGGAGACGGCTGCCAGCTCGAGCGCAACGCCCCGCCCCGCCCCAGCGGGAGATGGTGCCGGGAGGGTGCGCCGCAAACGTGACCGGTCGGTCAAAATGTCTGCGTGCGGCCGGGGAAACAGCGGTGGCGTGGAACGGAAGCACGCAACAACGCCGGGTCCCCTGAGATTTTTCCACTTTCGCAGCAGCGGTGGCACTGGACAGTGGACACATAATTTCTGTAGCACTGTTGGCTGCCCGGTAGACACTGGCGCAGTGGCGCCTCACCTTTGGGAGATCGATCGAAGTGTCGGCACGCGGCGGAAAGCAGCGGCGATGTGAAAGTACGCTGGCCATTGGGAGATCGACGAGCGTGTCGCATGCGGAAAGCTGTGGCGGTGTGGGGTGTGTACGACGCGACCGGTGCAGCAAGAGGAGCGGCGCTCTCTGGCTGCTGGGGAAAGAGGGAAAACTGCAGAGCGCATCTGGCTAGATACCGGAACACGGAATGGTAACTGAAGCTTGCCTATCGACATGCAGCGGAGGAATGACAACAGCACAAGCCTTGCAGCCCCCGCTAGACAATCATTGTCTTTGATGAAGACTACACTAGCGGCTCCAAACATGGTTGTAAAGATAGATTGCCGTCCTGTCCAGAACGCCGGCCGCCATATTGCTCAGAACGACTCGTTTGGTTATCGGTCACTCTGCCTTGTCAGTTGTCACCATCTGATTGGCATCTCCTTGGCGCGGATTGCTGAACTCCTAGCTAGCAAGCTACCCATCCCCAAACCCAACGCTGCCGCTGCACCTTTCCGTGCAAAGAAAACACAGCCTCCCTTATCGGGAGTCGACTTGGAGCATTCTCATGCCCTCCTATCGAGTATCGAGCTCAGTATTATCTCACAGAACAGAAGATGAGACCAGGCCCAAGTAACATGCATGCAGATGCAGAGAAGAGAATGGGCATCTCTCCAACAGACCACTCTGCCTGGCCTGTTTGCTTTGCTCTTGTCCCGCTCTCTCGACCGGTGCTTTCACTCGCCACGGCCAATGCATGGCATGCAACTGCAAAAGTGAAAGAATCATCAGAACTGCAGGAAAAATGAGGAGAGCCTAGCTAGACGCAGCCAACCTACACAGCGCGCTCATGTCCATTTCTTGGGCACTGTTCATTGCGGCTAGCTGTGGAGCCATGCTACTATTCGGCGTTTGGCTTTAGTTCGTGTGTGACGCGAGGAAGACGACGACGGAGAGGCTGGTCTACAAGTACTGAGTAACCACTGACCGGTGAGCAATGGATGGAGCGGTCTACTCTCTCTACTCCCATGATCCTCGGTCCAAGCACGCATCGAAGAAGCAAAGCAATCATATGTTATGTTATTGCGATGGTGGGCTTGGCTAGTGAGAGCTGAGGCCTCAGGCAATCATCAGTCCCCTCGTCTATACTAGCAGGCTTCTAGAGGATATGGATATCTCAAGCGGTGGAGCTAGATCATCATCAGTGACTACGCTTGTGGTGGGCGAGGCGGCAGGATCACAGGAGACCCTCTTGCTGATTCGATCGACCGGCCGGTCGATTCATTTGGCGCCGTCTGCTTGTCCCATCGCGCGCAGTGCGGTACTCGTAGCTAGCGTTCAGCTGTGCTCCGCCGTCCGATCGGAAACCGACGCAGGAGATCGGCCCATTGTTGCGAAATCAGGGCAGAACGGTAATGCTAGGATCAGACGTCCGATGTCTATCCATCGGTCGGACGCTTGGCACATGTTGCAATTATTATTTCTTTATATTTTATAGTGGATATTTTCATCCAGCTTCTAAATTAATTTTCATCCTCGAATTGTATCAATATTGCGTCAATATTGTGGTGAGAATTTTCATCCTCGAACTGGATGTTAAAATTATTTTGTATACATATTTTTTAATATTGCGAACATTAATTTCTAATATTGCAACTGTTATTTATTAATAAAGGGACCCGAAAGCAGAATTGCGATCTGAGCTGAGAGTAATAGTTGTCTAGCTAGCGCATGGCATCCAGCTTCTGCCGCGTCGACCCGTGACACATGGCAGCAGGTCGTTCCTTCTGCCTCGCACGCATGCTTCCGAGCGAGGGCAGATGCCTGGACACTTCAGGACAGGTGTGTTCAACCTGCTCTTTGTTTTGCTACGTGCCACACGCTCCTCCATCGTCATCTCACCACACAGGTGGCGGCAAAGGCCCTGTTCTTGTTCGCAGTGACGACCTGGGAATTAAGCAGATCTTCAACAATAATGCAGTCGATCTTCATGTCGCCACCGCACCTGTTCTTGTTTGCAAACCGTTTCTAATTTTGCATCTCGTTCCCGCAGGATTCTCGCGCGACAACCGGCCGCGCGCACGCGACAAGTAACCCAAGCCACGCGCACGTAGGATGCCACCGCGTCCACGAACGATGAGCGCACGCCGCCGCCGCCGCCTCGGCGTCGTCCACTGGCCTGGCGTGAGTGCTTTGCTCATTTTCCAGTAAATTCATGTTATATACTCTCTTTATTTTTATTTACATATTGTATTAGGTTGGTTCTAAGTCAAAGTTAGCTAATTTTAACCAAAAAATATAACAACAATTATATTATCTAACATATGTACTATCAATGTATATTTTATGGTGGATTCACTTAAACAAATTTGATATTAAATATTATTAATTTTTCTCTATAAATTTGATTAAAATTGGTCAAATTTAACTTAGAACAAATCTAATACAACATGTAAATAAAAACAGGTGGAGTGTATATATATAGATAGAGAGAGAGTTTTATCTACACTCGCGTGTAGCTACTCTCACCATCAGTATGCCACTGTGCGTATATCCGCATACTCATTTATCACTTTAAGTATGTTCATATACTAATTCTAAGATAATTTAAAAGTATATATACAAAAAATTTCAAAAGCATCCCTATTTTTTAAATATATTATAATTATATCTTAGTACTAGTATATAAAAATTAATATGTCCATATATTGTATGTATGGTCACATACCCAACATATATACCATCATAGATATTCTAAGTATGATTACATACTTCACGTACATGCTCTTTGTTTGGTTAGATATGTCCTACGTCATGAGATAGAACGTATCCGACCCGACAAAGAGCGTGTACATGAAATATGTAATCATACTAGAACATCAATAATGGTTTATACATTGGGTATGTGACCATACATACAGTACGTAGACATACTAATTTTTATATATTTTGAAACTTTTTATATATATTCTTTTGAAGTATCTTAGAATTAGTATGTGAACATACTCAAAGTGATAAATGAGTATGCGGACATACGCACAGTGATATACTGATGGTAGAGTAGCTACACGTGAGCGTAGATAATCTGATTTAGAGCATGCATGCATGATGAGCTTGGCACGGAAAATCAAGCGCCAAATAATAATTCCAATACACAAAATTCAGTTTGCAGCAGCCGATTACTGGCCAAATATTAGTTCCAATACACTAGATTTGATTGGGTAATTAATTTAGGTAAAATAGGCATTTTGATCTCTCAACTTTATCCTACAGGTCAAATTGATACTTAAGCTATCAAATCGGTCAATCTAATCTCTCAATTTTTATTTTTTTTATCAAACTCGTCAACATTCTGGTGCACCTCTCCAAATTAACATGAAACTGATAAAAAATCCATTTTACTCTTGGCTCCTTCTTCCCCTCAATTTCCTAAAACGCTAACCCAGACTATCCTACTTAGTCTAGAATTTAAAATTAGATTGTCTAATTTAATATTAGCAAGTTCTAAAAACGGTGGCCCAAGTTAATCCATTGACCAGGGAAGTAAATTATGCAATAACACGTCGGTGGAAATTGAGAACGGTAGAAAGGAGCTGGTTCATGACAAAGACAAGTTTGATCAAAATTAAAAATTAAAAGACTAGATTGTCCAATTTAAAAGTTGAGAGATAAACTTGATCCTTCTCGCAAAGTTGAGGGACGCAAACATCTATTTTACCATTAATTTGAATTTTCTTCTTCCGCAAAAAGCGTCATTGCGCCAAATAATAGGCGTGTGGTGGATGGAAAAATCCTCCTCCGATGCTACGTGCCCGAGCCGTCTCCCTCTTTCCGGAAATGTGAAATGGGGCCGGGGAGAAAGGAGACTTTATCGCAACGGAACGCATGCAGACGCTGAGTACTTGTCACAACGGCCACATCACCTTTGTCAGTGACAAATTGTCACAATAATGTGCATTGCTTTGGCGGTGTTGCGTTTCGCATCACCTTATTGTCTGTGGTTTGCCTCTCAACGAAAATGAATGAAATTGGCCTAGCTCTGTTCTTTCTACGACTAGCATGCAAAACGCCAAAACAACCTTACAGCGCAGTGGATCGAGTAACTTGTAGTTCCATTTAAGCTATAAATAAGTGGAGTCGAGACGATGGCCGAAGCAGCAGCAGCAGCAGCCGCCTACGCGACACACGCTTGTGGCTGTGCCGCTCTGTGCACGAGCGCGTCGCCCCTCCGCCACAACGAGCTGAGACGCCGAGGCGGCGGCCATGGCGATGGAGGAGGCGAGGAAGACGACGGGCAGGAAGAAGGGCGGCCTCAGAACAATGCCCTTCATCTTCGGTGAGCGACTTTATTTACTGATCCAGCAGCAGCACCGCTCGGTGATTGCGTTCTTCGCGCCAGCTTGCTTAATCTCAGATGGTGCTGCACGCGTGCAGCTAACGAGGTGGCGGAGAAGCTCGCCGTGGTGGGGTTCTCGACCAACATGCTCACGTACCTCACCACGCAGCTGCACATGCCGCTCGCCAAGGCCGCCACCACGCTCACCAACTTCGGCGGCACCTCCGCCGCCACGCCGCTCATCGGCGCCTTCCTCGCCGACGCCTGCATCGGCCGCTTCTGGACCATCGCCGCCGCATCCATCGTATACCAAGTCGTACGTGCACTACTAACAGTAGCTACTTCAACTGCGAACAATCCTCTTCAATTGCGCTGAGCAATAAATAATCAAGCAATGCGCGTGCGACCGACCGCTGACGACGGCGTGGCTGGGTGGGCAACAGGGCATGGCGCTGCTGACGGTGTCGGCGGCGCTGCCGCAGTTCCGGCCCCCGCCGTGCAAGCCGGGGGGCGCGGCGGCGTGCCAGGAGGCGGCGCCGTGGCAGCTGGCGGTGCTGTACGCGTCCCTGCTCCTCAACGCGGTGGGCGCCGGCGGGTACCGGCCCTGCATCGTCGCGTTCGGCGCCGACCAGTTCGACGAGTCGCGGGCGGCGGAGCGCGCCCGCTCCTGGGGCTTCTTCAACTGGTACTACTTCTGCAACGGCGCGTCCATGCTGCTGGCCGTCACGGCGGTGGTGTACGTGCAGGACAACGTCGGCTGGGGGTGGGGCCTCGGCGTGCCGGCCGTCTGCATGGGCGTCTCCGTCGCCGCCTTCGTCGCCGGGTACCCGATGTACCGCCGGCTCGACCCCGCGGGGAGCCCGTTCACGCGGCTCGCGCAGGTGGTCGTCGCCGCCGCCAAGAAGCGGCGGCTGCCGGCGCGCGACGTCGACGCCGCGGCGCTGTACGAGAACGACGACCTCGACGCGCCCATCTCCATGTACGGCAAGCTCGTGCACACGTACCAGCTCAGGTGCGCCGCCGTGCTCTTTGCTACCTCCCCTGTTTTCTCGCCGCCGTGGATTGAATCGGCAATCTTAGCCGACGATGAGCACAAGAAATTGCCAAGAATGGATCACGGCCATGGCCCATGGGGGATCTAAATCCAATTGCATTGATGAACAAGAGGCCAGAAGAGATCACAAGGCCACGTCAGGTGGCGCCAAAAATGGATTCGGTGCCATGTCGCAACACTAGCGTGTAGTATATGCAGCTGCCGCTGGATGTTTTGTCTTGGTGTCCAGTCTTTCAACACTGAGAAGATAGCAACGCATGGGTCCATTTGGTTGCTCAAGGAACATGCGTGATCGAGTCTTGGCCGGTTGTCGGAGGATATGTCCTCTACTGAAATTTATTGTTTAACTGACACTGTTCCGGTGTGCGTTTGCCTCCGGCGTGCAGCTTCTTCGACCGCGCGGCGGTCGTCACCGATGGCGACCTGGTCACGCCGACCGACGCCTCCTCCGGCAAAACATCGCCCCCGCCCGTCCCGAACCCGTGGCGCCTGAGCACGGTGCACCGCGTGGAGGAGCTCAAGTCGGTGATCCGCATGGGCCCCATCTGGGCGGCGGGCATCCTGGTGATCACGGCGTCGTCGACGCAGCACACCTTCTCCCTGCAGCAGGCGACCACCATGGACCGCCGCCTCGCGCCGGGCCTCTCCGCGTTCCAGATCCCCGCCGGCTCCATGACCGTCTTCGCGCTGCTCGCCATGCTCCTCACCCTCTTCGTCTACGACCGCGCGCTCGTCCCGCTGGCGCGTCGCGTCACGGGGCTAGACCGCGGCATCTCCTTCCTCCACCGCATGGGCGTGGGCTTCGCCCTCAGCGTGCTCGCCACCCTGGTCGCCGGCTTCGTGGAGCGCCACCGCAGGGCCGCCGCCGCGGCGGCCGGCGCCACGGACGCCGGCACGTCCCCACTGTCGGCCTACTGGCTGGTGCCGCAGTACGCGCTGCACGGCGTGGCCGAGGCGTTCACCTCCGTGGGGCACCTCGAGTTTATGTACGACCAGGCGCCCGAGAGCATGCGCAGCACGGCCACGGCGCTCTTCTGGCTGTCCATCTCGCTGGGGAGCTACGCGAGCACGTTGCTGGTGGACGCCGTGCACCGGTGGAGCGCCGGGCCCGGCGGCGCCAACTGGCTGCCGGACAACATCAACCACGGCAGGCTGGACTACTTCTACTGGGTCGTCACGATGCTGCAGATCATGAACCTGGTCTACTACGCCATTTGCGCCAAGCGGTTCACGTTCAAGCCCGTGCAGCTCCACAAGGAAGTGGAGGAGGAAGAAGAAGGCGGCAAGGCACTGGTGGAGCTCCAGGAGAAGGTTTGAGCAGCATTGCACGCACAGATGTGCAGGTACAGGTCTGCAAAGGTACAAAGCAGGTAACTAGTGTGTGCTAGGCCGATTGTCTGAAACTCCAGGTTGATGCATCAGTTGTAGTCATGTAGATCAGGAACAGAGGGAGATATTGTTCAGGAAAGCAACCTCAAATTTGTCAATTGCAAAAGTTCAAAGTTGCAACTTCATTGTATTGTGACTAGAAAGCAGGTACCAAGTAGGTACGTGTAGTCTGAACCTTGCTGTTATTACATAAAGTGTGTGAACATCTGCTTGTACTTTAGGGATAAAAGAGAGATTGTTGAGGCAAGCAATTTCTGAAAGTTCTCCAGCCAAAGAGTTTATACAACACATTTCCCAATTTCAGAAACAATACTGATCTTCAATCATGGCACAGCTGACAGTTTATTAGAAGTCAATGGTATGCTTCATTATTCAAGAACTAGAAGCCACCTAGAAGTAGGAAACAAGTTTGCAGTTTCGCACAAACAATTTGACATGAACTCCCCAAGCAGAGATTTTGCAGTTGCAAAGCAGCTATACGTAATACTCTACTAGGTGGCGCCTCCGATCTTTAGTAGGAGTGCATAGTGATCCAAGAACGCGAACCGGGCGCTGGACGGGCGGATCACACGGTGAACTTGATCTCGAACCCAGCGGACGGATCGACGGGCTCGGCGGGGGACGGGACGACGGCGGTGACGGTGGCGGCGGGGGGCCCCACGGGGAGGCGGCGGGTTATCATGTCCTCGATCCTCGCGGGGTCGCCGGAGAGGAGCGCCTCCACGCTGCCGTCGCGGCGGTTGCGGACCCAGCCGGCGAGGCCCAGGGACTCGGCCGTGGAGGCGGTCCAGTCGCGGAACCCCACCCCCGTGACGCGGCCCTTCACGACTACGCGGACCGCCTTCTGCGCGGGCTCCGGCTGCGGCTGCGGCGCGGGCGGGGACGAGGCGGCGGCGGGGGCGGAGGTGGCCATGGCGCCGGCGAGGTGCGGTTTGGGACTCGAGGGCGCTGGAGCGTGGAGGGGAGGGGGCGAGAGGCGGCGACTAGACCGAACGAATGTTCTCGAAGGAATAAGCGGAGGCTTTAAGGCCTTTTGGGCCTCGTCTGATTTGTAGCTCGTGCCGGCCCGAATGCCACATTCCTAAACTGAATAATGAAGTTTTTGGCAAAATCTTACCGTCAATGCAGGGACTTCACATCATATTATTGTAGGGTATATGATTCCGGTAAACGGGTTAATCCTAGAGAAATTTGGATATTTAGGGCTCCAAATCTTTTGCCAAGTCGATGTTTTTTAATTAAGGAAAAATCCAATCTTAATATTCACGAGCGAATATTTACGACCACAAAGGAACACATCTAAAGGAACACATCTAGCCATAAAGCTAGAAGTTTATACGAGTACATGGACTCCAAACCTCAAGCTACGCACCCAACAGATAAGAAATAAAGAATTAAGAAATAAAGTATAAAAGACTAAATTTCAAACTTCTTATATACCCTTCCTTCAATCTTACTTTGGTCCTCATGCACTAATATAAATCTCGTATCAAGTGTGTTCTTAGAAATTTTTGATGTAAGAATAGCAATAGCCATGTGCTGTCCGATCACCCTATCATTTATAAATCATACTGAGCCGATCTCTTCTACTATGCAAATAAATGAGGCACCGCTATATCAAAGTATCATCATCAAGAACTCCAAGACGACGTCTCAGCAGAAGAGCTGGTGCCGCCGTCTGAACCAGTGCGTCGGTTCTTTCATTTTTCACCTCGATCCTTGCGGTAACGCTTTGAACAAGAAAAACGATGCCCATAGGCCGTCATCACCGGCAGTCGAGGATTATCTAAACTTTAGCTCGAGATCCTGCACATCAAAGCAGCAATGCACGGCGACCGGCGCCCCTGGCAGCTCCACCAGCATGCCCATAGGGCGCCCAACAGATCCCAGACGAGAGGGCGGCAATCTGAGGCAAGACCCCATGGCGGCGGCCACCGGAGGCGAAAGACATCCTCCACCCAAGCCTCGCGCCGCGGCCGCCGCCGTGGGCGCAGCACGCCGCCCCGTGGTTGCCCGCCGCCGTGGCCGTGGCCGCAGGCGCGCAGCACGGCGCCCCCAGGTCGCCAGCCGCCGGCGTCGCCGTTGGCGCAAATGCGCAGCACGCCGCCGTGGGCGCAGCACGCCACCCCTAGGCCGTCCCTGCCTTGAGGCCACGAGCAGGCACCGGCATCACCGAGATCCAGATCGAAGAAGAAACGTCGGATCCAGTCATGGCACCTCCGGATCCAGCCTTTGGCTTGCCGGATTTGGCGCACGATGAAACCCCGATGATGAGGTCGCGACCACCGACGAGAGCAAATCAGAGGAACTGAGGAAGCTTGCGACGGAGAAGGGGAAGAGAAGAAAAGGCCCCTGCCGCCGCCGTCCTTGCACCGGCATGGGATACCAGCTCCGTGCTCTGGCGACGGCAAGGAGGCAGAGGATTGAGGGAGGGGGCTGTGGCGGCGGACGGGGCTCCGTCCGCGTCGCCCCTAAGATGAGCGCCGCGGGGGCTCACTGGAGGAGCGAAGTAGACATTAGGGAGGGTAAAATTGCGAAGCGTAAAGTTTGGAGTCCTAAACATCCGATTTTCTCGCCAATCCTGTAATCAGTTTTAAAAAATAACGCATAGCTTGATCAAGTGCGAAACGATCGAATGTTTTCCTCGAGAGCATTAGATATCCTTTCCGGAAGCGGAGGCAGACGAAACACTTCAGCACAATTTAGCTTTTCCCTATGGCAATTAGGCAGAGACCTCTGTGCCTGACACTCAAAACTTGCTCAATGAACAACTGGACAGTGAGTCACCACGGACACGGATAACGGTTTCATGGCGGGGACGGGAAGCTAGCACATAATCGTCACCCCAGCTTTTCAAGGCACCAAAGAACTGCTTGGTCACACGCCATCATCACAGGAACAGAGTGCGCCAAGCAATCACCATTCACAATTCTGGTCCTATCCCAACTGCTGATACATACAGCCGTGAAGATCACACATCCAAATACCAAAATTTTGAATTGCAAAAAACTATCAGTACAACTAGTATTATGCATTCGACCATTTTTCAACCAAGTTTGTGACAGACAAGCAGAGTGTTACAGAAAGTGTAGTTGTCATCGACACCAAAAGGCCAAAGGGCAGACTGTGAATCAAGTAATCACAATCCTTGTCCTGCTGACAACTCTTATAACTACTGCTCCTACGTTCATCGGAGTTGGGCGTCGCAATCCCAACAATCTGATCCAATCTAAAATTTGGAACTGAAAAATATCAGGAAATGTTCTTCAGACTTCAGAGCAGCGATCGCCGAGGAACCACGCCGCACGAGACCGCGGAGGAAACCGGCCACCAATCAGGCGGTGGGCTTGCGTCGGAACCCCTCGGCGGGGTCGACCGGGTCGGCGGGTGAGGGCACGACGGCGGTGACGGCGGCGGCGGGCGGGCCCACGGGGATCCGCCGGGACACCATCTCGTCGACCTTGTCCGGGTCCCCGGAGAGGAGCGCCTCCACGGTGCCGTCGCGGCGGTTGCGGACCCAGCCGGCGAGCCCCAGCGAGCGCGCCGTCTCCACGGTCCAGTCCCGGAAGAAGACCCCCTGCACGCGGCCCTTCACCACCACGCGCACCGCCTTGGGGGCCGGGGACGGCGGCGGCGGAGGGCCGGACGGGACGGCCGCGGACGCCGCCATGCCGCGGCGGGGCGCGGTGGCGGTGAAGGGGCGGAGGAAGCGGGGCGCGGTGGCGGAGGTGGAGGGGAACATTCTGGAAGAGCCGAGGAGGACGCGATTCTTTCTTTGAGATGGTCGGACGGAGCCTCTCGATCTGTGAGTTCGCCGCTTTGCTGGATGCTGCTGGTGGTATGGTAGACGGTAGACCACTGGGCCGAATCAACAGGTGGGCTTGGGCCGGACGTGTTACGTGTTGGATCAAGTAAATCAAAACCAGTTTCCGTAAAACATGTTTCAGCCTGATTTTTATATCACCAACATTCCTGGACTTCAACATTTAAAATCCAATCATCTTCAGTTTGCTCAGCAGAAAAAAAACTATCTAGAACATGGTAAGGTTCAAAGCAAAAAAAAATTGTCACAAGTCAACGACAGCCGCATTTTGTTTGAACACGATTAGGGATGCAAGTTATATATATTGGGTCATTAGATTAAACTAAAAAAGTTGATAAAATGAACTATAATAATATTCTGCTAAATAATTTGGAAGGAGAAATAAATTAGTGTAATATACCATCGTAATTAACTAGCTAACCTAAAAAATACTATTGCGTACCCACGTGCATCCTTAATACGATGCTCTCAATCTCTCCACGAAGTTTCAGAAATATGCCGGACTCTTACAAGTCTCGGCAGTATCTAAACTTGAATAAAGCATACTTCTAATTTCGCGGATCAGGACTTCAGGATCTGATCAACACAAGCACAAGTGCTGCTTCCGAACTTAATCCTGCAGACGTTATCAGCAAAAGGGGGAATTTACAATGTGCTTAATTTTATTTGACCCGTAGAGGCAGAAGGAGCTACAGGCAGAATCTCACGCACCATGGACTCGTTGCCATTCTGAAGATAAATGACATGCAGAATTCGGAAGATAGAGCACCGATGTCCAAAATCCTTACAACAGCACGTTCAAATTCTCTATCTTTACACCAGGAGGACTATAAATTTCGGACCAACACAGGGCTCCCTCCATTCCATCCACACGAACCAGCCCAAACGCCTACGGCGGCCATAGCAACCCAACGCAAGAGATCGATGGCGTCCTGCAAGCTCGTCGCCCTTCTCTTCGCCTTGGCCGCGGTGGCGTCGGCGACGGCGGTGCAGCCGTCCGAAGCGAGGATCCAAGGACTCGAGCGCCGCCAAGATGCCGGGGGAGACCAAATGCTGCGCCCCTCGACGTTCCACAGCACCGCGCCGCCGCCGAGGTCGCCCGGCGTAGTCCCACTCCCACCCCAGCCCGCCACGGGAAGCGCCCCGCCGCCGCCGCCGCCGCCGCTGACGGAGTGCATGACGCCGCTGATCGGCATGGTGCCGTGTATGGACTACCTCACCAACCTCACCGTGCTGACGCCCCCGGCCGCGTGCTGCGACGGCCTCAAGGCGGTCATCCGCGGCGCCCCCATCTGCCTCTGCCACGGCATGAACGGCGGCATGAACAGCCTCATGCCCCGGCCCATCGACCCCCTCCGGATGGTCGTCCTCCCGCTCACCTGCGGCGCCATGCTTCCGCTCGAGACGCTCCTCTCCTGCAACAGTAAATCACACACAACCTTCCTCATATCGTCCGTTATGTTTTTATTTTATAGCTTGCAAGGAGATTGATAACATGCACTGGTGATGTGTGTTTTGACAGCGCAACACGTGCCGCCGATAATGCCACCGATGCCGGCGCCGGCGACGGCCGATGCTCGTGCAGCGTCACCATGATCAGGTGATTCATCTTCTTTAATTTGAGGCACACCTTATTGCGAATGGTCTGTTGAAATTCTTGTTGTAACTGCCACCTAATAGTATCCTCTTCTTGTTTTGTCTTCAGGTAGTATATATGTCGGAGAGTAGCAACTAGCAAGAGGATGCATGGATGGTTGTGGAGTCAGTAGGGGTACCGTCTTCTTAGTTTTAAGATGATCTTCTTAGGATAATAGCATTGTTTAGGTAGAGGGGAGTTTTTGTTATCATAGATACAGTCATGTAATTATTCCGTTTGATCGATGCAATCGTCAATGGCGGATTTACATTAGATGTTAAATAAATGGTGGTCTACGTTGTGATTGAGATACCTGAATCTGATGATCTGATATTTGCTTCTGAATTTGTTTTCGACTTGTTAGTGTTTTGTATGGTCACAAAACTGTGTGTCATAGTAAGTTGGGAATTCATAAACCAGTGGACCGATACTAGAGTAAAGCCAAGCTGATTGCAGTCTTTATGTTACATTTTTTTTTCTATCAAAGGAGAATGGATGGGACTATCTATTATTGCTATAAAACTATTCTGATAATCATGCAATTAATCATAGGGTAGAGGTTTTAAAAGCGATCGTCAACAAGATGTATATATTGAGTGTCGCACTTGAGCAAATCGAAAGAACATCTGAGCAAATCCAATGCATTCGCTCCGGCTTTGTTAATTGAGATATAATCTTGAAGATCTATCTGTGGTTGTTCATGAAATTCAGTATTACTGTTTTTTCTTAAGAATTCCTGAGTTATTACAACAGGTGTCCAATGCTTCCACGTATGAACCCTGAAATTTATTTGTTTTGCCAGCAAATTATTCATATCACAACGCGCTCCATCACAGTCATGTTTTCATTTAGTTGACCCATGTATAAAATTTCATTTGCCAGCAAATTTTTCATATCACAGTGCTCCATCACAGGCATGTTTTTTTATTTAATTGACCCATATATAAAAGTTCATCTGCTAGCAAATTATTCATACCTATCACAACCTGTGGCGGAACCGGGGGGCTGGCAGTGGCCATGGCGCCCCTAATAATTAAAAAAAATACATTGCATATATATTTTGTTGATAAAATTAGATCAAATTTTTGTAGAAAATCAATGCAAAACTAAAAGAAAGGCACTTTTTTTTTGGCGGAATAGCTAATTTTGTTCTTGAATTTTAATCAAGGGTCAACTTCGTCCCTAGACTTCCAAAATAATTGTTTCAGTTCTCAACTTTCTTCATGCAGCTCAATTTAGTTATTCGTTCTGTGTGTCTTGCTTGCCATGATAGCATCTAAGTATTCCTATTTTTAGCAGCAATATATATTGGTTCACACATACTTAAAGATAACACAATAAAATTTTAATTTGTGGCTACATAAATTTCTAAAAGAACTTTTGTACGTGTATAATAAATATGTTTAAAATTAACTCGCTTCCTTAAAAGTTGTACATCAATTTACTTTTATCAAGATGAAACTTTTATAATGATCAAATTTATAGAAATATTATTTTTTTATGAACTATAGTTGACTAGAAGGACTAAACGGAGCCGGATGGAGAAGTTTAAGAACTAAAATAGTTGTTTTGAAAGCTTAGGGACGAAGTTGAGCTTTGGCTGAAAGTTTGAGGATAAAATTGACTATTCCATATGTTTTTCTAGCCCTCTTTTAATTTTCTCTCCAGTTCCGTCGCACAACGCTCCATCACCGGTGGCGTTGGGTTCAGCTGCTTTAGCCAATCCTGGGAACGACGGTGTCAACCCAGAGACGGACGCGCTTCGGGTCGTACGTAGTCTTGGGGGACTATGCCGCCCATAGGGACCGCACGCCATCACATTGAGGTCCGGCCGCTCCGCCTTGATCTTCTTCGTCGCCTCCTTGATCGTGCGTCCCTCTAGCTCAGGCCACTCTGTCTTAATTGGGAGTAGCATCACAGTCACACCCCTTGCCATCATCACCTGGCAAGCTGCTCATCTTCTTCAGAGATACCTGCAGATTTTAATCTCTGCGCATATGTTATACATGTTGGAATTAACCCGTTGATCGAGTCGGTCATGTACATAGCTAGTTAGCTGTTTTGTTAGCTTGTTGGAGTGTCCATCGCGAGCCTGACGCACGCTGCGTTCGTGCGGGGATCGTGTCCTTCTTTCTCGCTCGCTAGGAGCTCTGCGCGGCTGTGCGTGAGTCGTGGGATGGCACGGCTGCTAGTGGCGTGCGTGCCGCGCATGTAGGCAGATTTGCTGCCATGTTTAGCTATAGGTCTTCTATATAATGCAATCGGAAAACAGCAGAAAATAAGCCGCATTTTTGCAGCACCAAACACTTGTGTCCATCTCATGTTCTTGAGTGCCCATTCCAAGGTTCACCGGCGAACGGATTCCCGGCGAACTCCAACAATACATGGGAAGTCGGCCATAGAAATGAAGCAAACAAAAACTACGTGCTCCAGTTTAGTTTCTTCTTATTATTGTTGTGTTCAGTTTTTGCTAATGTGCTTGACAAAATGAGAAACTAGCTAAGCGAAAGAAGAAGAAGAGGAAACTGAAGTAAGAGGGGAGTACTTCTTACCACAAGATGTAAGCGCTTCGAATGATGCTTCTTCTTGTATGTTTGATGGGTAATGCCTGGTGAACGCAAGTCGATCATCGTATTTATAGGCCAGCAACACGTTTGTTCAGAGCTTTGTGTGCGAAAGCAACCGGGCAAGCTGAACTTGAAGCCATGTCTACCGAACCTTATCCGGCTATGTATGGTAGTTGTCATTGCGAGCATGTTGGACCGGGAAACTCTCTCAATGACGAGCAAGTTGATGCGTGCAGACAAAACCAAACCTTAGCAGCAAACCTAGCTTGTCTTCTCCAAGCAGTCATGCAGAACACAAATTGAAAACTGTAAGGTGCCACCATGGGTTCTTCTTCAGTTCTTCTTATACACAATTTAGGCACCTGTGTCAAAAATTGAAGATCATGGTGATGATAGCGCATGGAGATACACCAGTCACCTGAACTCGGCGACGAGGGACATCAGCAGGTCAATTTTGTGCGAGCAGATCTCACGGCCGCACGCACGGAGGCCGCGGCATGGAGCCAGCGTCGGTGACCTCTGGGCCCGCGCCCAGGATACGCGAGGTGTTCCAGTTTCGACGCCAACTCCGGCGAGCTCGAGCGGCGAGCTGCGGGGGCGGGTGCGGCGCCCTAATCCGACGCGCCTCCCTTCTCTCATCTCGCGCCGCCGTTGAGGTGGCCTCGCGCCCTCATCCGCCGGGCCCTCACCGTCGCGTCTCTGTCCGTCGCTGACCTCTCCAGCTCGCGAGCCAAAACGAGCTGGCTCGAGCTACTAACTAGCCGAGCTGGAGCCGGAGCTGACATCCACCTCTACATGTGATCCCAACTTGGCCACGTAGAGTTCATCTTATCCTCTAACGTCTGATTCATCTTGTCCTCTAAAACATGCAGGGTCCTGGATCCGACTCTTCCAGAAGGAAGAGCAAGAGCAGAACAGACCACCGAAAGAACAATCCCAGCAATGGCAGCAAGGTGTGCCCTTCCTTCACCATCCTGCTTGGTTCACCAACCACTCTGCGGCAACAAGCTCGCCAAGAAACTCACTCCATGCCTGTCGTCGCCAAGAGCCGTGAGGGTTAGAGTGAATGCTGCAAAGCTTCCTCCAGGGGTGAGTCAAAGAAGCAGAAATGCTTCTGGTAAATTGTTGCAAAAGATAGTTCAAGGAAGTTTTGACAGGTACCTGTTCAATTCCTGTTGCGTTCAGGTTGAGGTGCCGAGGTTGCAGCCGAAGCTGAGCGAGCCCTTCTTGGGGTTCACCCAGACTGCCGAGATCTGGAACTCCAGGGCCTGCATGATGGGCCTCATCGGCACCTTCATCGTGGAACTGGTAATGAAAGAACTCAAAGCATAATTAATCTTCACAGAGAATGAAATGTTTCGAGTGTTTTGCAACATCTACTTGAGTTTCTGAAGAACTTTCGTTCTTAATTCAGGTGCTAAACAAGGGGATTCTTCAGATAATTGGGGTGGAGGTGGGGAAGGGCCTCGACCTTCCTCTTTAATTGCCATTTCCAAAGCTGATTGCAAGCTTTACTCTCTTTTTTTCTTTTTGAAACCTAGCTATTATATTGCTCTGAAGATATTAATGCAATTCTGTTGGATAATCATGTGGCAGAGTACGTTTTCTTTTTGAAGTTTTCACAGCGATCCTCAACTGAGAGTCGCACTTGAGCAAAAAAAAAACATTTGCATGGTATCATATCAAGAGCCTCCTCCTAGAGAACATATAGTCGCGATCAGTGTTATCATAAATGCTACGTGTTAAATAGTCGCTCACTCTGTGTTTATCGTTTCAGAATGTTTAAACAGAATTAAATAGTCTAAATGGTTTTGTACTATGTCACCAGAATATATACTCATGCTGGCAAGAAATCAAGTATTCTAGCAAGTACATATTTATGCATGTAAAAGATCATATATACATATCTATGCATGTAGCAAATCTAGTATAGATATTTGTGCATGTAAAAGATTAGCTATACACATTTACTTGTGTAAAAATTGAATCACGCTCTGTTTTTTACCATTTAAATGGCGAACCATTTACAGACTAAAAACATGGTTGACCTTTATTTATTTATTAGACGCCGTTTAGATGAAGACTGGTTGCAATATTGCGGTTTTTCTTCCCTCAGCGATCTCATGGCCCCAACAAATTATTTAGCAGTGGTTTCTTTCATCATCTTAGTATTTTAGCAACTTACTCCGGAAAGTTAGCCCGCTGTGTGTTGCACGCCTTATGGGCATTTTGGAATGATCTTCCATTAAATCAGCGCCGACGATCCAAGTTGAAAATGTGGTCACGATTACAAAGACTTTGAGAATCTGGCTTGTGTGTGTCATGGCCTTATGGATTGCGCGGGACCACTAGGAGTTGTCTTACATCCTTTTTTGATTGACCAATGAACGAAGTCTTGGTTCAGATGGCATCCTTCGAGCATTCCGCGAGGTATGGATGGCCATTACAGCAATGCTCGCTTCCCCGTTCAAGTCTAGAATCATGCAACTTCGGTAATTATTATTTAGAGAAAAGAAGGGAGAGAGTTCAGAGTCTTCCTAATACACCAAGGTGAAAGGTCTTGCCAATGAGATGGTAGCTGCTAGAAAAAAAAATCTTGATAATGTTGATATTATTGGCTACATCTTCAATTGATTAGATACATATTATAATACGTTTGTATCTTCTATGTTTGTGAACGACAACCTTACCTTCAAACACCAAACATAATGATAGTGGTAGAAGATTTTGTTCTTCTATAAATATATGAAGCCTATATTGAGATAATAAAAAAAGATACATAGATCAAATGATTTGGAGTCAGTATACAAAAGTTATGATGATTGAAAGATGATTTAAAACTATGACATCTGGTTTTCATAATAGAACCATCATGTTTTGTCCGAGTTAGGAGTTATAGATTGATTTTAAGTCAATTTAAAGCATGTTTCTTAATGTATTATAACTCTACAAAGGTAAGACTTCGTCACCCTATAAATATATTTAATAAATGTACTATTTTTTTACCTTCTACCTCTTCCCCTATTGTTCCAACCTCTACATGTTGTTCATCTTCTAATCCGACAACCAGAGGTGGAACCATAGAATAAAAATACTCTATTGACATATTTCTTTGCTTTAGAAAAATTGTGACTGTATCCACACCAACATATTCATTATATCATATTCCACAACACCTTTCTGCCATTGTACAGGTATGAAATCCTAATGATAGAAAAAAAACACTCGTTAAAGTAATGGTTTCAAAATGAATTCTCAGCAAACGGTTAGGAGAGGCATAAGTTGTGCTCGTCGGAGTATTGCACTTGAGAATGGTCCGGCAATTCAAGATTATACATATTGGAGTATTGTAAATGAGGTCTAATAATAAGTGTCAAAGATGTACACACTAAATATCAACAGCGCATTGCCAAAACAAATGTGGATTGACTACATTTATAAGACGTAGTCTAGGTTGAAAACTCTTCATGGGTGGGCACAAATGCACTAGATAAACCTCAAAAGCGTATCTTGATGGATATGTATGTGTGTCTTCAGCATAGAGAAAGTTATAATTTTACTTTTTAATTATCTACTAATTTGCTTCTTCACTTTTAGAGGAAGTTATAAGATTATTGTTCTCTAATTATAATTAACTGAACGAAAGTGCACTATTTGAATTAGTTCTATTTAATAAAAAATTATTTCTTTTAATTCTATCTATCTTATCATCTATGGGAACTCATGGATATTTGATTGATCAACTTCCGAAGCACTTGTCCTTTGACAACAACTGCTATTTAGTTTGGTAGACAATTTTTGATTTACATTACAATTATACCTTCTTTCTAATGGTATATCATAGATTAAGATTTTCTAGGTGGATATAGATTACATGCAATCTGCCTTAGTTTATGTATTTTGTATGTAATATGTATGTATGTAATATGTGCTAAAGGAAGACACAAAATAAACAAACTGGTAGTGCGATATATTTGAACTACAATGTTACTGCACAACATAACAAAGCTTCCTTTGTATACAGATATGTAGCACACATGGGCAGTACTCAAACAGAGGGTTCTCCCATTAGATATCTTTTTCCCACAAGAAGAAAGAACCACCCAAAATTCTCCAAAATGTTTATTCCGTTCCGGTGATCTTTTTCTTCAAGGTCTCAATGTCGCTAGCCAACTCTTTCCGGCTTTCCTGCAATCAAAAGAAAGAAGGGCATATATTTCAGTAAGTTGCGCAGAAATGCACACACTACCAGTGCAAGAAAAACAGCTAAAGAAGTTGGAATTCATTAAGCCAAATGTACAAGGATTTTATTTGCGCTCTCTCTCTCCCTCTCTCTCTCCCTCTCTCTCCATGCCTTCACAATTCAATATTTCTAGTGCAGCATTAGCTCTCCAGCCGAAAGAAATATATATGCTTGTTGGACATTGGTTACCTTGAAGAGGAGGTAGCGGTACACGAACCAGCCGGTGTAGCCGAGCCCAACGAGCTCCATGATCTTGGGGAGCTGCTCCATCGACCACACATGGCCGGATTAGCCCAGATTCAACCACAGCACGCACCAACACATACAAAAAAGCAAAGTACATCACGGAGGCTAGCTACGTACCAGCGGCACGGCGTTGATGGCGCCGACGACCACGGACGTCAGCCAGAGGGCGACGATGGCGCCGCCGCCGTACAAGAGCACGGTGGGCTTGTCCTCAACGGCGTCCCACTGCGTACATGTGTGTCAGAGGCACGTCACATTGCCTCACGTCCCTTGTACGTAGGACAGATGCACCGGTGCGCAAGGGACAGGATAGCACGCGTACCTTGGCTTTGAGCTCCTCGATGAGCTCGTCGCCGGAGGCCGAGGTGTCCTCGGAGGCGGCCTTCACGCGGAGCAGGGAGAGCCTCGGCGCATCTGCAACTGCAATCAACGCCGCCGCCGCCAGAGAATCGCCAAAAACCACCGGTGATTAGTTCTTCCGAAACCGTTAGGTGAATCATCTGCGCTCTTATTAGAGAAGAAAGCACCCCCAGCCAAGTAACAGTAAGTTACCTTGGAGGCGGAGCTGGCAGGCGCTGCGGCGCGGGAGGAGAGAAGCGGAGCGCGGGGCGGCGGGGAGGCGCGCGCCGCCGAGGAGCGCCACGGAGTACGCCGTGGCCGCCATGCCGGAGCACCAGCTAGGCAGCTACCCTTATCGCTACGACGGCTAGCTGAAGCGGCTTCTCTCGGCCTCTCGTTTTTTTCCCGCTCGCTCTCTGGGTCTCTCGTTGCTGTGGCGTGCTGTGCGACCAAAGTGGAACGGTTATTGTGCACGAATGCCTGGGTCGCGCCCTGCTGTCCTCTCGCGCTGTGTGGTGAGGGCACACGTGGCCGGATGCTTGGCTCTGATTGGCCGGCCCCCTATCTTCAAAATCCATGGATGGCCTCTCATTCCCGGGCCTGATTTTGGGCGCGCTTGGTTCGGTGCATATGGCCTGGCCTGGCCGGCTAGATGCAGGATCAGTCGATGCTCTCGGCAGCAAACCAAACGAGCCATTTGTTCCGAACGGGAGGGAGCAGGCCCCCACCTGGCGCGCTGTTTTCTTGGCTAGTCTAGACTTTGGGCATTTGTTCTGATGATGGCCATTCAGCATGTCGCTTTCGGTGCTACCATCCTAGCCAGTTAACCATTGAAGTGCAGAACCCGGCGTACAACATGTACTGTAAGCAGAGGTGTACAAATGAAGGTGCCAGTTAACTTCCGTCAGTACAGCATGCAAAAAATTATCATGTTGGAACATATTGGTCAACATTTTCGTTGACACATCTGATGCAGAATAAATCCAGCAACTAAATTGCTGACTATATGGTTCTTCTCGTCACATACCTGGTTCTGCTCCGCGTTTGGGACAATGGGGAGCAGAATGTCCCTCCCCTACAGAAGCTACACAACAAAGGTATCGGCGAAATTCCTTCTGTACTGAAGGAGAACTGTTTAAGGATCTTGGCAGACGCAGTGTAGTTTCTCGTGCATCACGCTCCCAGTTCTCCAATAATGTACCTTAAACCTTTTTGACCAACTGGATCACTTGGTCACTTCAACGGGCCTCACCATCTGAGGGGTAAACGTGTTGCCCTGTGCACACTTCTTGCACAGGCTCGTCATCTTGCTCAGAATCATCTTCTTCCTCAGAATCATCTTCAAGTGATTCCGTGAAGGCGAATTCAGCAATAATGGGCAAATGATCACTGCCAATTTCCTGATAATTTTTATGGCGCATGTTAGAAATTAAATATGGTCTGTACATAGAAGCGGAAAAGAAAGATATCATGTTCAAGCCTCACTGAGTTTAAGCTTACAATATTGTTGCACCAAAGGAAACATTTAGAATACTACAAGACATATCAGATGAGGCATTACCCTGGTTGGTAGACACCTTGTTCTCCTCAAAACACCTATAGGGAACGTGTCCAAAACCTTGGAGCATTCAAGTCCATGAGTGTACCTTCAATAAAGAATCTTAGTCATATTATGTGTGTTCAGGGAGCTGCAGACAATATTTAGAGGCATACCACAAATAATCCACCGTGCCAAGAAATTTCTTGTGAAAGGAGGTTGCCAGAGGTTCACCATGAAGACCCCTATTGTTTGAATTTCCCTATAATGATTAGCAATTAGTTTCATTTAAAGGCCTAAATATACATAAAAAAATCGGTGTGCTCCAGTTTTAGTTACAAAGTGGTACCTTTAAATTAGCATATGAACTACTGAGCTTCAATGGATGTTCAGCGACCATGACGTTTGAATACCCGGTCGCGTTTCTCACTTCTTCATCACTCCATTGGTACTTCAGTGAACTATGAAAAATATTTAGATAATTCTTCAATAAATTTAAAGAAAAAAGATAACTGCCTTCTAGAATATCTAAATTCAGACTGCTGACCTACAAAGCTCGTATAGATCAAATTCAGAGCTATCAAGTCCAGATAACTGTCTTCTATCATGCAAAGAAATGTTCAGCTGGTGACACAAAAATCAAACACGATGCACATGGCAGTTAAATTTTGTAATAACTAGGGATAACTACAACTTCTAAGAAAGTACTACCTCCAGTCACGAAAGCTAAGCTGCAAACAAGTAATTAGCTTGTCTGAAGCGACAAGCATTCATGACTAGAGGGAATATGCCTCACTCTACCTTCATTGTCGTCAAGAATTTGTAGATAGCACTCTGCTCTCAAAGGAAACAAGAAAACAAAACAGAAGAAATAAAAATGTCAGCAACATATCAGAAAGGCACACACATTCTTCGAATTAGATATCATATTAAAAACTTAAGATGGCCTAATTGTACCACACTACCGCAGCACATAACTAATTTATAGCATATCACTAATGAATATTTGTGTGTTTACATTGCTGTTGCATAACAAGATACTTGCTGCACATAATTTTGTTCTATAATTAAGAGAATCATACATGTCAAGAGGAAATAGAAACATACATCAGGCGTGCTGTTGAAATCACCAGCAAGCACAATAGGAATTTTATCCCATTTTTCAGCAAGAGCATTTGCCTTCTCAGCTAGCAAGCGAATCTGCAGGGAGGAGAACAATGAATTGGGAAAAGTTCTGGGTACTGAAATAGAAAGTAACTTATTTTATGCAGAAATGTCAAAACTATACATTCTATTAGCATCAGACCATCAGTAAATATGAACATATCCATATGAATAGGGATATGTATAAAGGATATAAAGGGGAATAAATGGGGCTGAAGTAAACTGATATACCTGGCCTAATTTTACATCACCCCTCTTTGGATTAAACAAAACATGAATATTCCCGAGAACTAATTTGTGTGCTCCATTAAGCTGAACAAACAGAAATTGAGGTTAATATATCAGCAATAAACACTGATTATTTGGCAATAAATTGACAAAGAAAGCTGCGGAATTAGCAGATTTGACATGTTACGACAATTAGGAAACAGTTTCTGTAATTAGTAATATACAGATTTTATTGGCAATTTCGTTTAGCAAACATACAATCATGAGTCAAATTGAGGTTCGCAGCACAGGACTGGCATATATGCAATTATTCTTGAACTAACTAATGCTAATCCAAGTACCTCAAAAACACATATTTGAGCAACATTATTTCGGAGATCGAATTCACTAAAGTCAATACTATCTTCCTCAAGCAGATGTAACCTACATTTGGAAACAAAGAAAGATGATGAAAATAACACTTTATTCAGATCAATGGAATTATGAATATAAGAAATGGCAAATGCATCATTCATACCGTTTTGACTTCCAAAACATGGCACATCCATCTCTAGTATCTCCAGTTCGCCTCTGATGATCACACAATTGTCGCTTAAGAACTGAAACACAGCAATATTTGAACGGAAGCATCTTTGTGGAGAAGTGGTGTACCTGAAATATACCTTCATACCCCCTGCTCTTCATTCCTGCAGCAATGTCCTGAAACCTATCCACCTCCTAACTTCCCAATATCAAAGTGTTTTTTTCAAAAAGATTCCAATATCAAAGTGTTATGGAGTAGAGTGCAATAATGTCATCATCAGCATGGAGACTAAGTTCTTACTTGAAGACACACTAGGTCAGGGTCCCAGTGCCTAATGTCACGGATAATAAGCCGCCTCCTTGAATCCCACCTCATTGCATCCCAAGGGACATCCTGATAAAGGTCAGGATGGTTCCTTGCATTGTAATCAGCCAAGATGTTGTACGACATGATTGTGCAGGTGTCTAGGAAAACAAAGTACAAGCACTAAGCTAACCATGCAAGAATGTCTTCCATCATACAAGAACATAGTTCCACAATAAATAATACGTGCCAGTGTAGCTTCATGATAAACGACCAGAAAAATATCACAGCTTTGGGGGACAACAAAGCACTGATTCGTACAAATTTTCTTGCTTGCACTAATTGGGTAGAAAAATATCCTAGGCAGTTCCTAGTAGTAAAACTATAACAAATAAGAAAGCAACATGGCAACCACTCAGGCATTTAGACAAACACTTGGTGAGCATAGGTAACAGTCAGCTATTTTCTCCAAAAATTAAGCAACGTCAGATTAGTAAACGCGACGAATACCTCCGGAAGTGGAGGTAGAGGCGTCCTCCGATGAAAGCCACCGCCGCGAGGAGGGCAAGGCAGGCTGCGGCGGGCGGAACTGCCGCCAGACGCGACCAAGGGCACGCTCCGGGGCTTGCCAGCGGCTGCGTTGGTCGCGGGGCGCGGCGTTCTCGGTGGATGCGCGCCACGAAGATGTGCTTCCTGGTGCGGGCGGCGACCGGCCTCGCTTCCTCGGGGGGCGAACGGCGGGCGCCGGCGGCGAAAGGCGCGCGCGCGGGGCGGCGGATGATGCCATGGCGGCGCGGCGAGACATGGCCGGTTGGGGGAGGCCGGGAGGGAAGGAAATTGATGATGGGCTTGCTTTGTGTTACAGCTGTCGGATCTGGGCCGGTGTCTTCTGATCGACGACCACAATGCTCTACAGAATTTACACCACCAAAGCGATTGGGTTCCACGAGAATCTAAAGTGAAAAATATCTTAGAAAAAATCTTCAACAAGTTGTCCCAAAAGAGAATATTCAATAAATCACACGGTCGTGTGCTTAGAAAAATAAATACTTTCCTTTGTGTCATTGTGTGAAAATGTGAAATGTGTTCTACCCTCGCAAAAAAAGGGGGAAATTCAGGTGTCACATAGCCCATGAAAATTAGATGCCATCAGAGTTCATATCAACTCATATTATCTGTAAAAACTCACAGCTATATGTTACGGTGTCGATTTTTTTATTAAACGCTACTGGAATGACTGGGAGCGATCCAGGACCCCTCTTTTATTGGTTGTTTCCTATAGTTCAATCACCGTTACAGATTAAAAGAAATGAAAATCTTGGATGAACCAAAGAAAAGCTAAACTAAACTGCGCACACAAGTCAAACAATCTGTGAGGTGAAAATTGGGAAACTACATTAACCACTGCAATCTGCAAATTTGATGAACCACAAAAGGAGATCAGTCACATGGACAAATATTTACAACGCTCTGATCAGTGCATAAAACAAACAAGCAGTGTGTACGATGCCAAGCATGGAGCACGACCGGCTATGTCTCCATGGCTGGGCTGAAGGAAGTTGCAACATGACCTGAAAAGAAGCTGAAATAACTAGCGAACAATCTTCTTTGTTCGAGCATTCTTATGAGCCAACAGAAGCTTAGACAGCAGTGGCTGAAGCAACGGGTTTCACGAGGTTTCCACCAATAGCTGGACGAGGGCTGTTATCTGAAACTGGATCGATGGCTGCAGGAGCTTCCCCTAGAGTATCTTCGTACGCAGCATCATGTACACCCAGAGCAGCACGGCCAGATGGATCAAGGTTCTTGGACCAGGCCGCGTCCCATTCAACAGCTTTGGCGGTGCTGCATGCCACACTTGGACCTCCAGGGACAGTTGACCTTGCCGCGGGCTGTAATAATCAAAGGGTTATGTAGGCGAGCAGATGCATTGTTTCAGGCTGAAGATTATTCTAAACCAGTATAGCATTACAAGAGCAAAGTAGCTTACAGACCTTGGGGAAGAATTTCTCGAATATCATTCTATAATAGTATCCTTCTTTTGTTGTGGGTGTGTTCTCTGGGTAAACAAAACTAGCATTCATCATCATGGAATCTGAGACCTGAAACATAAAGAATAAACATCAACAGCAAGTCCAAAAGGGGCCAACTACTTGAGTAGTTCATCAAAGGAAATACGACATACATGTTGACTTGCATGGTCCTTCAATCCATCAATCCAACTATACCCAACACCATCACTGAACTGTTCCTTCTGCCTGTATAGAATGTGCTATTCAAAGAAAGTAAAACCTACATAAGTTGCCACATCTAGGATTTACAAAGTAAAACAGTCCAAATAACAAGAGAAACTTCTCCAACCTTAGGTAAATAGGGCCTCTTCTCATCGTCGAATGCATTACGGATAACCCACTTCTCAATCCGACCAAGGTCACGTCTTATCTAAAATTTACAGGTAGTTACAAGAAAACGATCATGCTGATTAGAACCAAAGAAATGTAATACCATGAAATTAGATCCCTGAATTGTTGTAATACATATCAACATACCATCTTCCATTCAGGATCGATGTCCATTGCTACATCGATGAAACTCTTGTCAAGGAATGGAACACGTGCCTCAACACCCCAGGCAGAAGTTGCTTTGTTTGCTCTCAAGCAGTCATATAAATGTAGAGCTTTTATCTAAAGAGCAGGGAAAATATCTCTTGTAAGTACATCTAATTGCAATGCTTATGTTTAATTAAATGAATGACTATGCAACTGAACTGAATGAAGCAATATGTCTGCGCTAATCAGCTGTAAATGCTTCAAGAGTACTCTTTATTGGCTTAAATTTTGGTGCAGCAACATATTTCCAGTGAAAACTTCCATTACCTTCCGACATGTTTCCTCATGGAATTCCTTCTTGTTTGGTGCCTTATGAAAATAAAGGTATCCACCAAAAATTTCATCTGAGCCTTCTCCAGAAAGAACCATCTTCACCCCCAAAGATTTGATTTTACGTGACATCAAAAACATTGGGGTACTTGCTCTGATCGTCGTAACATCATATGTCTCAGTATGGTAGATGACTTCTTCCAAGGCATCAATGCCTTCCTGATATTTTGGTGACAACAGTACAAAAGAAAATCAAAGAAAGTCTTTTTTTCTGATGTACAAAGATAAATCAAATTGAGAACCTGCACTGTAAAGTGGAATTCATGATGTACAGTGTTGAGGTAGTCAGCAACTTCCCTAGCAGCTTTAAGATCAGGAGAACCCTAGAATGAACAAAAACAAAAGAATTTCATCACATTTTTCCTCTGATAAATTATTCTCAGTAGATATTCTTTATGCTTGTAAAAGTACTAAGCAACAAGGAAACAAACCAAAACTGGAAAGATGACCAAAAACGATGCTCAGCAATGAGGGTAAACAAGAAACTAACCTTCAAGCCGATACAAAAGGTATGCAGCTTGTTTCCCCACTGGCTTGCAGCTTTTGTTTCTTCTAAGTGCCGTGAAGCAACAGATGCAACCAAAGAAGAGTCAAGTCCACCAGACAAGAGTACACCAAATGGCACATCAGTCATCAGCCTCTTGATAACAGACTGCAAATTTGTAAATAATGTAAGATGACATAAAGTAAATGATATTAGTAAGAAAAACAATTTAGAACCAACCAGCATGACTATGAACATGTCACCTATCTAAAGTCTTAATGCAGAAAGCAACATACTGAGCCATCATTGACTACAGAACGACACATCACACTGGAATTAATCATTGTACATACAAAATCAACTGATATACAAATAAACAATTGAGCATTGCCTAACTAGAGGCATTAGTACAGCATATAAGCATGAAACAGAGGAACAAAATTAACAATGGATTAGCATGAACATGAATATGACATACATAAAACATATCAAATGCATGATTACTATAGGCATCAAAATTCAAAAGATGTGGAAGTGAAATAAGGAGTGAAAAGAAAGATGGCTGCATAGACTGTATCAGTAGGTATGAAAGTAGAACACGGTAACAGCCTAACAGGAAGGAACATGCCTTCTCAAACATCTCTCGGAGGAGGAGAGCATTGTAAGGGGTTGAGGGAATGCTCTCTGAAAACCATGGTGGGTTGTACCATCTCCTTAGTGCACCTAGGGAGGATATAAACAGGTTAAAAGGCAAAACAAAAAGAAATTTCCAACATAAGTAATGTCTCTGATTGTAAATAAGTCCATTAAGGATTTATGTTGGTCAAACTTCTTAAACATTGACAATAAATATCTAAAAGAATATAAAGATTGACAACAGAAGATTGATGACTCTAAATTCACCATGAAACTTACGTTTATGATATATAATTCTTGCTATTTTCTATATTTTATCTCTACAGATGCTATTTGTCAAAACTGTTATATTGGACATCATGTCCACGTCCTAATGAACTATAAAAGTATCTGTGATAAGAGGAAATAGTAGCTTAGATTGCTTTTTTTCCTTCAGGATCCGATAACTGTATTCTGGTATTATGGCTCAGATGGGATTGTCAGCTACAAAAGTCAACCTGTTTTGCTGGAGTACAGGTGTCCAGGTGGGAAGGCTACAAAGCGTTCACAATCGTCACTCAATGCCTTCATCTCTGAAGAAAACCAAACTGACCCTGAAAACATAACACACTACGAATTAATGCTATGTAGCAGCTACATGAAATTTGAAAAAGACAAACTGAAGAAATAATAACAGTTCCTGATGTATCAGAGGAATAGAACACTTCTTCGAACACAAGAACAATAGTTTCCTAAATAACATAGCTGCATAGTACTTTTTATATTTTTAATTCTTTGGCAACAGAATAGACATTAGCATTGAGAATCCTACTTCCAGACGGGTAATGAAAACCAAAAGGTCCATAAGAGCCACTCTTAAACTGTGTGGTTGTCTCAAACTCCAAACTGTTGCCTTGATTTTTACATTCAGTAACCATAAACTATTGACATTTCATGGACATGTAGATACCAATCTTGGTCATAGCCCATGTTCCTATCTCCAATAATACACTGTGCCAATAACCAGTCTGCATGCAGCAAGTCTAACCACCAGGAACAAGTCCAGACAGTACATGCTTGCAAGTACTACTTACGATTTCCAGAAACAAATTCCATATAAAAGCCAATTTTGGCAAATTCTTGTGTATATCCAAACATTAAAAAAATATAGCTTCATATCCTGAACACCAAGTTAGATAATTCCTGTCAGCGGGAGCATTGAATCCCAGATGGTAAGATCTAGAATTTGCAACTGTTAGCTCTTTTCAAATTATTACAGGAATGGACAGAAAATGGTGCTTCTGCTATTTATTTACTATGAGATGAGCATTCAAAATTCAAATTTGAATAAAACGTTCTGTGCAGTTTCTCAAGCTACTCGCAGTAACTGGCTGGCTGCAACCAGGAATTTGGACCCTAACCTTCAAGCACTGATTGACTATGGCAACAGTAGTACAACAAAACAAGCGATTTGCAAATTTCAGAAAATAAATTTTAGATGGATAAACATTCACACCCCTAAATTTCTGCAAAGGACAAAAATTGAATGAATTATTCGCTGTACATACCATCAAGACCCCATCCCATGTATAAAGGGCAGATGCCAATAGCATCACGGGCTGCGATGAAGGTTTTATCACGTGTATCAAGAAGAACAAACGAGAACATGCCATCCAACATATCCACGAATTCTTCCCCATATTCTTCATACTGTGTAAAAGCAAGATTAAAAGGTATCACTGCCAGGATTAAATAGCTTATGATGAAGGATGATGCATCGATGAAGATAATCAAATTGTTGGCAAAAGTTATGTCACTGTAAAAGGGTGTAAGAAATAGATATGTGGCTTACGAGATGGGCAATAACTTCACAATCACTGCCAGTTTGGAATTGATGGGTTGTCAACTTTGCTTTCAACTCTTCATGGTTATAGATCTCTCCATTCACCTGGAAATGTGAACCAGACGATAAGATGTTGTCCTGAAACAAATATACAAGAACAGAAACATATTTCCTCTAGTTGGTTTATCTCAAGCAAGACTTCTGGTTGGTTCATAATTATCATGACACATTAAGACGCACTCAGCCCAATGACAACATTTGGAAAACCCCATACTAAACATTTGGAATCAGCTGACAGTTACCAAAAGCAGAACAGTGAAATGAGTCATGTGTTGAAATGAACTCTCCAGTTAGCACAAAGAACTGAGTCGATACTGTATTGTATTTGTAATCCAGATACAGACCGTTACAACAATTGATTTGTCCTCATTGTACAATGGCTGGTCTCCAGATGTGGGATCAACAATAGCCAACCGCTGGTGTGCAAGATAGCAATCCTGGTGGCAGTGTAGACCACTCCAATCAGGTCCTCGGTGCCGTAACCTACAAAATTATGAATTTCATTTGAGAGAGTGCATAAGAAACTTATAAAATGCACCATGCACCATGTATTTCCTAAGAACACAGTGCCCAAAAAAGCCAGAGAAATATTACTCGCTACAATAAAGAAACATCTGGCTCTCAATTCGTAAGAAGACACTAACTTGTTCAACAGCTATTTATTCAAGTAGAAGATTAAGTAAAGTTCAGGAAATTGTAACTCTATAATCCAACAATTGTGTGTTCCCTAAAGATGGAGAAGTTGCTCATAAATCATGAATACTACTCACTTTGATTGCTTCTATAAATTGGTTTAAACTTCTCATTTTTTCTCTAATCCAAAGCCGCTGTGGAACTTCTAGGCAATCTTTCTCTTCTGACGTGCTAAATAAGTTGTATCACTTATTGGCAATAAGAAATAACTTTAGTGTAACCTAGTCGGTTCACTTAAACTTTTAATTCACGAGCACATGTTTACATTAACTTGTCGCAAACCAAAACATCCATGCTTTCCACCACAAGCACTACCAACCAAATTCCAGAAGCGTGTTGCTGAACATTAAGCGCATCAGCAGATGCTATATTTTACTTAAATTCAAATCAGTTACATTGAAAAACCATGGACATGCGAGAGCACACGAGAAGTGCATCTGCTGCGGGTGAAACGTGCCCAAACATATCCATTACTACTATCTTTGAAAAACACACATTTATTTCGAACTGAGCACTTTCAGTATACCTCGCTAATTGCGGTCTACAACAAGTCATGAAGGCTACACGTCCAGAATCTGATCACACGACCTCAACTCGACCGGGGCTCAAAAATCAGAACCCGTCAGGCACTGCAACCCATTCCCAAATCATGGGAGACGAGTACTGCACTATTTTGCAGGTTTGACTGCATTGCCCACATATAGTTGTTTCGTTTCGGCTTGCGCGAATTCATGAGAAAATGTTCATCTAAATCAAATCGACAAGTGGCGAACTAAAAATGGCTAGATAATCCAGAACGTCCCCGTTTCGCCAAAACTAAAATACAATATCTCAATCCGTCCAAATCCGCCACCAAATTTCCGTCACCCTCTCCCTATGCGGAGTAGCAAGCCGCCGCCCCCGCGCGCCGCGCGTACAGACACGGAGGAGACAGATGGATACGGGGGATGGCGAGTCGGGGCGGGGGCGCGGCTCACCTGCGCGAGAGCTCGATGATGCGGGAGCGCTTGGCGAGGGATACGTCGGCGACGCCGAGGACGGCGAGGATGCCGCACATGGTGTCCCTGCTCCGGCTCGGGCTCGGCTCGCCTGCCGCTGCTCACCTCCACCACCCGCCCGTCAGCCCCCGTGTCTCTTCCGACCCAAAGCTGAAGGCGCCGCCTCGGGACTCGAAGAGGACTCTCGCGTCACGGACGGCGGAATGGTGGGTTTAGCCTGGGTAGGAGGGGTATCTAATTAGGGCTTTGCAGGGTAACCACGGCATCGCGGCCGTCGGATCTGCGGGTTCGTTGGCTGGCGGCTCTAATTCCGGCCCCTCACCACGAGGCGGCTGGCGCGTTTGACGACGAGCTGTAGGGGGAGTGACATGTGGGGCAGGTTTTGGCGTGGGGTCCGGTGTCATTGGGGTAGGTGGGGTAGACGGAGGTGGGTTTGGATCCTTTGGGTGATGGCGTGGTCAGAATCTTGGACCGGGGCGCGCATGGAGATTCTGCCAGTCCACGTGATGAGGTGGATTCCCGCGGACCCGGACGTGCGCGCCGCCCGCTGGTGCGTTTGAGCTGGCCGTCTCTGTCGCGACTCCGTTGCACGGTTTTGCAACGTGTTCATTTTGTTGGGCATGGCCAGTTGGTCCGTGCACAACCGTTTTACAGCAAGAAAATTACAAATGGTCAGAAGTAAGATCAGACGACGATAATAGCAATCTACTCCCTCTGTTTGTTTTAGTTTTCAATATAAATTAAAATTCTTTAACTTTGATGAAGTTTGTAGAAAAATATATTTACATCATATCAAATGAATGCACTGACATGACATATTTTTTATGATGGATTTAACGAAAAGTGGTAGTGCGTGTTTTTCATAAATCGGATCGAACTAAATTACATTTACTTTACAACTAAGAGAGCATTAGTTTTTTAAACTGCTTTTATTTATACTCCCTCTTATTATAATGATGTTTTGATGTCAGTATGGGTGACAAATATAAATTTAATTGGTACCCTTTGTTGTGGGTACTAATAAAAATATAAAACTTATACTTTTACAAAACTAGTCTTCAATGCTAATCTATTGATTCTAATTTTAAATATCCAATTTGTTGTAGTATTTATATGGCCTTCAAAACATAACTTTAATCAATACTATTTATTACAATATATTTCTAAGGAAAAAACTTTCTAATATAAAAGCAATATGTCATGTAGGAAAACATCCAAATTACTCCTCCTAAGTACTCCGGATAAACCTCTAAACTACATTTTGGTTTAATTTATCCCCACAGTTATGTCAATTGATCTAATTTATCCCTTAATATGATTAATAATTTTTCTTTTTTATTTTTCTACATACAAATGGAGATTTAAGTTAAAAATTTGCATGTGAAAGAAGACACATAACATACATTTATTAAAGAGAAAATTAGTTCCTTGGCCCAAAAAAGTTGTTCATAGTTTCTTGGTCCTCAAAACGTGGCCCTTTCGTCCATTCTGCCTGCAGCTGCCGTGAACCAGCACATAGGGAGCGCGCAAAAAGACCAAAATACCCTTCACGTTTGTCTTTCACCCAAGTGTGATTTCAATCCCATGAAGATTTGGGCGCCGGCTACTACACAGGCCGCCACGGGCGATAGCAATGGTCGGCTTCGACGGGGCCCCACCAGCGGATCCACCGTGTCCACGCCAGAGCGGGGTGGCCCGGCTGATGCTGGTGCTGGCCGCCGGCCGCGACATCCCGGTCGCCGCGGGCGTGGCGCCAAGGCCGGTGCCCCAACCGGCCACCAACCGGACGCGCTCTGGATCCTCCCACCCCTACTCGAATCCCCCTGCCCGGCATGCGCGCGCCACGCGGCCGTCGATTCCCGACCGTCCGGGCGCGACACGCCGGCGAAGCCGTGGCCGTGCCCGGGTTGTTGCCCGGCCTGCCCCCCAGCACCTCCTTCCCTCCCTCGCGTGCCTATAAAAGGTCGAGATCGACCTCTGCTCGCGCCCGAACGGCCGCCGCTCGCCATTGCTGAGCTCGCCGCCGGAGCTTGTGTGGGTCCCCCTCCTCCGACCTCCCTCCGCCCCAACCAACCCCTAGCTAGCTTGCCCTGCACCTCCTGAAGCCCACTGGCTTCACCCCGCCGCCACTCCCCCACCGAAACCCCACCGCCGTCGCCGAGCTTCGGCTCACGCCGGCGAGCCCCTTTCGGCCGGCCCTGACCCCAACCATGCCCCTTCCAATGTAGTTCGTGTCCCCCTCATACTCCCCCACCTTCTTCCCCTCACCGGATTCCGGCAAGAAACCACCCAGCTCCGTCCAAGAGCCAATTGCGAGCACTAAAATATTTTTAGGATCCTTTATGCAAAGCCTGAGGACCTCTCTTTAAGGTTTAGTTTCAAATCTTGAAATTAAAATAGGTAACTTAGACACCTCTTGTACTTGCGCATCTTTTTCATGTATGACCTGAACCTATCTCATATTTCATCCTTTGATTCAAAATCATTGTGTATGTGCGCACTTTGATTGCAATTGTGGATTTATATACAATTCAAATGGTCAGTGTGATGTCATGTGCAAATATATATGACAATAATAATTTCATGCTTCAAAATAAAATTATAACTTATTTTGGTAGATTAATGATAATACGCAGCCTAAAATGCTTGTAGGTCTTTACTGTAAGCTGCTACTGCATTCTATTTAGCGCATGGGGTAAAAACATCATTTCACATTGCTATTAACACCATTAGCTTTTCAAACTAACGGAAGGGTCAAGAACCCAAACGAATTTGGTTTTGAGGTCAAAGAAGCAGGTTCAATAAAAAAAGAAGCCAAGAAACTAAGAGCAACTCTTTTTTGGTCAAGGAACTAATTTACTCTTTATTAAATAGGTTATGAATTTCTTCACTATTATTTTGATAGGCTAAAACATCTAATAATAAATTTATCATTAGAACATATAATTTTGTAAAAATTGATGATGAAAAATTTGTAATATATCTTTTAAAAATAAGTTTTGATGTTTATTATATGCGCACAAAATTTGAATTTAAAACTGCACTTGTGCATGGATAAACAAAAAAACAAATCTTATTACGTGGTAAATTGGACTAAATAATTTGTGTGGATAATTTGATTAAAAAATACTTTAAAAGGTTATCTAGACTTTAGCTATATTTGATGGAAGTAATTTGGACTTTTTCCTATCATATATGATACATACCGCTGTAACTATAGCTGGCGCAGCGTATACTGGCGTTTCACCCTTATTATCATTACGAAACACTTTCAAAACCTAACAATGCAAACTGCTGAAGCATATTGTTTTCGTCTTGATTAGACACCAATAGCTCAATATTTTGATAAGATTTACAGGGCGCGAATTCTGATCGTGATTGGCCATCGAAAGCTGCACGAGCTTGAAATTCATTTTTCTTGCTGGACCACTAATTGTTGTACGATATCCAAAATTCTCAAAGCTAAGCTGGTGCGCGGCTGGTCTGTCAGCGAGGGCCGTGGAGGGAACGCATGATACCACGGCCCATGAGTGCTCACGCGCCCACAAGCCGACTCAGAGCCTCAGAGGCCGGTCACCCACAAGGTATCCAGTGGCAGCGATCGGTGATCAGTTGTCAGTCGCCGGTCGGGCGCGCACGGCGCATGATTGCCGGTGCCGGGGTCCCAGCCGCGCCGTCACGCCGGAACCCGCGGCGCGCGGCCGGCACGCGGGCGGGCGTGGCCTCTGCCTTGCATCCCCGGCCCGCCCGCCCGCCTCGCCTCGGTCCCCACGGCCTGCTCTGCTCCCGCCGCGCGCGAACGGCCGGCGGGACCGGGCGGGCATCCGCGGTCATCATGTCTGAAGCCCGCACGCCACCGTACCTAGAGCTCTTTCCTGATGCGGCGGTGGATAAAAATGACGCAGGAATTCGCCGAAGATTACACGGTGCCGGACCTGCTTGAGAATCGAGACCAGGACAGACAGCAGCGATGTCGGAACTGAAGAAGGTTGTACAGTAGTACAAGTTTCTCCTACAAAGCTCATCAGAATGGTACACAGTCACTACACTAGCCGAGTGGCTGCTGGACTCCCAACACCATGTACGGCCAAGTGCCCGAGTTACCAACACCACCAAGACACGATCACACTACTCTCCGCTACATCCCCGATTTCCAGCTCCAGTCAGACCAGCCGATCCCAAATGGTTTCATCTCAAAGCGTCGCCAGCACGATGCCGTCACGCTCCCATCCACGGTCCAGGCGGCGAGGCGCCATCTGCCGTCCGCCGCGCCTGTCAGTCCCTCGGCCGCGTGAGCCACAGGGAGCTCAGCGCCCGGAGCCGGGAGAAGTAGTCGCTGACGACGAGCAGCGCGCGCGCCGCCTGCCGCGTGGTCAGGATCCGGCGCATCTGCTGCAGCGTCTGCTGCCGGAGCAGGTCCGCCTGCCGGAGGAAGTTCTCCACGGTGGCGAGCTTGCCCATGGCCACGGCCATCTGCCCCATGTAGTTGGTCACGCTCTCGGCGCCCCCCGCCCCGGCCCCGGCGGCGGCGGCGGCGAGCGTGTCCGCCAGCGCCTGCTGCAGGGCCTCCATCCCCTGCGACAGCGCGTCCTCGGCCTGCTGCGACGACTGCTGCAGGCTGCAGATGCCCACCAGCTGCTGCTCCGTCAACGGCTCCACGTGCCGCGCCAGCACCTTGAGCAGCTCCGACGACCGGAACCCGCCCAGCCACATGAAGAACCGCTCCGCGGGGCTCATCCACATCCCCGACAGCACGTGGAACACGTCGGACCGGGTGGCCGCGCCCTTGAGCCGGAACATCTGCTCGTAGTGCAGCATCGCGCCGTCCACCAGCACGCGAAGGTCGTCGTCGCCGATCTGCGCGCCCAGGGCCACGCGGAGGTCGGTCATGTGCCGCTGGTGCTCGTCCAGCCACCGCGCGTACTCCAGGTCGAACGCCGACGCGCCTGCAACAAGGAGGTCGGTCATGTCAGCGTTGCTAATCTATCTCTACACGGATGCCAAGATGAAATCAAATAGATGAGCAGATAATTTGCCTCCGGTGGAGCCTCCATGATCACCGGTGCGTCCGCTTGCAATGAACATCCCCTGCTGCCTTGCCCTCTGAAGCTCCTGCTCAAGCTGCGCCAGCTTAGTCCGGCTGCTCTCCAGCTCCACAATGTACGCCTTCAGAACAAGATCGCGCAATGGTCAAAGAATGTGAGATCCTGAGTATGTACAGTAGTTGCAAGAACACAAGATAGAATGACATGCAAACAAATATAAAGGGGGCTCGTAAATGGCGTAACAAAATGTACAGAAGCTTGTCATTCAAGTGATCACCTTCTTCCTCATCCGGCTTTTCCGGGCCGCCTCGCGGTTCTGCGCAAGCCTCCTCTGCACCTGCCATGAGCCCACGACAGACAGCACAGACCACAAACACTAGCATTAGGCAATGGCATTTGCAACCAAAGGTGACTGCTTTCTCCGCCAACCCATTGAGTTCCAATTCGCACCTTCTGATCCCTGCATGGTCCTTCCTTGGACGCAGCGCACGAATCCATGTAAGCGGCGACGCTCTGCGTGATGGCTCCACCCTACGACGTGCGGCAACAATCACAACGCATGAGGTGATTTCCTGGCAGCAGGCACATGGTAGTACGGACCAAGAAGAAGCAAACCACCTGCGCGTGCTGCCTGTCGCCGCTGGCGTCGTCGGCGTCGGTGCAGGTCGTCTCGGTGAGCGGGCTCGTGACGACGATGCCGGAGTCGCCCCAGTTCTCGAAGGGCGCCGCACCCGCCGCCGCCCACGGCAGGCAGAACCGGGCGTCATCAGCCGCCGCGGCCACCGCCGGGGGCGCCATGCCGAACGAGGGCGCTACTCCTCCATGCTGCATTATCAACGACAACCTCGGTCAGCCACACGGACTCTGCTCAAGAGACCAAAAGAATAGCCTCGTGGGGACACCACCAGTGGCGGTGAACTCACCGCGACGGCGAGCGGCTGCACGAAGGTGGCGGCGGTGAGGTTGCTGGAAGACTTGGAGCTGGGGTTGGGGCCTTCACATCCCGCGATGCGCGCGTGCAACCACCATGAGGAGTTGAGGACAAGGGCATAGATACATCCAAGAAAGGAACAAAATGCGAAGCCAATAAACAAGGGGGTGGCCTTACTGCGCGGGAGCTCGGGGAGGAGGGCGCCGTCCCCGACGCCGTGGTAGTGGTGGTATCCGCCCGCGCCCTGCTCCGCCCTGCACACGAGGCGGGGGCAAGGCAACAAGGCGTTAGCGAGCCGGACGCGCCGGGCCAAGAGAGACAAACGCTCGCGCCGCAAGCGAACAAGACGCTGCTGTTGGTGCCGCGCGCGTGGCACACCACGTGTTGCCATCGTGGCATATACCTACCTGAAGGCGTGCAAAGGATGGTGATGCATCGGAGGGTGGGGTGGACGGCGACAGGGGGGAGAGCAAAGCAGCGGCGGCGGCGGGCAATGTGGCGACGAGGACGGCGGACCACGACGGCTGCTACAGCTGCCGCCGCGCCGTTCACCGTGGATGGATGTGAACAGTGAGGCTAAGCCTACAAGGACGACGCCGGGCACGGCATCTGCTGCCGGTGTTGGTTATAAGGGGATGGGGACGCCGTGCGAGGGCAAGAACACATTGAAGATCTATCAGATTCAGAGCTAGCTAGCGCGCGAGGGAGTTCGACGAAAAGATACGATCAGGACACGTCGATCGATCGGTGCCAGGCCGGTTCCTCCATCAATCAATCCATCAACCATCATTCAGTCCATCGACGATCAAGCGTCAATCAGTCCCGGCGACGGGGAGCGCAGACAGGGTGGCAGGAGGTCACAGTCGCAGGGTCAAGACAGTGGGGTTTTCTGCGTCTGACTGACGAGCGTGGTTGCGTGTGTGGCGACTCCCGGGGCTGGCTGGCACTGGCATGCGCCGCTCGAGGAGGGCGGAGGGTGGCAGTACGCAGAGCCGAGCTGGTTGTGAGAGCACAACTCCAGTAGTGATGGTGACTGTGACCGGAAAAGGCTGTGGGCATCCTCCAACCTGCTGCTCGTGGGTTAGGCGGTGGTTGCATCACCAATTAAACTTTAATTCCTATTTGATATTTGAAAACTAATTAGTAATACTAAATATAGATTAATTATAAAACTAACTGTATAAATGGAGGCTAATTCGCGAGACGAATCCATTAAACCTAATTAGTTCATAATTTGACCATATTTTGCTACAGTAAATATGTGCTAATGATGAATTAATTAGGCTTAATAGATTCATCTCATGAATTACCCTCCATTTATACAATTAATTTTATAATTAGTATATATATTTAATACTCTTAATTGGTGCCTAAACATCCGATGTGATAGAACTCAGTCACCCCTACACCTCCTTGCTCTAATTACTCTAATGATCTCATATGATGGATGGTGTGCACGAGAGGCAGGTTTGTAGGCATTGTTGTCCAGTCCTAGGTTATGGGGAGGGATCAGAGATTTAGAGGACACCGCTCCTCTTTCTTTCAAAAAAGCAAAGAGGAAGTAGATGAAGAGATATTTATATATGGCCAACTGATCCGGCACGAACCCGTTTAGGCACAACCTCATTAAGACACGACAACTAAACATGTGCTGCCGTGCCAACCTATGGGTTGAGGCATTGGACCGGGCATGGTACGGGTGAGTCTTAACCGTGCCGTGTCGGTTTTTCGGGGCCGATTGACCCATGTAAGCCCGAGAGGACGAGCGGATCTCACCGCGCCGCTGTCGTTGAGGGTTGGTGCCGACCGCGCCGCCGCACGCCACGCCATTCACATCGCCGCACGTAGGAAAGGAAGGAGGGGCAGGCGCTGGCACTAGCGTGCAGGAAAGGGAGGAGGGACGGGCATCCGTCGAATCACTAAGGGGGGAAGGAGTAGCTGCGGCCTGCGGGCGCCGGCACTGGCGCACAAGCATAGGAGGATGCACAGGCAGGAGGAGAGGCTGAGAGCAGGCTTGCTACTCCGCGCCGCCGTGAGGGAGGGAAGGAGGTGGCCTGACGCCCACGCCGCCTGGAGGAGAACAGCCGGATGCCAGCCACAACGTTGCAAGAGCTAGGAGAGGGGGGGTTTGCATTTGGGATATGGGAGTTAGAGTTTGGTGATATATATGTTGGCCGGTGGTAGAGATTTGGTTTGATGGGCTAGTATTACAGATCATATTGGACCGGCTGCTAGCCGTGCCGTGTCGAGATCTCGGGCCAAGCACAGCACGAGGCACGGGCTGTGGACCGGCACGGATCCGATTAATCTGGTACCGTGTCGTGCTTGGGCCGAACTAAAGTACCTCGTGGAAAACTATAACTATGCTTGGCGGGACAACGCCACGTGCAAGTTGCGTAAAAGTTCTCCCTTTGCAAGCGCGAAACCGAGAATTCTTACTCCCTCTTTTTCCTTTTCAGACCATGAACAAAACTAATTCACTGGAATGCTTAACAGCTTAACATGTTTTTTTCTTTTTTAGAAAGTGCGGTGTTGTGCTGGAGACTAGAGTATTTGGCCTTTTTGTCCGGAGTCCGCAAGGTTGATCAACCCTGAGTGACGTACAACCCCCAAAGCTGGTCCCTGGAGGAACAGAGCAGTCGCAGGACTCAGAGACTGCTGTATTGTATTGCCGTTGAGTGACTTTCGTATTGCTTGCGTAGTTTGCGTTGCGATCTCCCTTTTTTGCGTGACGCGATGGCGTGGCCAGAGACGCATTAAGAGCGGCGGAAGTGACGAGCGGAGAGAGAGAGAGAGAGCGCAGCGCAAAGTGGAGCTGGAGGTGGAGCATGCAGCAGCGGCAGGATTGCAGAGCCCTGGCGCTACGGAGGCCGGTGGTTTGGCCGTTCCCCCCGCCCCCCGGCTCGCCGGCCTCGTTTCTCGCTTGCCTTTACTTGCCCCCGGCCCCGCGGCCCGCTCCCCTGATCCCCGTCACTCCTTCTGCCCGGTGGCGCCTGACCCCGGCTGCCGCAGGCTCTGCCGAGCGCGCTGCCGCATGCCCGAGTCGCACGCACTCACGGCAGCCTGCAGCGCGCAGCCGTGCACTCGATCGATGCGTGTGCGCTCGCCGCGGGCACGCATCCATGCATCATCCTACCCACGCGATCCAGAGGGAGCACCGGAGCAGGCAGGCGGGCAGCCCACAGTCCGGGGCTCCAGGCACGCCATCAATGGCTGCCCTGCGTGCGTGCCAGGCCAGGCCGGGTTCCGTGCCGGAAGCTCGGAGGCGGTGCGTGATGACTGAGCCAGAACCACCTCTCGGGTCTCAGGTCTGGGAGTCTGGCCGGCTGGGCCTCTGTCCGTTTGTGTTGCCAAGGCGGAGGCGGGGGAAATCGGCGAGCCCCTGTGCCCGCGCGGCCCGATGCCGGTCATCCACTCATCCAGGCACGGTCAGCAGTCAATGCGTTCGTCACCGCCGGGAACTACGATCCGCGCCACGGTCTAGCAACGGAGCTCCTGGATTGCCAGCGAGGGTCTCTTTAATCCAGCTGACAACGGCTGATGTTTGATACCAATTAGAAGTGTTAAATATAGATTAATTATAAAACTAATTGTATAAATAAAAATCAAATTACTAGCTGAATCTACTAAACATAATTAATCCATTATTAGTATATATTTAATATAGTATAATATTATCAAATCATAGACCAATTAGCCTTCATGGATTCATCTTGTGAATTAGCCTCCATTTATGCAATTAATTTTATAATTAATTTATATTTAGTATAAACATTCAATGTGATAGTGATTAAAGTTTAATCGAGGTGATTCAAATAGGCATCGTGCCTCTGTGCATGTGACGCGTTGTCAAGGTCACTGGTCCGCACGGATTGGAGGGTGATTTGGCCGAATCGTAGCTCTGAGGGGAATTAAATTAGACGGAGTAAACATCCTGCCTGCGGCGATCATCGCCAACGAGGCAATGACAACTTGGCCACGCAGGCAGCAGAGCGTAGGGAGGATTTCATTCCTTTGGCGCTCTCTCAGAACTGATGCCACCATGCAGCAGCACTTTGCATCTACTCCATCTACAGGCTAGACAAAGGAAGGAGGACCAGAGGAGACTAGGAGAGGAGAGCGAGGTGCAGCAAATGGTGTACTTGTGCCTAGCCCTACATGCTGGCTACAGGGAGTAGGGAAATCGGTAGCTACTGCCTGCAGCCGCGCCATGCCTGCACTGCACTGCAGCACACGTCTGCAGCGCTATAAAATAACAGGGTGCTCCCGTCCCTAGCTGCCACCGCTAGCTGGTTCAGAGTTCAGACTACGAGACTGATTCAGAGTCCTCAAACATAGAGATTGGAGTTGTATTGTACTAGTGCGTAAAGGCGTAACGAATTGCTCGCTAGATGGTGTTGGCCTGTTGGTTGTGTCCAGGATGCTGTGTCGTGCGCTGGCGCTCAGGTTGTTTTCAACCTCGGAGTGTTTGGTTTCCTGAATTTATTTTAAACCCTATTACGTCGAAAGTTTTAATACTAATTAAAAAGATTAAATATAAGTCTAAAATTTATTCACGGGGTGAATTTATTAAGCCTAATAAAATAATTAGCACATGTTTACTTTAGCATCATATGAGCTAATCACGGATTAATTAGGTTTAATAGCTTCATCTTGCGAATAAGCCTAGGGGTTATGGAATTTATTTTATCATTAGTCTATATTTAATACTCTTAATTAGTATCCAAACATCTTATATGATGGGGCTTAAAATAAACCAGAGGGAACCAAACACCCTAGATTCCAGGGAAAAGGGCTAAAGATTGACAAGATGAAACATGAAAATAATTCGGATATAGGCCATGAAACAATGTCGTATGGATTATTACAAATCTTGTAATGTACTACATCCATTTTTAAATATATGATATTATTCACTTTTCCTGTTCATTTAAACTTTCATCTTTTCTATAAATGCTTATGCAAATAGATAAATCTATAAGGCCAGTCTAAAGTGTATGTGATGATAGATCTAGTGTTGCTCATTTAACTTTACTTGACAAATTGAGTAAGTAAATATTGTTGGTCAAAATTTGAGTAAAAAGTTAAGGTTGTCGTATATTTACGAACAGATGGAGTAATTGACTAAAGTTATAGTTAAAAGGAAACACAAGCAATTGTCATAGAATCTCAAATTTTGCGCATCATCTCATATAAATAACCAATACTGGTTCTAAATGTTTTGATAAATTGTAGATGATACGAGTAACTGTTAGATAGTTCTCTTAGAGTTAGAGGCCAAATCATCTTGAGCCTTTTTGAGTCTATTATAAATTCAAAGATTTATTTATCGGTCAAAATAAATCAGTAGGTTCAAACATTGACGGACGAAATATGCAGCATGTGATGCCTTGACATGGAAAACGTGTAGTTTTGCGATCTGGTTTCTGAAATATGTAGCTCATCCATACTCCCACGAATTACTTTTAGGTTGCGTATAATCAACATATATTTATTTTTCTACCACCAATTTAACTTTTGGAATATTTTGGTTGAATTTTGGAAAATGATTACCGGGTCATGAAACCTCATAATCACACAGAGAACAGCCACTTTCAAAGGAAACATCAGAGTGAGAAATCACGAATCAGCTATGCCGTATGTTTTTGAGACAAAACCAGCTGTATCTCAACGCGGTGGCGTTTTATGTTAAGCTTTCTCGGTAAAGTGCAGTTCAATCAACTGTGCTCTCCACAAAGCAAAAAGGCCCAATAAGGCCCAGTACTTCAGAGAAACAAACCCAAGCTTTAAGCCCACGGACTCCCCCATCCCCGACGCCCAGTCCATCCCGACGTTGCCTGGCGTCGCCGCCGTCGGGATGCAGAGGGATCCGTTCTCTGCTGCTCTTAGGATTTCGACCCCGCTTCGAATTGAGCAAAGCCTCTCCATACAAAATGCAGTCACGAGCTCTGGTTCCTTATTTCGCCTAGTGGTTCTTTTTTTTAATCAAAATCTGTGACCTCTCGAATTCCCCTCCGAATTGCTGAAAACAGTTGAATTTGATTTTCCTTTTCTAGGGTACCAGCCACTTGTTTTCATCTCGTGTGGTGAACCAGATCTGCAGGATCCCGAATGTCACCGCCGGACCATCGGAAACGACCCTCGGCGCGATGCTCCTCAACTGCGTGCAGCAGCGGCCCCAAACGCTGCCGCCCCCGCCTCGCGGCGCCTGCATCCGCCGTCGCCCCTGGCGCTGGCACGGCGGCGTCCCCCTCCTCCCCCCTGGGCGTCGATGAACGGGGATTTGGTCCGCCTGATCGCATGGCGCGTGCTGGCCGGCGACTTGCTGGACTACGTCCGCCTCCGCGCGGTGTGCCCCCACAGGCGGTCGAGCGCCGCCTGCCCGCGCGGCCGTGGCGTCGTCGACCCGCGCTTCCACCCGCGCCGCTGGATGATGCTACCGGAGGGCCACGGCCTGTACCCGGCCCACGGCAGGCTCCGCGGCTACATCCGCTTCTTCAACCTCGACACCGGCAAATTCGTTCGCGTGAAGCTGCCCGTCTTCCAGGACCACTGAGTCCTCGACTCGGTCGACGGCCTCCTGGTCATGCGCCGGGACCAGGACAAAGCCATCCGCCTCTTCCACCCTTTCACCGGCAACGTCGTCGATCTCCCGCCACTTGGGAACCTTGTCACGCATATCAGCCAAGACCTGCCTGGAGCTTCGCACCCGGTGCATAGGTTCTACTACCTCGGAGATGTCTGCACTTCCTTCAGTGTCAGTGCCGCCGGGGTCATCACCGTCATGCTCGCGCTTGGTCGGATGGGCTGCGTAGCCTTTGCTACCTCCCAGGATCAGAAATGGCACCTGTCAACCTGGACGCTAAGTTATTACAAATCCTTGTCGTTCCAAGGCAAGCTGTACATGGTGCGAATGAGCTTCATACCTGAGGAGAACAAGGATATATTCCAAGTTGATCCGCCACAGGGGGATCAGGGGGTGGGGGCAGGTTCTTCTTTGCCGGAACCGAAGCTGGTTGCCACAATCCCCGCTGACAAGCTCACCTATCCCATCTTCCTGACAGAATGCGACTCGCAGATCCTTGTGGCTGGCTACACCGATAGATTGTACTCGCATATGCAAGTTCATAGACTCGCAGATCTTGCATCAGAAAAGCTGGTTCCGGTAACAAGTATCGGAGACAAGGCTTTGTTCATCAATGACAGGAGCCTGTCTGTTTCCTCCACTGCGGCATTGCCTGGTGTTGTTGGTGACACCATTGTTCTGCCCAGTAGGAAAGATGGGTCACTTATTCAGTACCACCTTGGCATCGGCACTTGGTCACGGCCTATGGATGGTTGCATCACAACTGGCCCGGTATTTGGCCCCTCTTGCCTGATCTACCATATCTACACCTGTTGCAGGCGTGAATACTGGTGAGTGTGGGATCACCGGCTCCGAACCTCTTTTGTTCATCTCTCAATTATTTTTCATATTTCCTGTTACAAGATAGGCGATCGAGTGGATTTAGTTTCTTCTATGTTTTCAGGAACAAAGGGCAACTATACAACCGGAGAAAAGCATGCAAGTGGCGAGTGAAGAGAAAGTGGCGTGTCGGGGTACAGTCCATCTTGCTTAAAGTGTTACATTACTTTTTTCCCCTATTGATGTGTACATCTCTGACGCTCAACATTTTTGCTGCTAATCTACTTATTATTCATGCTTAAATATTTAACACTATTAATTGGTACCACTTCTGTTTTTTTGTGTTGCTGGTGAAATCGACACTATCCTTGATCTCAAACCAGCAGAGCTTTTGTGATACGGCAGCGGTTTTATTGAACCAGCGAGGACAATACGATGGCAGGATTAGCTCCATCCATCCTCTGGACTCTGAGATTCTAATCCTTGCTTACAGACTCCATTATCTCTAAGGCTTATATAATGCCGACTCAACAACTTGCTAACAAACCAAAGATACTAACTAACCGAGAATCCTGCCGATTAACTAGCCAAATCTTAACTAAGTAGAACGGGCTGCTGCAACAGGATTGCACCGGCGGTGCTGGTACGTGCGGCCCACAAATGAGTCCACCACACTTTGTAGCTTCATTATCTCTGTTAATTAGATTTTAGGCTAATATAGTTCACTTCATCTTTCAAGAGTTATGGTTGTTTTATTGGGATGTATACTCTCTTTTGTAAGCAAGATTTGCAACTAGTGGTAATTTCTTATGCCAGGAATAAACATAATTTTTTGTTTCACTTTGAAATTTGCTGTCACAGAAGCCTGTTATCTGTGCACATAAACTTTTTCTACCTTTGTCTATTATTAGTTGACACTCAATCACAGTGTCCAGTTATGCATGTAAGACAATAAGACCGTATTGTTATGACTGTGCTTATAGGCTGACTATACCATATGATTTTCCTATGTATGGGAACTGAATTTACTGAAGAAACGAGAAAGTGTCACTAGGAAGGTCTTGTTTAGAAAATTCTACCCAGGTTAATTGTCTGGACATCGAACCGTGACATGCCCATGTGCTAATCTGTAGAATTACACTGAAAATCTTCTACGTTCTGTTGCTCCTTTCGTCAAGAGCCGCTAACTGAATGTTCAATACATGTTCCAATGAGTAATGTTTTACATATAGAGGCTTGCTCATCGCCTTTTTCTCCCTATAATATTTATATCCGTGGATGTACTCTTCTGCGTTTACTTTTGAACATTTTGGTTTGGTTTGTATAGTTACGCATTTGACTTATTTGCTTTTGTACTTCTTTGTTCACCAGGTTTAAATGATTTGCGATGGAGCTTACCATGATTGATTTGCTATTGAGGTGGTACTTGGATTTTTCTCAGCAGCACCACGAGTGGTGCATCTTTTACCACGGCCAAGAGGAGAAGATCAGTTGCTGATTCCTCCAAAATGTCATGTTATTATCTTTTTGGCCAGGGTTTTAAACTATGCACTTGCATACTTGTTCATATGCAAACGTTATCAACAAATATGTTTGTGCGCAATATTTTATAAGTATGTGTGTAAACACATATAACTAATTATGCTAGCATGTTAGTGACGTCTGCGCAATTATTTTCTATCTTTTGGTCTCCTTATATTCTCGCTGTTGTAACATATCTATCGGCTATTGTCATGGTTATAGTATATCATGTATCTATTGCCATGTTTTGTACAGCCGGGAGATGAAAACTGGACGTCAAAATTCGATGGATTTCGTCATTTACTACCTGCTATTTTTTCCAAGATCCTTGCTCATCATGAGACCTTTGAATTAAGACTACTTCAGGGTCACCTTGAAAGGCATCCAAATTTCAGGTGATGGGTTCGTTAGTAGCATACTTTTTTTTAACTGATATTAGAATACTTTGAAGGAGTTGAAGCTCTACTCTTCAGGTGATGAAGTGAGCGATAAGGTTAGTTACTCGATTTAGCCAGTAAGCAAAATAATTTTTGACTGGAGGTGAAATACAAATTTTTTGGGAAAAAGTAAATTCTAACTTTTAATCTTTGCCTCTTTGGCAGTCGGTAGGCCGACGTTAAGCAAGCCCATTCATATAAACAGGCCCACGGTCCTAAATAAAGCCCGTGTCGAGAAAAGGAAAAAGCCCACGAACGCGATTTCTCGACCCATTCGGGATGCTCGACCCATCCCGGCAGCATCCGCCGCCGTCCCCCGTCGGCGAGCATGGCGCGGTGGTCGTCCCCTAAGGATCCCGCCCTGGAGGCCGCGCTCCGGCGCAACCGTCGGTGGGTCGTGAACAACCAGATCAAGCGGCTCCTCCTCCGCTTCCCGTCCCGCACGGCGCCCGTGCGCTTCCTCCAGTCCCGCTTCAAGACGCTCGACCTCATGGGCCGCGCCGCCAACTGGCTCGGCAAGTATCCCTCCTGCTTCGAGGTCTTCTCCGCCGACGCCGAGGGGGGCAGCGGCGAGCAGGAGCCTTACTTCGGCTTCACCAAGCGGATGGCGGCGCTCGTCGACGCCGAGGAGGCGGCCGTCGCGGCCTCCGAACCGGCGATGGCTGACCGCCTCGCGCGGGTGCTCATGCTCGCCCGCGGCCGCCGCCTCCAGGTCTCTAAGCTCTCCGCGCTGCGGGGCCCGCTCGGCCTCCCGGACGACTATCTCCTCCGCCTCCTCCCCGCCCACACCGACCTTTTCCGCCTCACCAACCCGTACCCTCACCGCCGGAACGCAGCCGAGCTGGAGCTTATCCGGTGGGCGCCCTCGCTCGCCGTCTCTGCCGTTGAGGCCACCGCGGCCGCGAACGACTCCGCCCCGCGGTTCACCTGCTCGCTGCCCGCCTCCTGGACCAAGTCGCACGCCAAGATGGAGGAATTTAACTCCACGCCTTACATCTCGCCCTACTCGGAGGAATGGGCGGTGCCGGGCACGGACGCCGAGGCCGAGAAGCGAGCGGTGGCCGTGGCGCACGAGATCCTCTCACTCACGCTGTGGAGAAAGATGTCAATTCTGAAGCTGGAGCATTTCAGGAGGGAGTTTGGGCTGCCGGAGGACACGGCGAGGATGCTGCTCCGGCACCCTTGCCTCTTCTATGTGTCGAACAGATACAAGATTCACACGGTGGTGCTGCGTGAGGGTTATGAGGGGTCGGAGCTGAGGGAGAAGGATCCTGTGGTGGCGGCCAAGGATCGGCTCGGGGAGCTTATGCAGGAGGGGCTGCAAGAGTACAATCAACGAAGGCGTGCGGCGAATGTGGAGAAGAAGAGGAGGAGAGGGGAGATTGACGTGAAGAAAGAGGAAGAAAAGGTGGAAGATGAGGAAGCGGCACGGCTAGAAAGTGCAGAGAAGAGGGAGGAGAGGAGACGGTTTTACAAGGTGTTGTTCGATGATGGCAATCGGTGATTGTCATAAGTTTTTCTCTGTTGATCTTCAGAGGAAGGTAAAGATCATCAGTGCATTGTTTGCTTATTGGACCTTGAGCATTTAGCTATTTTGAAATGTATGGAATCATTTATTTATTCATGGATGCAATTAGGCTGGCAAACTATCTGCAAATGAAAACGGTCAACCTGTACAGGGAATGGAATTTGTTAACTGCGAAGCAGAATGTGTGACTGAAGATCTGCAAAGTGGTATAATTTTGATCTATCACAGAGAGTAAGAGGTTGCAGAACATGTTGCTGAGAGAATGTATTCATGGATTGACAATGGTTATGATGGGATTCTTAGGGGCTCGCAAGTGAGATATTGGTGCAGCCTGGAGTGGTTCCGGGTCAGAGAGAATGGTGTTCATGAGCTGCAAATGTTGCTGTTGACGTATTACTGAATGAATGCATATGAACAATGCAAGGCTGGCTGATCTTTCAGCAGAACAATAATTTTACCTTATGAGCTGTTCATTCTTGCATAGCAAATATTTGAATGTAAGATCCTGAACTTCAGTAAGCAATCAGGTATGTAGTAAGTTGCACTCGTCTTATGTATTTGCTTTGTGTCATTTTTAGATTCATTAGGATGGCATTCTTCCAGTTTAGCAATATCTTGTATGCCTTTTGGGAATTTAAGCCCTGAATTAATAGATTCTATAGATGATTTAACTGTACAAAATCGCACGGATGTCTATTGTCTCATCAATTATTTTTATGTGCCTTTATAGTTATGAATAATCCTTTGCGAGCCGTATGGTCACTTCAGCCATTAGTTAGAAACTTCTATAGATGATGGAACTTTCCAAAATCATCCTTCTTAGCGTTGATTTGGTTAGTCAACCATTTATGGATACACTTAGATGATTTCAAATCCTCGAGTGTTTGTATGCTTATGACAATTTGCTGGTCTGTAGTTGTCTTGTGGATTAAATGGTACTACGGCCGAGCTGTGTTTTATGCCATTGAACACAAGCCTATGTATGCCTGCTGATGTTGCAATGTGGAAACATACATAAAGAGCAAAACAAAGAAAACAGACACAATGCAAGTTTATGGAAATTTATCAACATCGTAGTGTTGTACCAATCATAAGGCTCCCCTTCTTTTCCTTATTACTGGAAGACTTAAAAAAGTTAGGGAACTCGAAATATTATAAAAAGAAAAAAGAAAAGAAAAGGAAGTGCCAATCACCATGCTCAGCAAACTCAGGATTTATGCTATCCTAGAACTCTAGAAGCACATTGATTGCTTTCGTGGCGGTCTCATCCCTTGTACACACCCCACCACCTTGTTGCTACCTTCCCATCCTGCAAAAGGAATGATGAAGACCATGATTCAGTCATTAATGTGTGTCTTTTTCAAACAGTCAGGAGGGAGAATACCTTTGGCCATATTGAAGCCGCGCTTCTCGAGCTCTGTGTACTCCTGGCACAGCGCGCAGGTGTCGCACCAGAAGTGGACACAGCAGTCCAAGCATGGCGATTCTTGTAAGTTGTATTGTGCTCGCATTGAGGAGCGTTTGCTACAAGTATACAGCCACTGGCAACCTATGGACAGTAGCAGAACATACAGGGTCCCGTTCATGCAGCACGCTGCAAATAAGTAGGAGAGTTATAGATTGATGGTTTGTATGAGTGCACAAAGAGAAGAGGATGCGGAGAACACCTACATGTGGAGCCCCTGTCCACAACCTCAGCTACACGGCCAAATGTAACACAGGGGCACCAGCAAGTCAAGCAACCTGCAACATCGGGAAAGAAATGAAATATGGATCGTTCCGAATCACATGTGCAAGAAGTGTGAGAAGAACCAAGAAGGTGAACCGCATACAGGTGCCGACATCTCCGAAGCAGCTGCAGAGCCCAACAGACCACTCCCCTGACATGTTGTTGATAGGCTGAGTAGATTGTGGTTTGTGCAAGACGGTAAAACGAGGCTTCTGGCTGTGTGTTTTGAGGCAATGGTACACTTGATCCTCTATGGATTATATAGCACTAACAACGCGTATCAGTATGACTCATTACTAATAGTATGAACACACTACAAAGCTAATTGCTTTGATGGCCTCTCTCAGAGCAGAGTTTTGTTCTTTTCTTGGCTGTTGCACTGAAATATTGTATGCTATTTTGTGTTTTTGCAGGTTTTGCCTTGAACCGGTCGTCCCGATGATCGTCCAATTGGCATGTTCTACCTTGAACCATTCCTTCTGAAATCCCTATGCCGATCCTTTGTTGAGGACTCGGATCATTTAGGAGTTTTCAGTTTGGCGGTAACTTTTCCTCCTTTCTTATAAAAAAAACTTTCATTCCTCCTCGTTAATGTTCCCACCAGACTGGCTGGATGGAGGGGGAAAAGATGGAAGGTTTCCGTGTCATCTCGATGCTAAAGATGCCAACGGTAAAGAGGAGATTGTCACGTTGTGGCTTGCTGGAGAGTCTGATAGCTGCAGGTTTTCCGGCTTCTCGCTGATAAAGTAGAGATTGCTGCCGTATGGCAGTGCCCCCACACGGCTGCTAGTATATTCAAGGCCAGTTGATGCTAACTGCTGACCAGTTCGCTCTGTTTCCGAGTTGCAGAAATGACGCAGTTCGTGAGCGACAAGAGGTGGCCATGTCTTGTGATTGAAGCAATGCATCTGGTTTAGTTTGAGTTGAAAGAATTACAATATGGTGTACGTGTATCCCTTCATTTCGGGCTCGATTGCTCCACTACCGATAAAAAAATCCGCCTATTTTTTTTTATGTTTTACTAAGCTGCCTAGTTGCAGAATTGGCACGGTTCATGATCCAACGGAGCCAGCGACACCGTGCCATGGCTCCTGATTGAAGAGATGGAAATGACAGAGCCGTTCGTAAACGGCTTTCTCTGCAGCCTTGATAAACTCGGGCGTACCTTTGAATTTCAGTCACCTTCCACTTCTATACTTCAAATACATCTCCAACATATTACTCATACCTCATACTTTAAATACACTCTCTTTGTTACCAATAATTATTTTTTATTTTTTGGTAATGGTTGCTACAACAGGCTACCAATATCCAATCCTAAGGATAGAGTGGAGGGAATCCTCTACATTTGAGTAAGAGAAAGGTGTGTTTTGACGACTATTAAAAATATTTTGCTATTAGCGATGGAATTGGTTATCTACTGGGGCATCTTCCATTATTAAATGGATAATCTTTTTACATCGGGGAGAGAGATGAGTAATCTGCTGGTTATGCTGGATACGCTGTTACTTGTGTTTGACTTTCTTGAGGTTACTTTCTCGCAAGCTCGCAACCTTGTGTTTTTGGTAAGAAGAAGGAAGGTGTGTTTTGACGACTATCAAAAATATTTTGCTATTGGTGATGGAATTGGTTATCTACTAGGGCATCTTTTATTATTAAATGGATAATTTTTTTATATTAGGGAGAGAGATGAGTAATCTGCTGGACATGCTGTTACTTATGTTCAACTTTCTCGAGGTTACTTTCTCGCAAGCTCGCAACCTTGTGTTATTTTCTCGCAGGTTGGATCGACTGCGTCGAGAGCGCAAAGTCAACTTCCAAGGATGGCGTTTGGCACGATACACGGAGCGGCCTGACAATATGTTTTCCCCCTCTCCACGTGACTCCACCATTAAAAAAAAACTTGCCTTTGAAAGAACGCCCATGATCCATGGCTAGATTAGCATCACGAGAGAAGGCATCAGGTTTACTCATACAAGGCAATGTTACGTACGTGCCAAATGAACTCACACAACATGATTCGCAACCACACGCGAACTACACAGAGAGAAAACGTCGTTGCACACGAGCGTGCAACCAGCGGCACGACGACGACCACCGTATACCAGGACGTCACGGGCTGGCGTAGAGGAGCAGCCGGCCGGAGCCACCTGCTGGCCGGCTGGTCATCTCAGTAGACCTTGACGGCGAGCTTCATGCCGGCCTGGCAGTGCCCCGGCGCGCCGCAGATGAAGTAGTGCGTGCCGGCGGGCAGCCGGACCGCGTCGTAGCCGGTGCGGTACACCGGGGCGCGGCCCTTGGGCGACACGATGCACCTCCGGTACCCGCCCTTGCTCACCCACACCACGTCGTGGTACGTCGCGTTGTACTTGAACACTGCCGGCCACGGCCGCGTCGCACGGAAGAGGAAGATAACAATGTCAGTGAGACCTTAAAAAAAAACAGAAATGAAAAACCTCAGTGGCACGGAGATCGAGGCTCCGCGAAACCGATCGCGACAACTGAAGTTAGTATTACCGAGCATGTCGCCGGCGTGGAAGGTCTTGCCGGCGAGCCACTGGCCGTAGTCGACGTTGCGCGTCCACCCGGCCGCGTCGCCAACCAGGTACGTCGTCCCGGCCTCCGCGCCCGGGGCGGACGCCACCAGGATCGCCGCTGCGCACAGGAGCGCGGCGACGCTGCTTGCACTGCCTCTTCCCCGACCCGCCATTCCTCTCTCTCTCGCCGGCCGCCGCCGCGCGCTCACAGACCTTCCTGGAGAGTGGAGACCAGCAGCTTGGGTCGGCTTGGCTCGCTCGCTCGCTGCCTGGGGACTTGCAGGAACGGCGGCCCGGCCGCGCGGCCTTTTATAGCGCGGCGTGGGCGTCCGTGTTACATGTCATGTACCAGTGTGGTTCAGTGAGTGGCACGCCAACTACGGCGAGAGCGAATCGCACGTGACGACACGTTGTGCCGTGTGCCGCCCATTCATTGACTAGCGACGAGCTGAAGCTCAACCGGCCCTAGCTTAGAGATAAATTAGAGGATCGGTCTCTTCTTTGGTTCTTAGGGAAAAATTTAGTAACCGAGGAAGTGTTACGAAGATGAAACTTTTTCCACGTTCCATAAAATTCTATCTTTATTCTTCTTGTAATAATTCTGTTACATCAGTAAAATTTAATATCTATAAAACTTTTACAAAATTCTATTAAGATTGGTATCTTAGAATAAGATATAGAGCAGAGCATGTGATGGGCACTGCTGCTGCAAGTTTTCATGTGCGATGTCTGGCGGATTTCACGAACTGCGCGAGGTCGCTTGTTTGCTTGCACGCCTGTTGGGGGCACCGACAGCTCCTGGCGCGCGCAGCCGGCTGCTTTGCTTCCAGAAAGTCAGACCTGCCTGTCGTCACTAGTATTCATCGTCGGAGGTTAAGTTGACCGTAGGCGTGTAGCTAAGCTCCTGATCCGCCTCGGGAGCTGCGCGATGGGCTCGCTGAAATTGTCAAAGCTGCCACCTAGGGCCATCCCAGATCCACGATCCACGCCGCGGCGACGGCCTGCCATTGGAGGCATCGACAGGATTCAAACAAATGCGGCGCGCCACGTTTGGGCCATCTCGACGGGGCCTCTCTCTCTCTCTGTTCGGGGGTGAGGTCAGGCGCGTCGTGGTGCCTACGGCTACGCACGCAGCGTTCGGAATCATCCCCAAAGTGCTCGGTCAGCCTTGCAGTTCGGTCGGGGAGCACTCGCAAGTGCAGTCTCGCGTCAGCGTTGCACACCCTGCTGACATGACGCAGCAACTCTGGGTTTTGAGTGTTAAAAGAGTCCGGAACCGGAAGTGCTGTACTACTTGCTTCAACACCGTACACATGAAAAACGAGTCCCTTGATTATTTTTTTTTCAGTTTTATTCGTGTTCGTTTCACAAAATTAGACGTTCAACAGCGTGGGTCAACAAAATTGGTTGCTCGGCGAAACTGTATAGAACAGACAAAGCGTCGCCATTTCGCAGGCCCAGGTTCCCAAGCCGTTGACTTGATGGCCCATCTGAGCCTACTTAATGAAAATGAAAATAGTCTTGCCTGTCCCATGGCCCAGCCCAGACCATTTAAGGATGGAATCAACGGCAGGGGGCTACTGCTGGGCCACCCACAAACATGCACCGAGTTAGGCCTGCACGTTGAATGATGGCCCATCAAGGCGGACCAACGCGACGAGTGGCCCATCAAGGCGTGCGGCCCAAGAGTAAACTAACTGAATCCGGCGGGTCCATGACCTAGCCCAGCCCAACACAACGCACGGCCCTGGTGCGGGGCCTTTCGGCCTTTCTGCTCGATCCCCTCTACAGTCTACTACCCTCTCTCCCCATGGCGAATTTTGACGCTCCGAAACAATCATCCGCATCAAGACCAGATCTGTGATCCATCAAGCATCCAAACGGGGCACCGTCACTCTCGAAAGAAAATAGAGAGAGAGAGAGAGAGAGAGAAATCCAAACACGAGAGCATTCAGAACGAAATAGTATATATTAGCTCTGCGCGAGCGCAATCTGGCAATCTGGCAAACTGCAAATAGCAAGGCTACCAGGCTTGGCATGCCCCAGTGATGGTGCGGGGTTTCCATCATTAGGCTGCATAATTTTAATCAAGTCCTACTAAACAGAGTAGTAGCCGTGCTTAGGGAGGAGGGATGCACATGCCAATGCCATGCCTCCCTCCATAGGAATCCTAACTCTCCCTCCTGATTTGTTCTTTCCTAATGCCTCACCAACAGTAGCACTAGCAGCACATGATGCAGCACCCAGATCTGCTCGGAATAGCAAGCATCCCAGATTCAGCAAACAAGGCGTGACTAACACACCTAGCAGCTAGGGAGGAGAACGGAACACGAACAGTGCAGGGATCATCAGCAAGTAAGCCGGTGGATCCTGACAGCGGCGGCCACCAGAGGAGAGCAATGGCGGCCGGGATCTGATCTCTGATCTGATCTAGGGGCACTTGGGCCCTCCCTCCTTGGTCTTCCAGTTGTTGTAGCAGGGGCAGGCGCCCTTGTTGCCGTAGAAGCCCGGGGGCACGCAGAGGCACTTGGCGCAGCACTTGTTGCAGAAGGTGAGGCAGGCTTTCCTGTACTGCGTGTTGGAGCACCGCGACGCGCACTTGGGCGAGCACTCCCACGGCTTCAGGTTGCCGCCGCCGTTGCCGTTGCCGTTGCCATTGCCGTTCCCGTTGCCGTAGCCGTTCCCTTTGCCTTTGCCGCCGCCGGCCACCACCTCCTGCCGGAGACAAGGCAGAGGACACGGATCGGTTAGTTGGTGAGCCGCCAGGCCATGAACGCGCAGCGCGCACGGAACGGGAAATGGCTGAGGGGACGGGCCGGGCCAGCGAGCTTACCACGGGGAACGCGACGGCGAGGAGCAGGAGCGCGAGCACCAGGAAGGAGACGGCCTTGGCAGCCATCGCTCGCCCGCCTTCTTCTCTTCTGCTCTTTCTCCCTGGGCTGTGCCTGAAGCTGTTGACGGGGCAAGATATTTGGGGAGGAGCAGCTGCTCTGCCCGGGCCGAGCTTTTATAGAGCGAGGACTCGACCCAGGACCAGGAGGTGGACAGTGGTGGCGGCACCGTGGCACGGCGGCAGGCAGGGGGGAGGTGAGGGCAGTTATGGAAGGGAGCGACGTACCGGCCGCAGCGAGGACGGGCCCGGGCAGGCATGTGCGGCGCCAGTGGGTGCGCAGACAAAGGCTGGCGACCGGCGCCCCGTGCTCGCGCGCTCGGCTTTACTGCCGCCCCCCTCGCGTGGTTAGGCGTTAGGGCGCTGGGCTCGTGAGCCCACCACTACGGGTCCAAGACCCGTGTCGAGCGTTACTTGCCTGCCTGTTCCTGAAAACTGAAACTGCAAAAAGGTTTAGGCCCTGTTTGGAACACAGGAACGAAAAACACAGGAATAGGAAAAAGTACAGGAATAGAGAAAACATAGGAATTGAGAAAGTGAAGAAACCACAGGAATTGAAAACAGAGGAAACAAGATTTTTTGGTGTTTGGATTGCAGGAAACGTTTAATAATATTTGAACTTATACACTAGCCGTTGCACATCAAGAAAAAGCTAGCCGTTGCACATATGAACGTTGCATGTCAAGGAAAAGCTAGCTTGTACACTAGCCGTTGCATGTCAGTTCTGCGTACACTTGCCGCACTAGCCGTTGCACTCACCTCTTCCTATATAATTGACACACTTCATGCGACATGCACCATCATATAGGCCATCAGCCACTCACACCCACCGACAGCACACCAAATACAATTTTTCCCATGGATTCAAACTACCATCGTAGATCCAAAAATGATGATGAGTTCATCTTCTGCATTTGGCCCACATTACAAGAAGATAGTTCTTCTCAAGCATCACAAAAACAAGCAGTGCATACTTCATGTAGGGATGGTGCCACATTTGTGCATGAAACTCTGACTGGCCATGAAATCTTGTGTAGAAACAGATTCCACATGGAGAGAGAGATATTTCAAGCATTAGCCAGAAGAATGCGTGAAAGTAATCTTCTTGCCGATTCAAGGTATGTATCGGTAGAAGAACAGCTAGGCATATTTCTATATGCAGTGTCAAAGAATGCTAGCAATCGAACATTGCAAGATCAATTTCAGCACAGTGGAGAGACAATTAGCCGTCACTTTGGAGCAGTATTGTATGCTCTAACACAATTGACATGCAACTATATACGTCCACCTTCTCTACATCCACATCGTATATTAAGACAACCAAAATTTTCTCCATACTTTGAGGTAATTTTTTTTACTGCAATAGCAATACAAACTCTGAATTAAGTATGATACTAATTCTAGAATAATATGTGCAGAACTGCATTGGCGCAATAGATGGCACTCACATCCCTGTGACCATTCCATTTGGACAACAAGAGCCATATAGAAACAGAAAACAAGGGCTTTCACAAAACGTCATGGTGGCCTGTGACTTTGATCTAAAATTTGTTCATGTGCATGCTGGATGGGAGGGGTCAGCCTCTGATGCAAGAGTTCTCCAAGATGCACTCAACCATGGATTTAATGTGCCACCTGGTAAATTTTATCTAGTAGATGCAGGTTATGCTAACACCCCAGAATTCCTCGCTCCGTATCGCGGAACAAGATATCATTTACAAGAACAGGGAAGAGCAGCACAAAAACCACAGAACTATAAGGAATTGTTCAACCTCCGACATGCTCAGCTAAGAAATCATGTAGAGAGAATTATTGGCATACTAAAAACAAGGTATCCCATATTGAAAGCAGCCACATTATATGACATTAGTACACAAGTTGACATTGCTGTAGCTTGTTGTGTAACTCACAATTTTATACGGTTACACAATGGGGATTTGTCACTGCCCCAAGAAGCCACTACAGATATCAATGAACAGAACATGATGCAAGTACCACAAGGAGATGATCATTATAATAGTGATGTGCCGATGTTCAACAATGTGCGCCAAGCAGGAAATGACATGCGAGATGACATAGCTAAGAGGATGTGGGAAGATTACATTACAAGACGATCAAGTCAAAGGTAGAGATAGTTCTGAAATTTGTACCATACTAATTATCAGTTCTACTACTATGAGCACTGTTGTGTCAGTACTCTACAAAAGTCAAGCTACCCATTGCTGTAATAGTTAGTACTACAGCAGCATATCACAAAATAAACATGCCGTGTACCTGCCTAGTTGCAAAAGCTAGTCTAAACTTTGTTATAGTCACTAAAGTTGTTTGCGTAACCAACCCAGTCGAAACTGATCAGTACTAAATGAGAGAAACACTTCCCTGGCTGGTGGGTTATCTTTGAAAATGTCTGCTGCTTTAATCATTTCTTCCATAAGGAGTTCTTCAGCCATCCCCTCAAGTGCTGAAACACAATTTTTGATGCTGTATGGATCTTCCATTTTCTTCTCCTCAATAGCTGTAAATCGATCAATCTCTTCTTTCTTTAGCCTTAGGTACCTCTCATGGAAATCATTGACAGAACTAGTACTGTTGGTTTTTTGCTTTTTTGCTCGCCTTTTATCTGGTACTTGTGGAGTAGAACTAGATGGCCTGGAATTCATGCATGGTGTTTCTGGACAATGGTCTAAGCTAGATGTAAGATCAGCAGGATGTAGTTCTTGTGGTCCTTCTAATGACTCAAGAAATGTTGAGTTATTTACTTGGTCTGAGAATTGACTAAATGCATCAGCACCAAACCAATTGGTTTCATCCCTGCTTCCCCCTTCTTCAAATTCAAAATTCAATGATGATGCACATGGAGCACGTATACTAGGTGCTGGTGAATGGAATTGCACGTTAGGGACCTCAAATGATGGTGTAGATGCTCCTGCTACTCCTACAGATTGTTTTTCCCTGTTTGCATAATGATCCATTCCACGGCAGCTTCTTCCTTCAGCATATCTTCCTGCATAAATGATATGAACCATTATATATACAAGTAGTAATGCGTGCAGTCAATAAAACTGATTTAAACTCACAAACTGCAACTTACCATCATAGAGAGCAAACAGGTCGTCATAGTACGGAAATGACTTGTCTCGCCACCGAAGAAGGGATTCTTTGTTTCTACGTGAATCTAGTGTTTTCCAAACGTCATCTGGTGCTGTAACCATCATCCTATCAGAATCCCAGCCAAAACCACTTTCTGCGGACAAATCTTTTACAACTCGGTACTCCTTTTTCATATCCTGCTCCTTTTGTTTTACTTGAGATACAGTGAACTCTGTTGAAAAGTTTGTATTGAACTGAGCTGTAATACTCTTCCATGCCTCCTTGCTCCATGCATTGTTTGTTCGGTATCTAGGCACATCATGATCTTTTAATACCCCAATAAGATAAACAATCCTTTGATGATTCCAGTTTGCTCTACCAGATTTATTTTTTGTGCCTGACCAGAAACATATAATAGCCCAATAAGATAAACACGTATCTGAACTAAAAGCATACAAAGAATAGTAAAGCTTCTGAAAGAGATAAACTGTACAAAGAATAGTAAAGCGGTGGCCGGCCGGTGACACTCCCTGGCAGCGAGGAGCGGCACAGTGGCGGGGAGGTGTTCCACGACTTCATCAGCCTACGTCGTGGGGAAGAGCCGCGGGGGCTTCGGGATGGAGCTGGAGGAGCTGCTCGTGGGGAAGAGTCACGGCCCTGCCGTCGCGGTACGCCGTCTCAGCGAGGCCGATGATGGCGACCGCAGCTCCGACTCCGGCTGGTGCCGACGCCGCGCGTTCGAGACGAAGTTGCCCCCATCGGCAGCGCGCGCCACGTATCTCTCCTCCAGTCCTCCTACCGCTCCTCCCATTCCACCCTGTGTCTCACCCGGCCGGCCTCTTCTTGAAGATATGGAGCAGGGGAATAAGAACATGGATCTAATCTGTTACCTGTTCCTTGTGAAGAAATCTCTTCATCCCTTCCAGATTGACCACTCGAATCCAGCGTGGATGGAAGGGGACCAGGGAGAGGAGGGCGATTCCGTTGAGCACATGCGGTACTTGGCCGCTGATTCGCCATCTTTAGGTGGATTCGCGCCAATTTCTTGTCTAGGGCTGGGGAACCATGGCGGGAGGGAGAGAGGACCAGAGAGCTCGTGTGAGAGACAGACCGAGAGAGAGCGCGCGAGTTTCATTCCCTTGGCTTGGACCAAAGGATTTCTTTCCCGTGAAATACACATACATTGTTTCCTTTCCTCAGGATAGGAACGATGGTTTCCTGTATTCCAAACACCTATCTTACTTTCCTTTCCTCTGGATTGAATTCCCACGAAATTCCTTTGATTTTCCTACGTTCCAAACATCCCCTTAGGCGTTTCTGCTCTTTTTCTTTACGGGTCCGCCGCTTTCAGCAGCGATTGCCCTGTGATCTGAATCTGATTAGCAGGGCGCAGTCTGTCAGGGGCTCAGGGCATGTGGTTTGGTTCGCGGCACACAGCAGAATGTTGGATGTGGATCAAGATCTGGAGGTGATGGATGGATGAGGCGGCGCATGATGTTAGATTCCGGCGGTCGCGTATCCTAATCGCCTTTTCGCGCCACTGGATTGCCGGGCACATGGCCAGGGACAGGGATTTCTTGAGCCACTCTGCGCCCCCCGTCCTGGGAAACCCAAAACAAAAACCAAAAGCCGGGTCGGCACTCGGCAGGGCTATTATTGTATCCGGTCCGCTTGCGGAAACGAAAACGGGCCACATGCGACGACCTTGCTCCTAGTACAGGAGAGCCCCGCCCGCCGGCGCAGCTGGCTCAAGTCGACGTTCCGGCCGGCCAACTTGCAGTTGAAGATGAACTGAAGCCAGCGATCTGCGCCAGACGAACCGCAGAGATTGGGCCCGGAGGCGAAGCTGAGCGTGGCACTATGCTCGACGCGGACGGCGCTGGTGCCGAGATGCTATTTTCAATCGCGTCAGAATTCCTGTTGCTTTCTTTCTCTCTCAAAAAAAGAAAGAATTCCTGTTGCTCCGAGTGCCTAGACCCTACAGTTTGACAAAGCCGGTATAGCCGAACGTGCTGCCCCGCCTTGTCTCGCGCGCCGCGGGAGGCAGGGCGTCGGTGTTCGGACGTGATTGGTTCGGGGCCGCGCGGTTACTCCGTCCCGGCGGCCCCGCCTTTCGACCCGAGCGCGGTCGCCTCCGCTCGCCGCGGGTGGTAGGAGGAACTCTGCTCGACCCGGCGCTAGTGTGCCATCACCGACGCGCCTTTACTCTCGGGCGCATCCGCATGTGAGCGCTGCTGCGTCTCGCACATGGTGGTGGCCGGCCTCGGCCGGGGATCGCCGGCTGGGCGGGCATCGCTGGGGCTCACGCGGTCCTGTGTCCTGCCTGTCCGGTCCGTGGTGGGTGGGTGGCCGGCTGCCCGGCGCCATCACCCGGTGGGAGAGGGGCGAGGAGCCGGAGCGGCGAGGCAAGGTAACATGGGGGACGGCCGGCAGGTGGGCGCGCCAGAGTTGGGGCCGTGGTGATGGGTCCGCCGGGCCGATCGAGCACGGTCGTCGAGGATGTCCTCTGCTTGCTCGCCCGTCAGCCAGCGCGCCATTGTCTTGTCGACGCTGACCGGTGACAGCGTTTGCAGGCAGGCAGGCAGGCCGGCCGGCCGGTTGACCCACCCGCTCGGTTCCAACGCTAGCTAGACTACCAAGTCCAAAACATGCGGCCCAGCTACTAGAGCTTGGGCCAGAAGCTGGCCCGTGGGCCTTCAGTGCTGTTCAGCTGCAGCTGGTGCAGCCAGTTGTAGCCCAAAAGAAGGCCACCACCAGCCATGGACAACGATCAGAAAACTTGGAGTCCGTACACAAATCAACTTCAAGTTCAGCATAAGGCTGTAGCTAGAGGATAGCATTGATCTTGATGATTGGATAAGGAAGGCATAACAATACTTTGAAACATTTGAAGATCCAAATGATGAAAGGGTGAAAACTGGTGTCATGTATGTCAAGGACAGAGCCGAGTATTGGGTGCAAACTTGCAGTGTGTAAGCATCGTGGTATGTTTCATTGCAAATTCTATTTGGAGGCATGTTCCCATTTATGAACGCATTCCTGGGACATTTGCATGCTCACTAGCTAATAGAATTCCCTTTTTTCATGTGCTATGTGTAGGATTTGGAATGAATTTAGTTAGCTGTGAGTTATACGCCGAGGTGACTCTTAGAGGCAGGTAAAGTCACAGGTGTATTGAATTTAAATAGAATTTGTTTGAGTTGAGATCTGAAATTTATGAAATGTGTAACATGGTCCACGTCATTGGCAATTCTATTTTGGGCATCTGGGTACTGTGGACACGTCGGAACATCCATTTGTAGGGTTGCTTTAGATGTGCTTTCCATGGCGCTGTTTGACCCATGCTCCGATAAATACTCCAACATACACAAAATTATGCACCGGACAATTCAGTCCTCGAAAAAGTTTTTGTCTAGCGTGTTTTTGGAATTCTTTGCATATCAATTCAACAAAGCATATGAAATGAACAAGATCACATGCTGAACCTTTCAGTCTTAAATTTTTTTGCAAGGTTGCGCGGTGGGTTCTCCTTGCATACAAGGGCCTGCTAATTTTTAGTTCCTTACTTTTTGTCCATCCAAACAAGATCTAAGTACATTTCTTTCTATGCACCTGGATAACATACATTTCTAGTTATGCACCTGAGCCAGCTGCATAGCTAGAAACACACTCAGTTTGGGAAGAAAGGAGTAGTAACCGTTGGATGGAGTACTTAATAGTCGAATTAATCAATATTTTCTCAAAGTTGACAAAGACATTTCAATTCACATGTACCTTTGGTATAGGGTCCAACGTGATGTCTATATGTAGCAGCATTTCAAAAATCCATACTTGTTAGAGCATTCAAGCACGTAAACGATAAGAACATCTTAATTACTATATATGATTGTTCTAGGTTGCTGCATCGTAAAGAAATGCTAGTTTCAGACTTGCAGTTGACTTGCTTTGCAATACAACATTCTTGGCCATCACTTCCGCAAGCCAAGAAGCATTCAGGTATTCGGTCTCTCTGCGCTGGGCACCGTGAGCGATGTAAGAAGGGAGCAGCGGCGCTGGCCGGAGATCGAAGAGGCTCGGCGGCCCATGGAGGCGAAGACGAAGATGGAGAAGCCGGTCGGCATCAAGCGGTGGAGGCGGGCGGTCAGTGCCGTGCTCGCCGCCGTCGTGGTGACCGCGCCGCCCCTCGTCATACTCCTCGGCGGGCGCGGCTTCAGAGCGCCGGGGGTTTGGATCCAGACCGCCATGGCCGGCTTACGCAAAGGTAAGCAATTTAATCATCATCCTCCGTAAATTTATTAGCTTGATAACGGGCATACTAATCATCATCAAACGCTTTAGTCGTCCTTAACCCTGTTTCCTTATTCTGAGATCACTTGTTTTCAGCAGGTTCTTCGAATGATCCCTCCCTGCACCACAGGACAGCGCGCCACGGCGACAGGCTTCTCGGCGGCCTACTAGTCGACGGTTTCGACGAGGAGTCCTGCCACAGCAGGTACCAGTCCGCCGCGTACCGCCGGAACCCCGGCCGGCGACCCTCCCCGTACCTCGTCTCCAAGCTGCGGCGGCACGAGGCCCTGCAACGGCGGTGCGGCCCGGGGACCGCGGCCTACGGCAACGCCCTAGAGCAGCTCAAGTCCGGCAGGGGCGTCGCGTCGCCGGAGTGCAGGTACATAGTCTCCCTCCCGTACCAGGGCCTCGGGAACCGGATCCTCGCCGCGGCGTCGGCGTTCCTGTACGCGCTGCTCACCGGCCGCGTCCTCCTCATCGACCCCAGCGACGGCATGGACGGGCTGTTCTGCGAGCCGTTCCTCGGGGCCACGTGGCTGCTGCCACCAGGCTTCCCGGTGGCGGGCTACGCCAGCTTCACCAACGGCACCGCCGAGACCTACGGGAACATGGTGAGGAACAAGGTGATCGGGGCCGATGCCGCTGAAACGCCCGCGTTCGCGTACGTCTACCTCCACAGCGACGCCAGCGCCCACGACAAGAGCTTCTTCTGGGACGAAGACCACCAGAGGCTGCTCCGGCGCATCCAGTGGCTGGTGATGAGGACGGACAACTACATCGTGCCGGGGCTGTTCCTCGCGGAAGCGTTCCGGGGGGAGCTCGATGCGATGTTCCCGGAGCCGGACGCCGTGTTCCACCACCTCGGCCGGTACCTGTTCCACCCCAACAACCACGTCTGGGGCCTCGTCACGCGCTACCACGACGCCTACCTCGCCGGCGCCGCGCAGCGCGTCGGCATCCAGGTGCGCGTCTTCGGCGCCCAGCCGGACTCGCCGGAGCTCCTGGAGCAGATCACCTCGTGCACGCAGAAGCACAAGCTGCTCCCCGAGGTGCTCGCCACGGGAGAGCCGATGCCGATGCCGCCGCCGCCACTTGCCAAGTCGACGAAGGCCGTCCTCGTCACGTCCCTCAAGCCCTGGTACCACGAGCAGCTCAAGAGCATGTACTGGGAGCACGCGGCGGCCACCGGGGAGGTGGTGAGCGTGCACCAGCCGAGCCACGAGGGGTACCAGCGCTTCGGCATCGAGTCGCACGACCGCAAGGCGTGGGCGGAGATCTACCTGCTGAGCCTGGCCGACGCGCTGGTGACCACCAGCCAGTCCACATTCGGGTACGTCGCGCAGGGGCTCGCCGGCGTGAGGCCGTGGGTGATGTACAAGCCGGCCGGCGACGGCGCGACGACGGTGCCGCCGGACCCGCCGTGCGGCCGGGCCGCGTCGATGGAGCCGTGCTTCTTCGCGGCGCCCAACTACAATCTCTGGAAGGAGCAATGGCTGGACGCCAGCGCGGTCGTGCCACACGTCCAGCGCTGCGCCGACTTCGCCTGGGGTGGCCTGATGCTGGTTGGTCGGAATGAATAGTTTTGAACTGCTACTGGCCGTTTCAAATCAAATTATACATCTATCAAGAAAAATCAAAATGACCAATAATTTAGAACAGATAGAGTATTTGTCGAGGATGTACTAGGTGACGATTACGAAGATGACTGTATGGCTCCATGTTTATGTACTTTGAAGAAGCCAATGCTTGCATTGGTTTCTTAGGATGAAGATTCGTAGCGGATGGATGGATGGATCATTATCTGTAAATTTAATTGGTTGCGAGTTACATTCTCATCAGTTGCATTTCAAACTGCCATAGTTGAAATGCTGAATACACTTGCATCGCTAGATCTTCCAATGTTGGGAAATTTGCACATATTGTTGTGCTGGACAATAGCTATAAACCAGTGCATTGTCCGACGAAGCCTCCGGTGTGTACATTTTTGCCTTGTTTTCATGTGTTCCGAGTGCTGCTTGTGTTTCCCAATTTGCGGTTGTTGTTTCCGGTTGTGATCAGGGTATTTAAAGTGACTCTGACACTCGAGTTTGTAGCCCTCAGATTACCAACGGCTGGCTGAGATCATAATCAGATCTACTGAGTTGATTTGGGTGTATGTGTGTTCAGAGTTCATACCCAATTTTTGACACACATGGGATTCGGGTAGTTTAACCATTCTGACACCCGAAATTCTCAATGGGCTCGGAATCATACTGGGCCGTAAAATTATGGGCCGAGAAAAATATTGCAAATAAAAATAACAGATCCACATCAAACAAGAGAAACCTCATGACCTGGGCAATTTTGTATTAGCATAGAAAGTTGCAAATAACAACTGTATGGATTACATTGGGCCCTACTTCATACTCGAGTTCAAGAACACCACAAAAACCACATTGCCCCACACCTGGAGCCCTACATAACTCCTACCTAAAAAGATAAGTTGAAGGATGACCTGAGTAGCATGTATCAATGAAAAACTCTGTTTCAGAAACATACGAGGATGAACAGATTGCCCAGCTCGTCACCTAGTTAGTACACATCAGAGAAACTACACAGCAAACGACATTCAGCAGACTGGAAGAAAAAAGAAAAAGAAAAAGACGAAAACAATTGTTAGCTCCCAACAGTATTACCCAAAACTATTTCCTCCGGGCAGATGCTCCTGCCCTTGCATCATCATTACCACCAATATTGTCGTTAAGTGCAGGTCAACAGAAATCTCATCCCATTTTTTCTTTATCTTCTTTAGGTATGCCTGGGGACCTCATAATCTCAGTGATCCAGACTTGGGGAGTGCTGCTAAATCTGATCTTTCAAGTAAAGTAGACGCCATCATGCCTTTGTTTTCACCAATCTTGACGCGGCCTAGTAAACGCAGTTACCAAGTTGCATGCTGGTCTAGTGGCTTAGCCGCTGCGGTGCTTGTAGTAGTTTTGCACCCCGGGGTGCTATTCCCAAACGCCGATTTCGACGCAGGGAACCGCTGGTTAAATGACGGCCAGTTTGTTTACTTCGTCGGAGGACGAACGGGAGGCCGGCCGGGTCGCCGGAGACTTCGCCGTCCGATGTTCTACTGACACGGCGCGCTGTAAGTTGAGTGAGCTATGAGCACATGCGTGGCGCGTCGCTCGAGTTCTTGTAGAAAATGCATGTCGGCACCGTGTCAACTTACTGCATCGGACGACGGTATTATGTATCAACAACTAGTTGCTTGCACTTTACCTCACCAGTCACCAGGCAGCGTTCTCAAGTCTGGAGCGTTAGGCGTAACCCCTGTCGATCGACTATAAGAATCAGGCTAGTAGAACTCCAGTGCTAATCTGATGGTGATCGGCAGGGCTACGTTGGCGTGGACTTCGTGAGACCTAATTAAACAGCCACCATACACTGTGGACTGTGGAGATAGCTACAGCCACAGCCCACAGTGCAAGTGAAGCGGTAGCTAGCTAGCTAGCTCACACCAAGGTAGCCGAGATGGACGCCGACGTCGAGACGCGCAGCAGCGCGGGGGCGAGAGACGAGCCCAGCGGGTGGCTGGGGATCGAGGAGGCCCCGCCGTTCACGGGGAAGAAGACGGCGGCGGCGGCCAAGCAGGCGGCCGCCGGCGTCAGGCGATGGAGCTCCGTGGTGAACGCCACGCTGGTGGTCCTGATCATGACCGCGCCGCCCCTGCTCGTCCTCCTCGGCGGCGGCCTCGGCGCGCCGGCGGTGTGGATCAAGTCCACCCTCGCTGGCATTGGCTCACAGTCGCAACGAGGTAATAAGGTAACCTCCTGTCTGTGCTGCTCCCACTGCAATGCCCCAGCAACCATGTAATCCGAGCACTGCGTGTGTGTGTTTTCAGTTGCGGAATCGTCCAAGAGAGACGTGCTTCTCGGCGGCCTGCTGGTTCCAGGGTTCGACGAGCAGTCCTGCGCCAGCCGCTACCAGGCCGCGTACTACCACAAGAGCATGGCGCGCCGGCCGTCGCCGTACCTCATCAAGCGGCTCAGGGAGCAGGAGGCCCTGCAGCGGCGGTGCGGCCCGGGCACGGAGCCGTACGCGCGGGCGTCGGAGCGGCTCCGGTCCGGGCAGACGGACGCCCGCGACGTCGACGGCTGCAGCTACCTCGTGCTCATCTCGTACCGAGGCCTGGGCAACCGGATGCTCGCCATGGCGTCGGCGTTCCTCTACGCCCTGCTCACCGGCCGCGTGCTCCTCGTGGACCCCGGCTACGGCAACACCCTCGCGGACCTCTTCTGCGAGCCGTTCCAGGGGGCGACGTGGGCGCTGCCCGCCGACTTCCCGCTCGCGAACTTCAAGGAGCTGGGCGAGGACGCGCCGGAGAGCTACGGGAACGTGGCGGTGAACCGGAGCGGGTCTGTCGCCGGCCTGCGTTTCGTGTACCTGCACCTCGACCACGCCGCGTCGCCGGCGAGCAGGCTCGTGTACTGCGACGACCACCGGCAGTTCCTCCACCGCGTGCAGTGGGTGATCATCAGGACCGACCAGTACATGGCGCCGGGGCTCTTCTTCAACCCGGCGTACCAGGAGGAGCTCGGCCGGCTGTTCCCCCGCAAGGACTCGGTGTTCCACCTCCTGTCGCGGTACCTCCTGCACCCGACCAACGACATCTGGGGCATGGTCATCAGGTACTACAACTCGTACCTGAGGAACGCCGACGAGCGGCTGGGCATCCAGATCAGGGTGTTCGACACCAGCCGCAAGCCGTTCCAGAGCGTGCTGGACCAGATCCTCGCGTGCGCGTCGCGGGAGCACCTGCTGCCGGCGGTCGCGACCATGGGAGGAGCCGCGCCGCCGGCCCTCCCGGCCGCCGGCGCGAGGTCCGTGGCCGTCCTGGTGACCGGCCTCAACTCCTGGTACCAGGAGAGCATCCGGGAGGTGTACTGGACGTCGGCGACCGCCGGCGGCGAGGTGGTGAGCGTGCACCAGCCGAGCCACGAGGAGTACCAGATCTGGTTCTACAGCAAGCACGACATGAAGGCGCTGGCCGAGATCTACCTGCTGAGCCTGACCGACAGGATCGTCACCTCCGGCTGGTCGACGTTCGGGTACGTCGGGCACGGGCTCGGCGGCCACACGCCGTGGGTCATGTTCAGGCCGATGAACTACTCGGAGCCCGCGCCGGACCCGCCGTGCACGAGGGCCATGTCCATGGAGCCGTGCTCCCACGGGGCGCTCTCCTTCGAGTGCACGAGGAAGGAGATCGACAAGGTGATCGACACCGGGGTCCTGCTGCCCCATGTCCGCCCGTGCGAAGACATGTCGTGGGGACTCAAGCTCAGAGATCCGGCTGTCGGAAACAAGGTGTAGAGCCTTTCATCACATCATAACGCAGTTGAGACCGTCACTACTGTGTTTTTGTCATTTTTTGCCGTTTCGGCGGGCTGTACTACATTGTTCGATCTTCCTTTTGCTATACCATACACACAGCTCATACTTCACCTGTACTTTGCTTGCTGTCTTTGAAATGCAAGCGAATTCTTCTCTTCGAAATGCAAGCGAATTATTTGAGCGAGCAGTCCGAATCATTTGTTTTCTGACTCCATCGGCACATCTCTAGTAGTAAACGCTAGAACTTTTCAAAAAAAAAAAGTAGTAAACGCTAGTACTTACTACTCAGTTGCATGTTTGGCTGTTTCCTTAACCGTTAATGGCTCTGACCATTAGAATCTGTCAGGGGCACTCGCTGGTTCCCTCGCTGCCTTGCAGGGAGCCATTGTTAAATGACGGCAAGATCTGTGGAGTCACTGCGCGCGGCCAGTCGCGAGCAACGGGTCGCCGCCGGCACCCAATGCAGACGAAGTAGTTGCGTTTACTTCGAGATGCTAGCGATTTACTAACCGGCGTCGTCGATGCCATCAGATGCTAGCTGATGAATCCGGTGGTGGGGTGCAGGGTAAAGCCGGTCCGGCCACATGTCGCAGGAGAACACATATCTGACTATGAAAGTGTTACTACTGTGTTAGGCAAGTTAAATGGCATTTAGAGGCGCTTCTTAATGTTACAGAAACTGAAAGGGATTCAGCACAGGCATTTTCTGTAACAGAACAGAACCTGATAGTGCCGGAGGCCTTGTATGTTGCAGGAAATGCACACGCATCTGGCACCGCCAGATTAGCATGTTACTACCTCCTGCTAGACACTCGCACTCGCAATCATTCAGGTCATTGGACTGTATGTGCTGAAGGTAAACGCATGGCGCATGCGAGTTAGCCTCGCGCCTCATGTCCCGGCAGGTCACGCATTAGGCGCATCGCGCGGCCAAAAAAATTCTCCAGCAACGGCAGCAAGCCCATGAACCCTCTGTCTGAACTCGGCGCCGCTGTTAATTGCCTTGTAAAAATGCACCTCAGCGATCGACGGTAACGGGCATCAAGCACAGCTTGCAATCTGAACTCTGAAGGGCCCATCCGGACGGAAACGGTTACTCTGCACGACCGTAGAGGGACTCGGCATCCGGAATTCCGGATGGGCACAGAGCATGGATGGGCATGATTTGATAGCAACAATTTGCGCTGCACAGAGACAAGAACGAGAAGAAAAAACACGGCACACAGCTCAAGGAGAACGGGATTTATCATGCCGCTGGAGATGCACCGGCCCATGATTCATGAATCACGATCAGAATAACAGAACAAGAATATATGGTAATCGGTTCACGAGAACATTAGTCATGGCGCGAACAACAGAATATGGATTGTGTGGAACGGATCATCAGTAAGACAGTAACTGAATGAAAATATCATTTGAAGTGCTGAAAGATCCCAAACCAGTCGAGTAAACTGAGGATAGAAATTTTTTCCTTCACATAAATGTAAATCAAATGCATCTGTAACAGACCTCATAGAATCTTAAACAAAGTGGATATGCACCAAGTAATCTTAATGAAACAGGATACAAGAGTTACACAACCAAAGATGGTTGAAATACAAGAACCGAAAGGTAATCTATCGATAAACCCAGTGAGTTAGCAAACAGAAACACTTTCTATACAAGAGAGATGTTATCTCTAATACCTAACTCCAGAAACTCTTTTTAGTACAAACAGCTCTTGATCAGCTGATACAGGCTCTTCCAATCTACAGGTACAATCCAAATAAAGCAAGACTTGTTGCCATGAATTTTTTGTCAGTTTCTAGTAGAATATGTGTACAATCAGATCATAATTGGGACTGAGTTGTGATTGGTGATTAGTTTTCTGTGGTCTGGTCTGACCGCAGGGGGCCATGACTGTGCCCTGATGCCAGTGCGGTTTCTGTTACCATGGGCAGTTGGACCTGTAGTCACACTCAGTTACCATGGGCAGTTGGGCCTGTAGTCACACTCAAGGATGTATGCCGTATTGGCTGAACCTTGGAAACAAATACTGTGTCTTAGTGTTGGTGTCGTTTCTTGTGTGGTTTTGAACTATTGTGATCTTGTGTGCTTCTGTGTTCATTCATTTGACGCCATCAGCATAGGTCGGTAATATCAGTATTTTTTCACAAACGACCCACTAGCCGAGTTGGTTAGCTGGATTCAGTAGAACCTCCCCAGGTCCTGGGTTCGACTACCCGTGGGAGCAAATTTCAGGCTAGGGTTAAAAAAATCCCCTCATCTGCCTTCACGCTAAAGCTCAAAGGAAGGTCCGGTCCGCTCTTGACCCGCTCTCACACGGGTAAACGGCACGGGCTACCGACCCCTGGGTTTGGGTGGGGCAGGGGATCGGGGATTTTCTCGATCTGCATGAGAAGACCCTTTTCTTACTCTTAATGCTTGGGGGGCGGCTTGCCCCTCGCAGATCGAGTTAATATCAGTATTTTTTCTAGCATTGTTCACATTTTTATTCCCGTAAGATCTTTTTGCATACATAGTCAGTAATAGAAATTGCAGGAAGGTATGCATATCCTACTGTCTCTATCCTCCATCCCAATTGAATAGCGTGTTTGAAAAATGATTGTATATTACGACCAAATGGTTGGTTCCTTAAACAGGGTCCGAACTAGTAAACAGAAATGAGTCAGCCATTTTTTTTGTGTTTTGGGGGGGGGGGGGGTATCACTGATCACTGTACCAGATAGCTTTCCATACGCTCAACAAGAAATAGCTGGACGGGCTTGTAGACCAAGTTTTATCTTATTATGAAAATAATTTATTATATATAAATTCAGAACTTCCATCATACTATGTTAGCTTGATTTATATTGGTAAGAAATGTCAACCATCACTGGACCATATATTCTGATCGAGATCAACAAAAGAATTCAGTTTCAACTGCTCACCATATGATCTGACTGTCCTAACCTATACACCATGGATGCAACCTTTCTTAATGAACTGCAGCTAAATTAGCATACAGACTATCCCAATCTTTTGCCATACTGATACGCCCAAAAGCTAGTTTTTACCAGGTAGCCAAATTTACAGAGTCAGTTCTAACTCCATATGTTTTGAAGTAGTAACCAATGAACAACGTCAATCTCAGGGCCCTAGCAGAACTATAATACTGTAATAGATTGAAATTATGCGAATATACAACTAATGTAAGTTATGTAACTCAGCACAGAAATGCAAAACATGCCATTAAAGTTATGCCAAAATTGTTACATGATCTCTCTCAAATTAAGGACATCACCACTGAAGGATCACCAGGGACGTCAACTTAGCATCGGACCATATCGTAATGGAGCACAAAAGCAAAGCAATAATCACGAGAAGTGAACATTGAGCTCAATTTAAGTGATAGATTAACCAAGGCATTATCCAAATTCCATTGATAAAGACAGATCATCGTGTGTTGTTCATGTATTCCACTCATCCTATCAGGTACATAGTGGTCGAAGCTTGGAAACTTTATTATCCATCCGCACCCAAATAATGCATTCTAACCTTCTACAGCTTCGCTGGCTTGGGGAAGATGTCAGGGGTGAACTTCTGCGCGGCGCTTATGCTCCCCTTGATCTTAATCGCCCCTCTGCATAGCAACACAGTTTATCAGCCAAAAAAAAAACTCCCAACAATATCCTAAATCAGGAATTCAGGATGAAAAGGCAAAGACTAGTTTTTTGCTCCACTAACCGGATGAACGCAATCTGCGGGTTAGTCTTGCCTGTGGCGATTGCAAGGAAATCGTTGTCGGTGAAGGAGAAGGTAGCATCCGGCTTCCGCTGGTACGGCCCTGCGCATCAGAACCAAATCTTTCAGAATACCGATCTGGGGAACCAAAATTCAGGCCGAAGGACGACGGAAAAGGAGGGACCTTTGGTGACCTCGCCCTTCTTGAGGTCGACCACGAAGATCTCCTCGTCAACGCCGAGCTTCTGCAACGCACAGGAATACAGGATCAGGAAGGCCGTCGATCTGGTCGGGGTTTCACGCAATCTTGGCTTGTAAAGGAGGAGAGATTCACGGGAGATTTGGGAAGGGGAGAGGGGGAGAAGGGGAGGCTGACCTTGGGGGCGATGTTGAGCTGGTACACGAGGCCGACCTTCTTGATGAGCTCCTTCCCGGCGTCGGTGGCCAGGTGCAGGCGCATCTGCTCCAGGAGCTGCGCGGACTTGAGGCTGCTGCCGTCCATCTCAGCGGGCGAGCTAGCAATAGGATTAGCAGCGCGGCGTGCAACAGAGATTGCAGGAGGGAGATGCGAGAAGAGGAGAGAAGCTTGTTCGGTTTTGTGGGGGGGGAAGTCGAGTAGTTGCGGGAAGGAGAAGGCAATCAATCGGCTGCTCCCGGCACGAGTACGACTCCAACCGCCCCGGAGACGTGCCGGCACGCCACGCCACGGTGGCTGGGCGGCGGATGCCCCGGCCCTATCCGGGTTGTTGGCAGTTGGCAGTGGCAGAACGGCGGTTGCGATTGCATAATTTTTGAAACAATGTTGCGATTGCATAATTGCGAGGCTCCTACAGTCCTACTGTACTGTTCAACATTTGGAATTATATTGGACTGTCCACTCGAAGGGTGTATTTTTGTGGTTTTACTTACTGGGGGTTGATTACTGGTATTATTCGTCTTAAGTTTGGTGAATGTTTGGATTCGTAGCATGCTTGAAGTGATGTGTGATTTGACGCACTAAAAGTAAGCTTAAATCAGTATTTTGAAAAAGGGAAGAGTTTGATTATTTTTGGACGGGTGAACGATAGCTAGCTGTTCCTAAGCTTCCTGTACATTTTGACCGACGAGGCGCACTGAGGTAAGCCCCCAAACCTAAAAGGCTAAAGTCCCTCCAAAAACTAATCCGAAATCCTCGCCCGTTCAATTTTTCTAGTATAAATTTGGGTGATTTACAGATAAGCTAAAGTGCGGCTGCAACACTAGTTTGAGTTCCTTATAAAAGAGAGAGAGAGAGAGAGAAAACTCGAAAAAAAAAGAGAGGAAACATTAGCTTGAGTTGAGCCTGCTGCCGTGCTGCGTTCCTTCCTAGAATGAACCGTTGTCCCCGGCCCAACCGAGTAGCCCCACGCCCACGAGGCAGCTCAACTCCCCCCACAGGCCCAAGGCAGCCACTAGGCCCACCGCAGGAAAACGAGCCCAACCTTCCCCAAAACCCATGCCGGTCGCGCCGCCTCTCGTCGTCCTCTCATCGTCCTCCGTCGAACGGGAAAGTCACCGCCTGAATCCGCCACATTTTCCTTCCCCCGCCGCCGTACACACGCAGACGCTCCTCCGGCATCCCGGCGTTCAACTCTTCCGCTTGGCTACGGGCCGGGCTCTCGCCTCGCGTATCGAACGCGATGTGCGAGGAGCGGAGTCCCCCGGTCGGATCGGAGGGGCCATCATGTCGTCTGTACTCGGCTACTCGCTCCCCTCTGCTATGTGTGTACACTAGGCTCGGATTCTTGTAGAAAAGAGAGAAATTTGAATGTGCAATGCTTACTACAATACAGCGGAACATGCAAATGTAGATGCAGTCGTCCGCTGTCAGTTCTCAATTGGAGTCCCCCGCAGACCATCTGCTACTCTCTTCATGAAAAATTATGAAGTTAATACGCGGGCAAACCTATGAAAAATTATGAAGTTAGTACGCAGTGAGATTTCCAAGAAGACAAAATTTTATGAAATTAAAAGAAAAATCACCTGACTTTTGTCAGTAACATGAGCGACATATCCATTATGATAGTGTCATAGTGTGCGCGGCTGTGCCCAGTCGGGGCTAGTGTGTTGTGATCGTGCGGATGCAAACGAAGATGAACTGGGACGTGATGCAGCAGGTAGGCATACGAAGGAAAATGAAGATAGGATGAAGATAGATGAGAAAGGGAGGCTCTAGACTGTAGGATGTATGAGAATTGATCGGATTAATAGGATAGATAGCCAAGAAATTAATGTTTATTTATTTGATGGTTCTTGTAAGAAAAATAATCCTTAAGCCATTGTTTATGATTTTTGTGAATGAATAATATCATAACTATTGGAACTAATATTTTATAAAGATATAACTCTGAAGGTGTTTGTTGGGTTCCACGGATGATATGGAAGCCATTAAAATAATCAAGTTTGAAAAGATTCGCAAAGAAACAAAGCAAAACAAGTGACACATGCATTTAACTGATTCATTCGATCAGAGCAGATAAAGCACCGAATCAATCGGTGATCATAGACAGTAGAAGGAGAAGGTACTGGAGTGACCGATTAAATCGGTGCTCAATGAAATGGCAGTGATTGAATTAATATATGGGCCTAACTAAATCTCAGTATGAAACATAACAGATTAAATTGGTGCTAAGTGAAATGGCGGTGACCAAATTAATCTATGGGCCTGGCTAAATCTCAGTAAGGTACTAGAATGATGGATTAATTTGGTGCTTAGACTTATAGCACTGACCGAATTAATCTGTCAACAGTCAGTGACCATTAAAAAGGTGACCGATCAATTCGGTCATGGGGACTATACATGACCGAATTAATCTGTCAATGCTACATCCGCAGCATAAAGAGCAACGGCTAGTTTTTTTGGTTGGGGTTATAAATATCCCTCCACCTGGCCATTTCAAGGGTGTTAGAGCTTGGAGAAGCTATAGGCTTGATTCCCACACACACAAGTGCTCTATCCACCAAAGTGCTCAAGAGAAGATTAAGGCAATTAACATAAGTCTTAGAGCTTGATTAGTGCTAGTTTAGATCTCTTAGCGCATTGCTTTAGGTGTTAGCTTAGAGTTAGGCGAGGCTTTAGGTGTTAGCCTAGAGTTAGGCGAGGCTTGGACACCTCACTGCTTTCGGTGCTTACGCGCACCAAGAATTGTAAATCCGAGGCTTGTAAGTCTTGCGAGACTCTACAACCGAGTTTGTGGAGAGGCCGCTGGTGCTTATGAGAGGGAGGAGAGACCCTCGGCGATTCGCCAAAACTCTACCCTAGTGAAGATGGCATGGAGCATCCAGGAGAGGCAAGGCGGAGACCCACTTACGCGTGGGGAAGGCACGTCGGCTATCCACCGAGTTACTCGACCGGGAGCTTGGCCCATCCAACGAGGATAAAAGTCGCCGTGCTGGAAGTTTGCATTTTCTACCCCATTTACATTTTGCATTACTTCTTGCACTTACATTCCGCGTTTACATTTCCTAGAATTGACTTGTGTAGTTTATAGGATTGGAACCTACAGTACAAACTTTTGTGCGGTAGAGATAGCAATATATAGAAAAATCTAGTGCACATATAGATAGATTTTGAAATAGGTTTTTATATGTGCTTGAAGCCTTAGTTTTTAGAACACTAATTCAGCCCCTCTTTGGATGTCACGGTCCTTTCAGTTCTATAGTTCCACTTTCATTAAACAATTATATTGTATGCATATGGGTTATTGTATGCATATGGGTTAATAACTTTTGAAAAGTGGAAAAAACAAGTTTAAAAGATTGTTGAGATGGGAGCCCCTAGATTGACATGCATGACCAGAGCTGTGTTGCCTGACCTGTTCATATTTCGTGCTACACTACTGTACATCATATGCACATGGTTTCTATTTGATTTTTCTCGACAATCAACAAGTATTGGAAGCACTTTCTAGAGTTTGGCTATGGCACACTTAGGAAGATCCAGAAAAAAAAACATAGCTTCATGTTCATCATGTTAGGATCTAGGGTAGTCTATTATATGGTGACACCTTCTGACCCTCGTTGAAGACACTGTTGTGTATCCCCCTCACATCTTTTGGGTTCTCTAGTTGAAAAATCTACTGCCGATTTTCCGGTCGACGTTGGTGGCATCTACTAGGGCAGGTCGTCATTTCCCCCCTGTAGGCTTTGCTGTAGAGTTCCCCTCGCCCACTATTGGTAGTTGTTGTATCATGCTATGTGGTTCTAGTCGCCCAAGCTAAAATGGTTTCGTTGGCGACTGATTGTATCGTTATCGTGTTCTACATTATTGTTGTTGTGTTTTTGTTGCTGTTTTGTGATAGTTTTATTTTTTGTTATATCCTTTATTAATACATAGATCAGTGGTTATCCTGCTGGTGCTTCTCTAAAAGAAAAGGAAATGGTCAGATCATAACTGAGAGTCTAGACTGACCAACTAATTGGTTGCATGATTGAATGCATGGACCACTTAAAGAGATAAAGTGGGATGTTGTCACATCAAATTATAAAAGGCCTTATTGATCTCCCATTTTTTTTTAAAAAAAAAGAAACTTGTGTACAATTGATCGACCTAGAATGACACAGCTTATAGTACAAAAAATATGTTAGGAATTAGTTTACCGACAAAACTACTTTCTTATCCGTCACCAGATTATGAAAATTCGTAATTGCGTGGGTGGTCGGTCCACCACGGACCGTGAAGATGATGCTCATGCAGACATGCAGTAGTGTTGGTTGCGCTGTCCGTGCATAGGAGTCACTGAAGCAATGTGGACATTCTCCTCCATGGCCAACAAGCAGAAGATGAACCCTTATCAGGCTTGGCTAATGGTAGCAATAATTACGTCCATGTTAGTGGGCGCCGAGTGGTTTTATTAGTGGGAGCTTAGTGATCATCTTAAAACGTGTACGAGTGCTAGCTAGGGTTCAGATAGAGTGCAGGGTGAGCCGTCTCTCTCTTTCCTCATGGTACGGGCGCACCGTGCTGTCTTTGTTGCGAGTTACTGACGCTGTCCTGAGATCCGCATTCTGGTGGCAACAATCGCGCCCATGAAGCGCTATCTAAACTGTGAAGTACTCACTGAACAAAAGCTGCATGATGTCGTCTACATTCATCAGCACATAGCCCCCAAAAATAGGGTACTGTTACAACTTACAAGCTGGTTAGAAACTAAAAACTCTTATTGCTACAGGGTACAGACCAACTGAGCTATAACCTGATGGTATCCTACCATTATCTGATTATCTCAACCACATGTAAAGCAGAAGCAGCGGCACAGCTGCATCCAGGAAACAACATTAAGTTACATTCATGATCTCAACATGGCAACAGATAGGCGCGGGGGAGTTAAACAGATTAGATGGTATGCCTCGAGGATTGCGCAACTGAACCTAAGCAGTAACTGTCACGGGCAGTCTACCCACGGGACCGAACGATCACATAACAAGGAGAACGGTAGCTCTGAAGCAGCAGCGGTCTAAGGGGGTAACTGGAGATTCTGACTTCATCTGATATATACACACGGGTCACCTCTAAAGAAGCCGACGATCTTAACTTTGGTCAATGATGTGCGAGCTTCAGCAGGCTACCACGGGCCGGTCAGGGTACGACGCAGGCAAAGTTTCTTTGCCTTTGGTCCAAGTTGGTTGTTGATTCGTTCCAGGACCTGCGAAAACCATTCACAAAGAAACTTCTGTGAGCGTAGGAGCGTTGTCTGAAGAGAACCTTTTTCCAACTGCTGCATATGAAAATCAGCAGCAACAAAGATCTACTGTCTTCAGCTACAAAATAGTCATCAAAGTTCACCAGGATTGTCAGGGTAAAGTATACATCTCACCTGAAGGTGTTATAACTTGTAATCAGAAGGAATAACTATATGAGCTTCAGAAAAAGTATGGCATACTTTATTATTTTATCTCACTAAACTATGAGAATGCCGACACCGATATCATTCTTTCCCTGATGAGGTATTCTTTCCTTTTAAGATCAACTAAATTAGAATAAGTTAAAATGCAGATGGGGGCACCAAGCAGGGTAAAATAGCATGTGCTAGCATTCTACTTCCAATAAGTACATATTCGCCATTCAGATCCCATTGGAGTGAAGCCCTCTTTAGTTAAAATCTGAACTTATTAATTAGATGCAGTATAAAAAAACAAAATTTGAATAGAGTTAACTGGTGACTTGATAAAAACTATATCAAGCACAACCGCTGAATAAAAAGTGTATGCAACATTTCAAAGTTTCAATTAAAATGTGTACCCTTTTAATAATGGAACATTTCTTGACAGACATACTAATTCATGTATATAGGCTACTAGTGCAAGATAAGAAGATACTAGAATTCAAATATGAAACTTTTAGTTATTATGGGAAGAAACCTGTGTCATAGGGAAGCTATGGTATTCTAAACATGTCCTGCATATAACGAATTTGTATTTGAAACCTAGACCTGTGCTGAATCAACATTAAACTGGACTGGACATGCCAAGGTTTGTCATATAAGATCTGACAAATTGATATGCCTAGCATTGGCTCTGCGGGCCATGTCCAGGCCACATGTACAGTCATATGGTTTATTTTGAAACTGTTTTGATGAACTAACTCTTAAGATCTCTTAGAGCTAAACATTCAGGAGTTAAATTGATGGAATTATGTGTATCTGGCAGCTTGCATTCACCTAGATGTTCAGAAGTACGTAAATAGGCACAAAAAACAATGGAAAATGAAAACCAAGTCACCTCTATTTTCATGTCATCACTTTATGTTTCATTTTGATACATCAAACTTTTTTTTCTTATGAACACTAAAAAGAATTGCTGAGTATAGCAAATGCTTGGTAGATATTTTAGGAGAAAAAAGGAGAAACTTTCAAAATCATGTGATTGATAGTGCTGCAATAATATGGACATAAAAATGGAACAGGCAAAAAAAATCGCAGCGATGATTTGTTATACTCCCTCTGTTTTTATTTACATGTCGTATTAGGTTTGTCCTAAGTCAAATTTAGCAAACTTTGACCAAATTTATAGAAAAAAATAATAACATTTACAATACCAAATTTGTTTCATTGAATCCACCATGAAGTATACGTTGATAGTGCATATGTTGTATAGTATAGTTGTTGCTATATTTTTCTGTAGATTTGGTCAAATTTAGCTAACTTTGATTTAGGACAAACCTAATACGACATGTAAATAAAAATGGAGGGAGTAAACAGTGATAGGTACAGACAAGTGCAGAATTAGGAGTCAATCATAGTCGTATGTCTGAAAAGCATTCAAACTAGTGTCCGATGGAATACCAGCAGGTTTCTATCACGGAGAACTATAGGAAGAACCCCATTGAGATGATGTTGTGAGACTTGATCCATGAACATTCCATGGAAAGGTAAAGGCTTAAGGCAATTATGGGAAATCAAATCAGATTATTGGAAATTAAATCGGAAAAATTAAACCGGTCCGCTAATGGCAGCTTATCACACACATTGGGACAGTAAAAACATGCAATTGTAATCAGACAGTGTAAAAGGATGTGGTAGTACAAAAATGAAAACTTACAACAATAGTATTTCCAAAAATGAAAGACCATTACCTCATCTTTTTGCTTCTTTAGCATTTCAACCTGCACATGAAAGAATAGCAAATTAGCAAGTGAATATATAACCTCTTTAGTCTTAAGGGGTTAAGAAGAAACAAACTATTATGAATGACATGGACTTCAGGTTGAAATATATAAATTCATATGGGAGTTAAGCTAATTGGAACATTTTTCCTTTGTCTCAAATCAAAGAGGTGATATGATAACACTATGTACAACACCACACAATGGAGAATGCAAATATGCAACACTAACAATTTATGGATAATGTCAGATGTCCCAGGTGCTACATGTGGAAATTCTAGGTCTCTTAATTCCATATATATACATTTCGTAACAAACAGAAACAAAGTTACCAGCAACAGCATTGAGTTCATGAAAGATATGTGCCCGAACTAGCAAATATCACAAGGCCTAGAAACCAATATGACACTTGTCAGCTACAAGCTCAAGTCTAAGACAAAAGGTATCAAATCAGTATGCACAGTCTCCAACAGTTACTGAAGTCAGTAAGTTCGATGCACCACATACCCAACTAGGACCAGGCATTTGAAAAATGCTATTAAATGCAGCAACTTATCTGTTGCTATGCTAGCAGCAAGCATCTTTAGGAAGCATATTATAAACATATAGGGGCTCAAATTTCTAGAAATGCAATGCCATTTGTGGAGAATGACTTAATAAATGTCCAATATCAAGAGATCATCTGAGGACCACATATTGAGTACATGAAGCCATGAATTGATAAGGTAATAAACAAATGATGTGCATACAACCATGAAGTCAAATCTATAAATTTTGTGTGGCAACAATGAAATCTGTAACAAAACATAGCAAGTATACCTGCTTTTTCTGCAATTCGTCATTCTGCTCCTTAAGTTTTGCCACCTCAGCCTCCAACTCCATTATGTAAGCCTGCAATGTTAGATATCGTACAGTTCAGTGTCTGTAAACTGGGTTATGATTTTGGACTCCTTTCAGTGAGTTGAACTGCTTAACAATTTGCTAGCAAGTAGAGCAATCACTAGATCTGAGTTGCATTAGCAAATTAGAGGTCAAAGATTATAGTCTACATACAGCAGTACAAGTCATTGTGAAATAATTGTACCTCTTCTATCTGTAGCAAAAATTAGCCAGAAAGCACACAAAATCTTATGTTAATCAGTCATATGTAAACTTCTGTAAGCCCAATATGTAATTGCTATCATCTCAATATGAGGTGGGAGTGCGGGATCTGAGACTGGAATGTGTAACCACCATCCCCAAAATTAACAAACTTATCCATTGTCTCTCGGTCTTCCTGAAATCTGAAAGGGTCAAGTTGAATCATGGTTCATTCGTAGATTCTTCTCCTCTTTAGGTTAGGAGTATTATACAATCCCAACTTGCTAATTGCGGAGGCTACTCAGCCATAAACTAATACAATCAAACAGCTAAACTGGAAGTGGCAGATCACATCAAGTGAATAAAGTACAACATAATCGAGGGGCATACCAAATATAGTTAGCATATAGATCCATTTCAGACAAGATTTTCTATAATTAAGCAAAAGGCATATGATTAACGGATAACGGAGAGCAGAGCAGTGGAAGAAGAAAAAGATTCACCTGCTTCCTGGCACGCGACCTGGCGGCCGACTCCCTGTTCTTGATCATGCGCCTCTGCCTCCTCTCCACCACCTTCTCGACGGTCGGTCCCTTTCTCACCCTGAGCGCGGTGTCGAAGGGGTACGGCACCGGCGACAGCGACGACAGATCCCCGGCCTCCACCTTCCCCATCCCGTTGAGCACGACGGGCGTCGTCGGCGCGGCCACCGTCATCCCTCCCCCGAGCCCCTGCCCGACGACCCCGGTGACCATCCCGTTCCCCAGCTGCAAGGTCTGCGGCGCGACCGCATTGCCCTGGGAGAATAGCGCCTGCGCGTGCGGCGGCAGCACGAGGGACTGCTGCGCCATGTCCTCCCGCACGACGCCGGCGCGCACCAGGAACTCCTCCAGCGTCATGGACCCCAGCGTCGGCTGCCGCTGCGCCTGCGCCGGCATCGGCGCGGGGGCCGCGGCGGCGGGGGCGGGGGCGGGGGCGGGGGCCGGGACCGGCTGGAGGTCCTCCCCGCCGGTGAGGCCCACGATCTCGCGCCAGACCTCGTCGACCGTCTTCTGGCTGAGCGTGCGGGGCAGCGTGAAGGAGCCCTGGCGCTGGATGGGCGCCCCCGGCTGCTGCTGCTGCTGGGCTTGCGCGTCCACGGACGCCGCGGCCGTGGTCGGCGCGGCGGCGGCCATGGCGTTGGACTCCTCGGCCGTCCAGATGTTGCGCAGCAGCTCGTCCATGTTCATGGACCCGAAGTCCTTGCTGGCGCCGCCGAGCGCGCTCTGGAACTCGTCGAACGTGAGCGAGTAGATCGAGCCCTGCCGCGCCAGCGCCGGCCCCCCGCTCCCTCCCGGCATCTCCATCCCCACCCTGGCAACACCCTCCTCTCCCCGAATCCCACCGGAATTCCGCACCAGGTCTGCAAAGCCCGCAGCTTTGAGCCACAGGAACACGCGAGGCGAGCACCGAGCGGAGCAGGGGGGAGAAAGGGGGCAGACTTATAGCCGAGCCGCGGCGGCAGAAGCGACAGCGCAGGCGCGACCGGCTGGAGGAGCTCGAGGGGGGCGTGATTAGCTGCGGCGGGGCGCGGAGTGCTACAGTATGCCACAATTAGCAAGGGGGAAATCCAGTTCGGCGGGGGGCGGATTAAAAAGGGAGGCGGGGGAGCATCGGGGGATGTGGAGCTCGAGCGTTGGTGGGGTTGGTGCGGCTTCGAGGGAGGCGATCGCGGCGGCGAGGTGGGCGAGGGGACAGGTGTCGCCTCGGGGCCAATAAAGAGCCCTGCCGCGGCAGCCGCTGCCGTCGGGGGACGACAAGGCCCCGCAGCCGGTCAGAGGATTACGATTAGTGGGGGGCGCCGGACAGCGGGGCGCAGCCCAGCCTGCCCGGCGCCGGCGCGGCTGCGCCTCACGCACACTGCGCCGCGGCGCACGGCGCACCCGCTCCTCGCTTGCACCACGCCAGAGGATGAAAACGGCGGCGGGTTCTTGGGTGCGTGGGTCAAACACTTCCACTTGCCACACTGCTACAGGTGACATTAGTCACATACTACGTACATGTCCACGATTGAAAGTGGAGTGATGTGCCGGAACGAGCGATAGGTGTTCCCGTTCACCCGTTGTAGTAACTCATTGTTGTATTTTTCTTTCATGGAAGCCGTAGTAGTTTCAAATGATGTGCTATGGTAGAGGTAGATACGATGCAGCCAACAACAAATATCAAAATATATGATGATAAAGAATAGAATATATGTGAATTTCCGTCCTTTTTTAAAAAAGATGATTACTCAACTTTGGATGAACAGATCAAACACTTTCACTTTCTGCACCATTACAACCAACCTACATGCATGGGCAAATTCGAAGCTAGGTTGTTGTGCCAAAATGACCTGGAACTGTTTGGGTAATTGCATTTTTTGAGTAACAACTCGTAGTTCTTGTAGTTTTATAGATTCGCCAAATAAGCGATCCAAACTCTAAACAAGGGGTTGGGTGCATCCTTGTGAGCAAGGATAGAAGTAGATAATGCATCTAATGGATATAAGATGTTAAAATTAGATAGAAATCTATCTATAGCCGCTAGGACGGTTAGATAAACGTGACGACCCTATGCCGCACCATGTACCCGATGTTAGATGGCACCTTATTAATTCAGGCTTATGTCACAGTACTTGTAGGAAGCGCCATGTATCAAGGTTTGTGCTTAATTATGTTGCTTGCGCTTATTCATTCTAGCACGCAAAAATTTAGCAGTGGAAATCGATTCTCCGAGAGGACGCGTCTACAATATCACTAGCAAGAATTCAAGGATTAAGGATATGTTATCCTGGTAGCGTTACTCAAGCCTATAGAAACGCATGGGGCGCCCACAGAAAAGGGTTTGTAAAGGCATATAAGTAATGGCAACATATCTCTTAAAACTTTCTCTTTTTTGTATCTCTTAACATATGATGAATTTGAAATTGAAATTTTATACAGTGGTAAGGAAGGCTATGAAGTATATACATAATTTTTTTGAGAATTTTTTGCGACTTTTGTTAGTTGGTTTGCACGGGTTTGCACGGACAGCCTGGTTTGCACCTGATATGTTGCCATAAGTAATATCCCAAATGTATGACAAACGTGATGAGGAAAATCTGATAAAAGGAAAGGGATAAACTTTGCCTCTTATAGTTTTATGTAATCCCCTATAAAAGTTTGTGAAATGTACCATCTTTTTGTTAGCCAATGCTAACCTTAATGGAAGCCATTCCCACGATCTTAGAACGGTGTTAACCCCTATTAGCGTATGATGGTAGCAGTAGAGGGCCTATAACAACTATCAGTATATGTTATCTGAAAATAGAGTACATGCAACCATTCTCTTTTAAAGAAAAAGGGAACCTGCATTGAACATCCAGATCAGATAATTGTTTCGAATATATGCCACTGGAAAGAGATTATAGTGATTTGCTAAGGTTAGAAAGTGTTTGAATCCGTAACATTCTGGTTCAGGTCAGCCAGCGTCCGCCTTACGTGCGCACGCCGCCGTGCCGCTCCTGTGTGTAGCTTTCCGCCTGTGAGCCCAGCCTTCTTTTCCCCTTTCCCGGACTAGAATACTAGTGGCTCCGGTTCTCGGGGACCAGGGCGGGTGGATGGATAGCGAGCGCGACGTGTCGGCGTCCGCGGGGCGCAGCGGGCTGGCGACGGTACGCGGCGACCAATGAGCGGCCGCAAGATGCGCGCATCCTGGGCGCCCGATCCCGACGCCGACGGCCGCGATCGCCCCCCTCCGTCCTTGTCCCACGCGCGATGGCCTCGTGCCTTCCGCCGCCGTGTGAAACGGGCCCCGCCATGGCATGCCGCTCGCTCAGGCTCAGCCGCTGCTCGCGCGCGCCGTCTTTTCTCGGCAACTTTTCGCCTAAAACATGGTCCGAAAAGTCTTGTCTGCTACAGTTTCCGCTTGAGGCGAAGAGAGCTCGGCGAGGGTGGTGAAAGTGAAATGTGGGTTGAGCGTTGCCGTGTCTTTGGCCTGCGAGTCAGCGGCTTTGCGTCGTGGCAGCTTAAGGGGAAAGAATGGCTGCTTCTTAGCGGAGGGAATTTCAATTTGCAACGCTCTACTCGTCTACTGTGGCCATGAGCCTATCCTAATTTCAAGCACGGTCAGATCTTGCGATGGCACAAGCTGAGGCCGGTGGGAAAAGGTCAGGAGGAACAGTAACTGCTGGTTTGGAAGAGCATGTACAGGAGTTGAAAGCCCTCCCGTCGTGCGGCGCGGGCAACGTAACGTAAAAGTCGCCGGCGGCCACGTGTCCCGGGGCCATACGATTTGACCGGTGGTGCCCTGCCTGCTCGCTCCGGGACGAGGAGGAGCGGCCATGGACGACGCTACGCTGGAGGCCGGCCGCATGCATGCCCAATCATGCCCGCCGCGCGCGCCCGGCTGGCCTGGCCGCCAGCGTGCCGCACTGTTCGCCGCCACAGGATCGATCGGCCGGCCCCGCCGGGCAGCTTATCCTGTCAGTCCGTCGCGTCCATCCTGCCCGCCGCTCCGCTGCATGGGGCTCTCTCTCAGGTCTCACCCACCTGTGATCTGTAACTGCAAGCGGACAAGCCCCCCGGTCTCTGAACGCCAGCCAGCCGGCCGGGCCTACCCCTACCCGCCTCGGCAGTTCTGAGTTTTCTACGGCGGCCGCCTGTGAAGCGACGCCAGCGCGGACCCCCCCAGCTATCATGCCGTTTTGAGAGCTCTGCCCGCAATTGAATAATGCCGCGCGCGGTGGCAGCGACGGAGGCTGGCTGGCGAGAAGACGCCGGCGCCCTCCACGTCGCCGGGGTTCTAGTCCTGCAGCGACCGGCCAAAACACCCCGAAATATTATTCTGCGCCCCCCGCGACAGCGAGCGCGCCCGCTCGCCGCGCCGGCCGCCGGGGCCGCACGTCACGCGCGCGCCCCCGGGAGACGGGAGGCCGTAGCCGTACGCTACCCATGCGAGGAGGGGAGCCAACTCCAAGAAGCGAGGGCGACGCCACCCCGTGCGCGCTCCGGTTTCCATGGTGGCGTCGCCCTCGCGCCGTTGCGGGTTGGGTCGGGTCGGATCTGACGACGCGCCTCTGAGATCATGATTCTGTCTTGATCCCCTGGGTCGCCATCGCTACCTAACGTGGCGTCACCACGGGTGGAAGAAGAAACCCCCCAAAAAAAGTTTAGCATGGGTGCCGTCGCGGGCGTTCGAGTTTGATACGGGTTTCCGCTCGGCTTTACGCCGGTCTCGGGTGTGGTTTTTTAGAGGTTGGGGAAGACCGAAAGGAGGGCGTTGTTCTGCACTTGTGCCCGGCAGGTAGGTACCGTAAAAACTATGGGAAACCTCTGGAAGGGCGGGGAGTAGAATAATGGCGAGTCCCCGGGCACATGCAGCCATGCAGGGCTTCTACAGAGTACCCCAGCTGCACAGCTGGGCATGTTACCGGCCGCTCGCTGGTTACATTGTTTAAGCACTTTAGTCCCCGGTGAGTACTTGAGGCTCGTCGTCTTTTGACCACACCGCGGCGGATTATTTGGTCGCTAGCTTTTGTGACCGTCGGTGCGTTTAGTTTCTTGCGGTTCCAGCTTTGTGCGTATTTTTTTTTCCTTTTTGGAAGGAATCCAGCTTTGTGCGTGCGTGCGTGGCGGCACTGTGTTTTTGGGCTGCTTCGTTGGACTTCTGGCTGGCCTGGTAAGTTTGTGGGCCTCCGGCTAGGCCAAATGCTAGTTAGATCGCGGTTGGGCCCCTAACCGCACGCAATGTCAGGTTTCTCTGGACGGTACGCTCTCGCATAGACCAGAGCATTTCCGGACATACGATTGGCCGCTACACACAAGGATTTCCATGATACCATTATAAATGTGCGACTTCTAGTATATCATTGCAAACTTAATGAAAGGGCCGTGGCGGATTAGCTTAAAAAACCACTGCTGTTACAGCTACAGTAAACATATGCTGATGATGGATTAATTAAACTTAATAGATTCGTCTCGTAAATTAATCTTCATTTATACAATTAGTTTTATAGTTAGCTCTTTCCTAACTGGCATCCGATATCCGTTACGATCCGAACCTATGGATCCAAACATAAATGAAGTCGTTGAAATCTCTAGACTGAAACCGTTACTGGCATGATTCTGCAACCGCTCGTTGAAATCTCAGAAACAACGTGCAACTACCGGCCGCTCACCAGGCATGGGCGGAGCCAGCATAATGCATGGGTATTCCCAGGAATACCCAACTATTTTGCTGAAGGATCAAGCATATATCAACTATACACACATGTATATATTATATTGGACCAAGATCTCTTGTTTTCAGCTTATAACTCAACTCAGAGCATCGGCCTCCTCGGCCCTCCATGTTTTCCACTCCGTCTGGCTCACGGGCCATAGCTGACACCCCACATCTACCGCCCCGCCCGGCCAATGCATCCACGCTAGATAAGCATTGACGCAGACTCCCAGTGATCCAAGCACATCCTGGTGGTGGTGCCCCTGCTGCATTCCCACTCTCCCAGGCCGGCAGCAGGGCAACGGCAACACCCGTGCCCAAGTCAAGAGCAGAAACGATATCAAGCCAGCCAACCGGCAGGGCGTGGACCGTAACCCAACCCCTAGCAACCGAATAATCGAGCATCAGGCTGGCACTCTAGTAGTATTGGTGATAAGGGAGTCTCACATCCCAATTTCTTATTTTCTTGCACAACTATTGTTAATATTTTCTTTTATGGCATGTATAGTTTTTGACGTGGATTGTGGAGCGTGAAAAATGAATAGCAAATCAGTGATTTGAAATCTTTTTGGAGCTAGGTGCATTCTATTTTGTTTATTACTTTTTCAAGCATAAAACTAATTGTTTAGGTGGAATTACTTATGTGAAAGGAGATTTAGAAATTATGAGAAATAAGAAACAATTGTAATTTGTCTTTATTGCATGAAACATCTTTAGTTTCAATGGTTTGTAGTATTCTGAACTTTTAGCGTTTTTATCGGATATATTGTTAATATGAAAATATCCAACTTCTAAATTCTGGCTCCACCACTGTCACCAGGCTGCATTAATCACGAAACGGCCTTGAATCGTGCGACCAAATCTAGCAGGTCGCCGTGCGACGCCCGCGCCTTCCTGCATAGCCACCCTCGCCTTGGCCACGAGCGCGCGGGCCCGCTGCCGCCTCGCCGCCGCTCACGCTCCTCACGGCCGCCTCCACCACGATCTGCTCGCCGGCCGGCCGTGCCGCGCCAGAGGGAGGCGTTGGAATTTCCGCCAGCTACCCGCGACCACCACCTTCCAACGCCACCTTAAACTTCAGCTCATCAAACCACAACGCCCCCGCACCGGCAAGCCCAACCTCCCACACAGGCTTACAGCAAGTCAGCAAGTCAGCAGCGGCCAGCAGAGCAGGACGCTGCTCCCGGCGCACCATGGACTCTGATTAGGATCGGCTGCCGGTCGCAGGAGCCCATACCAAACATGCAAACGGTTTCGTGGATAGGGTTTTATAATTACTGGCAAATATACTCGACAAATATACTCGTGCATTCCTACGGGAAGTTATATAAATATATTGGTTAATATATAACAATATATATTAGGCATCATATATATATATATATTACAAAAATATATTACGTGTTGGTGTCGAGGACTTCAGTCTTTTTCTATTTTACTCACCAAGCGCTAATTCTCTAAATAGTTCCGAACCCTTAACTCATATACGGTCATCCGGATTCTGATTAGGACTTCAATTGATGGATAAAAAATTATTGCTTGCTTTAGTAATAGTAGAGATAGAGATGCATGGGTGTTTGCATCAAAATTTGGTAATTTTATGGCCAATGGAGTATATGAAAGGAAGCCGATGATTTGGTATCAAGGAAGGACACGATTGGTTAAGGAAGCTTTATTAGCAAAACTCTACAAAAGAAAAATTAAAGTCTGGTATCTTAATATTTTCTTTTGTTTAGATATTTTCTGCTAGGTAAGTTTTGTTTAGATATTTCTTGTTAGGCAAATTTTGTATCAGTCCAGGGTATAAATATAAGCACCGGCTATTGTATCAACTATCTCTCAATCAATACAACGTTCGGCGCATCGCCATCCTCTTTTCGGAGGTTTTCATCACCATTGAAATTTGACACATGACGCGGGGCTGTATGGCTCCGATCTCTGGCGAAGGGGTAATCCCTAAGTTCCGCCGACCTAGCAATTGTATCAGCTATATCGGCGTCACTCAAGGCTGCATCATTTCGATCTTTTGGAGTGCTCTGGTTCGGTTGATATAGTCACCTACTAGGTATCGATTTCTATCAAATCGTGTTTTGTAAGGCTACATCGTTCGACCTCTTGCTAGATCTGGTAGAATCACAGTTATCTTGGCCTTGCTTATATCTATCGGTTTATATCTTTTAAGTCTGTTGCTTAGTTGTTAATAACAGATTAATTTCTTTAATAAAAGTATCAGATTAACTCTCATTAACCGATAGTCCGTTGTCATGGCCTTATTTAAGCTTTTATTGTGCTTATATCTTGTCACAACTGGATTCAGCTCGTAGCCTTTAATTTGTCGCCTTACCGCCAACGCTGTCTCGATCAGATCCGATTTGATTGGTGGTGATGGTAGATTGATTTGTTATTGGTTTGGTGGTTCTTTTTGCGATAAGATAAACGTTCAATAATAGCTTCATTCTCATCTGACTCCCAAACGATGTATGGTTTAAACATCGAGCCTAAATTTAATATTCTGAATCAATATCAGAAGATTGTTTCGTATCAGTATTTATCTGTCAGGACTAACATCAAATATATATAGCCGATTGTTTAAAATCTTTTCGATATCGGCTAATATCGATACATCGGCCTATTGGCCGATCGGCTCTTTTTATCTATCTTGTCAGTTGTAGGATCAAACTGACTAGCACGCCATGAACTTCAAAATTCAGAACTTGCACTAGAGTTAAGCATATCTCCTAGACCGATGTGTTGCCCGTGAGGAATCATCATCGGCCGAGCGATTTTTTACGGCTAGGCAAAGAGCATGGATGCAGTTGGCTTTGAAATCCCCTGCAGTGTATATGTGACCTGTCGATCACATAAAGATTGCTCCATCGACTTACTTTGTGCGAAAATCAGGGGCGGATCTAAAGGGAGCTAGGGGGATCAAGCCCCCCAACCTCACTAAGATCAATGGATACCTCCCGAAGTCTTTTTTTTAAGAAAGAATGAAAAAGAAGGGGATGAAGAAGAAGAGAGAGGGAGGAAAAAGAAGAGAGAGAAGATGAGCCTCCTTCTACGTTTATTTTCTGAATTCGCCACTGGCGAAAATAGCATATTTGTCAAAGTTCCCGGCTCGGCGGCACACACATTCGGCATGTAACATGACCACGGTCATGATCAGAACAGTCCAGGAGGTTTAGGCTGTCTCCAACGGTGCACTCTAAACCGTTCTCTACCTATATATATAGAGAAGATTCCGTTCTCTATTGCTCCAGCAGCGTTCTCTAAATGGTCCTCTAAAATAGAGCATTATCTAAATGGTCCTCTAAAATAAAGAACGCTACAGGTTTCCTCTATATATAGAGATTCTCTCTCCTCTTCTCTATTTTTTCTTTACGTTTTAAACACTGAATTAAATAAAAATAAAATATGTCCATAGCATTTGAGGTATGATAAATACGTACGTATAAAAATTTGGAACAAAATACGTTTCTAATATAGGGTTTAATGTATAGAGAACGAGATTTAGAGAACGTTGTTGGAGAGAAATGAGATATAGAGGAGAGAATTTTGTAGAGAATTCTGTAAATGAAGGATATAGAGAAGGATATAGAGAACGACGGTTAGAGATAGCTTTAGATCATCTCTGGAATACTCGAGTTAGAGTTAGACAAATCAAACCTCCTGAGACTAACTTGTAACCGATGCCTCCTGGGACTAGGAGTCGTAACCGATGAGGACTCAATTGTTGAGTTCCTATATAGACACATGTAACACGTGAGGTGCCATATCGGCAATCACGTTCAGCAATCAACTACACACACCACGGGCACCGCATTGCATTGACTCGCTGCTCCTACTCTCCCCAGCTCCCCGAATCCGGCGACGCTATGGCCGGCACGTGCGCCCACGTCGAGTTCCTCCGCGCGCAGCCGGCTTGGGCGCTGGCGCTAGCCGCCGTGGGCCTCCTCGTGCCCTCCCCGCCATCCGCCTCGCGCTCTAGGTCTACGCCGCGTTCCTCCGCCCCGGCAAGCCCCTCCGCCGCCGCTACGGCGCCTAGGCCGTCGTCACCGGCGCCACCGACGGCATCGGCCGCGCCATCGCGTTCCGCTTCGCCGCTGCCGGGCTCGGGCTCGTCCACGTCGGCCGCAACCCGGAGAAGCTAGCCGCCGTGGCCGCCGAGATCAAGGCCAAGCACCCCAATGTCCGCGAGGTGCGCACCTTCGTGCTCGACTTTGCCGCCAAGGGGCTCGCCGCGGGCGTGGAGGCGCTCAAGGAGGCCATCCGGGGTCTCGACGTGGGGGTGCTCGTCAACAACGCTGGGCTGTCCTACCCGTACGCGCGCTACTTCCACGAGGTAGACGAGGAGCTGATGCGCAGCCTGACCCGGGTCAACGTCGAGGGCGTCACGGGGGTCACCCACACCGTGCTCCCCGGCATGGTCGAGAGGAAGCGCGGCGCCATCATCAACATCGGCTCCGCCTCCGCCTCCGTCATACCCTCTCATCCGATGTACTCCGTCTACACCGCCACCAAAGCGTGAGTTCCTCGTGTTCTTGCTCACCAAGTACTGCTTTGCTTCGTTTCCATTGATGTTTGTTTACTCTCGCAGTTGCACATGTCATAGCTCTTGAATTGGCTCGATTTTAGAATAGACGGCGTTAGTGGAAGTAAAATTGACTGACTGAGAATAAAGAAACACACATTTTGTCGGTTTCGAAAATGGCCGGCAGCTAAATCTACTCGAAGTGTATATCGCGTGCTGTGATCGAATATGGCTTATCATATAATGACTCAAGATTTATACTGCTTCGAGCAATCGTACCCTACGTCCAGTCGGGAGTCAGTCGGATGTATTACTTGAGCCCAGGTGCTCGTGAGAGTTGGGGAGTTATAAACTTTCGAGCGGAAGCTACGAGGTACGAGTGTCTATGGTTTGATGAGTTGTCTCTCCTAAGCGGATGACCCTCCCTTTTATAGTCCAAGGGGGGCTCTATTATAGGGGAGCTAAGGGTGTAAGAATAGAAAGAGAGGACTCCTGACCCCGTCGGTCAGCGTCGTCAGCCTCGTCAGTCGGGTCTTCCTATTCCACCAGTCGGAGTCTTCCAGTGACCACCGTCCAAGTCCTGCGTCATGGGGCAAGCGTCTTGTCTTGTCCCTGCGCATCATGCTCCATCGGTCAGTGGTCGTGAGGGCATCGATAGGTACGGTACGGCTATCACGCTCCATCCCTGGCACCTTCCCCGGCTATTTCGTCGTGACGTAGAATGCTCCAGCCATATCATGATGATGTTTCGCCCTGTCCTTTCCGCGAGGACGGGCAGGTAGAATAGTGACGTCCTACTGCCACAGCAGAGGGGACTGTAACCCCGTGGAGGAAGTGGTTGGCCGTGTATGATAGGTTGACCCCGAGTCTCATCCTTATCCTTCATACCTACTCCCGGAGCCCGCTGATAAGCCGGGCGTGGCCTCCCGACCAGCCTGCCGGTCGGGGAGGTGGGCATGTGTAAGACGGAGACCAGTTGGAGTCTCCAGTCGGATCCTTGGTACAGACCTGGTCTCCGATCGCCTCCCAGGTCGGGGGCATAGGCCAGGCTTGCCCCGACCAACTTGTCGATCGGGATAATAGGCCTGGGCCGCTCGGACGGAGCTGCCGTCTACGAGGAAGGGCGATCGTCTAGGCACGGCCTTGGACTGGTCAGCGAGAAGTGATCCTGCTGGTAACCCCGGATCCGTGGAGCTGTCACCTTTGCTACCTGTCTGTATTTGCTTAGTAAAATGCATCAGTTAGACTACAGATGCGGAGTTTGTTTGCATCTGACATTCTGACTTATGACACTCTATTTAGAGGGAATGAATAGATAACTGAGTTACTTGTAAGCAGGAAACTTAGGCCTACTTTCTTTTATATGCATGATAACTGAAAACTTTTGATGATCGTCCCTTCAGCTCGTAACCCATAAACACTGAAGTATAGTTATGTGACATAAACTATACTTTCAAATAAGCGATTGGTGCTTTTCTTGCATTTATTTTGTGTCTCTCTATGCTGTTATACATACTTAACTGGAAAAATACAAACATGAACAATCTATTCTATAGCCTTCTTTAGGAAATTAAATAATAGACAGATACGCACACCCACTTAGTAAATGCATGCTAAAAGTCATTTTATCTTTAATTTTCAGGGATGTCGATCAATTCTCAAGATGTCTTTATGTTGAATACAAGAGCAAGGGTATTGATGTGCAGTGCCAAGTAACAACTATTCTCTCTATTCTCTCTGTTAAACCAAATTGTACTACTTTTTTATCAATTCTGGATTCGTCGATTTTACAATTGCTGCATATGTCTTGTTAGTGGTTTTGTATTATATATACATATAAATCTAGATCAAAGAGAAAGTAGGGAAGTGTTGCTCGGCGCAATATATATATGTATATATACGAACTTTTGCACTCTTAGCTCATCTTCTTCAATCTATCCAGGTACCCCTGTATGTGGCGAGACAAAGATAGCATCTATCAGGAAATCCTCTTTCATGGTTCTATCTGCAGACACCTACGCTCGTGCTGCTGTTCGCCACATTGGCTACGAGCAGAGGTGCACGCCATATTGGCCACACTCCGTCATGTGGTTCTTGATCTCCATTCTTCCCGAGTCCTTCATCAACAGCTTTCGCCTGGCCATGTGCATCAAGATCCACAAGAAGGGGCTAGCCAAGGATGCCAAGAAGAAGTCCTTGAGATGTTTTAGATATTTGCTGAGCGCATGTCGTGATTCACACTGTTTCTTCATCACCTCACTTCATTTAGCTACCATTGCTCCTGAATCTTTTAAAAACGAGAATATCGTTGTTCCTTACACAATTGTGAAGCGAAAGCATGTGGTTCTTTTAAAAGCGAAAGAATGTAACACTATGTAACACTACCGTGGTTAAAGATGGCATGGGATTGACTTAAGAAGCTATGTAATTCTTGTTCTCTAGTTTCTTTGCCTCCGGATGATTTGAGATGGGTTTTTTATCTAGTCAGAGTTGTATATCACTGAACTTCATGATGTTGGGGAGTGAATACTTAAGGCTTGTGGTCGTCTTTTGACCACACCATTTCGGATCTTTTGGTAGCTAGCTTTGTGTCTGTCAATGCGTCTGGTTTCTTGCAGTTTATGTGTCATCCTATCCGGGCCAATTGCTGGCCCCCTAACCGCACGAAGTGTCAGGTTCCTCTAGGTGGTACACTCGCATGGGCGAGCATTTCCGGTGATACAATTGGCTGCTACACACACAATGATACAAGAATTTTCATGATAGAATTATAAATGTGCGACTTCTATATCATTGCAAACTTTGCTGCTAGATGAGAAAAGGGCCGCGGTGGATCTAGCTTCAAAAACTACTACTGTCACACCTACTCCCTCCATTTCAATTTATAGATCGTTTTATATTATCTAGATATGTTATTTTTAATTATATATCGAATAAACATAACGTAATTTAGATGCATAGTAAAATAACATAATTTGGAACGAAGAAAGTACTATTTTGAAACAAGCTTTCGCTCATAAACAGTATGGTCCGTTCTCTCAAAATGCAGTCAGTATACCCACACAACTGTTTTGGAGAAACTATATTTTTCTCTTTTTTTGAGCTGAGAAATGTTTTGGACCTATGGCACCGAAACCTTTTGGAGCGGTTTCATATCAAACTCTTTCTCTTCTTTTTAACATCTTATATCTATGCGATACAACAATGTGTAATATCTTATATCTATCTTAATATCTATGAGATTTTTTTAAAAAAATATCTAAATCTATGGTGCCTACGTCACCTCGTAGGTGGTCATAAACGGTGACGTGTCTAGTTGTGCTTCCAAGAAACAAAAGCAATGTCATGAATGAACGACAGCTACGCTAAACAGAAGACAGAAACCGTCCCTAGCATGATTTTGCAACTGCCATTCGCTCACCACGCTACGCCAATCAAGAAACGGCCTTGAAGCGCTTGACCAAATCCAGCAGGTTGCCGTGCGACGACCCGCCTTTCTGCATAGCCACCCTCGCCTTGGCCGCGAGCGCGCGGGCCCGCCGCCGCCTCTCCTCCGCCTCCTCCCCGCCGCCCATCACGCTCCTCACGGCCGCCTCCACCACGCCCCGCCCCACCACGATCTCCTTCTCCACCGCCCGGTACATGAGCGGCTCCGTGACCCCGACGCTGACGCCGATGCCCAGCACCTCGACTGCCATCTTCTCGTTCAGGAACTGGTCCGTGAAGTGCGGCCACGTCACCACCGGCAGCCCCGCCGCGACGGCCTCCAGCGTCGAGTTCCACCCGCAGTGCGTCACGAACCCGCCCACCGCGGCGTGGGACAGGATCAGCACCTGCGGCGCCCACCCCCGGACGAGCAGGCCGCGCCCCGCCACGCGCGCCTCGAGCTCGTCCAGGAAGGCGCGCGCCGCCGCGTCGTACTCGTGGGCGTTCCTGACCACCCAGATGAACGGGTGCCCCGACGCCTCCAGCCCGAGGCCGAGCTCCACGGCCTGCTTCCCGCCCGCCCGAGCGATGCTCCCGAAGCTGACGTAGACGACGGAGCCGGGCTCCTTGCCGTCGAGCCACCGGAGGCACTCGCCCGCGTCGATGGCGGCGGTGGCGTACCCTCTCGCCGCCAGCGTCGCGGCGCGCTGCTGGTGGTAGAGAGACACCGGCCCGATGGCCCAGACTTTCATCTTCCTGGCCGCCGCGTAGCCGGCGACGTACTCCGGCTCCATCTCCTCGAAGGTGTTCATGATGACGCCGTCAGCCTCGGCCCGCGCGCGCTCGATGTAGTCCGCGAACACCTCCCACGCCGCCGACCCCCGGAAGAAGCCCGGCGCCTGCGCTCTCGTCACCGCGACCTTCTTCTCCAGCCCCGGCACGACGACCGGCTCGTCGTCGGCGGCGACGCCTTCGAAGGCTTTGAACCGCTCGACATTGTGCTGGCACAGGAGGCAGAAGGCGCACATGCTGAAGAAGCTGAGCCGCGGGACCCCGAGGTTGGCCGCGAGCACCGTGGTCCAGGGGTGGCAGAAGTCCGACACGACGCACGTCGGGAACGGCGCGCGCGCGCGGAGGTAGCTCTCGATCGGCTCGCGGAGGCGCGCCATGGCGCCGAAGTAGCTCCGCATGTGCTCCGCCGGGACGTTGTCCGCGTTGTCCGCCCCGTCCGGCATGCCGGCCGCGGCGTAGTCGAGCGGGAACTCGACGAGCCGGACCTGCAGGCCGGAGCGCCGGGCGGAGTCGACGGTCGGGCGCACCCGCGCGGCCGTGGCCGGGGTCCCGGCGATGGTGCAGACCGCGCCGTGGGTGGCGAGCAGCAGCACGGTGTCGACGGCCGGGATGAGGTGGCCCTGCGCCATCAGCGGGACGAACACGAAGTGCGCCCTTCCGCCGGCGTCTCCACGGCCTCCGGGTGCCGCTTGTCCCTGGCTACCCATCCTGGTTCCGGGCGATCGTCGTGGCCGATCGGATAGGATTAATTGGGGGGCAGTGAGAGGTTAGTGTTCTTGGCTCCCGTCCCGTGTGTTCTTCTTGTAGTTGTTGTGCGTGTCAGAGTGTCAGTCGGAGTGTAACATCTTTAAAAGACATTCGAGTCGATTTGGAGCTTTGTTTGCGTCGTTTGCCAAGCCGGCCGGCGGCGACGACATCGATGATTCCGAGGCCGGACGTCAGTGGTGGCGCCAGGATTACACTTGTGTGAATTGAGACGCGCATGAGGCGTCAGTGGTAGCCTGTTATTACGTTTGTATTGTGGCACTGTACTCCTGAAACACTCAAATAGGAGTTGTCTTACATAAAAAAGAAAGGAGTTGTCCGAGTCAGAGGCCGAAAAATCCAACCAAATCAACGTCGACTGACACTGGCTGAGTTCGCATTTGCAGCCGCCAGCCGTTGCCGTCAGCATAGTGCAATCATTGGCTCCACGTTGGGTCCTTCACTGACAGCCAATTGGATCGCGTGTTTTGAGTAGAATTGCGGTTTTCCAACAGGCAGTAGCCATGACCCAAGAGCAAAGCGACGCGCGGTATGAGTTTTCCCATGGTTACTGAATTTCCAGGATAAAGGGAAAAAAAAAGGAAGCGGCGGCGGCGGCTGCTGCTGGGCCAGTACAAGGCCCACGAAGGGCAGCCCAGCAGGCCCAAGGCCCAAGGGAAAGCGTCCGGCCGGAGAGCGAGACGTGCAGAAGCGGGGCCAGGCAGCGGTCGCCTGCTCTCTCCCTTAGTTACGCGCATTCGGCAGCCGGCAGGTGCGGATGGATGGCGGCGCAGGCTAGCCCGCCCCTGGCCCAAACCCTTCAAAGTGGAGTTCAGGGTTAGGGCCATCCGGCCATCTTCTAACTCGCTCCACAACGGATCTGCTCGATCCCGGCGATCTCATCCACCGATGCTACTAGGGCGGCAGCGCGTGGAAATATAAGAAGTTATACGCGTGACTGTCAGTTAAATCATCGCACAAGAAGGAATATTCTTTTATTCTGTATTGTTGGAACAATTATTTCAGCTTAAAATATTCCGTGTTAAAAATAATTATTCAATTGTGATCTTATTTTGAAGATTTTTTATCGTAAGGAACACAGTGGTGCAGTCGGATTTTGATTTGAATATATAATTTGTTGGAGTAATGGGCTTGGCCCATTCACTCTATTGCAATTAAAAGAATTTAAAGCCCACTATTAATGCTAGGGAATCAATGCTTAATTCCGTACCGGGAATTGAGGAGGATCTCAACCGACTTAAAAGGTGGACTTCGTGTACACCGCTTGAGAAGCCGGTAAGAGGAGGACGGTGAACCACACGCGCGCGCGCGCTCGCTCGCCTCGCCGAGCCGGGCCGGGCCGGGCCGTGGCCGTGGCCGTGGCCGTGGCGAGGCGAGGCGCGGCGCGGCGCGGCGCGGCCGGCCGGGCGGTGCGGTGCGCGTGCGCGTGCGCGTGCGCGTGCGCGTGCGCGTGCGCGTGCGCGGCCGGACGTGACGTGACGTGACGTGACGTGCGGTGCGGTGCGGTGCGATGAGATGAGAACGTTTTTGCAGTAAAGAGCATTAAAACAGAGGGTTAATGTCGATACTAATGACCAGACATTGAAGGCTCTTTACGACGTCCAGGTTCGTTGAACCTGAGGCACATTAACTGCCATTCGTGACGTCCAGGTTCGTTGAATCTGAGGCACATTAAGGCACATTAACTGCCGCTCATCAAAGCCATTCATGACGTCCAGGTTCGTTGAACCTGAGTCATCTCGTGCCTATATAAGCCAGCACCCTCTCCTCTCGTCCTCACACTCATCTCAAGCATTCTCAAGGTACTCCTCTTCAGGAGACCTCTCCCTTCTCCCTCAGCTGCTTTCTGCCTTCCCCATCGCTAGCACTGCGCGCACAGGTCTAGCGAGAGCAGGGCCTCCGGAACCTCTACTCGCTGAAGGTCCTGCACGGGACGCGGGCAATTAGGTTTTTGGGGAGCGTCTTGACGCGACTGCTCGCTCCCTGAACGACTCCTTCGTCTACGCTCGTGCGCACGACTACTTCGTCTACTTCCCGGCGTAACCGCTCGTGCGAACGACTACTTCGTCTACTTCCCGGCGTAACCGTTCGTGGGACTGCACTGCGAACATCTTCCTGCAACGACATAGTTCGGCTACTTCAAGCAAGGCCAGTCGAATAGTATGTCTATTCCAGCTGGTAACGGCGCAACCGGTGCCTCCGGCACTGGTCCCGCCTTGGGGTACTTTTTAAACCTACTCTGGTTTAATTCTTTGTTCATGCTTATTAGTGAGAATAACATGAACACGTGCACATATATTGTACACACCTTATCACTCATTTATATCATGAAATTGATATTAATATTTGGAATTAAAATATACCGAAAATTGCCTAGATTTCTAACAATCCAAAAACCTAATTTTGTTAATAGGCTTTCGGTATCTAGCTTTGCTGCATCAATCAAACCACCACCATTTGATGGTTCAAATTACAAACGTTGGCAAGAGCGGCTTATACTATGGTTAACACTATCGAGAGTGATCCATGTGAAAGAGGGTAAGCCTGAACAATTCTCTCCAGAGGAAGAGAGTGCGTTCGATGAGGCTGATATCCTCTTTCGAGGCTTGATCATAAGTGTTCTCGGTGATAACCTGGTGGATTCTTATATCCGTCTGCCAACTGGCAAAGCATTGTGGGATGCTCTTGAGGCTCAATATGGAGTATCTGACGCCGGGAGTGAGTTGTATATCATGGAGCAATTCCTTGAGTACAGGATGGTCGAAGACCGTTCTGTAGTGGAACAGGCTCATGAAATACATACTCTGGCAAAAGATCTCAAAAATTGCAGCAAAGAGTCCCCATGTGTGTTACCCAATAAGTTTGTGGCCGGAGGTATAATCTCTAAGCTGCCACCTTCTTGGAGGGACTTTGCTACTTCTCTAAAACACAAGAGACAGGAGTTCACAATAGATGGACTCATAGGGACTCTTGATGTTGAGGAGAAGGCGAGAGCAAAGGACATACGTGGGAAAGGAGTTGTTGGTGCTTCAAGTGCCAATCTTGTTCAGAAGAACAACTCCCACAAGAACAAGAAAAAGCCACCGCAGAACCAACCAAAGACTAAGAAGACAACCACTTTTAAGAAGAAAAAGAAGACGGGAGCTTGCTATGTGTGCGCTAGTACGGATCACTTTGCTGCAAAGTGCCCGAACCGCAAAGGCAACAACTCCGCCAACATGGTTATTAGCGAGCCTGGAGGAACATCGGGGTACGGTAATTTATTACCTACTGTTCTTTCAGTCTTTGGTTCACCCGATTGGTGGGTTGACACTGGTGCTAATATTCATGTTTGTGCTGATGCTTCTTTGTTTTCTTCTTACCAGACCGGCGGGACTTCCTCCTTGCTGATGGGGAACGGATCGCATGCGCGTGTTCTTGGTGTTGGTACGGTAAATCTGAAGTTTACTTCGGGGAAGACCGTGCAGCTGAAGAACGTGCAGCATGTCCCCACCATCAAGAAGAATCTAGTCAGCGGCTCTCTACTGTGTAGAGATGGTTTCAAATTAGTCTTTGAGTCCAACAAATGTATCTTGTCTAAGTTTGGTACTTTTGTTGGAAAAGGTTATGAAAGCGGAGGCTTGTTCCGTCTTTCTTTGTCAGATGTTTGTAATAAAGTTGCGTACAATGTTATTAACGTTGATGAAACAAATGTTTGGCATTCGAGGCTTTGTCACGTTAATTTTGGTTGTATGATACGCTTAGCTAATTTGAGCTTAATTCCAAAGTTTACTTTTGTCAAAAATTCTAAGTGCCATGTATGTGTTGAATCAAAACAAACTCGTAAGCCTCATAAGACCGCGGAGGCAAGGAGCTTGGCACCCTTAGAATTAATTCATTCCGATTTGTGCGAAATGAATGGAGTGTTGACAAAAGGTGGTAAAAAATATTTCATGACTTTGATTGATGATTGTACTAGATTTTGTTACATCTATTTGTTGAAGTCAAAAGATGAAGCTTTACACTACTTTAAAATCTATAAAGCTGAAGTAGAAAACCAACTTGAGAGAAAGATCAAAAGAGTTAGGTCAGATCGTGGTGGCGAGTATTTCTCAAATTTATTCACTTTATTCTGCGAGGAACATGGTATTATTCATGAGAGGACGCCTCCCTATTCACCTCAGTCAAATGGGGTTGCCGAAAGAAAGAACCGCACTCTAACGGATTTGGTTAACGCCATGTTAGATACAGCGGGACTTTCCAAGGAATGGTGGGGTGAGGCTATATTGACTGCATGTCATGTCCTAAACCGTGTTCCTACAAAGAATAAAGAGATAACTCCATTCGAGGAATGGGAGAAGAAAAGGCCAACACTATCATACTTACGTACATGGGGTTGTTTGGCAAAAGTGAGTGTGCCAATAACCAAGAAACGTAAGCTTGGACCTAAAACTGTGGATTGTATCTTTCTAGGTTATGCTATTCACAGCGTTGGATATAGATTTTTAATAGTGAAATCTGGAGTACCTGACATGCATGTTGGTACTATAATGGAGTCCAGAGATGCTACATTTTTTGAAAACATTTTTCCCATGAGAGATGAAACAAGTTCATCTAGGCAAGAGTTCATCGAGGATGATGGCTCTGCTGAGCCGATAGAACACAATGAACATACACTTGTAGAAAATCCTAAGGAGGATAACAATGATGCTCCGAGAAAGAGCAAGAGACAAAGGACTGTAAAGTCTTTTGGTGATGATTTCATTGTATACCTCATAGATGATACACCCAGAACCATTGAAGAGGCATATTCATCTCCTGATGCTGACTATTGGAAGGAAGCAGTAAGGAGTGAGATGGATTCTATTATGACTAATGGAACCTGGGAGGTCGTTGAACGTCCTTATGGATGTAAACCGGTTGGATGCAAGTGGGTGTTTAAGAAAAAGCTTAGGCCAGATGGTACTATTGAAAAGTACAAGGCTAGGCTTGTGGCCAAGGGTTATACCCAAAAAGAAGGAGAAGATTTCTTTGACACTTATTCACCAGTTGCCCGATTGACCACAATTCGAGTGTTACTTTCCCTGGCAGCCTCTTATGGTCTTCTCGTTCACCAGATGGACGTTAAGACGGCTTTCCTCAATGGAGAGTTAGAAGAGGAGATCTATATGGATCAGCCGGATGGGTTTGTATCAAAGGGTCAAGAAGGAATGGTTTGTAAGTTGCTAAAATCTTTATATGGTCTCAAGCAAGCGCCTAAGCAGTGGCATGAAAAGTTTGATAGAACTTTGACCTCTGCCGGCTTTGTTGTGAACGAAGCTGACAGATGTGTGTACTATCGCTATGGTGGGGCTGAAGGAGTGATTTTGTGCTTGTATGTGGATGACATACTAATCTTTGGCACTAGCCTTAATGTGATTAAGGAAGTCAAAGAGTTTTTATCTCAAAATTTTGAGATGAAGGATCTGGGAGAAGCTGATGTTATCCTTAATATAAAACTGGTAAAAGAGATCAATGGTGGGGTGATTCTTACACAGTCTCACTATGTGGAGAAGGTGTTAAGTCGCTTTGGTTATAGCGACTATAAACCTGTCTCAACACCATATGATGCCAGTTTAATTCTTAGAAAGAACAAAAGGATAGTGCGAGATCAGCTGAGATATTCTCAGATCATTGGTTCATTAATGTATTTAGCGAGCGCTACAAGACCTGACATCTCGTTTGCTGTAAGCAAACTGAGCCGGTTTGTTTCAAACCCGGGAGATGATCATTGGAAGGCTCTTGAAAGAGTAATGCGCTATCTGAAGGGGACAATGAACTATGGAATTCACTACACCGGGTACCCAAGGGTACTAGAAGGGTATAGTGATTCAAATTGGATTTCTGATGCTGATGAGATAAAGGCCACAAGTGGATATGTGTTTACACTTGGTGGTGGAGCTGTTTCCTGGAAGTCTTGCAAGCAGACCATCTTAACAAGGTCAACTATGGAAGCAGAACTCACAGCATTAGATACCGCCACTGTTGAGGCTGAGTGGCTTCGTGAGCTCCTTATGGACTTGCCGATAGTTGAAAAACCGTTACCGGCAATCCTAATGAACTGTGACAATCAAACGGTAATTGTCAAGGTGAACAGTTCAAAGGATAACATGAAGTCATCTAGACATGTGAAAAGGCGGTTGAAATCTGTCAGAAAATTGAGAAACTCCGGAGTTATAGCCCTGGACTATGTTCAGACGGCTAAAAATCTGGCAGATCAGTTTACAAAGGGTCTTTCACGAAATGTGATAGATAATGCATCTATGGAATTGGGCTTGAGACCCACGTGAGTCGTTCTTTAGTGGAAACCTGTCCTATGTGATCGGAGATCCCGTGAATTAGGATGGTGAAACAAACTAAAGTCTGACTGTGAGAAGAGAACCTTTGTGAAAAGGGCTCATTCCGTGTATAAGGTGCATTTCTCTTCTAATCTGTATGGCAGGTTGGTCTATACCTTAATGTGTTCTAGGTGGTTTCTTTAAAAACAAATGAGTTGTTTTCTTGAAACAAAGATGTTGTCCTACAGAACGTCTGAAAGGAACACACCTATATGAGTTTGACTACTGGTCATGGTCTATGAGAACTGGGTATTCTCTAAAAACTCAAGAAGGGCCTGGAGTATGACTTATAAGCTCCAAACCGCGGGGATGCTCTTGCAGCCTAGTACCAGTGTAGGGCTCTGGTCAAACTTGTTTGCACAAAACTGGCAATTCAAGGCATAGTCCATTGCTCAGTTGTGAATAAGTGTAGCCTTTGTCCTAGATGGAAGTTCAACTTAACAGTCTCTGTCGAATACTGGTATATCAATGAGGGAATGAGGGCATTTCTAGTGCGGCTTGAATTTCTTGGTGGGGATTGTTGGAGTAATGGGCTTGGCCCATTCACTCTATTGCAATTAAAAGAATTTAAAGCCCACTATTAATGCTAGGGAATCAATGCTTAATTCCGTACCGGGAATTGAGGAGGATCTCAACCGACTTAAAAGGTGGACTTCGTGTACACCGCTTGAGAAGCCGGTAAGAGGAGGACGGTGAACCACACGCGCGCGCGCGCTCGCTCGCCTCGCCGAGCCGGGCCGGGCCGTGGCCGTGGCCGTGGCCGTGACCGAGGCGAGGCGAGGCGCGGCGCGGCGCGGCCGGCCGGGCGGGCGGTGCGGTGCGGTGCGCGTGCGCGTGCGCGGCCGGACGTGACGTGACGTGACGTGACGTGCGGTGCGGTGCGGTGCGGTGCGGTGCGGTGCGGTGCGACGTGATGTGCTGAGATGAGATGAGAACGTTTTTGCAGTAAAGAGCATTAAAACAGAGGGTTAATGTCGATACTAATGACCAGACATTGAAGGCTCTTTACGACGTCCAGGTTCGTTGAACCTGAGGCACATTAACTGCCATTCGTGACGTCCAGGTTCGTTGAATCTGAGGCACATTAAGGCACATTAACTGCCGCTCATCAAAGCCATTCATGACGTCCAGGTTCGTTGAACCTGAGTCATCTCGTGCCTATATAAGCCAGCACCCTCTCCTCTCGTCCTCACACTCATCTCAAGCATTCTCAAGGTACTCCTCTTCAGGAGACCTCTCCCTTCTCCCTCAGCTGCTTTCTGCCTTCCCCATCGCTAGCACTGCGCGCACAGGTCTAGCGAGAGCAGGGCCTCCGGAACCTCTACTCGCTGAAGGTCCTGCACGGGACGCGGGCAATTAGGTTTTTGGGGAGCGTCTTGACGCGACTGCTCGCTCCCTGAACGACTCCTTCGTCTACGCTCGTGCGCACGACTACTTCGTCTACTTCCCGGCGTAACCGCTCGTGCGAACGACTACTTCGTCTACTTCCCGGCGTAACCGTTCGTGGGACTGCACTGCGAACATCTTCCTGCAACGACATAGTTCGGCTACTTCAAGCAAGGCCAGTCGAATAGTATGTCTATTCCAGCTGGTAACGGCGCAACCGGTGCCTCCGGCACTGGTCCCGCCTTGGGGTACTTTTTAAACCTACTCTGGTTTAATTCTTTGTTCATGCTTATTAGTGAGAATAACATGAACACGTGCACATATATTGTACACACCTTATCACTCATTTATATCATGAAATTGATATTAATATTTGGAATTAAAATATACCGAAAATTGCCTAGATTTCTAACATAATTTTGAAAATATAACTGTGTGATAATTTAATTTAACTGCTAGTCACGTGTGTGACTGGTAACAGCCTCGCGTGGCTTAGGTTCTGTGAGTGTGGAGGTGCGAGCGACGACATCTGCGCTCCCGTCGCCTGCCGTGATGCCGTCCATGCGACGGTGTCACGGAGCGCTCGGTGTGTTCTGCTGTTTGTCGACATTCTCCTTGACCTGGTCTCCTACTACTCCTCTAGCGCCGGCAGCGGTGTGGCCTGCCGCCGGCAGCAGGGACATTCGCAGTGTACCTCTTCAGAGTTCAGAGACTTTAGGCTGAGAATAAATGCCATACAAGACAATGTATAGATGAACATGAGCATTTCAACACTGGGTTTACTTGTTGGACACTGATGAGTCGTGTAGGAGCCCAATAACCTTTTGTAGGCTTTCGATGGCCTAATAGAGCCCAATAACTCCAATCGTGTGCCTTTCCCTGTTCTTGTATTTTCTAGGCTAGTAGCTACAAGATTCAAACAGTAATATTTTATGGGTAAGGTATCCTTAGACTGGTGATGTAACATTTACAAGTATATGACAAACTATATATTACTGTATTGAAAAGATAGATTGGCTAACACTATATGACTGATATTTTGCTGATACATCAATCAAATTGGTGAGTGTTCTGCTTAAAGAAAAAAAGTATTCTTCTCAAGTAAAATAAATTTCTCGCTAAAAAATGTTCCACCATTTGAATTTGTGAATGTTGCGTTCAATAAAAATATATTACCCATCAAGAGTAAAAATATTCCGCCAGTCGGACGAATTTATGAGTGTTCCGTTCAAAAGAAATGTTCTAGTCCCATGAAAAAGAACTCTAGATTGAATAAAAATATTCTGAAAAGAGCTAGGCGCTCCAAGAATGTGGATCTAATGGTACAAAAGACAAAGTAAATGAGGAGTAAGCACAATATTGGTCGCCTTGACATAGACCCTTCAAAAAATTCACAACCCCATGTTAGGCACCGTGCGACTAGGAAAGAAAAAGGTCATACTGACGATGCAGGCAGATCTGCTTGATTTCCAAAAGAGAGGACTTTAAACAACGCTTCTTGTCAGTCATTAGAAAACTTGTAACGGCCAAACCAAAGGTAAGGACAAGACCACACCTTCACGCCCAGCAAGCGGGAGTCAACAGCACACCAGAGCCAAGAAAACCATTGGAGTAACTTCCTCGAGCTAGCAGAGGATGACGACTAGCCAAAAGACAAGCAGCGACCTCGCCGGGGGAGAGCGGAGGATGACGCCGGCGGCAGGAAGGCGGCGCACTTCGTGTTCGTCCTGCTGAGGGAGCAGGGCGCCAGGGCCAGCCCTGGCTCAGTTTGCACGGATTTGTAGCAGACTGGAAGCATTATGCCGAGCTGATGCTTTCCCTTCATCTTGGACACGAACTTCGTTTCTCAAAGTATTAAATGAATCAACTTAACTTACTGTTAGACTTAGAAATTTTATACCATACTATTCAGAATTTACAATGGACAGATGAATACCTTAGGGTAGGTGTTCTTAGATGGGTATGTAAACTACTAGTAATAATATACCGCCCGTTATTGAATTGTGGTTTTTTTTTACCAAATTCACAACCCATTTTGCTGTTGTGCTGGACTGGTGACTAGAAAACACAAAGCTCACTGTGACCATGCCGGCAATACCTGCCTGATTTCCTAGAGAAAGGACTTTGAAAAATAGGAAAAAATCTACTTTTAACCATCGAACTATCTCCTAAGTTTAGTTTTAACCATCCAACTATAAATCTAGAAATGTTTGACCATCCAACTATCAAAACCGTTCACATTTGGTCATCGGGCGGTTTTGCTGGATGGTTTTGGTGATGTGGAAGCCACGTGACGATAGGCCCACCTGTCAGCCCTCCTCTCTCTCTTTCTTCTATCCTCTCCTCTCTCTCTTTCTCGCTCCTGTTGCTTCGCCTCCACGCCCTCCTCCGTGTCATCGCCGTCGGCAACTCTCAACTGCCCCGCCTCACTTAGCTCCTAGTGCTCCTGCTCCTCCTCCCCGACGCTCTCCCACCTGTCGAACTACCCACGAATTCCCCCGCCAAGGAAGCATCAAGATCCAACGTTCTCACCGAATCGAGCCGAATCAAGTCAGGCCATGGGCACCGGCTGCAAGATCTCGCCGCATCGAGAGCACCTCTCTCCTGCAGCACCTCTCACCGCCGGTGAGGAACGCTAGGAAGCAGAGCGAACCTGCGGCACTGTCTCCATGAGCATCGAGGCGGCACCTGTGTTGCCCTCCTCCTCCTGGGGCGGCGCACGGCGTGCTAGCCTTGAGCACCGACGGGTACGCGAAGAAGGCCGGGCAAGCTCGAGCTCTGCCAGGAAAGTGGGCTACAGCTTCGCCGTGGGCCAGCGCGGCTGGACGAGCCGGAGAGGCATGGCGGGAGGGTGGTGGCCGGCGCAGGGTGAGAGGAGGGGATAGGAGAGGAGAGAGAGGAAAGAGGAGTCGTGACAGGTGGGCCCAACCGCCATGTGGCGTCCATGTCAGCAAAACTATCACCAAAACGGTCGATGGTCAAATATGAACGGTTTTAAAAGTTGGGTGGCCAAAGATTCCTAGTTTTGCAGTTCGATGGTCAAAATTAAACTAAGACGATAATTAGATGGCAAAAATAGACTTCTTCCTTGAAAATATAAAGCACTCCTTTTCTTCCAGCCATGAGGCAACTTGGCGCACAGAAAAGCTAGAACAAGACCACAACTGCTTTAAAAGATGACAGGCACAGCCGGCGGAAGTCGCTAGCAGACAAAGAAAACTATCACATTGTGTCCTCGAGCTTCGATCGGCCTCGACGAGCAGGGGCGGAGCTAGGCAAGGATATGATCGGATCATCTCTTGTAATGTTAATGTTAACCCTAGTTCTGCCCCTGTCGACGATAACGTCAGGATGCCTAGCCAAGGAAAAGCAGCGACCCTCGCCGGGGTAGACGACGAGGATGACGGCGGCGGCACCAAGGCGGCCGCACTTCGTGTTCAGTAAAAGTTATCACTCCTCAAGAGTAAAATGTTCCATTCCACCAATTGAACGAACTTAGCATTTTGCTTAAAAGAAATGTTCTAGCTTTATGGAAAAAAGTTCCAGAGTGAATAATTTTTTTCTGAAAGATCCAGGCGCTTGGATTGGATGTAGATCTAATGGTAAAAAACGAAGTAACCGACCAGTAAAAACAGCAAAATATTGTTGCTGTTGTCCTGTATGCATCATGCTACTAGAAAAAGAAAGGTCACACTCTCACTCATGATTCAGATCTGCTTGGTTTGCATGTAAGAACTTTTTTGAAAAACGCATGAAAGAACTTTAAAAAATAGCTCCTTGTACCAGCGCATACCAAAAGCTTGGACAAGACCGCTCCTCCTTCAATGATGCCATGCGCTGCCCCTAGAAGTCAACAGCACAACAGAGCAAGAAAACAGCAACTCATTGTGTCCTCGGCCTCGACGACGACCGCCACGATGACTAGCCAAGGACAATCAGCGACCCTCGGCCGGGGAGACGCGGAGAACGACGCCGGCGGCTCCAAGGCGGCGCACTTCGTGTTCGTCCCGCTGAGGGAGCAGGGCCACCTGATCCCGGCCGTCGACACCGCGCTGCTGCTCGCCACCCACGGCGCGGTCTGCACCATCGTCGCCCCCCCGTCCACGGCCGCGCTGGTGCGCCCGACCGTCGATTCCGCCCGGCGCTCCGGCCTGCAGGTCCGGCTCGCCGAGTTCCCGCTCGACTACGCCACGGCCGGCTTGCCGGAAGGGGTGGACGACGGCGACAGCATCCCGCCGATGCACGTGTGGAACTACTACCGCGCCATGGCGCTCCTCCGCGCGCCGATCGAGAGCTACCTCCGCGCGCACGCGCCGTACCCGACCTGCGTCGTGTCGGACTTCGTCCACCCGTGGACCACGGAGCTCGCCGCCAACCTCGGCGTCCCGCGGCTGACCTTCTTCAGCATGTGCACCTTCGGGCTCCTCTGCCAGCACAACCTCGAACGGTTCCACGCGTGGGACGGCGTCGAGGACCCCAACGAGCCGGTCGTCGTGCCGGGCCTGGGGAGAAGATTCGTGGTGACGAGGGCGCAGGCGCCGGGCTTCTTCCGGGGGATCCCGATCCCGTGCTGGGAGGAGTTCGCGGACTACGTGGAGCGCGCGCGGGCCGAGGCCGACGGCGTCATCGTGAACACCTTCGAGGAGATGGAGCCGGAGTACGTCGCCGGGTACGCGGCGGCCCGGAAGATGAAGGTCTGGACCGTCGGGCCGGTGTCGACCTACCACCAGCGCCGCACGACCCTGGCGTCGAGAGGGTTGCGGACGTCCGCCATCGACCCCGAAGAGTGCCGCCGGTGGCTCGACGGCAGGGCGCCAGGCTCCGTCGTGTACGTCAGCTTCGGGAGCATCTCGCAGGCGGATCCCAAGCAGGTCGTGGAGCTCGGCCTCGGGTTGGAGGCGTCGGGGCACCCGTTCGTCTGGATGCTCAGGAACGCCGACGGGTACGACGAGGCGGTCCGCGGGTTCCTGCGCGAGCTCGAGGCGCGCGTGGCGGGGCGCGGCCTGCTCGTCCGGGGGTGGGCGCCGCAGCTGCTGGTCCTGTCCCACAACGCCGTGGGCGGGTTCGTGACGCACTGCGGGTGGAACTCGACGCTGGAGGCCGTCGCGGCGGGGCTGCCGGTGGTGACGTGGCCGCACTTCACGGACCAGTTCCTGAACGAGAAGATGGCCGTGGAGGTGCTGGGCATCGGCGTCAGCGTCGGGGTCACGGAGCCGCTGACGTACCAGGCGGTGGCGAAGGAGATCGTGGTAGGGCGGGGCGTGGTGGAGGCGGCCGTGCGGAGCGTGATGGGCGACGGGGAGGAGGCCGAGGGGAGGCGGCGGCGGGCGCGCGCGCTGGCTGCCATGGCACGGGCGGCCGCGCAGCCGGGCGGGTCGTCGCACGCCAACCTGCTGGATCTGGTCGAGCGCTTCCAGCCGGGCGCAGCAGGTGGCGCTGCCGCGTCAGAGGTGTAGCGGCACGCACCTCGTCTCGTCCGTTGAGATCCCAGGTTGTGTTCCCAGAAATAAATCCGAAGTGGGTGTGTGATTTTGCTTTTGTTCTGGTGTTTCCTGGAACTGGACAACAATTGGTGAAGCATCTCGGCAAGTTCCACTTCCATGTGTGGACATCTGAGTTCAGCCGGCGGTGGGCCGGTGGTGGCTGCATGCCTCCTTCCGTCGTTTCTGCTCATCTGTCTCACTGTCTGTCTGCTACCTTAACTGTGTGCAATTTGTCGGCATCACATTTTGTCGAAAATTTCAAGCACTGAGTAGAGCAATGAACTAGCAGGGAAGGCAGACCAAAGAGCAGTAGCACAGTACAGTCCTTTCTAAATTCTAATGTTCCTGCTTGCCTGGTGCGGCGCCGTTTGGAGGCCATTTTCTTATTTTTGTGCACCTTCGCACGAGGGAATTCACTGTTGGGGGCATTTTTATGTTAACCCTTTCATGTTTCATCGTTCATAAGTTTCCATTTCACAATCTGACACTGCTGAGACAAGTGCGATGCTGAATTTGTCACTCTTCTGATGTAGTCCCTCTATTTTTTTTAAAAAAACCATGTGCAGCTATCAATAGTCAAACCTCATTTCTTCAATTAACAAACATCCTTACGAGTTATGTGAAATGATATTATTAAATTATTGACATTCAAAGTTACTTTCGTATGGTTATGATTTCACTGATGCAAACACTGTAATGTTACAAAATTATGAGTAAAATCTATATTTGGAAGTCGTGCCTAGTCAAACCACACCTTATAGTTCAAAAACAACAAAAATATGGTTCAATCTCTAAAAATCCACAACTATTTCATTTTAGATCAGAAAAAATAATCTACCTGTTAGTTCACTATTTAAAGTTATTGGATCTTATTTATTTCTTAGCTAGTATTTTACTGCTTGGAGTCGAACCCTTTTATTTCAGGATGGCAGCGGGGCGGGGTGGGGCGGGGCATCCCGCTCCGCCCCGATTCCCGCAACTTGTTCCCCGCCCCAATCTCGAACGGGCAAATATCGTCCCCGTCCCCGAACCCGACAGATCCCCGAAATCCATCGGGACCTGTGGGGATTCATGTAGCAGCAAAAGAATAGCATCACAGTTCATTTTAAAGAATCAAATTACATTTTCAGCATATATAACAATTTGTTACATGAGTTCATGAATCCAAATTTAACTGAAGATTCGACATACACAAAAGACAACAACTTATACAATAAAAAAGTAGTCATTTGGCCTCAAAAGATCTTGGCCAAGCGATTGCGCGGAGGTGGAGATCCGGTGTCAAAATTGCAAGAAAAAGGACGCATAAGCTCCAAGTGGTTAGAATTTGCAAGAATCAAAGAAGTGCTTTAAAAAAATGAGGCATAATCCAGACAAAGGACACATCTAGAGAGTTGATGTCTACGGATCAGACATCAAACATCCAGTAGCACATAGCTCGAGACAACTGCTTGCTTGCGGATTGGGGAGATGCATGGGCCTGTTTAGATGCATCCAAATGTTATAAACTTTACACTCTCTCTCCATCACATCAATTTTGGAAACACATGCATGGAGCAATAAATGTATGTAAAAAAAATAACTAATTGCACAGTTTAATTGTACATCACGAGACGAATCTTTTGAGCCTAATTAGTCCATAATTAGATAAAATTTATCAAATACAAACGAAAGTGCTACAGTGTTACTATTGCAATTTTTTTGCAATCTAAACCACCCATGGTAAGGATGAAAGTCTGACGCGGTGGTGTCAGCAACATTGCTTGCGCCTATACATGGCGTATTTTTATCGGGCGCGCGAGCGCCGCCAGCCGGTTGCAGCGAACTCACAATTTAGACAAAACCTTTACCCCCTTGGATTCTCGAGCCAATCCTTTCGCCCTGGTTGCAGTATTGCACTATAAGAGCAAGAACTGCCGACTATAAGAGTTTGCTATGTCATCTAAAGTTAATATTGTAGTCAACAAATATAATAGATTGGCTATTATGTTGGCTAAAAGAGTGTTGCGTAATTAATATTAGACCCACTTGCATACTCTCATTCTCTCTCCTCAGTCTGGGAATTTATGCTATAGCCAGTTATGAGCTGGCTACTATCCTACAGCCAGCTCCTTCTCTCTCTTCTCTCTTCTCTCCTCCACCTCAGCGTAAATACAATAAAATAAGGCTTATACCCAGCTGACTAGGCCTTATTGTACCTGCTCTAAGGCTGACTCCAACGGGGAAGGCAGCCGGCGAGGCAAACCCAGAATGGATGGCGCGATGGTACTGTAGCAGGAGGCATCTTCTCCAATCGGACATGCAAACAAGGGATGCAAAATGAATCTGAGGCAAGAGAGCGTGCAAAATGGAGCTCCCCTGGTCGCGATGCAAAGCGCCTCCGTACGACCGTGGCCGACGTGCTGCAGAGCCCGCGGCGCGGCTTCTTCGCTGCAGAGCACGGCAAGGGAGAACACAACCCTTCGTGGTGGGCCAGCTGATGCTTTTTTGCTGCGTGCGTTGGAGAAGCAGGGATGCAAACCGGGCCGGTAAAATGGATAAGCTATGTAAACGGCGATATGGCTCTCGGAAATGGATTCCGTCGGTTGGAGTCAGCCTAAAAGTGACGTATGCAGGATGTTTTAAGCCTATTTTTATTTGTGAACAATACTTGTTGTTTGTTTTTTTTAATTTTGTCTCCATGTACCTCATGTATTGGAACTGCTCTGCATTGATATGTCAAATATAGGTATCCTATAAAGTTTTGCATATTGGAGTCAAAAGTTTTGTAGTATTCTATTGTAATAGGTTATCCATAGAAGTGGAAAGTCAAGGATATATAGAGTTGTCAATCATGCAGTTAGAAGTTTTCAAAAATACTAACGTGAAGTTTTTAATTGTCCATTCAAACATTAGGGATTCTATAAATTTTTGTTTATAACACTCAAAAAGTTTTTCATGTCCTTTTATGTAGTGTTGTGTAAAGAACATGAAAATCAAGTATATAGATTTTGAAACATGTGGTTTAAATTTTTTGAACTACAAACAGAATTTTTGTACCTATGGTTCATAAGTTTTTGCAGATATGAATATGAAGATTTTCAATATGGACATTCAAATTTAGGGATTCTACAAAGTTTTCCATATATGATTCAAAAGTTTTCGATTCTATTGTTATGTACTATGTAAATAACTTGAAAGTTAAGGACATATAACTTTTTAAAATATAATTTTTTATGCATGTGGTTCGTAAGTTTTTCAAATACTAATATGAAGTTTTTAAATATGTGCATTCAAAGTTTGGTATTGTAGAAAGTTTTGTACATAGGAGTCCAAAGTTTTTCATACTCTATCATAAAGTGGTTCATAACCAAATAAAAAGCTATGTAAATTGAAGTTTCTGAGCTATAAAGACAACATTTTTGTTACATGAGTCGAAAGTGATCACATTTTGTAATCTTATCCAATTTTGATATAAAAGAGTTGTATGGTTTAAATATCATTAGGCATTTCGAGCTGTAAAAGGATCACTGTTGATGATGATGAATTTGCAACCACTGATTCTACATCTGTATCTCTGTCAAACTATACTCCCGCCCGTTCATTTACCCTCACACCTGCTACCTCGAAAGAGAACTCAAAAGCATAGATATGAACCTGAGCTGGGAACCGGATTGTAATTAGTGGCTGGACGGGAGAGAAAGATTATAGTTCAATAATCACCTATCATTAGCTACTATAGAAGCCTGAGTGGAGAACTACTCAGTAACTCAAGCGGTACAGCAGGAGGTGTAAATTATGCATTCTCCGCCACCTAATCCCCATGCACGTGTGCTACGTTACTATGCCATCCTGACTTTGATTTACTTGAGGCAGCTGTTATGCTCGAAGATGGTATTGATTTCGCAGCTGTTATGCTCCACCACATATAAATAATTTTCAGGCAGTGCACGCGCAATACTTGATTTTGAACGACTGATTAGGCAGTAGGTTTCAAACAAGGCACAGACTCGAACATCATGCGATCAAACTCTGTTGCAGCCGGCTGCAGGCAGCACGGTGATGTGCTTGAGGCTGCCTGCAGCCGAGCTGCTGTTTGCCGCGGCCGCAGCAAAACACAAAATGATAGTTTAAACAAGGCAGGGGCTCAGACGATAAATGATGCTAGACATATACTTTACGGAAATTCACTTTCTTTTTTTCTGAAACATAGTAATCTCCCAATTTTCTGGGAAATATTTCTGACGAATCTGAAGTACCTAGGTTTGGATCCAATGGTTCAAAAGAGTGTTGGCAGGTTTCCTATCCCAGAGATATCTGTAAAATAGCCATCAGAGAACCTGTAGTTGAAGCGGTAGAAGGTGACAAGTGGCGGTTGACTCATAGTAGCTAGTACATGTGGCTGAAGTACAGTAGCATATTGGCAGATTGGCAGAGCACGCCGAGAAAAGAACAATTCGTGCTAGCAAGCATACTGCTTGTGTTGCGTGATGCTCATGCGATCGCGTCACACCCCGCGCCCACCTTGAACTCGAAATTCTTGACCAAATCCAGCAGGTTCCGGTGCGACGATCCGCCTTCCTCCACGGCAGCCCTCGCCTTCGCCGCGAGCGCCCGCGCCCTCCTCCTCCGCTCTTCCCCCTCGTCCCCTCCGTCCATGATGCTCCTCACCGCCTTCTCGACCACCTCCCTCCCCACCACGATCTCCTTCTGGTCCAGCCGGTACATCACCGGCTCCATCACCCCGACGTCCACGCCGAACCCCAGCACCTCCACGGCGAACTTGGCGTTCAGGAACTGGTCCGCGAAGTGCGGCCACGTCACCACCGGCAGCCCGGCCGTGACCGCCTCCACGGTCGAGTTCCACCCGCTGTGAGTCACGAAGCCGCCGACGGCCGCGTGCGACAGGATCAGCACCTGCGGCGCCCACCCCCTGATGAGCAGCCCGCGCCCGGCGACGCGCGCCTCGAGCTCGCGCAGGAACTCCGCCACATCCTCGCCGTGCTGGTCGGCGTTCTTCACCACCCAGATGAACGGGTGGCCGGAGGCCTCCAGCCCGAGCCCGAGCTCGACGACCTGCTTTTCTTCCGCGTGCGCGATGCTCCCGAAGCTGACGTACACCACGGAGCTGGGCTCCTTGCCGTCGAGCCACCGGAGGCACTCGTCCGCGTCGATGGCGGCGGTATTCCCTCTCGATGCCAACGTCGTGGCGCGCTGGTGGAACAGGGACACCGGCCCGACGGTCCACACCTTCATCCTCCTAGCCTCCGCGTAGCCGGCGACGTACTCCGGCTCCATCTCCAGGAAGCTGTTGGTGACGATGCCATCGGCCTCGGCCAAGACTTGCTCGACCTCGTCCGCGAACTTCTCAAACCCGGGCATCCCCCGGAAGAACCCAGGAGCTTGAGCCCTCGACACTTCCACCTTTCTCTCCAAACCGGGCACGACGACGAGCTCGTCGTCACCGGCGACGCCGCCGTACGCGTCGAACCTCTCGACGTTGTGTTGGCACAGGAGGCAGAAGGCGCACATGCTGAAGAAGCAGAGCCGCGGGACCCCGAGGCTCGCCGCGAGCTCCCTGGCCCACGGGTGGCAGAAGTCCGCCACGACGCAGGTCGGGTACGGCGCGTGCGCGCGGAGGTGGCGCTCGAGCGGCGCCCGGAGGCGCGCCAGGGCGCGGAAGTAGTTGGCCCAGAGGTCCGGCGGCACCCTGTCGACGTCGTCGGCCCCGTCGGGGAGCCCCTCCGCGGCGAGCTCGAGCGGGAGCTCCACGAGCCGGACGGGGAGCCCGGACTTGCGGGCGAAGTCGACGGCCGGGCGGACGCGCCCGGTGTTGGACGGCGTGACGACGATGCTGGCGAGCGCGCCGTGGGTGGCCAGCAGCAGCGCCGTGTCCACCGCCGGGATCAGGTGGCCCTGGAACATCATCGGGATGAACACGAAGTGCGCCTTGACGTCGCCGCCGCCGCCGCCGCCGGCGTCGCTCGCCGTTCCCCGGCCGTTCGCGAGGTCTTTGATTGCCATCTGGCTGCCTTGCTGACGATGCTGTGTTTTGGATCTTCGATGGTCTGCTGCGTGTCAGTCCTCCGATGTCTTAAAAAGGGGACAGGGTTTTGGCCGCGACGGAAACAAAGTGGCCGAGGCTTGGGCGGGAACGACGGTTCCAAGGCCTGGCGCCCATCAGCAACAAGGATATCGAACCTGAGAGATACTGGAACTTCGTTGCCACTCCATTTGTGCTGATCTGATTCACGGTTAGCAAAAGGACGCCGCCCACAAGTGACGCCAACGATGAGGTTACAACTTGCAACTCATTCTAGAATACGAGGCAGTGGAGGTTTTGAAGTACAAGGCGTCCTCAGCTGATAGTGTTTGTTTGTGTCACTTATGTTAATAAAAAAAAGTTAAGTGCTGAATCTGACGCTAGCATGTTTTAATCTTTAGAGGCTCCAACTCAGATTTGTGTCAAAAATCTATGCTTTAAATAAACATGCATAAAAATGATTCTACATTTCAATTTCGAGATATAAAATTCACACCGCAACATGCCACCATATATTTCATGCAACATCTTCTAAGAGCGGCAACATGTAAAAATCCACTTTTCTTTAAGAAAATAGACCATGTAACATAGAAAAATTAGTTTGCAACGTAAAATTTATATATTTGCAACGTGTTGCACCCATACATTTTTTTTCTTCATTAGCTGCAGCGTCCAATGCCATCTGGAGGTTGGGAATGCCCATTAGCGATGGTGCAGACGGCGGCATTCAACAGAATGGTAATTGCCTAACCCGTGGAAGCTCATGAAGTTTGGTTGCCTAAAAGTCTGTTGAGTTCCACCAGATCAAGGTTCTCACCACTCTGGAGCACAACACCTGTTTTACATATCATGGTGAGCCAGTGACCACGGGAAAAGGGAGACGGTCAGTGACAGCCGATGAGGTGCAGTAGGAACGGGCCTTCACGTGGGTACGCTGGAGGGCGAGGAGCAGGCAGACATGTTGGGCACCCATCGACGAAGAAAGAGATTGGCATACATGTGTTTATAGAGCTAAGTGTGCGTGCGCTATGAGTATCGAGTGTTTGGAGGTAGAATTTGCATACGTATGTTTATAGATCGGATAGGATCTGCTTCGAGCTGCAGCGATTTGACACGGATCACACAGATTTGGGTGGACACGCCGGCGGTACAGGAACTCGAGCGGCGTGGGGTATCAATTTGGGGAAATCCGAGAGCGGAAGATATGATGGAGACGAACAAGACGAACGATCACTCGAAGGAGGAACCTAACGAAAACGAGTTTTGCAAGCGGACGTCAGGATGGAAGCGTCCGATGAATGAACCTCTATCGGGCGTCTTATTCGAAGCATTAGCGTTGCACAAATTTAAAGCGCCAAAATTGGGTGCTGTCAATTTCATTTCTCAGCTGATTGATATTGTGCATCCCAGCAAAAATTCGGCCACCGATTTGCTGGGCCCCCTCCCCGGCCGGCGATGATTTGGGCCTGCCAGACAGCAACCTAGGCGCGGATGACGGCCCGGCCGAATACGTTTAGCACGGCCCAATCTGGGCACGAAGCAGCAACTTTGCTCAAATTGGGCTCGGCCGGCTGCCCTCCGCCGCATGCTCTCTCCCGACCCGCTCCGGCCCGACCACTTCATCCTCGCCTCCTTCGCCAGCACCGCCGCCAGGCTGCGCGGCCTCCGTCTCGGCAGGCAGCAGCTCCACGCCCACTTCGTCGCCTTGCCGTACAGCGGCGACGACGTCGCGATATAATGTTTACTGCAAGTGCGGCGTGCCGGCGTCCCGGAGGATGCCCGGAAGGTGTTCGACAGTATCGGTGCCAAGAGCAGCGTCTGGTTTCCCGGTATGCGTCGAACGGCTATACGCCTATACCGATGAGGCGCTGGAGCTCTTCCCGGAGCATGACTTGGAAGAGCATGAAAAGGAGCAGCATTTGTTCTTGCGCAGAGGAAGATCATCGTGACTCGTGAGAAATGCTAGTCGGTTCCACCATTTTGAGAGAGGGACGACGTGCTCTTTGTAGTGAATTCTGGTAGCTCATTTTTCTGCTGATGTTCAGTTGTGCTTAGTCTGAAACATCTGGCGACTCTGGGCACCCCAGTCCTGGGCCTTGGCGATCCTACATGCCTTTCCCGGTCGCCGCTCGGCTACTCTAACGAGCCTTGCAAGAGTAGGCAACCCGAGATTGATGGTGCAGTAAGCGACGAAAAGGCTGCGCTCGCGACGGTCACTGTCGCCGTCCAGCCTCATCCACCAGCCATCGCTTCGCTTGCATGTTCAGCACTCTCCTACATCTAGGACACTCACCAATCGTCAGCTTCGATGCTGAGGTATGGGTAACAATTTGCTTTGCTGATGTATATGTATATTTATATGTATATGTCAGACTAATTACAATAATGTTGCATACAAGTCATTACTCCTGTTCCAATATTTTCCATGAATTTTTTTACAAGCGCTAGCTAATCACGGCCAGCGCAGGGGCTATTGGTCGCCGAGCAGCAGCTGGAGCGCGGCGGCGCGGAGCCTCGTGGCGTTGACGTAGTCCTGCGGCGCGTGCGGCGGCAGGCCGGGGATGACGAGCCCGAGCGCCCTGGCGGCCCGCATCACCCACCCCTCCGCGTACTCGCCGCCGGCGACGTGCCCGATGAGGAGGCCCCGGACCAGCTCCCACGCCGCGTTCGCGTACTTGGGCACCACGAACAGCGGCGAGAAGAAGTTCTTGTTCGGCTCCTCCGCCACCGCAGCCGGCCGGTAGAGGCTGTCGAAGTAGAGGCAGAGGCCGAAGTGCCGGAACAGCAGCGCCGCGTCGTCGTAGGGCACCCGCGGCACGACGTCGTTGCAATAGACGAACCGGAAGTAGCGCCGCCGCGGCCGGTCCAGGCGCGGCGCCACGAACCGCCCCAGCGCCGCGTCCCCGACGCGGGGCTGCCCGTACGTGTACACCCCCGCCAGCCGACCCAGCAGCGCCTCCTCCCCGTGCAGCGCCAGCACGGTCGGGAACAGCACGGCGAGCGCGCCGCCGAGGCTGTGCCCCGTCACCACGAACCGGGCGCGCGGGTTCGCCGTCAGGAACGCGCGGAGCCTCTCGCGGATGGCGTAGTACGCGTACCGCCGCTCCTCGGCGCCGGCCGCGGGCGCCGCCGGCTCGGTGGGCTCCGCCGGCCACCCGGTGTTCTTCTGCAGGCCCAGCGCCTTCATGAAGCCGCCGTGGACCTTGCCCACGCCGGGGATCTCGTACCACGAGAAGTCCACGTCCGTGCACCACTGCTCCGCGTCGAACGGCTGCGTGCCGCGGAACGCCACCACGGCGAGCTCCGCGTCCGCCGGCTTGTCGGCCAGCATGAAGGCCTGGGTGGTGTAGTCGCCGCTGAATTCTGCAGAGAAAGCACGGGAACGCCGTACGCGTGGTGTCAGTCAATCAAACATGCATCGATTGCGCCATGGATGGAACAATCGAACGTTGTACGGATCATATCGTACCGTTCCAACAGTTGAAGAACTCCAAGAACGTCATCTGCCAGCGGTTTTCCACAACGGTTTTGATGACGAGCTCGTTCTCGTAGGCTATCTTCGACGCCATGATTCCAAGAGCTGCGTGGTAGTTGCTGTCTCCTGGCCTGATCTTCTTGTCCAGGTCAACCCTCGTGTCAATTAGTCCGATGAACGACCGGTAATTTGTAGATTTCCTGTCCGGAGTCCGTACTTTACCTGCGATGCAATGGTAGGAATGGGTCAATGAATTGTTGCTTCAGTACAGCTATTCCTTGGAAACCAGTGTCATTATCGTACTTGTGTGGAAAACAGGATCGATGTTGTTTGTAGTACTTTGTACTCTAGGTGATGAATACAGAACATTCATATGCGTGCATATAAATGCGTGCTTGTTTGAAAAACAAAGGCACGTTGCTTGTACTTGTTTGGATAAAACAACATAGATTCAGTGTTTGTTGTGGAACGTTTGGACTTTTGTTTGACTTTCAAAAACTGCACGAGTTGTTCGTTTCTCGCATTTTGTTCAAATAACCGAAATGAGGGTGAGAGCAAGCTACCTTAATATATTTTCAACGTGATATGTAAAAAAATAGTTTCTAATTTCAAACGATATTAGTAGATTTAACATCAAGTTTAGTACATATGCTAATATTTTAAGAATATTTGCTGCTGTTTAGTTAATGGTCAAATTGAGCGTTCAAGTGAGATATACAACTAAAGAAACTAGAGGAAGTAGCACAAAGCATGCATCACGGATATGATTGTTAGCTGCAAGTAGCGCACACGACAGAAATTAAACAAATGACAATGTTCAACCTGCTGGTTGCTTAAAGCATTAAGACCGCCAACTCAGCATATTGTTAAGTAAAAGGAACAAAAAAACATCCTTATCTTCAGAAGGAAGAATGATTGGATTAACTTCTTCCCATGTTTATATAGTAGCAATGATTGAATACCCAACTGCACTGGAATATCTAATCTAGAAATTATTTTTTCATGACTCGTGCAGTTGTGTGTAACACGCATCATAATTTCATATTGCTAGTTGTGTTAATCATTCGTAAACCATGGTGATTGTATTTTGAATTTTCAGCAGACAAAACAAATAAATGGGCATATACTGATCCTTTCAGTACTGTTTAATATTACAAAAGAGATAAGCTTTAGAACCAGTCCCTTTCAGTTCAGACAAATTATGTATGCTACGCGAGCTAATTGGCTACTTCTTTAGAATTTTTGTAACGAAGATGTACATTGGTTCCCACAATATTGGACTTTACATGCTTAGCAATATGTGTTTAAAAAAAATAATTTCGCTAAAAGAATAAGAAAAATACTCACACTTAATAATCTGTAATACGTCAGCATTTTGTTTATATTAGCTCGAGCAGGTTTTGTCTGATCTTCTGTGTTCACAAGCATGAGTTTGTTTAGGTTTCATGTTTCTCATATACGGAAATAATTTATGAACGATGAACTTAGTTTTACTCACCCATTATGGATATATAGATGGACTTCCACATGTCAAAAAACTCTATATATGTACACTTGTACACTGTTCCAAATCATGCACACTTGCAAAAAAATACGATAAATAAGAGATAAGCATTGTGTCTCTAGCTTTTATTTTATTTTTTTTGGGGGGGGGGGGCGGCAAATACACAGATATGCAATTGAACAAAGTCATTAATTTCAAGGAAACATATATAGGCCGGGAAACAAACCAAATGCAAACCGCACGAATAATTTTGTCACCTTCGAGACGAATGAATGTTTTTCATCAAGAAAAGCCTACAAAATCAGTACCTTGCATAGCATTCCTGACAAGCCCGAGGACGCCGCCGCCATTGTCGGTGAGCAGGTTCATCCAGTACTCGATGGCCCTCCCGAGCGCGGCCATGGGCCTCTTGATCGACAGCAGCAGCATCTGCGCGGCGAGGGAGACGAAGATGGCCCACCGCCGCCACCGCTCGGCGACCTCGGTGCCGACGGGGCAGTCGACGGCGTCGTTGTCGGCGACCTTGCAGGAGCACAGCAAGTGGAGCAGGCTGCGGAAGCCGCCCTTGTCCGGCCGCAGCACCATGAAGTCGCTGAAGAAGTCGTCCCGGCCGTCCATGACGATCGATCGCCGGCTGGCCGCGAGCAGCAGGAATCCGAGATCGATCTTTCAAAAAGCTCGTTTTTTCTTTCAGAGGAATCGATCGAAGCTGTACAGCAAGAGCACAGAACAAAGTGGCAGGCTGTCTTGCTTGGCTCCGGGAGATGACAGCATATATATATATAGGCAGCAGGCTTCAGGCTTCTCGATGAATAAGAGGAGGAGGCCGTGTGGCCAGCATGGCATTAGTAAACGGTGGTTAGTCGTCGCAAACTATGTGTTAGTTGGTATTAGTATAAGGTCATGTGCAAGTGCCAGTAAAGTATTAGGGTTGGGTGAGGACCGGCTCAAATTTTGAACCAGCCTACCTGCAGGCCCCAGTTCCTGACGCGCGTTGGATAGGAAGCTCGGAACCCGTCGTGTTGCTCTCGCACGCAACGAGGAAGCTAGAACCAAAGCAATCTTGGTCGGTAAGAAAAGCTAGCTTGGTGATGCTGGGATTGCTTTGCCTTGGGTGCATGCATGTCTGAGAAGAGAGGTGCAGGTGCTGCTAGATATAGTTTGGCGAGATCATATCCTGGCGTCGCTTCGTGTCTAGGGTTTCTTGTAGTCACGCACATATGATTCCTGCTGCTGGGTGTATTTATCTTGTGTAGATCGTAAGCAAAACGGGAGTGTTTTACCTAGTGAAAATCTCTTAATTGTATCTGTTTTAGGTCCTATTTGGATCAAGTGCTAATAGGTGAAAGTGCTAAACTATAGCACTAGTGTACCCAAATGGGAGTACTAATGAGGTGGGTTTTAGCCAAGACTCAAAGTGCTAATATATGCTAAAGTTTAGCACTCAATTTTACCTCCTCCAAATAGACCCTTAGTGCTTGATCGGTTTCTCCTTAATATATTTCAGCGCGTCCTGCTCCTTGCGTTGCGAAAGTAAATGGCAGGGCCTAGCTTGTTTCTTAGGAAGCAGAGGTGCAAAGTCTTAAGAAACTGGTGGTCAAAACCTTGTCCTAGTGAAATAAACGAAATGAACCTTTGAACGGATGGAGTATTTTGTTTTTATTTCTAACGTTGGACCGGGCATAATCGGACTAACTGATAGAGAATGAAACTGACGGGAAAGTGTGGGGCTTAATTACCCGGCCGGTCTCTATTGGCAGGCACCGTGTGGTACAATGTCCAACTGTCCAAGTGGTCAGCATCTATGCCTAGTGTTACTTTCGCGGCCAGTGTAAAAAAGAGGGCTTTGGGCAGAGCGCGTGCGTCAAAGTTTGGTCCTCATCTTCCTCGTCTCCACTCTGCATGCACCTCTTTAGGAGTAGTACAAAAGTAGTAAACCGTGTGCTAACTGCTAACCACGCCATTGGTCCCATGCATTTGACGACACACTCAAGGTTTTGATTCGGACATCGTCGTCGATTCGCCCAAGTCAGAGTCTCTCCAAATTAAAGTATGACAAAGCGCGCGCCTGCACGCGTATCCTCGAAGAAAGAAAAGGAAGCGTGCCATGCATACAGTCCTATTCCGATCCTACTAACGCACAGACGACGGCGGCCAGGTCAGCTGCAACTGGGAGGGCAGTTCGGCGCACGTCCCGTTTTCCAACACATGCTTGGATGTTCTGTGATCGAGACAGACAAACAGGCAGAGCTCGTGCTTAGGCTTACACTTTGTTTGGATCCTCCAGCTAATAGTTAAGTAGCTAAATTTAGCTGTTATAAATCCAAATAGATTAGCTAATAGTATTTCAGCTATTTAAAATAGTATTATCTCATTAGCCCATTGAACCCAGCTAATCCTAATAAAAACGTCAAAAGAGCATATTACTCCAAACCCTTTTGTTAAATTTTCTAACACATGGACAGCATGGTCACCCAGCTATTGACTAGTTAGCTAATCTTTAGCTAGCTAAAGAAGACTATTATCAGTTAGCTAGCTAATCATTAGTTGGAGAGGATCCAAACAAGACCACCTCGATGATAAGCAGCGTCGTGTTAATTGCTAGCTAGCTTCGTTCGGCGCCAAACCCTGGCCCTCCCAATTCCGGAATGGACTTTTGTACCGACATACGGATCGTAGATCGATGTCTAAACAATTGATGTTTGGCAGGCGATCGGAGATTTGGAACTATCCATCCATGGCCGCCAGTAAGCGAGGAGGAGGAGGAGGAGGAGAAGATTCGGTCGGGAAGGGAAAGCCCAGCCATCCAAGCTACTTCCCCCGCGTGCGCATGCAATGCAACAGCAGCCTGTGAGCACGTACTGAGCACTACTAGTCTCCCCCCGGCAGGATCGGAGCTCAGCTAAGGCAGGGCAGCAGGTACTGGCGCCGAGCACAGGGACACGGGGCTGGCACGCCTCTCCTCCTGCGCTCTCGCTCCATCAGCTGCGTGGTTGGCTTGTCGTTGTCTTCTTCGAATTCGCGGCGGCTAAGCCGCGCCGTCGTCCTAAGGGACGCGCGGGGGTTGCGTGCGCGCGGGGCGAATCTCCCCGGTCTTCGACCGGCGCTCGTGGGCGGGCCGCCGGTGCGGGGGCTCCTCCGGAGCAGATGGCCGCGGAATGCGACGGGGAGGGAGAGGGGCCGAGGTGTATGCTCGCGCGCACGCGCACTCGACAAGTGGCCGGCGGCAGCTTTCCAGCTGCGATTGGGCGGCAGGCATGGCAACGCTATCGTCGATCGGCCACGGCGACGCACGCGAGAAGTGGCCGGCAAGTCTCGGGCTGGCCAAATGTCTGGTCAACTTGCACTGTGTTTGGTAAGCCGGCTTGGCTGGATGCAAGTTCGTTCCCGTTCCGTTTCTCTTGGTCCGAGATCCATCAGCAGATCAATTCAGTCCGTTTGGATCGGCCAAATAACAAAATTAAGTAGTACAGCTTGAATCCTTATACCCCCATAATTAAACTCAAACCACAGCAAGCACGCACCGGCCGAAAGAACAGCGGTTATTGGGTGATCACTGAACACGCCCACCACCAGTACGTACATAAATCTGAGCACGAAGCAGTCGAGAAACCGGGACAGACCGGCCGATCGTTCCCGTTTTCTTGCCAAGTTCCTCGTCGAAGCAAGGCGCCTACCGCAGCAGCAGCGCAAGAGGGACGCCACGCACAATGGCCGCCGAGCTGCTGAAAGAAAGAACGAGCTGCAGAACCGGAGCAGAGCGGCAGAATAAGAACGTCCGCCGGGCCCGCGTGGCGACCAAAAGAAATGGGTAGCGGACGCCTGCAGCCGCCGGAGAAACCCGACATGCCGCCACCGCCGCCGCGCGCGCGGCCCAAGCAACAGAGGCGTACGCAGGGCTGCGACGACGATGGCGACAGGTCTGCCAGTATCTGCTGGCACCATCAGCAGGCGCGGAGCCGCCCGCTGGCCAGCAGGGCGCGCCGCAGAGTGGCGCTCCGATGCATGCACCTGCTCGCGACGCCACCAGTAATCATATTTCACAACCAGTAGGCAAACCAACAGAACGCAAGTCCAAACTATAAGCAATGCACAATCTAATCTTAGAGAAAGCAGCATCCTACTGAAATTCAGAGCTTGAACTTTGTCATCAACTAGTTCATATGGAGGACCAGTGATGCCAAAAAATTGGCAGCACATGAAAGGTGCTGTAATGTGAACAAACCTTGGCACAGGTGAAACCAAAACCAGGGCTCCTAACAGTGATGTGAACCTAAAATTTATTATATATCAAGCACTACTCTTGGGCAAAAAGAACTATGATCACCGGTTTAGCGAGTTCCTCTCGTCCTAAGGATGACAGCCATCCTCTAAAGAATTCAGAACATAAAGGTTGAACTCATGTAATTGGAACATTTGTCATCGGTAAAGAATGACCGCTGCATTCTAGTTGTCGTGATATGAAGGATCAGGCACTGGCCTTCAACGCAGCCTCCTCTGCGGTAGGGGCTGGTGCAGGTGTAACACCACCAGTAGTAGGCCTGTGTAATTGAAAAGGCAATCATCAGTTATTTCTTAATGCAAAGGGAATATGCAGTTAAATTTAATCTTTGTAAAGGCTAAAATGTTCTGAAAAAAGCAAGGAAGGCACTTACAATCCAACCATGACTTTGAATGCATCATAAATTCCCCACTGAGCTCCAGTAAGAGTACCGATCATGACAATACGAAGGGGTAGTCCTCGAGTGAAGAGGCCCCAGAGGCCAAGCTTCTTAACAGCCTGCAGAAGCATGTACAATGAGTAACCAATGAACAACACAGCAAAAGGGGAGAAAAAAACTAAATCATCTTAAGAAGCGAATAAGTATAATGTGCTTACATCACCCACTGTAGCACCCTTGGCATTGTTCAGGAAAGAGACCAAGTTATCTGCCGGGTGAGAAACAATGGCGCAGAAGACACCAGCAACGTAGCCACCAGCAAAGCTGATACCCAACTGGAAAGGTTTGCTACACTCTGACTTTGGAACAGGAACAGCATGCTTGTAGATAAGTTCAACGATGGTCTCAAATGAAGCAAACTTCATCATTGTGTCTGAACATAAATCATTAAAATGTGTAAGTGTGTGAAACATATATAAAGAGCTAAGGGAGAACAAGGTATTCAACACAAATATCAAGTCTAACTGTCCAAGCACAATTGATTATGTAGTCAAGAAATAGGTGCTACACATTAAAATTCTCCAAAAGGTTATTTAAAAACTATCAACGAGAAGGAAAAACAAATATGTTTTAATGTTTAAGTCCACAACCACAACCATATATCTGTAATTCTGTGGTGTCTAAGGAACAAGGCACTTCAAATGTAGATTTTAGTGTACTGAACATGTCTATGATATAAGATCAAGCAATGCCGCAATGAGTAATACTAGGAGAGCCTTTTTCTCATCTTGAAAGTATAAAAAGAGGATAAATAGGGGCTTTTCTACTTTCTTTAATAAACTTTTTGAGAAATCATAGCTTTGATGCTAATAACATAGTGGGGGTTGACTAATGTTCATATAGTTATTTCTGCCCAAAGCAAAGAATCATATTGATCAGTGCTTACCAGAAAATAATTGCAATGAGAACATGTGGATCATGATAATATTTGCTATTCTAAACCAATATGGATATTAAACTAAAGCGAAGAAACATTCATATCGAAAGCTGGTCTACTCCAATATGCCTTTATAAAAACGAGATTAATAAAAATGGTCAGTTTTGATCTCACTGAGATCAGACTAGTAAGATTTTTCAAGGGCAGTTTTGAACTCTATGCATAATAAATTTACCAAGGGTATTCTCCAAAGGGAAGATACCTCAAACTTTTTTAAAAAAAGGAAAAAGAAACATTGTTCGCCTACACGGCCGTTTAGCCCGTGTACACACCGTGTAAACGCTACACAGTGACCAGTCGTGTCCGTTTAATCAGCCGTTTACTCCATTTAATGACCATTTAATCCATTTAATTGACCGTTTAGTCAGAATAAATAGATACACGGAAGGGGACCGACTGTTTAGCGTTTACCGTTTAGGCTAACACTGAAAAGAAACTACCATGGGATGAACTTTTGGCATCATCGAAGAGGAGTAACATGGACTATGGAGTATGAGGGTGCTAAATCACAAAGTTCGGCATGAGAAGAGCAAGGGCAATGGAAACTGAGACAAACATGTCATGTAGGTTATGACTGAGTTTGATTTGAAAAAGCATAATTTGAAGCAGACGAAAGTTGTCAAATTGAAGAGACAGTAGATATTCAGACTTAAACTAGTCACCCTTAGATAAATTTAAACAACGAATGGGAGGGTGTCCAACCATCTAATAGTGACTATGCGGTAAATAAACTGAAGCGTAATGCAACAGTCCTATTCTCATGACTAAAGCAGAGCACACGAATAAGTACAGTAAGATAGGACCATTAACATGAAAGGCTGCCAAAAGTCTGAAAACAGACAACTGCGGAAGGAAAAAAACATCACATAATAACAGAACAAATAAGCTGCCCAGGATCTACTTACAAGGAATCTGACGACCCCAGAGAGGAACAATTCCCTTGTAAAGCCTGCAGGTTTGAAAACAAAAAGGTGTTACACTACAGAACTGAATGACAAGCATAAATTAACTCAAATTTAAAGAAAATAAGGTGAAATACTAACCCCAGGGCACCCTCAGATCTGATGAACTTAGGGAGGCCATCACTGAGCCCACGAGCAAAACCAGGCTGTGTCTGCACACGGACCTTGACGGCTTCAAAGGGGCAGAGAGCCACATCAGCAATCACCTCAGCAGAAGCCGACCCAGCAAGGTATATCAAGGTCTTGTATTTCTGAGCATACTCAGGCCCTGCAATATCTGAGTAGTACTTCTTGAAGAACTCATAGAATCCAAACTTGCAAGCTCCCTGAGCACTGTAACCCAGCAGGGTGGGCACCCATCCCCTGAAGAAGCCCCTCACTCCTTGCTCCTTGGCCAGAATTCCAAACCCGGATGTGATGCTCTTGTATTTCGCTGGGTCGATCTGGAACATTAATTAAGATGGTAATGTCAAAAATCATATACCACATTCTTCTGCTGGCAATGTTCAAAAAAGTGCTAGGCGGTATCTAGGCAGTGACCCACCGCCTAGAGCCTAAGCGAGCCTAGGCGTTTCAAGGCGTTAGCACATACACACATATACATATATATCTTGTTATACACATACATGTATCTCTAAAAGAAAAAGAAAAATAAGAAGCTAATGGGCCTAACTTTGGAAAAAGCCCATTAAAACAGCCCAACCCACCTCCCAGCCTCCCCTCTTATCCACTCACCGCTCCCTCGATTCCTCGCTCACCCACCCGTCGCCCATGCTTCCTCTTCCTCCGCCGCCCACCCGCCCACCCCTGCCTCCTCTCCCTCCGCCCGCCCCTGCCTCCTCCTCCTCCTCCGCCCGCCCGCCCCTGCCTCCTCTTCCTCCTCCCCGGCCGCCAGCCCGCCCACCCCTGCCTCCGCTTCCTCCGCCGCCGCCGCCGCCCGCCCGCCCCTGCCTCCGCTTCCTCCTCCGCCGCCAGCCCCTGCCTCCTCCACCGCCAGCCCCTGCCTCCTCCGCCGCCACACGCTGTCCCTGCTGCCACCACCTCCTCCCGGCCGCGCCTATCCTCCGCCTACCCCCCTAGGCGAGGCAGCACCCCTCCGCCTATCGCATAAGCACGCCTAGGCGAACACCTAGCAGCGCCTTTTTGAACATTGTCTGCTGGTGACAGACTAAACAAACAATCCAAACTTATTCATATCAATGATCTATATATCAACCTAACCACTGCACAGTAAACTACAAAACCATGCGTTACTATTTGGGGTATCACATTACCTACATAACCATGTTGGGCCCACTAACACAGTAATCAGGGAAACAATTCCACTGGAATATAATTATCCTAAACCAGTTGGTTACTACATAGATGTACAAAACAATCAGTCCTGGTTCGACTAAGCAAGTGGTAAAATGCCAAAACCGAACCGAATCTACGCCAGTTTAACATACAAGGTCCAACCATGATGTCGAAGAATAGCTACTAGTGCTAACTTAGTGAGATTCTTCACTGGCATCAGCAGATCACACGTTAAGTAAACACTTAGCACAGCAACTAAACAAAGAGCAAAACTGAATCGTGGATCTACGGGAAGTATATTCATCGCCGCCGGATCTAACAAAGCTCAGTCCGATTCGTAACCCGGGGAGCAGCAAAGTGCTGGATCTACCACCCCACCCACCACAAACCACACACCTGCATGTTGCACTTGACGAGGTCGAGCGGCGTGACGGCCATGTGGGTGAGCCCGCAGCTGGCGATGCCTCCGGCCGTGCAGGCGGCGTAGAAAGCCGGCGAGTACATCTCGATCTTCTCCTTGGGCGCCTGGATCGGGAACGACGGCGCGCCCCCACTTGCCGGTGCCGCAGCGGGCGAGGCGGGGAGGCTGGAGGAGCCGGCGAAGGACTTCGCCGCCGCCGGGGCGTAGAGGAAGCTCGGGAGGAGCGACTCGCGGGAGCGGTCGAAGAGCGCCATTGCCGCCGAGACTCGGAGGGTTTGCTCGGCTGGGCCAATCCTCTCGGCGGTGGCGGTGCTCTCTGCGCTCGCGCGGTCGCGTGGATTTGGCGAAAGGGGAATGGGAGAGGGGGAGGCGGCGGAGTCCAGGTCCCCGGATCTATTTCGGCGGCGTGGACGATGCGCGCTTTGCTGGGAGTGGGGCCCAGTGGGAAGTGGGTCCCGGTGGCAGTGTGTGTTAGCTTGACGTATTCTCGCCTTCTTGGGCTGTGTGTTGTGATTGGCTTGACGACTTTAGGGTCGTTTGCATCCGTCCGACGGTTCCGTGGTATCATGGACATTAATCAAAAATAAAAATATTAAATATAGATTAATTATAAAACTAATTGTATACGTAGAAATCAATTCGTGAGATGAATATATTAAATCTAATTAAGTCATGAATTGATAATGTTGTGCTACAGTAAACATGTGCTAATTATAGATTAATTAGATTTAATAAATTCATCTTGTAAATTAATCTTTATTTATACAATTAGTTTTATAGTTATCTGGACATCCAAATATTCGATACGATCCGGACTAAAAAGTCAATCCTATGGATAATACTTGCTAGCTTTGCCTGTGTGTTGTAAACTTGTGATTGGTTTGTGGCAGTACGTGGACCGACTTTTAAGTTTGAACGTAAATCGCATGAATTATGCTGCCTATGTTCCTTTAAGAAAAATGCTGCCTATGTTCCGTTTTGTCAAAACAAATTTATTTTAAACTACAAGGTTGTAAGATGTTATAGTTTTTAAACTATTGGTGTGCTATCTGGATTGTAATTTAAGACTTATTATGTTATTTAGTAGTTGTGTTCCGAATTGTTAAGTAATTTTTATAATTTTACCGAATTGCTAAATTAATTTTATCGGTTTGCATATAAATATTTTAATTTAGCATATCCTATATAAAAAAATTCTAGCTCCACCACTGACAGGAGGCCTGTGGAAGTGAAGTGGGAGCATGTGTTCTATCGTGTGGAGAAGACAGAAGATCATAACGCGCGTGTGAGGAAGAACACCGAGTCTGTTCTGAACAAGAATCAGCGTGGCAACCGAAAGAAAAATGTCAATGCCATTCACATCAGAACAAGGAAGGAACGTGCTTACGTGCTACAGTGTTCCTAGCTACACCACCCCCTGTAAGGCAGAATCGTGTTCATCTCCTCGCAAAAGCCATTCCTTCCCGCCGAGCCGCACCTTGGTAACCTTGCCGCCGTCCCAATCAAACAGCCATGGCGCCATCCCAATTCCCTCAGGAATCCTCTTATACTAGGTCCTCCCTCGTGCGCGTCCTGCAACCTCGGCTCATTCAAGCTAGCCACGGCGAGCGGGGCGGGGGCGACTAGCTAAGCTTGCCGGCCATGTCCACGGGCGCTGGCGGTGGCGTGCGCCGGCGCCGGCGGACGTGGCGCCTGTACTGGTGCTACGTGTGCGGCCGCGCGGTGCGCGCCGTGTCGTACCCGACCTCGGACGTCTTCTGCCCGCGCTGCTTCGGCCGCTTCCTCCACGAGATCGACCTGCCGGCGCCGCGACCCGTGCTCCCGCCGCCCGACCGGTTCTTCCAGCCGCCGTTCCTCCCGCACGACGGCCCCCGCCGGTGGGTCGTATACACCGGCGACGCCACGGCCGACGCCGACACGCCGCTCCCCCGCCGCCGCCGCCCCCGGCGCGTCCCGTCCCCGCCGCCGTCCCCCGCGACGCGGCGCCCGGACGACGACGACGCCCCCGTCGACGCGCCACCGCCACCGCCTCCCACCGTGGTCGGCTGGGACGAGTTCCTCGTCGGGCCCAACCTGGACGCGCTCATCGAGCGCCTCACGCAGGACGACCGCCCCGGGCCGGCTCCCGCGCCGGAGTCGGCCATCGAGTCCCTCCCCACGGTGCGGGTGTCCCCGGCGCACCTGTCGGACGGCCCGCAGTGCCCCGTGTGCAAGGAGGAGTTCGAGCTCGGGGAGGCCGCGCGCGAGCTGCCGTGCAAGCACGCGTACCACGCCGACTGCATCGTGCCGTGGCTCCGGCTCCACAACTCGTGCCCGGTGTGCCGGCAGGAGCTGCCGGAGCAGGCGGATGGATCCCGGGAGGGCGGCGTCGAAGAAGGAAGTGGGGAGGCGGAGGCGCCGGGGCCGGTGGTGGTGGCCGGCTGGGGGCCGCTGGCTTGGCTGCCGTTGCCACGCGCGCCGGACGGGGACGCTTGGGAGAGCAGTGGAGCGGACGACGGTGACGCCGCCGGGCGTGGTGCTTGTGCGGCGGCTGTCCTGCAGTCTTTTGTCGTCGTCGCCGCTTGCTTTGTCGCCCTCTCGTTCTTTGTTTGAGATCGAGATGTGTCAGCTCATGGAGCAGGAACAGAGCACACACGATGGCAACACGGCCATAATCACCACTGTATACATGATGATAAATTGATATATTACTGGCCAACATCTTTTTTTTGTGCGTGTGGAATTGTTGCAAAACAAACAACCTTCATATACACATCATGTTCACTTGTTCAGTATGGTTGTGATTGGTTGGTTGTATTAGTTCCTAGCCAGACTAGCTCTATCCTAGACCAATCATAACCAGGCTAAATCAATGCAATGTGTTTGTGTTTGGTTGGGTGACTTAAGATAACCAAGTATGTTCTTTTTACCTTGTGCAGCCTACGTAGTGGAAAACAGAACTCATTTGCGTTTCCAGGAAGCCAGGCTAGAGGGCCATTTTTGCATTCCTAGCCTGCACTCCACGAGCCACAAGCGTGGCTAGGGATTTGTGCACGCAACCAATCACAACCATATATTGTTCATTGCTTGATAGGCTTGCTAAGCTCTGAGTAATAGTACTATACGGGATCAGGATTGCATGATTCTACTCCATGTCTAGTTTCAGCCGAGTTACAAGAACATCATCGATCATCTCTTCACTAACTTGTCGCTCCACTAGTGCCCCTCCCCATTGCGCATGTAACGCAGTGCAGGAAGTATAATGCCAAGTTGCATCAACATCATGGACGATGGATCGATCGTTTCCAGCTAAGTTTCTTTTATCTGTCTTCAGTAACCTTGTTGCTTCCTTTTTCATCTTCCTCGCGCACCATGGCCTGCTACTCTGCTTTCAAGAAGAGCCCAAGTAGCCTCTGCACCGGGCTGCCACGACCAGGAGCACGCCGCTCAGAGGTCACAGCGTGCTCCACCGGAGTGATCCCCAGCTGCCTCAGGTGCATCGGGTGTACGCAGTCGCCGATCGGCTTCGCGTTCCTCTCCATCTCTTCCAGCTCTTCATAGGCTCGCTGCCTCGCCGGATGCCGCCGCCTGCGCAGCATCTGGCAAGCCCTGGCGATGAGATCACGATACGTCGCCTGAGGGATACTCTGGTCGCGTGCGATCGGAAGCGCCTCCAGCGCCGTCTCGGGCTCGTCGCCTCTTTCGGGAAGAATCAGAGGAACCAGGCTGCCTCCGACACTCTCATGGTCGGCAAACTTCGCCGCTGCGCCCCCGCGTTCCTCTATCCGGCACTCCCCGTCTTCAAGTGAGCACGGCGATGAGCACAGAACCTTGTCCGGCACTCCCACGGGAGAGGCGCCGGGAGAGGTATTGTGAAGGACGGCCGGAGCCGGGCTGCTTGTCACGCTCTCGTCGTCGGAGCCGGAGTCGCCGCTATCAGAATGTGATGGATCGCTGGAGGATCCGGAAGAGCAGCTTGAACTGCTACTGCTACTGCTACTGCCAGGGCGGTTTCCTGGTCCAGCGAGCGTCTTGGTTGCCACAGGGGAGGCGTCGCCGCAGATGTCGACCAACATGTCCGCCGCCTCCTCCTCTATCTCGCCGCCCTCAAGCAAACGCGGCGGTGAACGAAGAACCTGTTCTGCTGCCGTGGGAGAGGCGTCGACGCATATATCAACGATGGCGTCGTCCTCCTCGACGACGATCTCGCCGTCTTCATGTTGATCCGGCGACGACCGGCTAATGGGCCTCGATGCGCTCGCCGCATCCGTCTGGTGCCGGCGCTTCTCCCCTTCAGCGAACTCGTCCAGCAACTTCCTCAGCTCGGGCATTGCGGAGCGCCTCATGGATCCGAGGTCGATCTCTATCTCGCCGCTGTTCCCGTCTTCGTGGCCGGTGCACTCCTCCTTAAGGAACTCGAGGATGTGAGCTGGCATGTTCGACGAGAGCGACGCGACTCGGGCGACCAGGTTGGAGATCTCGTCCGCTGACATCCTGGGTTCGACGACGATCTCCGCGAGAGGCATCGTCTTCCTTCTCTTGGCACATGGCGTCCTCTCCGCCTCCGTAGCCTCCGATCGGTGTTCCGCCGCCAAGAACCGGCCGTCCTTGCCGCAACGAGCTGCCGCGCGGCCGTTGCCGACGGTCTTGCCGGACAGGAGCTCCGCCTTCCTGAGGAGGCCGCGGAGCGCCTCCATCTCCGCGCGCAGCCTCTTCCGGAGAATCAGCTGGGGATCTTGATTGGAGATGTCGGCGGGCACCTTCGTGCCGGGCCCTTCGCCGGCGACGCGGCGGCGGCCAGCCCCAGCCATGCCGCGCGACTCCCCGGGCTTCCTCGCCGGCGCCCGGGCCATGAGACCAGGCATCTTCCTCGCGGCGTGGATCGCCTGCCTCCGCTAGCTTCTCGCCCTATGCAGCCGTGTTGCAGCAGCCGAGGGGGAGATTGGCTGGAGGCGTGGATTGGATTGGACTCGCCGCCACTCCTCCGATTGGCCTTATATAAAGTTGCTAGCAGGGTGTTCCGAATCTGACACGAACAACGGGATCGCCGGAGCCGGTGGTCGTGTGGTGGTGCTAATATTGCTTGCGATCCACGCCGCGAACGCATGAAGAAACGAGTTCGAATTCGACTCGTCCCAGATTGTTATAATGCTTCAACTAGGACGTCCGATGAGAAAAGAAAAATCGGACGCTCTCCACGGTCCACAACAGCGGATCCTTATCTACGCCATGACGCTTCCGTCGCTTTTTGAATCGCATCTCTCTCCTTCGTTCTTTCGGTCGTCAACACCAGCAATCTCCCCCTCCCTGCCATGGCTCCACACACAAATCTTTCCTTAGCAGATCCACCGCATGCTCCCGTTCCCTAGCCCCTAGGGCCAGTGCCCTCCGCCCCCACCCTGCAGCAAGGCCCCGTCAACCACACACGGTCACAACTATTGTCGCCAGGGCTCCAAACATTTTCTAGGTCCACCACTGGTAGCGGATATATTTGAATGTTGCGAACAGGTACATTGAAGTGTTAAAGCGATGTCTTCCAAATGTTATCGTGTTAATTTGATTATCAGCGTGTTTCAAGCACTCGTTTGAATTGTTGCAGATGGCGTTTTCATTTGTTGAATTTCTCTCCTCTCTTCCTCTGCTTGTTCCCTCGATGATCAGAGAGCTAGTTTACTCTCATGTGTAGAATTCTTTTCATGACTTGTTTTTGTGTCCCTGGTCCTGGCGAGAGAGACGTATACATATAGTAGCTGAGTGTGTCTGGTCACCTCCCCTAGCTCAACATGACGTTTCGATAAAGAAAGCACAAGCCACCAGCAATAACCAAGCACTAAGCACTAATCACTTCCGTTCATACGTTACTCACTGATGAAACCGATCAGTTGGTTCATGATAAACCGTGGCCGTAATTAGAGCGTGTGGTGGCAACTTGGGCTACCGTTCCCACATTAGTGTAAAAAGGCCAGGGCTGGCGGCCCACTTTGCCTTGCACATTTACTAATTCTGGGCCTCATGAAAACAGTATATGGGCCGTAATGCGGACGTCAGACCTTACCGGATGAACTGGGCTGAGACGCCAACGCATACGGCGGCCCGGTCCCTATTCCTAGCCCAGTTCTTTTCTCGTGTTCTTCTTGTATGCACATTTGTGAGTCTCAAAAAATTTGTTTTCACCAAATAAATCGAGGAAAACTTTAAAAATAGAAAAAGAATCTGATAGTACATTTTCTGCTATGTAGCTCCCCTCATCCTTGTTGTTTTCTGGCTCCACCCCTGGTAACTCATGTCCTGAAAGTGTAATGTAATCACCATTGCTAAAATATACAAGTACTTTATGGTCTCAAAAAAAGTACTTCGCTGGGCATGGTAAATGGAACTGCTAGTGGCGAAGCTTCACATGAATTTTAGGTGTGCCAACAGTCGTAAAAATGGATAGGCTAGCAATATTAAACCTGATTATAATTAAATAAAAATGAATACGTTGTTGTACACTGCTTTTGGCTTTTCAATATATAACCAGTAGGGGAGAACAACCCTCTTGTTACGTCAAAATAAATAAATAGATATGCAAATAGTTGGGATGGAGCAACCCATTTCGATAGGTTAGTGTGGCTGCAGGGAGTGCCAATTACTCACAACAATCAATTACACTTCTAATAAAGCTTACCTTTACTGATAACAAGCGACGATAGTAGGGAGGTTAACTCCCTGGAAGCTACCTTAAAACATGGAGCTCCATGAGAGCTCCCCCCTACAACGCATGGTTACTATAATTAGCTTATTACAATTGTTTACATTGAATTTGAATTATCAAATATATATGGAATTTAACTATACTTTTTCGTGCCAACGGTGACCGGCGTTTTGGTCACCTGATCGGCGATTAGTCAGTAACTGAATTGTCGCTCCCGTTTCTCTGATGCCGGCCGCTTCAGCACCCGAGAGCGGAGAAGCTCCAGAGCGCGATGTCGCCCTCCTCCTCCCAGCAGGCGTCGTCCGCCGCCGCCGGCGCCGGAGCGAAGAAGGCGCTGCAGGGGTCCATCATGGCGTACTCCATGCACTTGGGCGACTGGAAGAAGGCGTCGATGTCCGCGAGCGAGCTGTAGTAGTCCGCGTCGGCGTCGCCGTAGTGGTGCGCCGGCAGCTCGCTCTCGCTGCTCAGCGTGGACTCCGGGGAGCTGACCGCGGAGGCGTCATCGCTGGGCGAGCCGCTGCTCCACGCCGGGGTGGCGGCGGTGGTGCCGCTGCACGCGCTGTCGGCATTGTCGGCGGCGCACGCCGCGAAGCCCGCGCCGCCGGCCGCTGCTGCTGCGGCGGCGGCGACGCGCTGGATTGCCTTGGGCGACATGGCGGCCGGGGGCAGGTCGAACGGGAGGCGGAGCGGGAAGTTGAGGTCCGCGGCCGCCGCGGAGCCCTTGAGGCAGAGCAGCGCGGCGTCGTAGGCCCGCGCCGCGGCCTCGGCGGTGGAGTGGGACCCCAGCCATATCCGCGTCTTCTGCCCCGGCGCCCGCACCTCTGACACCCACGAACCCCAGCTCCGCATCCGCACGCCCTTGTACGTTCTCTTCGCGCCGTGCTTCGCCGCCGCCGACGCGGTGTCATTGCTCGCCGCCGCCGCCTTCACCATGGCTGCCGCCTCGCTCGCTCTCCGGCTCCTCGCTCGCTTCGGTTTCTTGGTGCTTCGCCTGACGCGACGGCGATGGTTCCTTCCTCGGTGCGATGTGTCGCTGTGTGTGCTACCAGCTCGATCAGTGCTGCTGCTGCTGCTTGTTGTCTGCTTGGAAAACCTTGGTGGCGATGGCCGGATTTATAGGACGGCACCAACACGACTGTGCCAATGTCAATGTGAGCGTCTCACGCATTAGTTTAAGCCTTGCCCAGTGGTTGAGCATTTGAATAGCTTTCCCGTTCACACATCAGGGCGATCCTGATCGAGCACACACCATGCCATCCATCCCTGGTCAGCCGTACAGCTGCCAGTGATGCAGCGGAGGGAATTTTTAAAGCGAACGAGGAAGCATCGTCCTGCTGCTGAATCGAGCGCTGGTGGTGGCGTCGAGTAGACGGAGGAGGAGCAGGAGCTCGCCCAGCCCAGGTGGGCACACTGTGCTCTGCGCAGCGGCATATGCTAAACAAAGCCGAGTGGATTCTGGTTAAGGATCCGGCGTGCCTGGATGCCGTACGACTTGCGCGCGCAGCACAGCTGTGATCCGAGACGAACTGGCGAAACCGAGTTCGGGGCGGGTCAACCGCGCCTGGCTGTCACTCGGAACGGATCGATGATGATAGCTCCTGATCATACTCGCATGCTCTAGATTAGATCAGAGTGCTGTAAACCTGTGGACATTGTAAACGGCTTGAGATTTAAGCTTGGATCTCGTCACTGGATAGGCCTGTGGACTTGTTAGTTGCTGCTGCAAAGCTTTGGTCTCTCACTGGCATGTGAGTCGACAGGCGAATTCAACCAACTGGACGCCCTAACCATTAATCTACTACTACTACTACTTCTACTAGGAGCTAATACTTGGACAATATTGGCACAAGCACAATGGTCGTGTTTTTTTTTTCTTTCTGATTTCTGACCAAACGCAACGGCGAGTGAACCTAACCCTGCATGGCTGCATGTGTGATGCGCAACCCGGTCGTTTTTCCAGCTGTGAGTTTAACCTGCCGACGCCCGGGGTTGACTGCACTGCACACTAGATCTTGACAAGTTGGCGCCGTACGTGGCGGCCACATGGCCGCGGCAACTTTTTCCCACCTCGGCACGCGATCGACGAGGCCGCCGGCCGCCGCTGCTCTCGGTTCGTTCGTGCTCGCCCGGCCCGGCCATGAACAGCAGTGGGAACTCACGCCTCGCCCACACACCTTCCAACAGCCGCGTTACATTGCAGCAGGGATTAGTACTGGTACGAGTAGATTACCGCATTGCTAATGAAGAAGTTAGGAAGGGGTAACATGCGAGGTGGGGGGCTTTGTTTATTCGGCCCGGCAGCTTCGCGGATTCCGGGGGGCGTAGGCGATGGGATGAGGACGGCGACAGGACATCGGTTGGGGGGCTTGGCGGCGGCGGCGGCGGCGGCGTACGGCGTCAGCACGGCAGCGACCGCTCTCGCGCTGCTACGGACGCGGGCGCGTACGTACGAAGCCGTGTGCTCCGGTCGCCAGCAGAGGCAGCTGGAGCTAGCTGCGCGCTGGCCCGGGGCAACTTGCAGCGGCGCTGGCTGCCTGCCGAGGACGGGAGGGTGGTTGGATATAGGATTGGATGGATGGATTGGGGTGGGACGCCTCCGGCAGAAACCGCGTTGCTCCTGGGCGCGAGATACTCTTACTCTGCAGCAGCTAGGGTAGCTACTGAGCGTGGCCATTGGTGGCCGATGGTTGCTAGTGTGAGTTGAGTTCTCAAACTGAGGTGCCACGGCCAGACGTGTATGATGCACCTGCCGACGACGGTTACAGCTCCTTCAGAGTTCAGACAGTAAACCATCGATCCATGAATCTGAACGCAAATATGCATGGCAGATGGCCAGATCAAGTGAAGTGCTTCTAGAAATGCCCTTTTTGCATTCATTTCCTAGTTCCCAGTGGTCCTCTGCTTCATCCTCTGCAGTGCTCGTGCAGTCGTGTTCACATGCTACCGTTCCTACGTTTGTCTTTGGAAAAGATGCGTTGTAACTAAGTCGTAACACATGCAGTGTCTACTTCTCCAAAAAAAAAAACACATGCAATGTCTACCTGACGGCCATGGCTCGGTTAATCCTGCTGTCTCCTTCACAACGTCAGCAGAAAGAACCCTCGACAAGCAGAGCCAGCAGACCAGCAGCCCGCCGGGGTAGCGTCTCGGCGTGGCCCACGCTCACGCGGTTTAACAGCCTAGCTCGCAGAGACCGACCGCCCCTCTGCTCTGCAGATGATCTCATGATGCGAGAGTGACAGACAGACCAATGATGGATGAACATGCACGATCCCTTTGTCTCTCAACCCATTTTTTTCCCCTTCTTTCTTTTCTCTCACTCCATCTGTTGTTTTTCGCGTCCGTTTCGTCAAAGAGGACCGAGGAAACAGTTCATCTTTTCCACCGGTATCTTTCGCCCCGTCGTCAGCGTGGAGCTGGAAGGCATTGGGCCGCGCAGCGGACAGGGAGCTGAGCAGGGGCATGGGCAGGAAGATGGCCGGAAGCTTCTTCCCACGAGCAAGGTCGCTGTTCTTCAGGTTCTCAAAAGGTAGAAAAAACAAAGGTTGCAGTTCTTCAGGAATTTCTTTTTCACAAAGGACCAAGATTTAGTACTAAACATCGAGAGGTTTTGATTCTCAGAAAAAGAGAGAGAGAAAAAAGAGCTTTTGATTCGCCCAGAAAGAGCACGAGCCTTGTCTCACTTTGAGCCGGAGCGTCACGTTGGTCTGACGCGCTCAGGAGTGAAGACAAGCTGGGTGTGTAAGTGTGAACCCTGACGAAACAACCGGTAGTACTGTCCGGTTCAAACCACGGTTCCAACTCACGGGCAGGAATTTCCCTTCGCGATCGGCATTCAGCAACGTGCCTTTGGACCTTTCCTGTACATTCTTTCTTTCTCTTCCGATGCAACTGAAGCCTGATCATTGCAGCTTTCAACGCTGCAGCCGGGACTCCACAATTTCGTCACCGAGCATGTTCATTCACTAATAATTGCATTCCGTTTTTAAATGGAACGCTAAGTGATTGGTTTAGTCCCTGTGCATTTGCTTTGAGCAAGGCGGTGCAAAGGGGGCAAGAAAAGATCAGCAGAAAACCACGGCACAGCAATTGGCTGCTAGTATCCAGCAACGCTCAACAGTAAGCTGCCGACACGGGCAGATCGACCACACAGATCAAAGCAGATGGAACAGAGATATAGCCCTGACGGAGTGACAGCGACAGCCATCTCCTTTATTGCAATATATGTTTGGACATGCGATACAGTTTTGGGCATATCTGCCTCTTTATTTCATACGCTCTCAAGTCTCGACCCATTCAACAGATCAGAATTCTAGGGGTCCATCTACAGTAGCCATGCAGGCCTCGTCTCTCTTTACTTGTTCAAATGTCCAAGCGGAGAGAAATTATTCAACAACACCGGTTTCCTCCAGCACACGGGTGCATCAGTAAAACCTCCAAAGGAGAAAAATATCAATCCAGACATGGCTTCTATGTCACCGTGTTGCATACAGTTCACAACTCCATACCATATGTATGCATGGATTAATCTGCTCAGGTTGTCATTCGAATCAGCATCCTAGGCAGATTTTTGATAGCTTCCGAATGTTTCCTTTGGTATGTTTGAGACTCGAAACAATCATGAGAAACCTGGGCGCAAGAGCTTTTGACTCCTGCCTTCGGTGAATGGGAAGGCAAACTCAACGATGCATACACTATGTACAATAGCTTCCTTTTCCGAATCAGGCTTTGAAAGAGCTTAGTGCTCTAATAACATGTTCATACACTTTGATGCCCCTCAGGAATACTTTATCCTCCAGAAACTGAAACATTAAGAAAACATCGATTTTGAGCATCACATTCTGGACAAGGAAAACGGTATCAAGCCAGGATCACTTACCTCATTATTGTCGTGAAGCAGTATCGGAGTATTGCTCATCGGAGAAAACCCTAGGGCGGGAATGCCCAACTGCCTCACAAACCGTGAGTCTGTGGTTGAAGATAAGATCTCAGGCTTGGATAGCTTTCCACCTGCAGAGGTGATAGCCTGCTCAAATACAGACCACCATGGGTTTGACTCATCGGTTGCTGTAAATATGGGACGTCCTGCCACATCTGTTACTGGTCCTTTCCGTATCAGCTGTATGAACAACAAGGGACTTTCAGGCAATACAGAATTCGGTTTATATTCAGTTATCCGAATGACAGCGAGACTAATTGTCACCTCATAGGTCAAGTTTTTATGAGCTGGTGCCCATTCCTCTTTGAGTCTTCGTTTTATCTGTTCAATGTCTGCGGTTGGGGGAAGGCGAAGATCAAAGCCAACCTCTGCTTCTGAAGGTTGCATATTCATCACAAAACCCTGCATCAGTCTGTCATTAGCGACTACAGAAGCCAATAAAGAAATGAATAGATTGTATGGTAAAGTTGAATTTGGAGCATGCCACAATCATCACAGGAATTTTACAATCTTACCTTCAACATAGGTAATAAACCTATTCACTGCTGAAAGTTCTAGTGTGGAGCTTTGGAGCAAATTATATTTGTATGTATATTAATGTTGCAGAAAAGCTGCAGCCAAATGTAGTTAAATACCATTCAGTGAAATCAAGGGGACAAAGGCCTATATTATGTAATGAGACTTAAAGCCCCAACGCAGACTTAGACAAGAATGTTCATTTCTCTATATGCTTATGAAAAATAGAATCCTAATCAAAATATCACGTTCATAATTATGAAGCGACTCCTAGCTTTAGGAAAGTCTGCAACCTGTATCTACAGAATACATGGTTCAGTCTGCTCCTTCAACTCTACTTTGCTGGTTCTGATCTACAACACAACTTGTTTGATTGACATGCATGACATACTATGGGATTCTTTACACGTCAATTGTCATGGTCGGGCGCATGTACTCCAGGCGCCGCCGGGCCCATGACGTGCGCCGCGACGAGGAACGTGCGGAGCGCGCGATGGCCGCGCACGAGGACGCGCTGGGCGCGATCACCTGCATTGGCTAAAGATGGAAAATAGAAATAGCCTTCTAATTATTAGTTCCTAAATTAGTGGAGCTTGTTGCTCCGGTTGTTTGAGGCTGCTGGCTATATATATTCATGTAACAGACATGGCAGGGGAATCAAGCAAGTTATTTCCATCTAGTCTCTCCTCTCCAAACAAGCCTGCGGCTGAGGGGTATAACCTCGTCGGAGAAGACGGAGCGAGACTACGAACTACGTAGACGAGGTCCAGCTATCCGAGCGTTCGACGCCCTTGACAACCTGGTATCAGGTTCCCGGCGTTCCTCGTCGTCTTCCGCGCCACCTCCGCAACCCACCACTGCCTCTACGTCCTTGCCCAGCCCACCTCCATCAGCACCATCAGCCGCCGCCTCGGTTATTTCAGCCATGTCGGAGCCGACCACTGCTGATCTGGCCAAGATGATCGAGTCCCTGACCACGACTGTGACGAACCTGTAGACGACCGTGGCCGCGCTGCAGAAGGAGAAGTCCTCCTCTTCGTCGGACACCGGAGGGAGCAACGACGGTCGGCACCACAACGATCGGCCCCGCGGTTCCAGAAGATGGATTTCCCCTGCTACGACAGAAAGTCTGATCCATTGATCTTCATCAACCGCAGTGAATCGTATTTTCACCAGCAGCGGATCATGGAGGAAGAGAAGGTCTGGATGGCCTCCTATAATCTGGAGGACGGCGCGCAGCTGTGGTACATCCAAGTCCAAACGGACGAAGGTACTCTGTCGTGGCGCCGATTCAAAGAGCTGATCAATCTGCGCTACGGTCCTCCTCTTTGATCGCCCCCCCTCTTCGAATTAGCTGATTGTCGCCGCACTGGCACCGTCGAGGAGTATCAAGACCGCTTCCAGGCGCTACTCCCCCGCGCTGGGCACCTTGATGAGGCGCAACGGGTCCAGCTGTTCACCGGCGGGCTCCTTCCCCCGCTCAGCCTCGGCGTGCGGGTCCACAATCCGCAGTCCCTGGCGGCGGCCATGAGCCTGGCGCGCCAACTGGAGCTCCGGGAGCAGTACGCGCCGGCGCCCACCAAGGCTGCGCCCCGTGTACTTCTGCCGGGGCTCCCCGCCGTGCCTCGCTCTCCCTGCGCCCCCAGCAGACAAGGCGGCTACACCCACAGTCCCGGTGGACGGGCAGCTGGTGAAGCACCTGTCGCGCCCAGAGCAGGAGCGCCGCCGGCAGGGTCTGTGCTTCAACTGCAACGAGAAATATACGCGGGGGCACAACCGCGTCTGCAGGCGGATCTTCTACATCACCGGCTTCGAGATCGCCGACGACGCCGCAGCCGCCGACGGGCCGGCCATGGAGGCCCCGGTCTTTTCCCTGCACGCGGTCGCTGGGGTGCCCGTCAGCAACACAATCCAACTCCAGGTGCTCCTGGGTGCTGCTACCTTCGTCGCTCTCGTTGACACGGGGTCAACCCACAGCTTCATCGGGGAGGCGGCTGCACGGCGCACGGGCTTGCACATCGAGCCGCACCCACGGCTCACGGCGACAGTGGCCAATGGCGAGCGCGTCTCTTGCCCCGGCGTCCTCCGCCAGGCCCCAGTCATCATCGACGGCATGGAGTTCCGTGTCGATCTCTACGTGATGCCACTAGCTGGGTACGACGTGGTTCTCGGCACGCACTGGATGGCCACCCTGGGGCCCATCGTCTGGGATCTCGCAGCCCGGACCATGGCGTTCCAGCAGGAGGGCCACGACATCTGCTGGCGCGGCATGGCACCACCGTCTCCGCTAGGGGTACATGCGGCCGTGTCCACCGACTCCCTCCTCGACGGGCTGCTCGGCTCCTTCACCGACGTCTTCGCCGAGCCGACCGGCCTGCCCCCGGCGCGCGCCCGTGACCACCGCATCATCCTCAAGCCCGATGCCCCTCCGGTGGCTGGGCGGCCGTACAGGTACCCTGCGGCGCACAAGGACGAACTTGAGCGACAATGCGCTGCCATGATAGAGCAGGGCATCGTCCGCCGCAGCGACTCCGCGTTCTCCTCCCTGGTCCTCCTCGTAAAGAAGCCAGATGGGTCGTGGCGGTTCTGCGTCGACTACCGCGCGTTGAACGCGCTCACGGTCAAGGACGCGTTTCCGATCCCGGTCGTCGATGAGCTGCTTGATGAACTCCACGGCGCTAAGTTCTTCACCAAGCTCGATTTGCGCTCCGGGTACCATCAGGTGCGCATGCGGACGGAGGACATCCACAAGATGGCGTTCCATACCCACGACGGCCTGTACGAGTTCCTGGTCATGCCGTTCGGCCTGTGCAACGCCCCGGCAACTTTCCAGGTGCTAATGAACGATGTACTCCGCCCCTTCCTTCGTCGCTTTGTGCTCGTTTTCTTTGACGATATATTGATATACAACAAGTCTTGGGCGGATCATCTTCGTCATCTCCGCGCGGTCTTCACCGAGCTTCGCCGGCACATCCTCTTCGTCAAGCGCTCCAAGTGCGCATTCGGGGTCTCCTCCGTCGCCTACCTCGGCCACATTATTTCGGAGGCAGGCGTCGCCATGGACCCGGCAAAGGTGCAGGCCATTCACGACTGGCCGGTACCTCACTCGGCGCGGGCGGTGCGCGGGTTCCTTGGCTTGGCGGGCTACTACCGCAAGTTCATCCACAACTACGGCTCCATCGCGGCACCGCTGACCATTCTTCTTAAGAAGGATGGCTTCTCCTGGGGTGAGGCGGCAGCCGCGGCCTTTGCCGCGTTCAAGGCCGCAGTCACCAAGGCTCCCGTCCTAGCCATGCCGGACTTCACCAAGACATTCGTCGTCGAGTGTGACGCCTCGTCCCATGGGTTTGGGGCGGTGCTCATGCAAGACCGGCACCCGATCGCCTTCTTCAGCCACCCCGTGGCACCCCGCCACCGCGCCCTCGCCGCAAATGAGCACGAGCTCATCAGCTTGGTCCAGGCTGTCCGCCACTGGCGGCCGTACCTTTGGGGTCGCCGCTTCCTCGTCAAGACGGACCATTACAGCTTGAAGTACCTGCTGGACCAGCGTTTGGCCACCATCCCGCAACACCACTGGGTGGGGAAGCTGCTAGGCTTCGACTTCTCCGTCGAATACAAGCCAGGTGCGACGAACGCCGTGGCCGACGCGCTGTCCCGGCGTGACACAGAGGAGGGGGAGCTCATTGCACTCTCAGCACCGCGCTTCGACTTCATTGACCGTCTCCGCCAAGCTCAGCTCTCCGACCCGGCCCTCGTCGCCCTTCGTGGGGACATCGACACCGGCGCACGCCAGGCGCCCTGGTCGGTAGTGGACGGCATGGTCCAGTTCGCCGGGCGGCTCTACATTCTGCCGGCCTCTCCCTTGGTCCAGGAGATCATGGTGGCGGTGCACGAGGACGGCCACGAAGGGGTTCAGCGCACGCTGCACCATCTACGACGCGACTTCCATTTTCCTAACATGAAGCAGCTCGTGCAGGACTTGGTGCGCACGTGTGCTGTCTGTCAGCGATACAAGTCCGAGCACTTGCATCTGGCTAGCCTCCTACTCCCTCACCCGGTGCCTCAGGGCGTTTGGACTGATGTCGCCCTCGACTTCGTGGAAGCGCTTCCCCGCGTCCGTGGCAAGTCTGTTATACTAACTGTGGTGGACAGGTTCAGCAAGTATTGCCATTTCATACCACTGGCATACCCGTACTCCGCCGAGTCTGTCGCTCAAGCCTTCTTCACCGACATCGTTCGACTACACGGTATACCTCAGTCCATGGTGTCGGACAGGGACCCGGTCTTCACGTCGACGTTCTGGCGCGAGCTCATGCGCCTGATGGGCACCAAGCTGCACATGACGACGGCGTTCCACCCCTAGTCGGATGGGCAATCAGAGGCGGCCAACCGCGTCATCATCATGTACTTGCGGTGCCTCACCGGGGACAGGCCACGCCAGTGGCTACGCTGGCTTCCCTGGGCGGAGTTCCTTTTCAACACCGCCTACCAGACGTCGCTGCGGGACATGCCTTTCCGCGTCGTCTACGGGCGCGATCCGCCGTCCATCCGGTCGTATGAGCCGGGGGACAAGAGGGTGGCTGCGGTCGCCAAGAGCATGGAGGAGCACGAGGAGTTCCTGGCTGATGTCCGCTACCGGCTGGAGCAAGCTCAAGCGACGCAGAAGCTGCATTACGACAAGGTGCACTGCCACGTCGCTTACCAGGTGGGAGACTGGGCGCTCCTTCGCCTTCAGCAGCGCGCGGCTTCTTCGCTTCCCCAGGCTGTCACTGGCAAGCTCAAGCCTCGTTTCGTTGGGCCGTACCGCGTCACCGAGCTCATCAATGAAGTCGCCGTCCGCCTTGCCTTGCCACCCCGCGCCCGCATCCACGACGTGTTTCACGTCAGGCTGCTCAAGAAATTCCAGGGGACACCTCCAGCTGATCCACCGCCTTTGCCGCCCTTGCATCATGGCGCGGTTGATCCTGAGCCCGACCGCGCTGTGCGTTTCCGCTTGGCCCGCGGGGTCCACCAGGTTCTTGTGCAGTGGAAGGGCGAGTCGGCAGCTTCCGCAACCTGGGAGGACGTTGAGCCATTCCGCGCCAAGTACCCGGATTTCCAGCTCGAGGACGAGCTGGTCCTGGATGGGGGGAGAGATGTCATGGTCGGGCGCACGTACTCCAGGCGCCGCCGGGCCCGTGACGTGCGCCGCGACGAGGAACGCGCGGAGCGCGCGATGGCCGCGCACGAGGACGCGCTGGGCGCGATCACCTGCAGTGGCTAAAGATGGAAAACAGAAATAGCCTTCTAATTATTAGTTCCTAAATTAGTGGAGCTTGTTACTCCGGTTGGTTGAGGCAGCTGGCTATATATATTCATGTAACAGACATGGCAGGGGAATCAAGCAAGTTATTTCCATCTAGTCTCTCCTCTCCAAACAAGCCTGCGGCTGAGGGGTATAAGCTCGTCGGAGAAGACGGAGCGAGACTACGAACTACGTAGTCGAGGTCCAGCTATCCGAGGGTTCGACGCCCTTGACATCAATCAAGGTTGACTTATTGAATAAATGTTAAGCTACTAGAACTAACATATTTTGTCATTAAAAAAAGTTTGTATAAACATCTGTACAGGGCACCTTATTTTTTGCATGAATCTTATGGGCGCAAATCCTACAATACTAGAATTACTCAAGCTGTAAATAGATCCTAATTATTTGCACACTGAAAGTCCAAATACTATGATTCAAATTGAAACTCCAAATGCAGACTGAGACAAGAAGGTTCATAACTTTATATGCTTATGTATAAATAGATCCTAATTAAAATATAAAGTTCATAGTTATGGAGGCACCCCTGGTTTTAGGACTGCAACCTGTATCTACAGTATACATGGTTCAATTTGCTCCTTCAACTCTACTTTGCTGGTTCTGATCTACAAAAAGATACAATTTAGTGATTTTATTCAACTGGATTTGTCTCCCTCAACTTGTTTGCTAGACTCATAAGCATGACAAATTGATCTCTCTATCATTAGATGACATGGAAAACAGTATATGAATTCTTTGCATTGTCATTAAAGGTTGACTTATTACTTTTTAAAAAAACAAGGTTGACTTAACGACTAAATGCTGATGAAAGAAACAAGATCTTTGAACATCCTTTGTCATTAAAATAAGTTTCTGTAAACATCTGTCCAGTGCACCTTATTTTTGCATGAAACTTATGGACGCAAGTCCTACAACACTAGAATGGTTCAAACTGTAAAATTCAAAATGCATATTATTCTTTGGTCTCATAAACAAGACAAGAAAGGGATGCAAGTGAACAGGATTATAAAGTTGAGGGACTGATAAGAGCAAAAGTAGTAGGACCTAATGTGACACTATATCATCGAGAGCGAATCTACACTTTGTGGACTAATTTCAATCGCGTAAACTTGTGAATTCATAAAGGAAGATACTGCCTTCCCAATTGATGCACTCACAAACTGTCTCTGGCAGAAATGCAGAGTACCACATTTACTGCAGGATGACATGATCTTTAGTTTACTATAGACCTGTTTAATAACTTTATCAGATCAAATATTTTGCAATTTTGAACAGAGTATTTGTGCACCAGAAAAGTAAAGTAAGCAAATTACTAGCTGGTCATAGAATCAAGCCTATAAAGTTCAGCAGCACACCGTATTGTGGAAAGTGAAAACAAGCAAATATGTGGAGTCTAGTGATACCAATGACCTTTTCAGACCATTTTTAGTTACCTATTTAAAATCTGATTGCTTATGAATCTTGCACTAAGCTAATTATAGTAACTAGTTAGTAGCAGCACAAGCGCACAACCCTTACCGTAGGGCTTGGTATGCCGGCCTTCATGTACACAGGGTTCACTGAAACCACCTCCCCGGGACCCCTCTCCCCGGCCTTCACCATCCCGAACTGCGCCTCCCTGAACCCGGCCACGGCCTCCAGGCAATCCATCAAATTGTCCATGGCGGCGCCGTCGAACATCCTCGACCCGTGCCCGGGCGCCCCCGCCGCCTTCACGATGAGCCTCCACACCAGCCTGTCCGCGTAGAAGACCCTGAACACATCCGTCGGCGACGCCTGCCCCTCGTCGAGCATGAACCCGACGTTGAGGGCGCGGAACTCCTCCGACTGCGCGAACTTCTCGAACCCGTCCACGCCGCCGATCTCCTCGTCGGGGACGAGCGAGATGTGGACGGTGCGGGCGGGCGCGAACCCCGCGGCCCGGAGGCCCCGGATCGCCTCGAGGTACTGGACGGGGAGGCACTTGTCGTCCTGCGCGCCGCGCGCGTAGACGCGGCCGGTGGCGGGGTCGCGGTGCGCGGCGAAGGGCGGGTGCGACCACCGCTCGGCCTCCGCGGGGACGGAGTCGATGTGGGAGTTGAGGAGCACCGAGGGGAGGGACGGGTCGGAGCCCGGCCAGGTGAGGAGGAGCAGGGGCTTGGTCCTGCACGGGGTGAAGTGGAGCGTGGCGGTGCGGAGGCCCAGGGACGCGGCGTAGGGGAGGAGGAAGGCGGCGGCGCCGGCGTAGTCGGGGGACGGGTGCGCGGTGCGGATGCGGAGGTACTCCTGGAAGCGGGCGACCTGGTCGGACTCGAGCTCGGTGAAGGGGTGGGCGGGGCGGGGGAGACCGGAGAGGACGACGACGGCCAGCAGGAGGCGGCGGCGGATGAGAGGCGCCATCGTGCGATGGCTGCGCTGCGCTGCGAGCTGAGCTTGAGGTGAGTGTGATTCCTTGTTTGTTCTTCAAAATACTTTGGAAAAAATCTATTTTACTTTTCTTAAGAATTTGCTTTATCCACTTAATATTCTAAATAAAATTTAGACTAAAGCTACTACTCTAAATTATTTCAATTGGTCCAATCTAATCTTTAATATTTTTTTATTTTTCCATTTACAAGTGGAATTTGCACTTTAAATTTTACAATATAACTTATAATATGATGCTCTATACTACAAAATATATTATAATTGTTCCATAAATATTTTTCGGAATTGTATTTTTTGATAGATTTTATATTAAATATTTCCAAATTACGAAAATAACTATGAAAAATATTTAATAAAAATTTTTAATATATTTTTAACATATGACATCCTATTCTCTGTCCACTTACAAAATTTAAACTTAAAATTTAATTTGTACACAAAGAAATAAAAAAGAAATATTATTAGCATATAGATTGAACTAATTAAAATTATTGGAGAAGTAAATTGAATTTAAATTTTGCTCAGAGAGTTAAAAGGAACAGCAACCTTTTCCAAATACTACTCCGCATCGCTGCATGTGCATCAGGTGAGTCTGACGTGGCACGATTTGCACAACAGAAATTTTGTCTGTTCCACTCCCAACCGATCGCGGCCCGGCTCGGCCCAAGACAGGCCCAAGGTCACTTCCAGAATCAAAGTAAATACTCATTTCACTAAACCTGAGACAAGGATATACAACTTAGCAAATTTATATTCCATGCATGCCAGACATTTCCACAGGTAGCACAATCATGTTCGCCATCAGCAACGGGAAGGAAATGGAAACTCAAGATTGCGTATAATATCAGTTGCTAGCTATTGAAACCATGTATCATGTATCAACCGGCTGTTTTGTCCACCATATGAGTTCCTCGAAACAAATATGACAAAACTGTCCTTTTCCTAAGGTAGTTAACAACGGAGTACACATATCAAACGGCTGAGGGTGAATCTAAATGAGCTTCTTCTTCCGGAAGAAACCTTGAAGATGCCACAGCTGCAGCACAGAGACCACAATGCAGACTCCAAGCGACAAGATGCTGAACCAGGCAACTCTGGAATTTGTTTTCTCGCTCACTGTTCGCATCTCCGCTTCTCTGCACAGATGAATATTCAATCATGCCATGCACCACCTGTTGCAAATACCCTTAACATACAGTGGCAATCATTTTGCATTATCATCATCACATTATAGTAGTATATTGTCACTGGCTCGAAACAGCATCCACAAGGTAATTTCTTACTGCCAGTGTTATTTTTCATTGTTATGGCCAACTCTGGTTGCAATAGGACAGGTAATACTACCCCAACAGTTCAACATAGTTATTATGTTTTTGCAGACAAAGCCAATCGATACCAGTTCAAACGAAAAAAAGGAACAGATAACTTGCCTTGCTTTGAGGTACAGCAGGTTATGATGGATGGATTCGACAGCAGCTTCAAGTTTCCTAAGCTCTAGCTCTACACCCTGAATAAGAAAAGTGATGGTGAATAAGAAAAGTGAAAATCCAGATTGCAAATTGAAAGATATCTAGGACCCTTAGTGGGTTTTGGTGTTAGATGACAAAGCATATGTATATTTAATCGTGTCATCAAGCATGTGTGCAGGTGCTAAGGGTGATTAAGCAAAGCGTATTACGAAGCATGACCCCTCGAAAAGGAAATGAAAAGCGGTGTTTCAAATTTACTTGAAGAGTAGATTTTACTTTGAAATTGAGTATAGGAACGCCGTACTATCAAGAGAGACTTTGATATAAAGATGTTGACGTGGTAGTTGTGCTCAAGAGAACCTACAAAAACCATGAAAATCAAACCTACCACTGTAAACAGCCTTCTTGTGAAATTCCCTGTTAAACCCGAAGTGTCCGGGTCCTGGTCCGAATATCCAGACAAGGATGCCCGGAGTATCCGGACATATACTCAGAGTCTCCGGAGTATCCGTAAATTGCTCTGAGTTCGGAGTCTCCGCACCCCAATATCCGGAGTATCCGAATATATACCCGGAGTATCCGGGTACCCTTTCACCAACGGCTAGTTTTCTGTGAGAGGGAGTATAAATACCCTAATACCCCCTCACTCAGACCTCTCTCTTGCTCATTTTCGACCAGAAACGCTCACAAGCAAAAGAAGAGCTCTCTCACTCCCTTTTTCTTCATTCTTGAGTGAGATTTCCTTTAGGGATTCAAGTGCGATTGTTGCAAGAGTAAAGATTTGTGCTAGTGAGCTTCCATTCCATCTCTTGAGCACATCATCCTCGTCTAGCCGGTGGATTCAAGTTTGTTACTCTTGGAGCTTCAAGCTCTTAGACGGCTAGGCATCGCTCGTGAGTGCACAAGCAAGTTGTGAGCATCATAGGAAGTTTGTAATCGTCATTCCTCTCGGAGAAACACATAGTAAGTGACCTTAGGTTTGACCGTTGGTCTCACCCTTGGGAGAGGAGCATAGGGGTTCTTGAGCGCCGTCTCTTGAATCTTTCCTCAACGGAGACGTAGCTCCTTTAGAAGTGAACTTCGGGAAACAAATTCTGTCTCTCTCTCTCGTGCTCCTTCCTTGTTTTATTGGTTATTTGCTTGTGAGACTAACTTTTTAGGGTTTGAGGTCGATCTACTATTATACAAGTCTCTAGAGCAAGACAACTAGTGAGAAACACTCCAAAGGTACCAGTAGCTCTTCCAAATTTACTCGATCTAAATTACAACATCAGTATCTTTATTTTTGTGTATATTGTTTCATACCCGGATAGTCCGGAAATTATCTCCGGAAACTCCGGACACAAAGCCCGGAGTATCCGGACATATATCCGGAGTATCCGGACATCTGTGTTACTGACAGTGTTCAAAGTGTTTTAAGTTTTAGATTAGCCCATTCACCCCCCCCCCCCCCTCTAGGCATCTTGAGGTCCTTTCACAAATAGTTAGAAACCAAAAGCGATGTAGTAAATTTGAAGTGTGTTTGAACATGGACTAGACCGTATGCGGCCATACCTCAATTTTCTCCTTCTTAGCGATTGTATCCCAGTCCTTTGCTGCAATCCCTATCTTCCAATCAAGATTTAGAGATGTTCCTGATCCTTTCTCTGCACTGTCTATCCAGAAGCATGCAAGGTAGTTTCCAGCTTCTGAGGTTGTGAATGCAAACTGACCCGTTGTGGCATTCTCATTGTGATGTACTGTATTGCCATATGGTGAGGTAACCTAAACAAAAACAAGCAGTTTAGGGTAGGGATACGGAAACAAAACTATAAAACATTCAGCAAGCAGCACCACTAAGATATGTTGAGCAATAATGATGGACATGACTAGTAAGCTCATTATCACAAGATAACATATGCAAACATAAAGGAAAACGGAGAACCCACTCATTCAATTGCATTTCAACATGCTGATGTTGCTTTGTGAAATTAAGGCACCATGGACTACATCGACACATTTGCAGGTGGAGATTCCAACATGATTCCAATCAGACTAGAGTTAGTGGGAAGAATATCGTTCGCTAAGCACACAAATAGATCAAACAAAATTACAATGGCATAGATACCTTCCTTTTTCATTGTGGGATAACGAAAAATTGATCACTACAAAAGTCCGATAAAAAAATCAGGTCTAGCATAAGACAAGATATATAAATATCAGACTTGTGATTTATCCTTTCTAAGTTAGCAGGTATGACAATGGAAGTAGCTACTAGCTACAGTGCACCTTAATGATAAAATTTCTGTTTTCTGGAGTTGGGAAAAAATCAATACGGGTCTCAAGTTCTGAGAAATCTGCGACTGAGCAGGGTTAAGGGTGGGACACTAGTAACAATATATTGATGTATGTTGAATTTTTCTGCTCGTACACCCACATTATTACAAGGTAACAGAAGAATCTTTTAATGTGCATAACAAATAGGTATGTTAATACACGAATTATGATCCAACATCTGTCGTACCTTGGTGCTATGAATTATGATCCCCCAATTTCATTAGGGCTACTAACTACAACTCTACAGGAATGGTAGTTTAAGAACACGGTCCCCAATAGAAAGTTGAAACCCTTGCCAGCACGTTACTTGGTATTGGGGCATCCAGCATAGGAATTCCCAAATTGATGAAGCTTATCCCCATCCGAAGCAAAGACCAGGTGCAGTTTTGACTCTTATTAAGTTAATTTGGGTCATGTGTCCAAACAAGGAATTATGCACTAAGATCAGATTCATGATGAACGGCCGAGCTGCAGATTTGCCCTTCACGATGGATTCACAAACACAATACACACTGAACATCTACTTAGCATGAATTTGTCAGCATCTCAGGCTTTGAAAAATGTCCCCACGCTAGAATATGTCTAATTCCCCACCCTCCGTCCATCTCTCACAAGTTCCAGTTTTTTGACTCGCAGAGGTCCAGTCTGCTAGCAATACGATTCCACGACTTAATTCGCACGAAAAATTTAGCACAATCTAGCACGTCGGCAGCTCAGCTGCGTCCCAAAATTCGCCTACACGGAGATCCCAGTTCACCGGCCCAGATCGAGATCGAACACGAGAACCAACACGACGAAACCGCACTTTAGGCTCCTCCGGGCGGAGAAGAGGAAGAGAGAGTGCGCGTACCTTGACCGCGACGGTGGGGTGCGAGGTGGGGTGGGACTCGTACATGATGGCGTAGTCGGCGAGCACCACGACGTTGGGCTGGATCTCCTCGGAGACGCACTTGGTTCCCGAAGGCGGCAGCTCGAGCCACACCGCCTCCGCCCCGGGCGGCGGCAGCAGCAGCAGGACCGCCGCCACCAGCACCGCCGGGAAGGTCCGCGCCGCCATCCGCCCCGGCCGATCTGGGGGGCGGGCGTCTCCCCGGTCGCGGTGGAGTCGTGGGAGCTGGGACTTGCGCGACGCGGGCACGAGCGAGCAATGGCGTGCGGTGCGGGGGGTACTGGGGTAGATTAGGGGGAGGTTTTCGGGGAATTTAGTTTTGTGGTTTTCGGTGGGGGCGCACCGTACAGACGAAGAAATTCCCTCCGCACGCCGCGTGACCCTGGCGGTGGGCCCCCGGGGGTCATGGCGACAGAGAAGAGCGCTTGGCTTCGGCCCTCCTCCTCGTGGGTTTGAGGGTGGTTTACTCAAAGTGCTTTGGGCCAGATTACGCGTAACGGAATTGGGCTGTGTTGGCCCGGAAGAGAACTTTGTGAAGACGACAAAAGTTGTATGATATGGGCCTTTATGGGCTATCGTGCTTCAAGCCATCCTCTAGATTTTTTTTCCTCAAAAGAAAACAAAAGCCCATCTTCAAGATACGAGAGGAGAGAACTGGACAACCATCCGATCACCATCGTCGTTCTCACGAGAAGAGCCATTGCCCGTTGCCCATTGGCCCCTCGCTCGGTCGGTTCCTCCTCAAAAAATGAAGAGCCAGATAAACCAAAAAAAAAGCCCGGAAAACGAAATGAAAAGGCCGTGCACACGTACGTCCAAAGACGACGAAGGTGATGCGGCGGCGCGGGCGAGCCAGGAGTACGTGCCGAGCGTGACTACCTCGACTCGTCGAGCCATGCATGCATGCATGCGGATGCGGCGGCACGTCAGATCGAGTGGCCCCTTTCCGTCAGCGATATTTGGCGAACGTAGCAAGTAGCAAGGCCACACGTGACACGTTAGGATTAAGCAGCCTTTTATTTTAGGTCGTGTGATCCAGCCGCCCGGGCACGCTTTGCTCTAACTTTTATTTGCCAAGAACAAAATAATGGGCCGAGAACGATGGCTGTTCCTGTTAGTTCGTGGATTGCGACCAGAAAGTTGTAGTAAAGAAATGCCCCTTTTTTCAGTTAAAGAATGATGAGAGTACCCCTGGGACCTAGATGATGCTTATTTCTCTGCAAATCTTTCGCTAGTGAAGTTTGGGAGAGCTAGTGAGTCTTTCTATTGATAGATCGAATGGGTGGATGAATTTACATTACTCATCAATCCTAGCAATGGCATTGTTCTTTTTTTTTTGTTATTTTCTTGATTTGGCGCAAGGACCATGTATCTCGCTCTCTTATCGGTAGTAGAGGAGAGTCAAACACTGGAATCGAAGGTCCCAAGGGAGAGCACATCTCTTTCGTTTTATGATGTTCAAGGATGGAGTTAATTTCCAATGTAACATGAGGATGTAATACGGGGGCGATAGTAGAACCAAATAGTTCATTCATGCAAGAAAACTGCAAAACCATACCATTTATAAAGCCAAAAGTAAGCATGAAACACAATATAAGAGTAAGCCCCTAGTACGACTAGATAGTTTAATATATTATTTTCCATCATAATTTTATTGGATATAATATAGCTTTGTCATAATTTATATTTTCGATTTATAATTTCATTTCATGTTCAAAATAATCCAATATGGTTTAACATTACACCTATATTATATATGCCTACAACATCACCCATTTGACCACTTGTCACCTTACCTGTGTCATAGCCTGATGGTCAATTAGTTCACTCATTAGACACCATCACTTAATAGATTTTTAATTATTCTTCATAGCCTCACTTAATGGGTTGATTGAAGAATGGCCTTAACAGCACATCTATTGGTCGTGCATAAATAATTCATGAGTTATCATCGCCAGATACGATCACCATTGAGCAGACAACTATGATAGTTGCTCTATGCGTGACTCCAAAGTGAGCATAATATTAATAAAACCTACCAGGCGAGTATAGTCATGTATATCACAATTCACACAAAGAACAACTAGCTCTTTGCTTCCGTTATGTTGGTAAATCGGGAAGGCCATGTGAGCATTTTCTTGGAGTTGTTCATGTAGATGATACTACCTCTTTGTCACTTAAGAAAAGTAATTGAGACATTACTTGGTAGTCATGGCTTTACAATAATCCAAATTCATGGTCAATGTTATGATGGAGCTAGCAATATGAAAGAAGAGATTAAAGGGCTCAAAACATTCACCTTCTGCTTATAGTGTCCATTATTTTGCAGATCAACTCCAGCTTGTTATTATTGCTGTTGTAAGGGAAATAATGCTTATGTATGATTTTTTGATAAAGTATCTATGATGCTGAATATTGTTAGGGTTTCTTGTAAGCGCCATGGCATTCTTCGAGATAAGATAGATATCTACCTATGCCCGGTGACACAAGCTGGGGATCTCATTACATAATTGTTGTGAACATTATAGCTATGTGTCCCATAATCTATGATGTGCTCATCACCCTTGGACAAGATAATACACAAAAGAGTGTTAGGCTGAAACTACATACTATGTTGGAACATCTGAGTCATTTGACTTTACTTTTAATGCACACTTAATGCTTATTAGCCTTAGATGCACAAATTGTTGGCGAAACAAGAAGAAACGTTGTAATCTTCTTTGAATTATCATGTAAGCTTCTACAGAACTATCTATATTGTTCAAATTTAATGGTTGAATTTATAATACTATCAGACTTTTTACTAATTTGTTATTTTGATTATACTGAATTGTATTTTGAACGATTGGTCCAACATACTCTAAGTTCAAATTCTAGCTCCGCCACTAATTGCAACACATGCGCATCATCATCGGCGGTGGGCACATACTTGCTTGCTACTGGCCTCGCATGATGTACTCGCTAACGGCCTCACATGATGTACACACCAACTTTCATCTTTCCTTTTCAGTAAATAGAACAAGAGCCTCTCGGTGATCAACTTATCAGATAAAGAGATCCTTCAATTGCTTATGATTTTAAATTTACTTATTATAATTTGTTCAAGAATTGGAGATTACTTGGAATATATATTTTTATGTCGTGTGTTTTATTTTCAAGTATTGTGACCACATTTAAAACCTATAAATTCCAAAACATACCCAACTGCTTGCGCAAGCACATATTCAAAAGGCAAATGTTTGATATATTCATTGTGTGCACAAGAATAAAACAACATTGAATAGGTTTCTCGACTCCTCTATTCCTCAATTGGTCAATAGTCACTAGCTTACTAATAGGGTGGCAAAAGCTATAGGAACATACGTATTTTTTAGAGGTACGTAAAGTTTCTAGACATAAGATATGAGATCGTTGTCCTCTCTATAGTTAATATCATACATACAATGATTGAGAAGTGTACCCTCCTTATTTTCATATTACAATATGACGAGGTTCCCTTATTATATTGATCAGCTGCCTCTAGAGATATTTTGAAGTGCTTACAGAACAGGAAGCGTCCGACTCCGACCACTCCGGATCGGAAATGCAAATCTTGTTGTGTCAAAAATCTCGAGCCGGAAAGCTTCTTGCGCCGTCCCATTATTTGTCCCCAATTATTCTGGGCTGAGAGTGATCAATACGACAGTCCAGCGAGGTGACCAAAAGCTACCAGCTTTGATGCATTCAGCCTATCACATGCTCTACGGTTCCATCAGAGCGAGGGAGACAACAGACAACGCCATTTTGTCCCATCCATGACCATGAGCGAGGTAAGTAAGTAAGTAAACAAGCGACGGGATGGAGCAAGCCGATCGAATGGTTCGATCAGTGTCATCGGGCACTAAGCTAAAGCCATGAATTATGGGCGTCGGAAAGCGGCAGCAGCAAAGCTACCTGACGGCGACGTACGTACGGCTGTTTCGATCGTTGCAGATTCAAAGGGGAGGGCAGCGCCCGCTTTCGGATGTACGATCGGATTCCGGATGGAACTGCTCGGCGTCAGAAATCAAATCGACTGACGAGATCGATCGATCGAATCAAATGCAGACAGTGCAGGCTCCAACAATTTTCTTTGATTTCTCGAACACGAATTAAACAAGCTTTATATTAATTAGTGGTGGTGGCAGAACAAATCAAAGGCAAAAGCTGATGCGGATCAGGTCAAACGGAAGCGGTTAATGCAGAATGGTAGTTGATGTAGTCCCGTCTCTACGAGAGCAGAGCAATCGAAAGGGCAAGCAGGACACTCGTTGAGAATTACAGCCACTGACAGTGCGTGCACGCACTACTGGTGTGCGGTGTAATGGGAGGAGCTCGACCGGCCGGGTTGTCAGTAGGCGCACTTGGCCACGGGCGGCGTCTCGACGTCGGCGGCGAGCGCGCGCTTGCCGTCGGCGGCGGGGGCCGGGGTCGTCGTGGGCAGCTCGGCGACGGCGGCGGCGCCGGGCTTGCCGTGGTGGTCCTTGCTCTTGCCCCAGATGAGGGAGTAGAGACCCACCACTATGATCGCGGCCCCAATCACGCTGCAAACCACAAAGGCCGGGAGAATGGGATCGATCAGCTGAGTGCTCAGCAACTAGTCACCGATGATCAGTGAACCTCGGCTGATTTAATTTATTGGCGATTAATGCCTACTAATTAGTTGCTTTTATTTATTACCTTCCCATGGTGGTTTCTTCTTTTAGAATGGTGGAGCCCAGGAACGTGGTGATGATCATGCAGAGGGGCTGGAACGCCGTCACGAACACCGGGCCGCGCACCTGCGTCACGATCCCCTGCACGTAGAAGGCCACGCCGGAGCACACGATCCCCTGGAACAACGATGGCGGGTTAGCTGAAGGTTAGCGAAGGCAAAAGAAATTGTAGGTGCTAATGGCGATGGATGGTTCTGGTTGGGCTCGATCATTACGGAGTAGACGACGGTGAAGAGGCGGGTGTCGAAGCCGATGGCCCAGACGCTCATGTCGCCGCGCTCCGCCACGAGCGCCACCGCGCCGCTCATCAGCGTGCCCAGCCCGCAGATGAGCGCCGCCAGCGACATCTCCGCCGGGTAGCTCTGCAGCGTGTTCGACTGCACGGCCAACGCAAAGTTGTATTAGAGCCGTGATGTCGCTCGCCCGGTGCTTAGCTACGCAGCAATGTCGCCGCGTCGTGCTCGTACCTGGAGGATGAAGAAGCCGGCCCAGGTGACGCAGCTGCCGATGACCATGGCGACGCCGTTGAGCCAGCTGGCGCTGCTCTGGCTCGCCGCGGCGGCCGCGGCGGCGTGGTGGTGGCCCCTGGTCCACGGGAACTGCACCACAGGGCCGTGGTAGAGGACCATGAGCACGGCGCCGGCGACGGTGCAGACCGTGCCGAAGATCTTGGCCTGGCTGTGGAGGCTCCGCAGCCTGAGCTTCTCCATCCTGAGGAGCAGCGCCATGATGAAGGTGACGGCCGGGAGGATGTTGACGAGCGCGGAGGCGAAGCCCGCCGAGGTCAGCTTCGCGCCCAGGTAGTACATGTTCTGGTCCAGCACGGGCCTGAAGAAAAAAAAAATCAGGTCAATGCATGCAGGTCAGTACTTGGAGCATGCAGGTTGCAAGAACAAAACCATGGATGGCATGGCAGCCGGCACGTACTCGAGCAGGACGAGCCCCATGACCTTGAGGAAGATGAGCGGCGTCATCCTGGGCCTCACTCCCCTGCAGCGGCGAAACCACCATCGATCAGCAACGACATTACGAGGAAGGTTCGGCAGTTAGCGACGGAGCCACCGTCCATGCCGTTACCTCTCGAAGAGGAGGGCGAAGGGGGCCATGAGGAGGGTGGCGACGAGGTTGCGGTAGACGACGAGGACGAAGTGGCTCATGCCGCGGCGGAGGGAGGCGACGGAGACGATGTACATCCCGGAGAACCCCACCTGCAGCAGCACCATGTACAGGTACGGCTTCACCTCGTTCAGGACCTTGCCCACGCCCATGGCGGATGCCTCTGGTTATACCACTAGCTATACAGCTCGAGGCAGCTAGGCGGCTGCAGTGGCCAGGAGGAGGCTAGATCGAGCTAGCTAGCCCTCGCTCACCTGAAGAGGCTGCTCTGCTCTGTCTGCGGCGAGGAAGAGAGCTCGCGGAGCCGCCCAATTTATAGCACGCGCGCGAGGGGGGCACACGTCTGGTCAACGTCGCCGCATGCACGGGTGGGCCGCGTGACGTCACGAGAGTGCAGTCGCCGCGTACCCCTGCACTCTTCCAAAGCCGCCATTTCCTGCAGCTGCAGAACTCAAGATGAGGCGCATAACATATTACTTTAATTTTGCTTCGGGCATGCACCGGTATGTAAACAGGTCTCTCACCGCTAGGGTGTGTTATAGTTCCACCTTAAATACGTACGTACACTTACACCGCAGCAGGCACCGTATATATAGACTACGATCCATCTCGTGCATCTTAAGATTGATGAAGACGGGTCGCTATCGATGGATCCGAGTCACTCGTGCACCCAAGGATCCAATTACATTCTATCGCGGTGGTAGCTAGATTCTATGTGTTTTTTATATTCGAAGTCGAGGAACACCGTGTGTGCATATGCATCCACTGCCCCTCCCCCTGGCTCCGGGGAAAGCTGTCCCTGTCGGTGTTACCTGCTGTCCCTGTGCCGGCAGCAATGGAGGAGGTGTAAGGTAGTGTCAATCTTTCAAGCTATGCACCGTAGGAACACAAAGGATCTTTGCGCATTGAGCGTGTGTCACACTGCTCCTCAACGAGCTGGTACGGCCAGATTAGTGTGAGATGTGTTGGATTCGAATCTCCTTTTCTTTCTCTTTAGCGACGACGGTGAATCGTGAAGCGTCAATCCGTGGCGGATTCTTGATGGCTATCCCTCTCTTGAGAGCATTTATTCGCAGCCATGATGTCCCTTCTCTTCAGCATGCATGCACAAAAATCTCGCTATGTGACTGCTAGCACCAGGTCAAGTCCTAAATAACTCGAGTATAATAGGTGAATATGATTTTAATAAAAAATTGCTTACATTATTGTGTCTATTTTAGTTTGTACTTCCTGATGGGGATCCCAATCAACCCAGGGAACTTGCAACCAAGCAAAATAGGAATTATGTGAGCTCAAGAACCACTTCTATATTCATCACAGCACCGTGAGGGTACAAACTTTGGTTCTTCATTCAGGTCACTCTTTTTTGTGCACCTATCGTCTCTTCCTTGTTACCAAAGGTGGAAAAAAGATAGAGAGAAAGAGTTTGCCCAACTCTTCCTTCCCAAAGATGGAGAGCAATGGCTAGGTTACTTGCCGCATAGCGCAACCTGAAATGTAGATGAATCCTGGATGAAAGTTGATGAAAGGAAGAGGAAAAAGTAACAACATGAGGAAGGAGACTGAGGGAAAAGATGGAGAAGTAGATGAGCAAGTTAATCAAAGTGTGGCTAACAAGTTCGTAACCACGAGTATGACAAAGCCGTTCGGAAAACTGACGAGTCCATGCATGCATCACACGTGGGCTAGAGCTAGACTAACACAATTAAAATGTGCCTTGTCATTGTTGTGGAGTGTGTGAAGAACCACAATAGCCTCTGCTTGTTTCACCTTTACAACAGCTGAAACAAACAGTTCATTTTTTCTCTCATATTCCACAATCAACAAATAATCCACTCTTTACAGGGTTTTTTCCTTCAGTTTTTGATCCCACAAGCAACGATCCTACTCACCTAGAATCTAAGCCGCAGGTCTTGTTTGTTTCAGCTTGCACAATCTCAGATCAATTCCACAATCCATAATCTGCCTTTTCTAATCTCTAGTTAAAACCAACATGCCATAATAAGCTTAGAAAAAAGCTACATACCCCCAATAAGTAGTAAAACCAAACCAGAAACGATCACCGACTTATCTAGCTATTCAGAGAAAGAAAAAGCATGGTAAATGCTCCTACTTTCAGAATAGTGCAGTTTATTCCAGATCAAGAAACGGCGAGCACACACTTGTCTTTTCTCTCCTACGCGCACAACAATACCACAGACACAGCCTTTTCTAGTCCTGCAAGCATGCAGACCCCGGCGCACCGCAGAGGCGTCCATCTGCCGAAAGCAGAACGGAAGCATATCTCCCCATCTTTTCCTTTTCCGATCCAGCTTTAGGCGCGCATCCGGCCAAAGAGACGGGCAGTTTGCTCGTGCCTTTCACGAGACCAGGCAGGCAACGCGAGCAAGCAAACCGCTCACCTAACAAACAATTATGCAGCGGCTAGTGCTTGCTGATGAGTCCCTGCTGCCATGGTGCGCTCCTCCGAGGATTGCATGATCCGGAGCCTGAACCCTTCTGTATGCTCGTCGATCGACCGGCCTCCTCCGGCTGCACTGGAATCGGATCGAAACCGGCCTCTGCGTGTGATGCGTTCGTGAAGTATTGTAACTGTTGACCTCCAGAAAGATCCCGGCCTGATTGGCGAGGGCAAAGGCAACGTGAACTCGACACAGATTGACGATGAGGTGTAAGCAACGAGCACGAGAGAAAGCTGACCGTCGAGAAGCGGCTTGAACGTTCTGACGAGCTGCTGCTGTCCTGCATGCTCTGAGTTTATCCCCATCTCGCAGCTTCAATCCTCTGATCCGATGCTCGTCAGGCACGCGCAGCTGATAGGCGCCGTCCGGCATGCCAACGGCAAAGGCGAATCGTGGCGTGTTCTCGCTCGCAAGCCGTTGTCGATTGGTGCTGGGCTGCGCAGGTCAATCGCGCGCTTCTCTGGTTCGTCCGAAAAAAAAAGTTTCGCTTCTCTGGTCGTGTCGTGAATCTGTGCGGTTGATGATGGATTAGGAACTGATGCTGATGGGAGTAAGCTTTTGCGTTGGAATCGTGTGATTATTCTTGCAGGTAGCTCGATCGACATGTTGGTAGTTAACTGGCCAGCCACAGACCCACAGTACTGTCGCTAGTGCAGCCCAGCCGAACATTCTTTTGCCACGAAACCGTCTGATAAGCTTGCATACAGCGTACTAATTATATGCGCCATCAGTGCACATCTTTAGAAAATGAAGTAGGGTTGTGGAGGAAGATTATGATGGCTTGTGGATAATCCTGGCATCTGCTCAAATCAAATGGCTCGAGATAAACTGAAGAGCAATAGCTACTCGTTTTGTTGGTGGTGCCTTGTTGTGGTAGTAGTTTCGTTGTCGCCTCCGAGAGTTTTGTTTTTTATTTTGTTTTGCTTTGTCGTTGTAAGTTGCTTCTTATAGGACAGATTCAAATAAACAGACCCGGATCCAGAATGTGTCCTAACGGCAGGGAGCTTGAGTAGCCTCTCCGTCCACCAGTAATTCCAGGGCCTCGCTTGAGTACTGCTTCCTCTACTTCCTCCGTTTCAAATTACAATTCATTTTAATTTTCTTAGATACATAGTTTTTGCTATATATCTAAACATAGTATACATCTAAATACATAGCAAAATATTTATTTCTAGAAAAACCAAAATGAATTGTAATTTAAGACAGATGTAGCATCTTATCGCTTACTGAACTCTTGTTGGATCGGAGCTTTATTAAAAAAACCCCAAAAAATCAGAGACGATAAGGCCTGGATAAACTACATCACCTGGCATACTGACTTTTTTAGCGCCGAATAGTGGTTGATGATATGATGGTTCAGCTACAAATATGTATTTCCAAAAATAGTTAGCATTTTGCAGCCCATACCATTGGGTCCTAACGTGCCGACCCAATCGTGACGTTTCCACCATCTTCTGCGTCCCCGGGAACAAAAAGCATGGGCAGTGTGGGCACACTGTCCACTGATGAGCCAGTGATGCTGCAGCCCCATGGACCGGATCAACAATCCAGGTGACTTGTCAAAATTTTTACTAGAAACCATAGCAGCTCAGAGATTTCAGACAGGGCCGTGCTTTTGGCACATCTGCTGTCAACGTGCATGGTCAGTGCAGGGTGTGTAGAAGTGACTGCTGATGGGCAGGCGCACGAACGGTGTGGTTGAGACGCTGATGGCGAACAATGCATGACTCCTCAGAAGTACACTCACAAACCGGACTAGTGGATGTGCTAATGGCGAGCAGCGCGTGGCTGCGTCGTTGGCCATGATTGGAACTCGCACACGAAGTGTACAGTGCAGGCCACCGAAACCCCGTTCGTCCTGATGGAGAATGAGGTTGAGGGGGCCGACATCCCCTTCGTTCCTGTGCCCTTGAGAAGGACCGAGGATTCGAATCTGGGTGGGCTGGCTCGCCAACTGAACACTTGTGCCGCTGCCACTAGAGCAGAGGGTGTCCTCGATCCATTTGTCCTGGTCACGCATACAGATCGAACATTTGTGAGGACGTGAAGGTGCAAGTTGACCACTGCTGGGTTTGTTGTGGCCATGCATGAAACCAAAGGGATCGTGTCATGGAAGCCTGTATGTGCTTGGAGAAGTTTCTCTGCTTGGCGTGATGGCGTCGGCGACTAACTGAACATACATGCATGATCTCTATCAGATTCTGTCCAGCCGATCGCTGAATATAAGTGTACCCTTACTTGATAAGACCCTTGATTTATAACTCACTGAAACTCAACTGTGCCACATACCTCAATCACTTCGAATTTACAAGTATTTGGGATGTCTTGTGCTTATTGTTAAGCTTTTGTTTGTTGGTGGAACCTGAAATTTATATTCGAAAACAAAAATATACCATGTTTTCCGATACAATTTGGAAAAACTGATCATATATAGAGCCAATCTTACTAGTTTCAAACTGTAATGGTCAAACTAGACACATGGGTGTCGTGTGATATCAAAACAAAAGGAACGGTGTGTGCAGTATCAAAATGTATGAATCAACGTAACCAACATTTCCAAACCAAAACACAGTTAGGAAAGACCCTCGCTATTCTGTAAAGTCAACATGGGTGAGATTTTAGAGCAAGAGAATTGCTGCTGCTGTTAAGACTGGTAACATCGGGTTACTTTCATTCAGTAGTAACATTATTTAATCATGATTGACACCCGGCATGCCCTGACTTGTTGGGGGCATTCAGTTTGCAGAAAGCCAGAATCTCATCAAAAGAATCAGGGCATATATTTCATCAATTGTCATTCAAGCTTGCACTGAGTTTCCACAGTCGCATGCTGTGGATTACCTGAAAGAGATTCAGTTCACCTGCAGTGGTCAGTGGATTACCTGAAAAGAGGGGGATAACAATTTTCATCTCGCTTTGTTAAAAAAAAACATCTCATAAGCAAAGCAAAATAAATACAAACAGACAACAATGCAAAAAAAAATGATAACCTGAAATAATGTAGGATTAATACATTTTGTAAGTGACGCTGTTGCCCTTTTGAGAAACATGGCAAGATAAATTGCTGCTGAAGATATCAGAAATATTTACTTGAACAGAACAAGCATCCATGTCAGAATGGTTCATCATTGAACGCCAGAAGTAGAGAACCCAGTGCTAGCGGCTCAAACTTTATGTGGGCACATATTAACATGCGATACCCCAATACAAAATGCTAATCTACTGTCGTAATCAAATAAACATGCCATGCTAGATGTCCTGAACCCAGGTAACCAATTAAAATATATGAGTGTTATTGGTATGAGAACCATGACGGTTTGGTACATCATAGTATCATCCTCCTACAAATTTTACTCAGATGACACAAATCATTATTTTTTTTTGGTACATCATGGTATCATCATCCTATAAATTTTACTCGCATGACGCAAACCCTTGTTCTTTATAATAAGTACTATATGCTCATGACTATGAGGGATGAGGCGGTAATGCACCACATCACATCCCATTCCTCAAACCAAACACCCCATAGACTTATTAAAGAAAACAAAAACAGAAACATTATGTGAACAGATCAATAAAAGATGATGAAACTGGAAAACGAATCTTATCATCACTGAGCTAGTTTCAAATACAAGCAACAAATTACAAATGCTCTAGTCTTTGTCAATGGAGGAAGATGTGGATTAGAAATTTAAATCTAACCCCCAAAGAAACTCATCCAGTGCAGACTCCAATTAAACTACTTAAATCATACCAGTAATCATCTTGGTTGCAAACATATGGCAATCTTTGCAGTATGTCGATTAACTATATCCATTATGACATGAACACAGTTCCACAACTACAGGTTCTGCTCTGCTTTCCAGGTACTATCATTCTCTCATTCTTGCTGTTGCTGCCTTAGGTGCACTAATGACTCTTGGTGCCCACGTCAGAGTCCATTGGATCAACCCCTGGCACTGCACCACCAGCATCCATGGGAGCAACTGCTGCCTCCTCTCCTGACACTACCCCTGGCATTTCACCTCCAGCATCCATGGGAGCAATTGCTGCCTCCTCTCCTGACACTACCATTGGCACTGCACCTCCAGCATCCATGGGAGCAATTTCTGCCTCTTCTCCAGACACTAGCACACATCCAGCATTTGCAGGCCGAGCATCCATCTCCTCAACCAAAAGTACACCTTGAGTTTCTGTTTTCTTCCTTGATGCCAGATCCTCACCCTTTTCAGGCCTCCCTTCAGTCAAGTCCCTAGATACCTCTACTGCAGTTTCCACAGACACAGTTTCAAAAGGCCTGACCTTTCTTGGCCTTCCAGGCCCTCTTTTGATCCCCGTCGATGCAGTAAGCCCGGTTTCTGTAGACCTCCCTGCTGATGGATTCTCCTTTCTTGGCCTTCCAGGCCCTCTCTTGATCCCCATCGATGCAGTAAGCCCGGTTTCTGTAGACCTCCCTGCTGTTGGATTCTCCTTTCTTGGCCTCCCCCGCCCCCTCTTGACCACCAATGTAGCATCTCCTGTTTCAGCAGTTTCAGTTTCCAATGGCCTCTTTCTAGGTCGCCCGCGACCTCTCTTCTCCGTCAAAGAAGTGCCAAAGGGTTGCAAACTCATAGCTTCAACTTCATTTTGCACAGTCTCAGCTTGGCTCGCAGCTTGTGCTAATAGTGGCAGCGCTTCATGTCGACCCTCAGCCATCTGTGCAGCTTTCAATTGCCCACTTTCCAATGTCTTCTCCTTTCTTGGTCTTCCAGGCCTTCTCTTAGTCAATGGAGCATCTGCAGATTGCACAGCTTCAGGTTGCATCTTCTCCTTAGGAGGACGGCCACGCTTTCTCTTCCCAGCAACCACAACCTTAGGAGGGCGCCCTCGTCCCCTCTTTGCACCAACTACACTGTCACTACTCACAGATACTACTCCCAGCAGCGGCGAAGCAACAGGGTAGGAATTCTTGCGCGGGCGTCCACGCCCCCGCTTGACCCCATATGGAGGGGGCTGAACAATCGCTCTCGGCAGCAGCAAAGAAGAGGAAACTACCATGGCAAGGGCGTTCTTCCGTGGGCGTCCACGCCCCCGCTTGACCCCAGATGGAGTTGGTGCAGCAGTTGCTCCTGGCAGCGGCGAAGTAGAGGAAGCCACCAGGACAAAAGCGTTCTTCCGTGGGCGTCCACGCCCACTCTTGATCCCAGATGGAGGCGGCAGAGCAATCGCTCCCGGCAGCGGCAAAGCAGAGGAAGACACCGGCACAATGGCATTCTTCCGTGGGCGTCCACGACCCCGCTTGACCCCAGATGGAGGCAGCGGAGCAGTCGGTCCCGGCAGCGGCGAAGCAAAGGAAGCCACCGGGACAAGGGCGTTCTTCCGTGGGCGTCCACGCCCCCGCTTGGCTCCAGATGGAGGCGGAGCAGCAATGGCTCCCAGCAGCGGCGAAGCAGAGAAAGCCACCGGGACAAGGGCGTTCTTGCGTGGGCGTCCACGCCCCCGTTTGACCCCAGATGAGGACGGCGCAGCAATTGCTCCCAGCAGTGTGAAAGCAGATGAAGCCACCGGGACAAGAGCGTTCTTCCGGGGGCGTCCAGGCCCTCGCTTGGGCCCCTGAAGGTTCGGAATCGGAGCGGAGGTAGCTAAATCTGCGTTCTTGCGAGGCCGCCCCCGGCCACGCTTCTGCTTGGGCGGGCGGCCGGGGCTCCGCCGCGGCTGCGGAGGGGGAGCTTCGGTGGAGAGGAAGTAGTTGCCGGAGACGAGGCGAAGCTGGCCCTGGGACCTGAGGCGGCGGAGGTGGACGGAGAGGAGCGCCTCGTGGCTAGAGTGGAGGCCGGAGAAGTGGTCGGCGATGTACTTGGCGATGGCGCGGCGGCTCGAGCCGCCCGGGTCCCGCAGCTCCGTCAGCGCCTGCACGACCATCTGCGCGCGCATCCAGCCCAATCCATCGATCGAGATGCAGCAGCAAGAAGTCAATTTTCAATCCGATGAACAAGTAGACGGGGGAGCGGCTAGGACGGAAGCAGAGGAAAAGGAAGCTTGCCTCCTTGTACGTCGGGTGGGGGCGGCCGGCAGAGGGCGCCGCCGACGAGGGCGACGCGACGGCGACCACCATTCCGCCTTGCCACCGCTTGCTGGTTGCAGCTGCAGTTTCGTCTCCTGTTTTTCCCCCACCGGGGTATCCCTACTGGGTGGAGATGGGGGGAGCGGTGCGGCGTGGGTGATGTGAGAGCGAGACAGGCGCAGGCGAAGCCACCGATGGCGACCAGGTCCAGGTGACCCTTCATCGGACGGCTCATGCTGGTGGTGCCGTGATGGGAGGTGGATCGCTGACGTTGCACACGGTCGAAAAGGAGGGCTGCTCGGGAGTTACTTGTCCTGTTGTCCGGCTGTATTTGCATCATCATTTATCATAAATCAAAAATTTTGGTGTGGATTTTAGATGATCGAGGACCCGTTTCGAAAGAAAAGACTAAATGACACTTGAGTATTTCAAAAAACTATATAACAGTAGCATCTTAGAAGACTTCTATAATTAGTTTTATCATGCTAGTGCCCAGTAAAATCATCTTTTTAAAAAAAGTTTGATAAAGTTTGAGTTACAATGTTTTTTTCTTTAAAATGTCGTGGGGGGTGGGAGGTGGATCGATGATGTTGCACACGGTCAAAAAGAAACAGGGGCTACTTTATGTTTATTTCTCTAGTTGTATTTGTATTAAATATTTGGTGTGAATTTAAGGCGAAATGGTCAAATATATCCCTCAACTTTGTCCCAATGATCACTTTAGTCCCTGAAGTGTCAAATCGTCCATCCAAGTCCTTGAAGTTTTATTGTTGGGTCAAAATGATCCCTGATGTGGCACGCAAATGTTCATGCCATGTCAGCTATGAGCATCCCTGGATGAGTTAGCGTGTTGGCATTGTCTCATTCACCTCTTGTTTAGTGAACTTGATGTGAACTCAATAGATTATGAGATGCCTACCATTTTATGAGGCTACTTAAGAAGAAACGGGCATCATACTAATTCATATTATGTATTATTAATTTTTTTATATGATATATCATTATATATTTTCTTCCAATCTCAAATATATTTGATGAACAATAATATGATGTGTTAGCCTTCATATCTAAGGTCTCAGCAAATGAAGATCGAATTGCATTTTATCAATTTTATATATAGCTACAATAGTCGTATGGAAAATAAAATAAGGTATAGAAAAGACCATTCCTATATGCTAACTAATCCATGAGCACTCAATGCTGACGTGGCAAGAACATGTGGCATGATATGTCAACTTAGGGTGTGTTCGTTTCGCATCAGAGGGGTATAAAACATACATCTATAAATTAGAGGTATAAACATTTTAGAGGTATATTAGTGGGGTGTTCGTTACGGCCTCTAAAAGTGTTAGCGCCAGCTACTGGGTGTCACCTCACCAGGAAAATGTCCACGACAGCGAGAGGAGAGGGAGACCGGGAGCGGGGCGGCGGCGGGGGAGGGGCGGCGGGGGAGGGGCGGCGGCGGCGCGGGGGGCTGGGGGGGAGAGAGGGGGCGGCGGGCGGCGGGAGGAGCAGGGCGGCGCGGGGGGAGCAGGGCGGCGGGAGGAGCAGGGCGCGGGGGGAGCAGGGCGGCGGGAGGCGGGAGGAGCAGGGCGGCGGGAGGAGCAGGGCGGCGGGAGGCGGGAGGAGCAGGGCGGCGGGAGGCGGGAGGCGGGAGCAGCAGGGCGGCGCGCGGCGGGAGGAGCAGGGCGGCGGGAGGAGCAGGGCGCGGGGGGAGCAGGGCGGCGGCGCGGCGGCGCGGGGGGAGCAGGGCGGCGGGAGGAGCAGGGCGGCGGGAGGAGCAGCAGGGCGGCGCGCGGCGGGAGGAGCAGGGCCGCGCGGGGGAGGAGCAGGGCCACGCGCGCACGCGGGGGAAGGAGCAGGGCCGCGCGGGGGAAGGAGCAGGGCGGCGTGCGGGGGAGGAGCAGGGCGGCGCGCGGCGGGAGGGGCAGGCGGCGGCGCGCGGGGCGAGGAGCAGGGCGGATTAGAGGGCGTTAGAGCCCTCGCGGTATCTAAAATTTCTCGGGCTCTAATCGCTACAGTACTCGCGGAGTAGAGGGCCGTTCGGTACCAATCCTCTAAAGTTTAGAGGATTTGGCCTTTAGAGGCCGGTACCGAACGCACCCTTAGGGATCATTTTGACCCAGCAAGGAATCTTAAAAGACTTGGATGACTTATTTGATACTTCAGGGACTAACTTAAACCTTGGAGCAAAGTTTAAGGATGAGTTTGACTATTTTGCCTGAATTTAACAACTGGATTGATCAAGAACATGTTCCGAAAGAAAAAGGCTAAATAACACTTGATTATTTTGAAAACTTTAGGATAAAGACCTTTCTAGCTGCATTTACAATTAGTTGTATCATACAACGTGTATTGCAATTTATGTTATAGTCGTCTTCTTCGTGGTAAAGGTTACAGTTTTTTTGTTTAAGATGTGGTGCAGGCTTAGAGAAAAAGTCACATGTGAGCATGTGACAGCTTGATCACCAAAACTTCTATATTGAAAAAACATGCACCTGATTCTTTAAGTAAAACTTGCTGTTGCTTCAGCGTGTTGACAAGTTGAATTGGATCAGATTGCTTCAAGCTCAAATGCTACTCAGAAGCTATCACACGCTAACTGATTGGTGGCGTGCAATTCTGCCAGGCACGGTCAGTGCCAATCGACCAAATCATACATCTATGGCCAGTCAGAATCAGGTAATCTACGCAGTAAAATATCGGGTCAAGATAGCAACATATCAAGAAGAGAAACTTAACTACTGGATTCTATACTTAAAACACGGTATCATCGCAATAATACTTGGCGAATGATTTACAGAAATGCAGCATCAGTCTGAAAGCTCTCTCATCATCGACCAAGCTTTCTTTGCAGAAGATTAGCAAACAGAAATTTAGCTAAGTGACTTAGACAATCATTGAATGGTTCGACAACTAGACATAAATTGACACAACTGATTCGTGCAAACCCCTACAGCACCTCACACCGGTTAGGTCTTCAGTCAGCAACCAAGAGGTCGGGTTGATCAGCCTACAAAATAACACCACACCTATGTATCCAGCTATGTACTCCACCAACCGCACCTGCAAAAGAAATTTAGCTTTAGTAGCAGAAAAGCAGTTTTATTACAATCAGAACTATGCAAATATTCCAATGTCGTAACCGGTCATCCGAATGGAAGTTTTCAAATACTCCCTCCGTCCCAAATTATTAGTCGTTTTAGCTTTTCTAGGTACATAGTTTTTGCTATGCATCTAGATATACGTTATGCCTAAATGCATAGCAAAATCTATGAATGTAGAAAAGCCAAACGAAGTAGTTGTTTTCACCACAGTAGGTAAGAAACACAATATCACTATTGAGAAGAGGATAAATAATAAAATGATCTAAAAATATCTTAATGAGGCTATTAAAATATAATAAAGTCACAACTAAGAGCACTTCAGGTACAGTACTTCCATATATAATGCTTTGTCAATACTTGCAATATGCGATGTCAAAATGATGTAGCATGTGCAAGAAACAACTTTTGTTTTTACTAAGCTTTGTTTGACACGTGATTGTCATTAATGGTATGGTCTCTGGAAAATTTATACAAGTAAATTACTGCAAGAAAGGGTATCTAACAAGTAACTGCCCTCTTTTCGTTACAGAGGCATGAGAGGATCACCAAAGTATTTTTCTCAAACACAGAATCACTACAGATATGGGTTTCTGAGGATCTATAGAAACAAATTTGTCCAAGAAAGGTATCTAAGAAAAAACTGTCTTTTGTATATCAGAATTCAAATCAGCACAAATTTCAGCTCGAAAATGCTTACTAACCAAAGGGGTAACAATATCAAGCAATAATTAGGAATTCAACAAGAAAAAAAATGTTGCAACAACTCAAGATTTTGGAGAAGAAATAAAAGAATGACCAGTAACATGCACCACGAAAACAATTGTCATGCAACCACATCTTGCTTTAGACCCAGAGGTATTCATGTAGCGAACTGAGAAAGTTCGTTTGGTAGAAAAGTACAAATTCAGGCATTTTTAGGACCCCATGGTCACCCATCCAAGAAAAAATATTCATGTACCAAAAGTATTAAAAGTATTCCCAGGTAAAAATGATGGTTTGACCTTCCTAAACTAGTGCAATACCCACACACATGGAGTTGAAGAGTCTTCTGAAAGTGGGGTATTTAATTTTTTGCCACCCTTACGAATGGCACTAAATCTCCTGTCACTAACCATGTGGGGTATTTAATTATACCTCACTTTCCCGCATTGCTTGATATCTCCTAAGAATCTACCTGATTTTGTTCAACTGGCCAAACAATGGACGAGCACAATATGCATGACTCATATCATTCATTATTTTGATCTACTTGGTTACTCACCCTGTAAGTAATATCTTTAGTTTCTTTTTCAGCATTCAGTTAATCCTAGGAGTAGCATATGGAAGCTTGATCCAATTCATAAACCACAATATCAGCATGGCTTCCTTCGATAACTAATATGAACAAGTTTTGGCCTTTTGGGGGTTGTAATTCAAATGCAGAAGGGCGCAATGCACATTTCAAAAATAATCATAAAAGTCATGGATGTAGTACATATAATTGAATATACACGTCCACTATTTCAATATCAAATCTTCCCCTAATACTAAGACTGGAACAAGACAAATAGCCTAAACAAGTAGGTATAGAACCAGGTGCGTTGTCCATTTTTGCATTTTTGTGCTCCTATATGGTATGAACACACTTGACTTTGTTATTGTAAGTATATATGGCATTGTGCGTATTACTTCTTTATTTTTTTGTAGGTATTTGTAATGCAGTGCATTAACATTAAACAAACTAGGGCGTGAGCAGTGTTCTTAAGGTGTGGCCTAACCAAGGCAACCCAAGGCGCCACAAGGGCCTAATTACACCTTGTTGCCTTATTCCTTCTTAATATATTGATATGCAGCTCTCCTACGTGTTTGAGAACAAAAAACACCTTGTCAACTTAGGTGCTGCCTAGGCGATAAGGCTTATCCAAGGCGCTACAGGACGCCTTATCGCCTTAAGAACCATGGGCGTAAGCATTGGAGGGTGCATGCTGATTTTACGTTATAGACCCCTATTGGCATTCCATGCATTATCGACCTTTCATCAAACCTAAATCTTTGAATGAATGGTCCATTGCATGTGTATATACTATTTTTTGAAGGTTTGATTTCACCTTAGAATACAGACTGGAGTCACCTTGAAGCATAAGCCATCCTGAATGGAATTTAACTATTAGGCCCTAAGAGTTTCAAAAACATATTAGGAAAGCTTACATTCCACAAGAACTCAGGTACTCAGAGATGCTGGTGCAAAGAAGCTTTTAACTTTTCAGCAAATGGATGATATGTGCCTCTTTTAGGAGAGATAGAGGCTCATGTGGGTAACTTAAACGGTTAATCCTCAACTAGTTTCAGGCTGATGCATGATACAGGGACTAAGACACTAATATGGACCGAAGAGTAGTCAAATACAATTCTAGAAAAATATTTGTGATTGACAGGTACAAGAAAGAGATTGAGGGTCCTGCGGGCAGATGGGATCTCTAGACATGAAAAATGGTTTAAGGACCACACTAAGCTTGCATATATGATCGACCCTAAATAAAGAGGGAAGTGTTGAAATATCAATAGATTTCACATGCAGTGGAGAGGAACTTACAAGGTGCGGACCTCGCCAATGCCGTAGAATTACAATTTGCTGAATAGGCCATGCCAGTGTGGTGACACATCACAAAAGTAAAAAAAAAAAGTACAACCATAAGGCTTTGCCACTTCAAAACAAAGGAAAGATGGATTTGGAATGACGGTTCCTAGCTGGTAGGTCAACATATACCCTCATGGGCTACGGTTCAATATTACGTTTAAAAAATTGCTTTAGCAAATGTGCATTGATAGGTGCTTTGCAAATCTGGTGCGCGAGATGAAATTAAGCATTAGTGGACAAAGAAAAGAGTAAATCGCCTGCTTCTATCGTGGATATCACTAGTTGCTTGTATGTATTCGAAGCAAAGAACAAAAACAAAACTATATAAATGAACAATTATTCCATTAAATGAAATGAGCTCTGTCAGATAATGGGCAGTTTGGGCACTAATCTCATTCTCCACCATAGGCTGACCCCATGTCAAACAAACAGAACATTAAGAGTCAACATCAAAGGCAACACACAACCAAAACAGAGAAATCACAACCATGCGCGTTATCTCAATGTTATGGAGGATGAAACTCCAAGCACGACAACTCAGACAATAAGATGATGGACTATATGATGAACATAAGGTAACATCACAAAAGATGCAGTTTAGCGGTTAGCCAAAAATGAAGACAAGTCTATTGTGACCCTTCTTGGAAAACAGACTAGCTGGTCAACTGCCATACGATAGAGATTACACCGTAGGTGCCCATATAAAAGAAGATATGGAAACAACAATAACTTTTGCGTCTCTTGAAAATGCTGCAAGCTTGAGCTTTCCTACCAAACAAGAACGACTCTTTCAAAATCGATTGCCTAAGCCAAGATTGTCTTCAGGGAGAACCCAAAGCAACTCCAAATCAAACTTTTTTATTAAAAAGGCCATGAAGATTTAAAAGCCTAGCACAAGCAGATCCTCCAAATGCCTAAACTAAGTGGCTGCCCTTCTTACAATGCAGCACAAAACACAAAAAGCATGAATGATGAATTAGCGTAACCCCCTATGCCAAAATCTCAAACTATAGTGGCTGCCCCTTCTTACAATGATCCAATATGCACACATAATATAAATACCACATATTAGATATCCAAAGAAGCATGCATACTTGACCACATTTTTCCCACACACTGCATCCAAATCAAATAGTGGTACTATCTTCAGGTATCTATATCAGAAGCAGATTTATTTTTCCAAATTGTAAACGATATGGCGCATGTTTCAAACATAAAAACAATATGTGATTCATTTTTTTTAAAAAAAAAAAGAGTACCAAAACAACCATGCTTACCAATGGGCCCGGACCAAAACCACATATGCACAAAATGAACAATCAACTTTCAGCATCAGTCCAATTGATTTTCGGTTGTGTTCATGCTTGAATGGAAAAAACACAAAACATAAGTTTCACACACTCTTTGGCTTGAAACTATTTACGCCACTTAAGCCAATTTAGCTCATGAGATTCTTTGTTATTCATGCAGATTGGAGACTACCTTGTTGAACCTTCAATTGTAAAGCCAATATCATGCTCAATGTTTTTAAGAAAATCAGCCGCCTAGCCCCACACCTAGGGGGGCGAGGCAGCGCCACCCAACCACCCTCATAGCGCCTAGCAATTTTTTAAACGCTTATCATGCTAGAATCATCACCTTTATTAGTAAAAAAGAATCATATATTGCGCCAGAAACACTGCCTACCAAAACAATGCCAAAATAGCTAGTTAATGATCTTCTCCAGATAAGGATCATTTTGCCATTGAGGGTAAAGCACTAAAGCTAGGATGGGAAATAAACCATACTACAAAGAGAATTCTAATTGTCGTTTGTCAAGTAGAATAATCACAACATGCATCCAAAAAAATCATGAAAGAATATAATAATTTGCAATGGAACATATAAATGTTGTAGCTAATCCAAACATAAAAGCAATCACGTAAATGCTATGTAAAAATGCACCAATCTTGTGAGGCACTAAGAAAAAAAAAGTGAGCAAGTTTACAGTAGAGGCTAGAACTAGGATGGAAAAGAAACCAAACTACAAACATAATTCTACTTGATAAGAAGAGTAAATCAGACAGGCAAGTAATCAATCTTTTAGAAAGAATCAAAAAGGTATAAGAGAACATGCCAAACCAACTAAATTTAAGCATAACATTGTGATTTAAACCAATGTTAAACTCACAATGAACAAAGAAAAAGCAACCCATTTAATCCAAGGCAAGCTGTACTCAGGAATCACGCCTATTGTACACACCAAAAATGCGATGCGGAAACTTGAGCTCATTAGTTCCGCAAAAACCCACCCACCCTAGAGCATCAGGCATATGAATGAACGCATCAATGGCCTATTTTACAATGGCAGGAAGACAGCAGCCAACCAGTTCTACTTTGTAAGCAAAAAAAGATAAATAATCCTTGCAAAGAAAAAGATGAGATAACTATGGAAAATTGAAAATATAGCCAATAACCTACAGGTCCAAAAGCAAGAAAAAAATTCTAAGAAAACTATTCATTTTTCTTGAGACAAATATCAAGCAACAAACAATGCATGGAAAATGTTACAAATCCAGTGGCATAGCCTAACTTATTATGAATACGCCAAATTTAGTGTCCTTCGGAAAGAAAAATGGGCTACTTTTGAACCTAGACATTAAAGAAACTAAATTTTCAAAGGAATCACACTTTACGACTTCAGTAAATCAAACAACATGGTGATTTGGAAAACTAAATCCCACTAATTAAAGAAGCAAGCCAATTTACGGTGTAAGTTTAACAGAATTTGCACCTTAGTCCAATGGTAAACTGTTGACGAGCAGAAAATGAAACCTAATGGTCCAGGGCATTCAAACAAGAAGGAAATCGCTCGCTCCCACAAATGACAGAGAATGGTAAAATCTGTACCCAAGCTAAGGCCCAAGGCCTTTGATAGCATCGATGAGCAGGCCATAGACCTCTTTTCCCAGATCATGCCGGCGCATCTGCATGCGCATATCGGCCTCGAGCTGTCGCCTCCACTTGCCCTCAGCCACACTAGCCTCCTGTGACCCAAGCAACGCCAACCCCTTCTCCAGGGAAACCCCTGACAGGCCCTGCCCGTTCGACTTCCAGTACTCTCCAAGCACCTCCTTGACCATAGGCAGCCTCGCGGCGCCCTCCCTATCCCCGCCCGCGAATCCCCCGCGGGCGTCCTCCTCCTCGGCCTCCTCAGCATCCACGACGTCGTTCTCTGCAGGGCGCGCGAGCTCGGCGCCCCAGAGGGCCGCGCACAGGTCGCGCACCCTGTGCTCGTGCGCGGTGCTGGAGTCGCCCGGCACGGAGTGCTGGAACTTGCTCTTGAGGCGCTTGAGCTTGTAGTACATCTTGGCCTGGTCGAGGTGCGGGGCGAGGGAGTCCCTGATGGCCTCGAACAGGTCGGGCATGTCCGGGAGCCGCGGCGCGATGCCGGTGCGGTCCTTGAAGGCGGCCGCGCCCGTGAGCAGCGCGACCTCGTCGGCCTCGCTCCAGAGCTTGGAGATGGCGCCCGCGCTGCCGCGCCCCCCGCCGCCGGACGCCGCCGCCGCGGCGGCGGCGGCGGACGAGACGATGGCCGTCGCGAGCGTGGCGGAGTCCGGGATGTAGCGCGGCTTGGGCCTGCGGTCGCTCTTGCGGGAGGGCGCGGGCGCGGCGGAGCCGGGCTCCGGGGCGCGGTCGCGGCGGGAGCTAGGGTTAGGGTTCGGGGAGCGGCGGCGGTCGCGGGAGCGCGCGCGGGACTTGGAGCGGGACGAGCGCTTCTTGGAGCGTGGGGTGGAGGGGCGGAGGCGCGCGGCGGAGCCGGCGGCGGCGGCCTCGTCCATGGCGTGCGGGGACGGCCGCTTGGAGGGCATCGGCGGCGCGGGGCGAGGGCTCGGGAGGCGGGCGATTCGAATTTCCGGGGGGAATGGGGGGAAGAACCGAGGCGGAAGGGGAAGGGGAGCGGGCAGCGGCGCGGCGCAGGCTTTCGCTCGGGAGTCGGGAAGGCAGCGGAGCGCGGCGCGGCGTGCCGTGCGTGCCGAGCTGCGGAGGGGACCCGCTGCCTTGCCGAGCAGCTGCGAGGCTGCTTGAGACTGACAAGGGCCGCTGTTTTTTTCTCGCGCGACGCGCTGTCGCGCCGCGCTCTGGCCTCTGGCACTGAACGCGCCCGGCCGGCCGCCTTCCAGAGCCTGCGCTCCGAGCGTGACATCAGTGGCACAGTGTCACGGCGCGCCAGGTGCGGTGCAGGACGAAGAGGCCGCCGATCTGTTTGATTGAAATGAGGTGAACGCAGTTCAGATGCCGCAGCTCCGGTCAGGCAGACTTGGACTCCTGGGGTTGCACGGTCAAAGGACGGTGAGGATAGGGTCGCGCCGGCAGCAGGCGTGTTACGGAATCCACGGACGACGAGGAAGCTCGAGATGCTGCGATGGCATGGGTCGTTCTCCCGTCGGCAGCCCAGCGACCGCCAGCACTTCGTTGTCCGGCGACTTTGAGGCGCGCTGGTTGGTCTGGGCTCGCGCGACCGTGGAAATGGAGCCGTGCAACCCGGGCGACTTCTTCGGCCGCCGGTTGCCCTCGTGTTGAAGACTTGTGTTTGTCGCTTCCGCCGCCCCTTCGAACGGGAGTTATCCAAGGCCTGAAATATCTCAATATCCGCCGGACGAGCCACCACCGCCGGCCACCAGGCAGCAAGCTAGAGATCGATGGATGATTGATCGATCCATCTTATCTTATCCCGCCTATCGCGCGCGGACCGGAGGCACGCCGAGGATGTCCGCCACGGAGGCCGGCGCGGCCACGGGCGGTGACGGCAACGACCGCCGGCGCGAGGAGCTGCAGGCGTTCGACGACACCAAGGCAGGCGTCAAGGGCCTCGTCGACGCCGGCGTCACGGCCGTCCCAGCCATCTTCCGCCACCCGCCGGACGCCCTGCATGAGCTGCCGTCCCCGCCCCCTGCCGACGCGCCCGCCGCCATCCCGGTCGTGGACCTCTCGGGCGCGCCACGGGAGGAGGTGGTCGCGCGTGTGCGGCGCGCAGCCGGGACGGTGGGATTCTTCCAGGTGGTCAACCACGGCGTGCCGGACGAGCTCACGGCCGGCGTGCTCGCGGGGGTGCGGCGGTTCCACGAGGGCTCCCCCGAGGCGAAGCGGCGGGCGTACACCAGGGACGCCGCCCGCAAGGTGAGGTTCAGCTCCAACTTCGACCTCTTCCAGTCCGCGGCGGCCGGCTGGCGCGACACCCTCTTCTGCGACCTGGCGCCGGACCCGCCGCGCCCGGAGGAGCTGCCCGAGGCCGTCAGGGGCGTGATGCCGGAGTACGGCGCCGCGGCGACGGCGCTGGCGCTGCGGGTGCTGGAGCTGCTGTCGGAGTCGCTCGGGCTGCCCAGCGGCCACCTGCGCGAGATGGGCTGCGCGCAGGGCTTCAACGTGGTGGGACACTACTACCCGCCGTGCCCGGAGCCGCACCTCACCCTCGGCACCAGCAGGCACACCGACCCGGCCTTCCTCACCGTCCTCCTGCAGGACGGCATGGGCGGCCTGCAGGTCCTCCTCGATCGCGGCGGCGGCGGCAGGAGCTGGGTGGACGTCCCGCCCCTGCCCGGCGCCCTCATCGTCAACATCGGCGACCTTCTCCAGGCACGCACGCATCGGCTCGCTGCATTCTTTACCAGTTGAACTGACCATGAATCATACGCACAAGCACAATCCATCGTTGATTATTCCTGTTGCGCCCGTGCCTTGCAGCTCGTCAGCAACGACCGGTTCAGGAGCGTGGAGCACCGGGTGCTGGCGAACCGGAGCAGGGACGCGGCGAGGGTCTCGGTGGCGTGCTTCTTCAACACGGACATGAAGAGGTCGACGAGGCTGTACGGCCCCATCACGGAGGGCGGTGACGACCCGCCGCTCTACAGGAGCGTCACGGCTCGAGAGTTCATCGCGCACTTCTACAGCAAGGGCCTCGAGTGCCGCCCGCTCGACTACTTCAGGTTGCAGCACTAGCATGATTCGATGAGCGATAGATCACATGACTACATGAGAAGTGGAGTTCCCCAAATTGTATGAGCACTGTAACAACAAAGCTGGCCTGGTGAGTGACTATTTTAGAGATGGAGAATGGGTGGTTCCTTTCAGGAGGTCCTTTACGGCTGTTCGGTTCGTCAGTTCTAAATTTAGTTCTGCCACGTTAAAAAGAATTTTATTATTTAAAAATATTAAATAAAATTTAATTATAAAACTAATTGCAGAATTTCTGAGCTAATTCACAAGACGAATCCAATGAGTAGTATTAATTCATGATTAGCGGATGGTTAATGTAGCATCATTGTTGCAAATTATAGATTAATTATGCTTAGCAAATTCGTCTCGCGAATTGGCACCCATCTGTAAATAAAATTTTTAAGCCAAATTTTATTTAATACTTCTAAATGACTGTCACACCCGGTTTTAAGGATAAAACTGAATGCATTTTCATACTCACTTCATCAATAAATAATTAGTAACAGTATCATAAAAAGAGAAATAAAAGATTAAAAAACTATCAGTGGAAACAAAGATTCCAAACATCACAGTCAACCGATCAGGGATTGTGTAGGCCTAAAACTCAATATCATCTTCAAAAAACTTCAAATCAACTTTCTCTTCTGAATTGCAATTATAACAAGTATGAGTACACTTATGGTTGGTACTCAGCAAGTGTTGGGAATTATATGATATGAAGGCTAAAAGTAAGGAAGGATGACTGGCTTATTGCGATAAGCAATTTTAGTTTCAAATTTTGTTAGTACCTGATTACTAAGGTATAAGTATATATACCAACATATATTAAAAAAGCAGAAGACGTATAGCAGAAGCATAACGATAACCATAAATATGGTCCACGATTTAAGTTATCTTCAAGTTCAATTATCATGTGAGGATCCAAACTGCTCGTAACCGTGAGCACAGCTGATATATCAGTTTTCCGTACACTTTACCCACAATTCGTGTATTCCAACATGCCCGAGGTAGCTAGCCTCTTAAATACTTCCAAGGTGAATGCAATGGATTCATTATGAGGCTTTTACAAAGATTTCCTAACTTCTGACAATCTGCTAAGATTCCAGGCCGCAGTGGTCATAACCTTCCCTAATGAGGAAGATGTCTTAACCATGATCATATCTAAGCCTCAAGAGAACCGAGCTACACCCCATCAACGCACTCCCCTTTTGCCCTTTCGGTAAGATCATCACAAGCTAGCTAGAGTTTCTAATTAATTAGCCAAAATCAGAGCCATATAGTATTGTGGTTGCATTATTTTTCTGGATGGTTCTCCATATTCCGATTAAACAGATAATCTTTTTCTTAACAACACAAGAAGAATGAACATGGATAAAATAGGTGTAGCATCATCATTATTGTCATCATGGTTATTGGCATTCTCAAACCGGAAACAGTTATAGCAACTAAGCAGTAGCTACCCAACAGAAAAGTAAAACCCAGGTTAGCAAGGAATGATCATAAAGACTAGGCATATCCTTAATTAGGATCCATCAAATCAAAACTAAGACACACGCATGCATAAAAAAGTTGCATTTATTGTGATTATTAGGATAAAATAATGATCAAGGAATGTTTGCCTTTCTTTCAAAGAATGGATGCTCAGAGTTTTCAACTCTTGTTCTTGAAACTCTTAATCTTCAAAATTCTTTGATCACGCTCTTTCTAACGTCAAACGAGCAGCACAACAACAAACAAACAAGAACAACTAAGAACAACACACCAAACAAAATGAAAGCTTAAAAAAGAGCATACTAAAGGAGAAAGCTCGTTGCTACGGTCACGAGAGTGCAAGAAACCCGAAAGACGGAGCTGCGGTTGAAAAGAAACAACTATCGGAAGATTTGTATTATAAAAGAAACAAAAGAACTATAAGCTTCATTTATTTTAATTTAGAAAATTAATGTAAAAGATATTCAAAAGAGAATATCCCTGATTATAATTAACTCATATTATATTTGCATTTATAAAGATGAGATACAACTTAGTCAAATTCTATATATAATTGTTTATGTACAAATTACACTAATTAAATAAATAATTAGAAAATAAATTGTGAGAACATCTAAGCGTATAACTTCATATGATTTGAGTTGAACTATTTGAGTTGGTATTAATCATGTGTAAGCATCTAGGCCCTTAAGGTATGTTTCGGTGATTAATGACAACCATTATTGTGACTAATGAGTTTGTGCAGCTTTATAAATCATTATTGCTCATTTGGTTATATGTCAAAAGAGGCCCCTAACTTTCATTATTCAAAAAGGCGATCTCGGCATTCAACTCTATAACATGTCAAGACTAAGAATCTTTCTAGTCCTAAGTGTCATAAGGTTGAGAAGGACACTTAGGTTAGTTAGGTTTTATAGTTTTGTAGTGATCGCACTATTAAGAGGGGTTTAGGCTTAGTAACTTGAGCATGGACATGGTCATTTGAAAATGGATGCACACAATGGTCACTCAGGTTTCTAGAAGCTCAAATAAGTGGTTCTCAACTTATATCTCAAAAATATTTGGATTTCATTCAAGACTCAAGTCAGAAAAGACAAAAACCAGAAAAATCCTTATCACCGGATTAACCGACGCCTCAAGTTTTCTATACGTCGGTTAAACGAGGTCAGCTGGTCTGGACAAGTCAATACACCGGTTAAACCGACGTTATTTGAAATTGGACGTCGGTGCAGTTGTCCAGAGACTCGGTTTTCAGTTGATCATTGGACAAATAGACTCACCGGTTAAACCGACGCTATTTGAAATTTGACGTCGGTGCAGTTGTCCAGTGACTTGGTATTTCTGTTGATCAATGGATGATTACACTCACCGGTTAAACCGATGCAACGACGGTTAATCTTCCCAAACAGTAACGGCTAGTTTTTCAAAGGGGGAGTTTACATTCACCGGTTAAACCGACGATGACTATTGGAGGGACGTCGGATTAACCGGCGCTACGCAGTTTTTCTGGCAGCTTTTTCTCCAACGGCTCTATTCGTGTGAGCTGCCTATATATACCCCTCCAATGGGTCATTCTACACTCTTGACACCAGGCAACATCCAAACACTCATACTATAGTCAAGAGCCACCTTGAGCTTCAACATTTCAAACACTTGTTCATTCAATCATTCAAGAAGCAAGATTAAGGACTTGAGTAGAGAGAAGCTTGTGTGCATCCATTCTTTGTGATTGGTTTCTTGCTCAAGTGAAGGCCTTAGCTTGTTACTCTTGTGATTGGCATCACCTAGGCGATCTTGGTGATCGAGGTGATTCTCGCGGAGCTTGCCAAGGATTGTGGAAGCCCGGGAGAAGAGATTTGTACGTGGCTTGATCTCCACCACACCGGGATGGTGAACGGAGACTCTTAGTGAGCGCCCTCGTCTTGGTGACTTGGGAGGTGACAATACTCTTTGTGAGTGTCACAACGTGGATTAGGGGTGTGTGCCAACACATCGATACCACGGGAAAAAATCCGGTTGTCCCTTGTCCACTTTACTTATTTCAAGCATTATCTTTCATGCAATTTGTTCATGTGCTTGATTTAGGGATCACTAGTTAGCTCTACCTTGCTAGGCTTTATCTCTTTTCATCTTAACTAGCTTGTGTAGGTTGTTCTGCTATCCGGTTGGTGAATTGGTGCCTTTCTAGTTTTGCATAGGTTAAGGTTGTTTTATCTTGTTTTAGAAATTGAAAAAAGGCCCAATTCACCCCCCCTCTTGGTCCATCGATCCTTTCAATTGGTATCAGAGCCTCGTTGCTCATTTGGATCATTAGGCTTCACCGCCTAGAGCTATGGCCAAGATGGGTGGTTCGCCGCCTCACTTCGAGGGCAAGAACTTTGCCTATTGGAAAGTTCGCATGGCCGCATACCTTGATGCGATTGCCCCCGAAGTATGGTTGGCAACTAAAGTCGGATTCACCGGAGAACCCACCCCCGACCAATTAAAATGGAATGCTAGAGCTAGAAATGCAATTTTCGAAGCTATTAGTGAGGAGGTCTTTGCTAGAGTTAATGGCATGGACCTAGCAAGTGATATTTGGAAGGAACTCATTGAAATACATGAAGGTTCCAGCAAAGTTCGTGAACAAAAATATCACTTGTTTAGAGCTAAGTATGATTCCTTCAAAATGCTAGCTCATGAAAATTGCAATGATATGTATTCTCGCTTGAATGTCATTGTCAAGGACATTAACGCACTTGAAATATCCAAAAATTGACAGTGCATCCATCAACCGCAAGATCCTCATGCTACTCCCGAAGCCCAAGTATAACATTATCAATGCTATGCTTCAAAAGGAAGATCTCGCCGCTATGGAAGTTGGAGAACTTGTGGGCGAAATTCGCGCTCATGAAATGAGCATTCTTGGTATGACCGAAGAGCCAACTTCAAGCAAGTCAATTGCTCTAAAGACCAAGACAAACAAATCCCGCAAGCCCAAGATGGTCAAACAAGACTCAAGCTCAAGCAATGAAGAAGATGATCATCTTGAGAGCTCATCCGATATTGAAGATGATGGAGAACTTGCTCTCATGATGAGAAAGTTCACACGCTTGAATGAGAAGATCAATAAGAAGGGCTTCAACTTTGACTCCAAGAAGGGAATGTTCCGTCCAATGGATGTCAAGAACAAGATTTGCTACAATTGTGGCGAAAAAGGACACATCCGTCCAAATTGCCCCAAGCCGGACAAAAGAAGCAAGGACAACAAGAGTAAGCATCGCCATGATTCAAGCGATGATGAAGAAGAGGAGAGGAAGAACAAAAATAAGAGATTTGGGAAGAAGAAGACCCATGATAAGAAGACCAAGCTCTTCCCAAAGAAGAAAGGGCACACCAAGAAAAGTTTCTTGGTGGAGAAGCAAGAATGGGTGACCGATGTCTCATCAAGCGAAGACTCAAGTGATGAAGAAGACATTGTCACCATCGCCCTCACCAATGAAGAACCATCTCTACCTCCGCCTCCTATGTGACTCATGGCAAAAGGTAACACCAAGGTATGTGAGGTAGATAGTGAAGATGATAGTGATGAAGAGTTTGATCCAAATGAATTTACTAACCTCATCAATGAGTATACATCCGTCATCAAGAGGGAAAAGGGCAAAGTTAAAGTTCTTGAGAGCACTCATGCCAAGTTAGAGCTTGCCCACTCCGACTTACTTAGTAAGTACAATGACTTGCTCAAAAAGCACAATGAGTCACTTGTACTTGCTAAGCAAGTTGAAGAGAGCCACAAAAAGCTCAAACAAGAGCATAGGGAGTTGGCTCACAAGTATCAAGAACTTGAATTTGCTTATGAAGTAATTGACCCATGTCTTGAGAAAGTTGTTAACGAAAAGGTCAATGCTTCTACTTCATGTGATGACCTACTCATTGATGCATATGCCACTAATGTTGTGCCCAAGCTTGCCTCTTCTAGGGAAAAGGAATTGATGGATCAAGTGGCAAGCCTCAAGAGTAGTGTGGAGAAACTCTCAAGGGGAGAATACATCCACAAGGAGATTCTCTTCAACAATGCCCGTGACTATGGTAAGAGAGGTCTTGGTTCATTTCCGGAGCCAAACATGGCTACAACTCCTTCTCAGGAGATCAAGACAAGCTTCATCAAGGAAGTTGGTTCATATTGCCAACATTGCCAAGTCACCGGGCACCACACTAGGGAGTGCACTTTACCATCACGTCCTCTTCCTAAATTACCCAAGAATTACTCATCAATGTTTCAAAATAATCATTTCTCTTGAGTAAAGTGAAGGGCAAGGTGAAGGTCAAGTTCATTGGCAAAATTGCTAAGGAGTCAAAGAAGAAGCTCCCCAAGCAACTTTGGGTCCCAAAAGCTCTTGTCACACATGTGCAAGGCCCAAAGCTTGTTTGGGTTCCGAAAACTCAAAAATAAATTCTCATGTGTGTAGGTGAACTACAAAGCCGGTGGAAAACATTGGGTACTTGATAGCGGTTGCTCTCAACATATGACCGGCAATGATAGCATGTTCACCTCACTTGAAGACCCCCGGCGATCATGAACATGTCACCTATGGTGATAACTCTAAGGGGAAAGTCTTAGGTTTGGGTAGAATTGCAATTTCAAAAGATTTATCCATTTCAAATGTTTTGTTTGTAGAAACACTTAGTTTTAACCTCATTTCTATTGCACAATTGTGTGATCTTGGACTAACGTGTACCTTTGACAAGAATGGTGTTGTAGTGACTTATGAAAAAGACAAGTCATTGGTATTCACGGGGTTTAGGCATGGCAATATTTATTTGGTGGATTTCTCTTCAAAGCAAACAAGCACCATGACTTGACTCTTCACCAAGTCGTCTCTTGGGTGGCTTTGGCATAGAAAAATTGCTCATATTGGCATGAGCAACCTCAAGAAAGCCCACAAGAGAGGGATGATCACCGGCATTAAGGACGTCACTTTTGACAGGAACAAGCTATGCAAAGCGTGTCAAGCCGGGAAGCAAGTTGCAACTCATCATCCCATCAAGACGATGTTGTCTACCTCCAAGCCGCTCGAGCTACTACACATGGATCTCTTTGGTCCAACTTCATATAAGAGCATTGGTGGTAACCTCTATTGCCTAGTAATCGTTGATGATTTTTCACGTTACACTTGGGTCATGTTTCTAGGCGATAAGGGTGAAACTCCGGAAATCTTCAAGACATTTGCAAGAAAAGCTCAAAGGGAATATGATTCCCCAATCGTGAAGATTCGGAGTGACAACGGCACCGAGTTCAAAAATATGAAGATTGAAGAATGGTGCGATGAAGAAGGAGTCAAACATGAGTTTTCCGCCACCTACACGCCTCAACAAAATGGAGTGGTGGAAAGAAAGAACAAGACACTCATCACCCTAGCAAGAGCAATGTTGGATGATTATGGCACGTCCGAGAAGTTTTGGGCGGAAGCAATCAACACGGCGTGTCATGCATCCAACCGTGTGTATCCTCACCGACTCCTCAAGAAAACTCCATATGAGCTCATTACCGGGAAGAAACCAAATATATCATACTTTCGGGTCTTTGGTTGCAAATGCTTCATTTATAAGAAGAAAAGGCTCGGTAAGTTTGAAAGTAGATGTGATGAAGGTTTCTTTCTTGGTTATGCGTCAAACTCCAAAGCATATAGAGTATTCAATCAAACCTCCGGGTTAGTTGAAGAAACATGTGATGTGGAGTTTGATGAATCTAATGGCTCCCAAGAGGAGGTTGTTGGCTATGAGAATGTAGGGGATGAAGAGATTGAAGAAGCCTTGAAGAAGATGTCCATTGGTGATATCAAGCCGGAAGAGATGCATGAAGGCAATGATCAAGGGGGAGGACCTTCCTCATCTACACCAAGCACCTCCACGGCACCCCTAGTGGATGAAGATCAAGATAAAATTGATCCACTACCTCAAGAAAATGTGTCAACGCCAACACCCCAAGTCCAAGAACAAGAAGAGCAAAATGTTCCACCACAAGCACAAGTCACTCATGATCCACCCCAACAAGCATCCACGCAAATACCGCTAGTGAAGCATGGTCGCATCTCCAAGGATCATCCAATTGGTCAAATCATTGGTAGTCCTTCCAAAGGAGTAAGAACTCGTTCTAAGCATGCTTCATTTTGCGAACATCACTCGTTTGTTTCTTGTATTGAACCCACTAGCATAGAGGAAGCACTTGAGGACTCGGATTGGGTGATGGCCATGCAAGAAGAGTTGAACAATTTCACCCGCAATGAAGTTTGGGTCCTCGAAGCTCCTCCGAAAGACAAGAACATCATCGGCACAAAGTGGGTCTTTCGAAACAAGCAAGATGAACATGGGGTGGTGGTACGCAACAAAGCAAGACTTGTGGCAAAAGGGTTTTCTCAAGTCGAAGGTTTGGATTTCGGTGAAACTTTTGCTCCGGTCGCAAGACTTGAAGCTATCCGCATCCTTCTTGCTTACTCTTCACATCATAATATTAAGTTATATCAAATGGATGTGAAAAGTGCGTTCTTAAATGGCTTTATTAACGAACTTGTTTATGTTGAGCAACCTCCCGGGTTTGAAGATCCGAGGAATCCTAATCATGTTTATAGGTTGCACAAGGCACTCTATGGGCTCAAACAAGCTCCAAGGGCTTGGTATGAGAGGCTTCGTGACTTCCTAATCATGCAAGGGTTCAAGATCGGGAGGGTGGACACCACCTTGTTCACAAAAGACGTCAACGGGGATCTTTTCATTTGTCAAATTTATGTTGACGATATTATCTTTGGCTCAACTAATGATTTACTAAGCCATGAGTTTGCTACCATGATGTCTAGGGAATTCGAGATGTCCATGATTGGCGAATTGACCTTCTTCCTTGGTTTTCAAGTCAAACAAATGAAGGAAGGGACATTCATTTATCAAGAAAAATATACTAAAGATATCTTGAAGAAATTCAAGATGGATGAATGTAAGCCAATCAAGACACCCATGGCAACCAATGGGCATCTCGACTTGGATGTGGACGGTAAACCGGTTGACCAATCCCTCTATCGCTCTATGATAGGATCTTTGCTTTACCTTACCGCATCTAGGCCCGATATAATGTTTAGTGTGTGCTTGTGTGCCCGTTTTCAAGCTAACCCTAAGGAATCACATCTTTCTGCTGTGAATAGGATCCTTCGGTATCTCAAGCACACTCCTAGCATAGGCTTGTGGTACCCCAAAGGCGCCAGTTTAGATCTCTTGGGATACTCGGATTCGGATTTTGCCGGAAGCCGTGTGGATCGCAAGAGTACCTCCGGGGGTTGCCACTTGCTTGGGCGTTCTCTAGTTTCTTGGTCGAGCAAGAAGCAAAATTCCGTGGCTTTGTCCACCGCGGAAGCGGAATATATAGCTGCCGGTGCATGTTGTGCCCAAATTCTATATATGAAGCAAACCCTTTTGGACTTTGGTGTGAAACTAGGAAGAATTCCACTCCTTTGTGACAATGAAAGTGCCGTAAAAATTGCCAAGAATCCGGTTCAACACTCTCGCACAAAGCACATTGATATTCGCCATCACTTCTTGCGTGATCACGAAGCCAAGGGGGACATTTCCCTTCAAGGTGTGAGATCCGAGGAGCAATTGGCGGATATTTTCACAAAACCTTTAGACGAGAGTACCTTTGTTAGGCTAAGAAATGAGCTAAATGTGTTAGATGCGGCAAACGTCATGTAAGTTGCCATGTCATATAGAAAAATGCATACATATAGGACACTTGTCTAACCATGGCAAGATAGTGATGAGCAAGGGTTTAGCTAGAGGTGGTGGTCCACTTGTTTTCCTCTAGGCTTGTAGAAAGGCTCATCATGATGAAGCTTTCCATGGGATCAAATTTGACAAGTAGATCTTGAATTCTCGTTATGCATTTCTTGTCATATAGTTGTGCATCTCATGTTTACCTTTCTTTCGCATGTGTTTGTAATTTGCATTATCATTGCATGCGTAAAGGTCACAAAGGAGATCACTTGATGAAAATGAGACTTGTTTTACGTGCAAGATCTTAATTCATGAGAAGTGAAAAGAGTAAAGTGTTAGGTGCGTTATTGCCTAGTGAGCAAGGTCATTGTGAGTTTGAAGCTTTTCTCTTTCAATATTCCTATGACATGGCTCATACATTTTAAATTGACGCTTTGTCTCTCTTGCGACTTACCCTTGATTTTGAAAAGAAAAACTATTTAAGTGATTAAGCTATCCTATTTTGAGGGGTAAAGTCGCCTATGCAAGTCCATTAACTTGAGTTTGGTTGAATCTTATAAGTTCATTGGACTTAGCATAGAAAAGTGAGCTGAGAGAGGGTTTTTGGGTTCACCGGTTAAACCGACGCTCAATGGATCTATACCCATCGGTTTAACCGGCGTTACTAAGTGACAGCCACAGCTCAGTCATTTCAGGCGTTCAACCGGCGTATACAAAGTTTGCAGCATCGGATCAACCGATGAACAGAACACAATTCTGACCTGAAAATCAACTGTTATTTGCATCGTTCAACCGACGCGTTCACTTTTCAGATCATCGGTTCAACCGGCGTACAGATACAGATTTGGCAGAATTTCTGGTGAACTACACCGACGCAATCAACCGGTGTTCAAAACCTAAGCGTCGGTTCAACCGGCGATAAGAAAAATTGCGGGGTCCACATGTCATATTCCTCTCTTGACCGGTCACAACCCTTCACTCGCGCTCGTGTTTCGCTTGACTCCTCGCCTTCGCACCCGCTCCCGCCACCGCCGTCGCCGCCCGCCGCCGTTGCCGTCCGCCGCCGTTGCCTTCCGCGCCGTCTGCCGCCCGCGCGCGCGCACCGCCTCTCACTTGCGCCCGTGCGCCAGCTCGCCGTCGCCGCCACCACAGCGCCGCCCACGCTCCAAAGTGCCGCCGCCAGTGCTGCTCCACGCCATCGCCAGCACGTCCTGCAGCTCCACCGCGTCTTCTGCCGCACACGCGCCGCCGCATTACACCGCTTTCACGCCGCGCTCTCTTTCGCTAGCCCTAATTCGCAGCGCCGCGTCTTGTGTGATCGAGATGGGTCGTGACAAAAGGAAGGGGAAGGAGATAGTTGTTGAGGAGCCCGCGCGCAAGCGGACTCGCGCAGCGAGAGAGGCCGAAAGGGCCGAGATGGTGGCAAAGGCCGCCGAGGAGCAGGCGTCAGGCCGTGCTCGTCCTTTCGCGATCAGAGATCCAGAAGCCAGGGGCAGAGGCAGAGGCAGAGGCATGGGCAGAGTCAGAGGAGCCAGGGCCACCAGAGCCGCAGCAGCAGCAGCAGAGTCAGCACAGTCAGCTTCAGCGGCAGAGTCCGAGTCAGAGTCAGCGACAGACCAGTCTGAGCAGTCTCAGGGGCAGGCTACACCTCAGTCACCAGCTCTACGACGTTCTGGCCGCACTCGGCAGACGTCCCCTGCAGAGCAGCCCTCACCTGCGACCGAGCGTCGCACTGGACCTAGGACGCGAGGAGGTCACCAGCCACAGGAGCCTCGCAGGTCCACCGCAGCAGCAGCAGCAGCTCGTAGAGCCGAGGCCCTAGCGGCCGAGCGCGCAGTGTTCCGCATGGACACTGTCGTGCGTCTGGAGCCAGGTGTACTGCTCCAGAACTTGACCAAGGCCAATGCGGCGAAGGTCAAGAGGCTCAGGTGGAGTGTTCAGGAGGAGGAGTGGTTTCCCGTGACACGAGACAGCCGGGTCGATCGCAGATTCTGGACACTTCTTCAGGCCAGTTTCTACGAGACTTACCAGAGACGGGGCCACAGGATTTTCCCTCACAGGGTTCTTGACTGGGTTTCACTGAGGACAGCTGCAGGGGGAGCCGATGTCCGTGAGCACTTCGAGCACTTCAGGGGTCTGCCCAGGTTGCTCTCGATTGAGAGGAACAGATATATTGAGGACTGGGTCAGAGTTTTCTACGCCACAGCTTGGATCGCCCCAGAACGCAGAGCAGTTCACTTCATGTTTGGGGGGCAGGTGTTTGGTTTGTCCAGAGCGACACTCGCAGGGATACTTGGAGTTGATCTTGTTGATGTCTCTCTGCACGAGATGGTCTACGGTGATGCCGATCCACCACGCAGGGCTATGATTGGCGGGATTGCACCTTCTCACGAGGCGATCTCTCAGTGCTTCCGTCAGCCATTCCCTGCTTCCTACGCCAGAGTCCCCAGCTTGCTGACCCCTGAGGCCTACGCAGTTCACATGGCACTCCGGAGGACTTTGCTCCCGAGGAGTGGCTACCCAGAGGGGTTCACAGGTCTGCAGCAGCTGCTTCTACTGCACATCCTCACTCACGAGCCGTTCGACATTGTTGATTTCATACTGGCAGAGATTGAGGATGCCATCACTGATGGGATGGGAGTCGTGCGTCAGTTCCCATATGCTCACTGGATCAGTTTCATTTGCTCCATGATGGTGCCAGCTGAGTCACCAGTCAGTGCCGTATACAGACAGGACGAGGTTCCCTGGTTCCCCGTCTACAGACCGACAGCACCTTCGGACAGGAGGAGAGGCAGGCAGGCTGATAGAGCTGCCATGGCACGTTTGTCACCCGAGGTACAGGCCCGAGTGGCCCAGGAGGACGAGGCATTACTTGCTGCAGAGGCACAGCTTCCAGGAGGAGAGGATGAGATTCACTGGTCCGATCTTGAGTCAGACTCCTCCGAGGACGAGGAGTACTTCCCTGCACCTGCTCCAGCGAGTCACGATCACGAGGCAGGGGGGTCCGGAGAGCCAGCTCCAGTGACAGCTGCTACTGCTACAGTTTCTGAGTCTCAGGTGTCTCAGCCGTCTGAGCTCACCGCACTTTTACAGCAGCTGGTCACTCAGCAGAGGGAGGACCGCCGGGCACAGGAGGAGGCCAGGAGAGCCCATGAGGCCCAGCTTGCACAGATCCAGAGGGAGGCCGCCCGAGAGCGTGCTGCTACGGAGGAGCGTTTCGTCGGCCTTATTGACAGAGTCTCACAGAGGACGGACGCTCAGTTCCAGCAGATGCAGCAGGGCATGATGGCGATGTTCGGGATGATTTCACAGTTATATTCTCACACCGGACTCGCCCCTCAGCAGCCAGGACAGTCAGGCCTTCAGGGCGCCGGAGCACCACCACTTGCAGTTACACCTGCTCCGGCCTCCACTGCTCCAGCTTCTTCTGCGACCCCGGAGATCATGTTCTCACTGTCAGCTTTACTTGGGTCTGCGAGTCGTCCTATCTTCTCTCCTCTGCCTGCGACCTCACTTTTCCAGGAGTCACCCACAGCGGTGCAGTCAGTTGGCCTCCCCGCAGTACCACAGTCATTACCTTCAGGGGGAGGCGGAGAGGTGTCCTTAGCCCAGCAGTCTTCACAGCCGGCAGCTTCAGCACTCACCACTTCAGATGTTGATACATCTTCTGCTGAGCCAGCTACTACGTCCACGGACCCTCTCCCAGGCAGTGCTAGCACCAGGGCCTCGACGACAGCCTCGACTACAGCTACACCTCCGGTCAGCTCAGCACCAGCAGGCCCTTCAGACCAGCAGCTACCGGCAGTCACTGAGGATCCTCCGTCTGACGACGACGACGACGACGATGACCCGGATCGCTTCCTCGCCGTCCCGCGGCACCCCGATCAGTAGCCTTTTTTGTGCTTTGATGCCAAAGGGGGAGAGGGAGTCAGGGGGAGGGTAGCTTTAGAGAGAGCTCGATCTGACTTTTGATGTTTCTTATTGTATTATATTTGATGTTAGTTCATGGATATGTACATTTGTCATTTGAGCATGCTGAGCTTTTGAGACATATCTATGGATTTCGTTTGGTTCCTTTCTTTTCGAGTTTGCTTGTGTTTATTCGTGCCTTATCTTTCTCGCTCTCTCGATATCTATGTTTATGTTGTCATCAATCACCAAAAAGGGGGAGATTGTAAGCATCTAGGCCCTTAAGGTATGTTTCGATGATTAATGACAACCATTATTGTGACTAATGAGTTTGTGCAGCTTTATAAATCATTATTGCTCATTTGGTTATATGTCAAAAGAGGCCCCTAACTTTCATTATTCAAAAAGGCGATCTCGGCATTCAACTCTATAACATGTCAAGACTAAGAATCTTTCTAGTCCTAAGTGTCATAAGGTTGAGAAGGACACTTAGGTTAGTATAGGTTTTATAGTTTTGTAGTGATCGCACTATTAAGAGGGGTTTAGGCTTAGTAACTTGAGCATGGACATGGTCATTTGAAAATGGATGCACACAATGGTCACTCAGGTTTCTAGAAGCTCAAATAAGTGGTTCTCAACTTATATCTCAAAAATATTTGGATTTCATTCAAGACTCAAGTCAGAAAAGACAAAACCAGAAAAATCCTTATCACCGGATTAACCGACGCCTCAAGTTTTCTATACGTCGGTTAAACGAGGTCAGCTGGTCTGGACAAGTCAATACACCGGTTAAACCGACGTTATTTGAAATTGGACGTCGGTGCAGTTGTCCAGAGACTCGGTTTTCAGTTGATCATTGGACAAATAGACTCACCGGTTAAACCGACGCTATTTGAAATTTGACGTCGGTGCAGTTGTCCAGTGACTTGGTATTTCTGTTGATCAATGGATGATTACACTCACCGGTTAAACCGATGCAACGACGGTTAATCTTCCCAAACAGTAACGGCTAGTTTTTCAAAGGGGGAGTTTTACATTCACCGGTTAAACCGACGATGACTATTGGAGGGACGTCGGATTAACCGGCGCTACGCAGTTTTTCTGGCAGCTTTTTCTCCAACGGCTCTATTCGTGTGAGCTGCCTATATATACCCCTCCAATGGGTCATTCTACCACTCTTGACACCAGGCAACATCCAAACACTCATACTATAGTCAAGAGCCACCTTGAGCTTCAACATTTCAAACACTTGTTCATTCAATCATTCAAGAAGCAAGATTAAGGACTTGAGTAGAGAGAAGCTTGTGTGCATCCATTCTTTGTGATTGGTTCTTGCTCAAGTGAAGGCCTTAGCTTGTTACTCTTGGTGATTGGCATCACCTAGGCGATCTTGGTGATCGAGGTGATTCTCGCGGAGCTTGCCAAGGATTGTGGAAGCCCGGAGAAGAGATTTGTACGTGGCTTGATCTCCACCACACCGGGATGGTGAACGGAGACTCTTAGTGAGCGCCCTCGTCTTGGTGACTTGGGAGGTGACAATACTCTTTGTGAGTGTCACAACGTGGATTAGGGGTGTGTGCCAACACATCGATACCACGGGAAAAAATCCGGTTGTCCCTTGTCCACTTTACTTATTTCAAGCATTATCTTTCATGCAATTTGTTCATGTGCTTGATTTAGGGATCACTAGTTAGCTCTACCTTGCTAGACTTTATCTCTTTTCATCTTAACTAGCTTGTGTAGGTTGTTCTGCTATCCGGTTGGTGAATTGGTGCCTTTCTAGTTTTGCATAGGTTAAGGTTGTTTTATCTTGTTTTAGAAATTGAAAAAGGCCCAATTCACCCCCCCTCTTGGTCCATCGATCCTTTCATCATGTCAACATTAGTTATGAAAATCGGAATAAAGATTTAATTAAATTTTAATTGGAAAAACTAGATAAGATAATATTAACCAAAATAAATTTATATGTAATTTTAAAATAGGAACTACGGTACAACAACACTACTAAACGATAGCTTAGGATTTTAGAAGACTAATGCAAAAATAAAGAGTCGAAATGGATCTAAAACAACAAGTAGGCTATGAGCTAAACGGTGATTCAAGGAGCTAGTCGCGATTAACTATAGATCTCAAGGGCTAGCAGAAAAATTTGCAAGACACAGAAAACTATGCTCACAAAAAGGCAAAGGTTAGGGTTAGATATGTAAAAGAACGGGGTTAGGGCTAGATTGAAAAAATCTGATCTACTAGGGGGTTTTTTGCAGATTTTGCAAGATATAAGAAAGAACAGAAAAATTACATCTTTCTCTAGGGACTGAACTGCAAAGCTCGAGTTCCTGAGCTTACTGCTGGCCAAAATTACAGCGATTTAGACCATGAGAGAGTGGGGGAAGTGAGGGAAAAGAAAGAGGAGCTCAAGAGGAATCTGTTTTACTGCTTACTCTTGGCAGAGACGCACCATGGCGGTCGGAATCTGGCCGGGAAGAAGAGGCAGCCGTTCGTGGTTGTTCCTGGTGGCAACGTTGCCCGAGGGAGAGGCGCGAGGGGGCGGGGTGCGGCTGGGCAGGCACGGCGGCGCTCCCGAGAGGGGTGATGCAAAGCAGGGCTGCATAGGCAGGGCGTGCAGCACAGGGGCAAGGCTTGGGTGCACGAGCTCATGGTGCCATCGGCGTGCGCTCAGGAGGGAGGAGGCGAGGGGCTGCAGACAGAAGGGGCGATGGGGTAGGGCGAGAAGGGGGGTTGAGGGGAGATGGCGGCTTGGCCTCACGAGCAGAACAAGGGAGGGCAGCGCTGGGTGAGCAAGAGGGGGCGCAGGCATCAGGGAGATTTATAGGAGCAATGTGCGCCAGGTCATCATGCTAAGCATGCCAAAATGGTGGCGTGCGCTGCAGTAGGGCTAGGGCAGCTATGCAGGCTTTGTAGACTGCTGAGGGCGATCTGACCTGGGAGCTACTGGCGGGTTGGATCAGGACGAGACATGTTTGTGTGGGTCAAAAGTTGAATGTAGGTTTGGTTGGTGCTAGGCTGGACCACCGAGCTGAGCTGCACAAAGAAGAAAAGATGGAGAGATCGAAGCTGCGTAGACTGGCGGGTCGGCCAAAAAGAAACCTGGCCACGGAGAGAAAGAAAGAGAAGGAATATGAGCAGGCTACACCATTTTGCACCTTTTTGTACGGTGTGGATGGTCGGGCTTGCGTGATGCACATGCCGATGATAGTAGTGAGAGTCGATCGGTCTCGAATGAACCCAAGAACACGCATGGAGCGAACAGCTAGCTCAGCCTGCAGGTGGCGTACATGCGTACAATGAGGTCGGCATGTGTGGCCAAACCAAACTCAGTCAACGAGTCCTAGCACGCACACATGCGAAAACTGAGCATAGCATGGGATGGCTATCGTGGTGAACACAAAAGGAGGAGCAGGAATGACAAGCGGGATCATATCATCGTAGAGAGCCGGAGAGGAGAGCTCGGCAAGGCCGATATTGATTCAGGTCGATGGATAGAATTCGGATCGCAAAGAGAAGGGTAAAGAGAGAGGTAAAAAGGTTGGGTTGCTGAGGCAGATTGGGTTGAGTCTAAAATTTTAGAGCGATGGTGCTAGTCGCTGGAGGTGACGATGATCGAACATCGTCAGAAAAATACTGAAGAAAAGCCACAAGGCACCGTTTCGAGCATGGCTTGATCGGGGAGAAAGATTAGAGAATCGGGAGCTCGATGGGGCACCTTATGGTCTCGGATAGGAGAGAGGAAAAATAATGGATACTGAAGAAATGAATTGGTCCGACTACGACAAGATATTAGGAACTATACAGAGAAAGAAAGAAAGAGCAAACGGAAAGGCTTTTAAATAACTCCAGCTTGGTGAAGAAAGATGATCGATGGCAAGTGGCGGTCAGCTAACTTCGACAAACTATTAAGCTTCGGAAAGAAAAAGGCAAAAGGCGAAAACAAGAGGGTTTTCTTGGGCATCTCAACGAGAAGGTTTGGGTTTACTTTTTATTAAGGGAAGTGCAACGGATAAGAGATTATGATAATGGCCAAGCTCAAGCATGCGCGTGGCACGGTTCTAGAGTTTAGAGTGAATTGGGTCAAACACGAGTTGAATCACCTCAAGATGAGGAATTTATTTTTCAAAAGATATTTTCAGGATTAAAATAAATCTAGAAAAATCTAGATAAATATTTTAAACCATGAAAAAATATATCTTGAAGTTCCCAAAATTCTAGAAATAATTTCAGGAGATAGTTTGGGACATGAGAAGTCCAAATAAAATATTTGGGGCTCGTGATAAAGATTTTAGAGCCTTCCAATAAATGGATCTAGCTCTAGGAAATTGAGAATAATTGCCAGAAAAATCTAAAAAATTCTCGAAAAACTCTATTGATAGATGAACATATTTTAAAAGATACTCACATCCTAAAATAAATATGTTAGGGTGTGAGAATGACAAGATTTTTATTGATATGAGGGGGTTAAAGTTTAGCCTTTGAGAACCAAATAGGGAGTTAGTAACGCCGAGCTGCGTAGCTGGGAGGAATTACTGAGAACCTGGCTAGTACACCACGAGATCTATGTACAGAATGATGTCGCATAGAGGGTGACCAACACGCGTATGAGGAAAGTCTGGGACAGCAGGCTGCCACTAAAGCCGGAGGTATTCACTTGGGCCTTGTTTAGATTGCAAATTTTTTGCAACAGTGGAATTGTAGCATTTTCGTTTGTATTTGACAAATTTTATCTAATCATGGACTAATTAGGCTCAAAAGATTCGTCTCGTGATGTACAATTAAACTGTGCAATTAGTTATTTTTTTACATACATTTACTACTCCATGCATGTGTTCCAAAATTGATGTGATGGAGAGAGAGTGTAAAAAGTTGGAATTTGGGGTGCATCTAAACAGACCCTTGGCTTGCCTTTCAGGACAAACTGCAGACTGGGGCGGAGCTGAAAAAAAGAAGATGGAAAGGGGACAGGAACTGCAATGTTTGTGGGTGCCCCGAGACAAGGGATCATATTTTCTTTTCTTGCATTGTGGCTCGTTTTGTTTGGACCATTTTTAAAGAAGCGTTGGGGTGGGACAGGATTCCTGAGGGGATGCAGGATTTCCTAGATGTCTGGCTACCGATGGGGTGTAGGGATTATAACCTCAAACTTTTTTTTGCTGGCAATTGTGATGTGGACTCTGGACTTCGCGTAACAAAAGAGCTATTGAGGGCAAGTTCCCCCGATATCCCACTGACCTCTTGCTCAAAACAAATGCGTTTTTGCAGAAATGGAAGGTACTGTTGCGGGCTGGTGATCGAGACAAACTTGAGAAGCTGATCACGCAAACGCGAGTGGGGATGGAGGCTTTTCTTCAACAGCAGCGGGGGGCGCTGGACGACGTTTTCATCTGAGCATGTTTTTTTGTGCCTTCTTCCTTTTAGTTTGCTTGCAGTTTTCAGACCCGCGTGCCTTGTTCTGTGAATCTGTGCTCCTCATTGCAAGCTGGTTTCCCCAGCTGGACCTTTGTATCGAACTCTTTTGCTTTCTATAAAAGCTGGGTGACCCCTTTGTCAAAAGAAAAAATGAGAAGTGGAGTTCGACGAATTTGACTGTGTGACCCGTTGCTGAATTTGTGAACAAACGATCGGCAATCGTAACTGGTTAACTTGCTGCAGACTACACACCGCAACTTTTTTTTTTAACAGAGAAGATTACACACCACAACTGACTGCACAAGATCTCTGTACTTCATTTGCATGTACTACAAAGGCTCGGCAGCTGGAGTAGTTCTCGTCAGGATTCGTGGAAAAAAGGTCGATCCTCACTCGCCGAAAGGCGCTGCAAGTCCGCAGCGAATCTCCTCTCCGGCAAGCGTAGAACATATGCTCCATCCACTGCACCGCCGTCACCGCACAGGGATGGATCACGGATGTGCCGTGGCCCCTTGCGGAGTAGTATAAAAGTGGCGGGAGGGCAGTGGATGGACACATCACGACGAACGCAAGAACAGGGCTCCGGGCACGCATGGACGCGCTCTTCGAGCAGCTCTCCGCGCTCGCCGACATGGCGCTGGACGGCGGGGGATTCGACCCGGCGCGGCTCGACGGCATCCTGGCGCTCTTCGAGGGCGAGGCGCGCGCGTCGTGGGCGGCGGCGGCGGCGGAGCACGAGGCCGTGGCCCGCGCCACCGAACGGGCCGCGGAGGCCGCCGGGGGACACCTCGATGCCGTGGGCACGTACCGCGGGTCGTCGGGCGAGGCCGGCGCGCTGGCCGCCTCCACCGCCGCTATGGAGATGGCCTTCAACGCGACGTCGAGGCCGTAGGTCAGTGAGAAATACTAGATCGATCGGCGATCCGATTCGATTCATCTGCTGTGCGGACACAATCTATCACACGGTGCGTCTGCGTGTGCGTCTGTCCGCAACACATGTTTACGATTCCGTATCAAGAAATGGTCGGTGGGCTCGGATCCGATTAGTGCGATCATTTACCACTGGCACTTGTTACCTTCTTTTTACCAAGGAGGCGCTCGATCTCGTTATCCGGCAGTGATGCCTCTTGACGTGGACAAGCTTACAACAACGAGACCTGAATTTTGGTCCGATCCTTCACTTCCAAGACGCCATCCCACTCAAATCAAACTCACGAGATAACCTCGTTGGAAAATCATCTCCAAACTTTATTCATTCACGATGGCGAAAACATTAACTGAAAGGTAGGATTTAACAAACTAGGGCGGAATGATTGTGCTTTCCAATTTTCAAGTACTTATCATATATACCTGATCGATCACCTACTCAGAAACAGTTGGCGACGATAAGTCCAGTCCAGACCCCTGCAGCGCGTAGCCCACGATCTTGTCAAGTTTTTCCGCCATCTCCGGTGTCAGGTGATTGCTCCAGTCCCCAATTCCCCTTGCGGAAGTAGACCTCGTTCTTCACAGCCAGATGATCGCTCCCGTTCCTGTTCACCTCCATGCTCTTCAGCTTGCCCAGGCTTCAGAGCTCCACGACCGCATCGACCAGCCCTCCATCCTCCTCCTCCTCGGAGAACGCGCATCCCATGAACTGCGCCATCTTCCTCAAGCTGCTCGCGGGCTCACGCAGCATCTCCTCGTACCTGAGGAACAGCACCTTGCCCGGCCTCCTCAAGCTCTCCTCCCAGTACTCCAGGGCGTGCTGCCACTGCGGGCCGTTGATGCAGCGACCCTCGCAGAAGAGATCGAACGCCTCCTGGAGCGTGTAGGACTGCACGTCCAGACCGAACATCGCTGACGTTTTCTTGGTGAGGAGCCATCCGGAGACCAGCACGTCTTTGGGGTTCCGGCAGATGTACACGACCCTCGCCTCTTCCCGGATGCGCTCCGGCAGCAAGGAGTAAGGCAAGTGGGTGGCGAGCACGCTCGGAGAACGGAGCGCCGCCGCCGGCGGCGGCGGCGCTCATCGTCCATCTCGTCGGTACCGCTTGCCCCGAGGAACCTCACGCATTGGTGGGGGTTGCGCCGGCGGAGTGGGTGGTCGGGGTCGGATGCGAGTGCACGGCCCGGGTCAACGTCGCGAAGGTGAGCGCCTTGAGACACGTGGTGCCGGACTTGGGGAAGCTGGCTAGAAAGATGTCGTCCGGTCTGGGCTCGAAGTGGGCGTGGTCGCGTGGATGGCCGGGAAGTACCCCGCGAGGGCTATCTCGGACAGCCAGAAACCCTTGGAACGGCGAAGATGGTACGGGAGGCACCGGGTCTCGAGGGGGAGGGAAGGGAGGATCTCGGCCAGGTCGCCGTGAGGCGTAGCGGGGCGAGGAACTAGGGTAGATGCTTCTGCCGTAGCGGCGCCGGTGTCAGCATGAGCAGCCATAGCAAGATTGCGGCGAGTACCGTATTTCTAACAAGATTACAAGTGTGTGAAGGAAGTGTGTGCTATGCCCCCAAGTCCCCAACCGCATGGTGGGCAAGCCATATAGGCGGAGGCGGGGAAGGTTGCTGCTTACTCCGTGACGAACCTGCCCTTTCGTGTTCCAATCCAAGCAGCTGGTGGCGATGGAGCACCCCCGAGTTATTAGGTAGTCCCCGTACATGTTTCGTCACGAATAGCGTGTGGTTCAACGAAGTGAGCGGCAGTTTAAATAAAAAACTAGCAACGTGCCCCTACAAATAGCGTGGGTACCCGATTTCCCTCCCAAATTTTTAGATTTTTGTACTTAAAATAGTTGAATGCAAATAATTTTATTTAGTTATATCTTTTTAATTATTTTGTCCTAATGGCCGTGGTTTAGACACATGTGCAATTTTTACTTTTCCCTTGTTATATTTTGCGGTGTATTTTTTATAATAATTTAGAAAAAAAATGAATGCTTTATATAGAAATATATTTTTTGGTTATTTATTGAAAGTAACTAAATATTTATATATTTCATTTTGATATCAATATTACTTTTTAAGAAACAATTTTTCTTGAGTGTACTAGTTACCGTACATGATAAATAAATTATCCCTAGATTTGTAGAAAAAAATTTAGGTAAGTGGTTTAATATAGATACCACCAGAAGTGCAATATACTTTCCTTTCATTATCCTCCAATCACCTTTGATATAGCCCCATAATGCATACTCTCATAAGGTATAGCTATCTTCATTAGGCTCCTAAGAATCTTTGTCCGCTATACATGGTAACCGAAGATACATCACTGATAGAGCACGCCATTACTTTTTAAGCATTACTCGTGGCTTGCTATGGACGGACATGCATGTCAAATATCAATTTTTAAGTTCTTAGTTCTGGATCTTGCATCGTCACTCCATAGTGGTTGTATCATCTATCATTCCTTCTCTTTTAAATTTTTTAGCTCTCAACCATCAACAAATGGCGATGCTACATAGAAAAACATCACCATCTCGGTTCTTCTTGTTGTCGTTAGTGGTGATCACCATGCTTTGGTAACAGAGACAATGCAATCTTTAGAGTAGGGCAAAGATTATGTCATGGCTACGATATGGTTGCACCATCGTATAATTATTGCTATGCCTCTAATTTTTTTAGACTAGTTACCTATGAGTTTTCCATATTTAGGGACTCTCATCTGCTCATCATTTTTCAGATTAAAATCACTTCTTAGTAATATTTCTATCTTCTAATTGTGTAGAGTATCTCTACTATTCGGCTAAACTTCTTTGTGGTAAACTCATCAATTTTCTCTTTTTTTAATTAACGTGATGGTTTCTTTTAACACTTTATTCAAAATTCATATATAAATTAACTACTAATTTTATTAGTTGTAATTCTAAATTTAGCTATTTATTAACTATATTCGACATGAAATGTTTGTGAACTTGTTGTCCTGTTTATAACTCAGATTTGGAATTTTATTATTTGCATTTGACCTATACTATTTCTTTAGCGCTTCTTAATCACTATACAAATTAGATACTAATTCTTTTTTATATTTTAATTTTTGCATTTATCTGTTTATTAGTTATATTCAATATGGACTTTTTATGAACCGCTAATTTTCTTATATTTTTTATTTCGAATTTATCTATTTTGCTAATAGTAACTCTTTTTATTAAGTGCTAATACGAATGCTAATTTTCTTATTTTTATAATTTTGAATTTAGCTATTTACTAATTGTATTTGACATGCTATTTTTTCTTATTTTTCTAATTTAGAATTTAGCTATTTACTACTCGTATTTGGCATGGATTCTTTGTTTATATCCTAATTTTCCTTAATTTTTTAAGTTTAAAAATATTAATCGTATTGGATATGAAACCTTGAGTCAATTTAGACCGTTAGATCTTCATAAAATTAAATGGTGAAATTCAATGGTGCAAATCCTTCTCACGTGAGAATTTCTAGATCCTGTCATGAACATGGTGGCTTTTTTAACATTACCTTATTAACATAATAGATTGATGTACGGCATGACGTGTGGACGGAGTTAGGGTTTATTTGATTCCTCAGGACTAAATTAGAAGTATTAAATATATACTAACTACAAAATCCATGGCATAAATGAAGGCTAATTCGTGAGATGAATCCATTAAATCTAATTAGTCCATAATTGGTAATGCTGTGCTACAGTAAACAAGTAAACATGGGGTAATGATGGATTAATTAGATTTAATAAATTTATCTCGTGAATTAGTCTCTATTTATGCAATTGGATTCATAGTTAGCTTATATTTAATCTCTTTAATTAGCATCTAAATATTATTTAATCTCTTTAGTTAGCATGAAATATTAGATATGATCCGGATTAAAAATAAGTGCTCGATCCAAGAACCCGTAGTTACGAAGGCAGCATGCGGCGTCGGCGCTCGTGCCGGCGTGCGCACGATTGCCCAGTTGCACGGAACAAAGAGTTGGGTCCTCTTGCATTATATGCATTGCTTGTTAGACTTCAACCTCAACACTTGTTCAAAATCAGAAAACACCCTCCCGGCGACAGATAAATTAAAGGTTACAGATGCAAGGTTCCATCGCACGTGTTTGTTCTAATATAAGTTTTTCGCACCTGCCATAAAACAAGCACGAATTTGATCCGGCGTAGAGTGATTGCTCCAATCACCAATCAGCCCCTTTGTGCAAGTAGGCTTCCTTCTTCATGGCCAAATAATTACGCCCGGTTTTGTTTACCCCCATGCTCTTCATTTTTGAGAGGGAGTTCTTTCATTATTTTTTCGTTCGGTTTGGTATAACCTACCTATCCGAGTTCGAATTCTAAACTTGTGGTGGGCGAAATTTATTCTGCGAAGTAATGACTCTAAGTTTTGTATGGTCGGTGATGTGCCCCCTGGAAGGTGCTCATGGAGGAATGCGTGTTGTATTTACGTTTATAGGTTTTGCAAAATATAAGTCCTTCCTTATTTCCATTTTCCTGGGAGATCTTTCTCAAAACATTGAACAAGTACCATAAACTATCATAAAACGGGCCAGGAGCCGATATTTTTACCATGAGGCGCGCCTGAAAAACAGAGAAGGCCCAGCCCGGGTAGCTGAATCGGCCTTCTCCTCTCCTGCTCCTCCCGCCATTGGGTTCCAGCCCACCAGCCTAACATGACATCACTATTCAGCCCAACCAGCCGGTCAGCTGGCAGCGGCGGGCGCCCACCGGCTCCCATGAAGACGGAGATCCGGGCCCACCCGCCACCCACCCACATCACGTCACGTGAAAGCGCGGTGGCAACCGTCTCCCGTCCAGTCGGGGTACGTGTTGGTCTGTTGCCCGCGCGCGCGGCGCGCCTGCTACCCTCCCTGCCAGGTGGGCCCACGCTTGACCCTCCTCAGCACACAACGCGTCGCGTGGTTTCCCGGCCGGCCCGGGTAACTGACCGGCGGACCCGCGGACACGTCGAGACGTGCGGGAACCACCTGTCATGCATGCGTCGCGGCGCGGGAGCCCGTGACCCGGCACGAGGGAAAGCAGCAGCGGACCAGGTATATCCCCTCCCCCGAGCTGCTACGGCCACGCGCACCGGTTCACGGCCAAGTGGGCCCCGCGAGCGCTGGCCTCGGGTGCGCGTAGCGTCACGGGGAAGGTGCCTTTCTCGAGGTGCGAGCACGACTCCCAGGCCCAGCCCACTACCGGGGGGAAGCGACAAGCGAACGGGCGCTTCGATTTTTACAGAAGCATCTCTCTCTTTCTCTCTCATCACAGTCCCCCCCACCCTTTCCCTCTCGCTCCCGGATCTGGACTCCTCCGAAAAAATCGTACCCGAGAGAAACCCTAGCGCTGGAGGTTTTCCGCCGTGGCGCCTCGCCGGAGACCTCCGCCCGCCGCGGCCGCCGACGCGTCGCCCTCGTCCTCCCCACGGAAGTTCGGCGGAGATGCGCCGCCGCCCGCCGGGGGCACGTCGGCCGGCGTCGCCCCCTGCGAGCAGGCCAGGAAGGCGCTGTGCGTGCGGTCGCCGTTCGACGGGGAGGAGGCGGCGGGCCGGGACCCCTGGCTGCCATCCCGGGTCGCCAGATGGGCGGTGGTGGGCGACGTGCGGAAAAAGCATAAGAAGGGTCAGTCCCAGCAGCCGCAGCCGCAGCAGCAGCCAGAGCCGGCACCTGCCGTGGAGCAGCACCCGAGAGTGCCTGCTGGGTGCAAGGGCTTTTGGGAGCAGTTGGAGCCGTACTTCCGCGACTTCACATCGGAGGATTTCGAGGAATTAGTGACGAAGCATCAATTCCGTCCTAGCAAGATTGATCCATGTTTCCTCATACCTCTTGTGGGCAGTGGCAAGGACTTAGGGGAGAATTCGGATCCATCTCATGCTTCTGTGGCAGATGAGAGCTCGGATTTGCACCCGAATTTGGGCAACCATAATGAGGAGTTGGAGAGTAACAAAGTGCAGGATATGCTGGAGAGCTCGGATCATATAGGAGCCAGTGTAGAGCTCGTTACTAAAGATGAGAGCAACAAAGAGAATTGTGATCAGGACATGCAGGAAGTGATTGTGCAGCAAGAGGAGCAGCCGGTTGAAATTGTGCTGGATCAAGGCAGAAAAGATAACATTGTTTCACCAAGATGCAGAGAGAATTTGGGACCTTCTTTGAGTTGGCTCCTAGGAGCAAGGGGACGGTTTGTGCTCACATCAGAGCGGCCAAACAAGAAGAGGAAGCTCTTGGGTGCAGATGCTGGACTAGAGCAGCTTGTGCTGCTGCCATCCTTGGATAGTGATACTGACTCCATTTGTGACGTTTGTTGTTTGGGAGAAAGTGATTTGGTGTCGAACAGGATGCTTCGTTGCAGGAACTGTGAGATATCTGTGCACCAGAAGTGTTATGGTGTGCATGTTGTGCCAGATCGCTTCTGGTTTTGTCTTTGGTGTAGCCGGAATATGGAGATGCCACGAAGGTTGACACGGAGTGATACGTGCAGGACTTTGTTAATGCCCTGTATGCTCTGTCCGAAGGAGAAAGGTGCTTTGAAACCTGTAAAAAGGGACCCTGGTCCATCCACAGATGGAGGAAACCAAGAATTTGTACATTTATTTTGTAGTCTTTGGAGACCGGAGTTTCATGTAGAGGACATGGAATCAATGGAACCTGTCACCACTATAGTAGATACCCAAGAGAACCAATCAAAATTGGTGTGCAGCCTTTGCAAGGTCACGCATGGTGCATGTGTCCGCTGTAGCCATGGTATGTATTCTTACGTCATCCTCTGGTTCTAAAGCTAAGCTACATTGATCACCTCTCTCCAAACACTTCAGTTTTTATACACATGAGTTTCTACTTAAAGATATTTGTGGTACACATTATGACACTAAGGGTCACTGTCCAATTTCTTACTTTTTTTTTTCATCTTGTTAGCTTCTCAATATTGAAATAATTCTCTCTTTCTCCGCACTTACTTTCCCTTGTGATACCCCAGTTTCACTTACATATCTTATAAAGAGTAAAATGCACCAGCAGTCCTTACCAACTTGAACTGCTGTGTTCTCCATGTCCTGAACTCAGATATGGGCCAGACTTGTTAAGTGTGCCATTCAATGTGTAAGTCTCCCTAATCAGCATGTAACCGAAAAGAAGTATCTTTAGAGGCTGACACATGGCCTGACCTTTTATGAAACAATTATTTGTTGATTTATTGGCTTATTGCTGACTAGTGGGCCATGTCAACAAATATTTGCATGATAGGATGGCACATTAACATGTAATCCAACACCAATGCACTTGGATATAATCATATTTGTGAAAGAGCTAGCATGTGAGTTGTGTTGCATTGTTGCATGGGTGTAGTGCCACTTGAATAGAAACCGACTTAACTACAAGTTTTCCATGACTAACTGGTCTGTAGTTTTAGGGGTCCTAAACATTATTAATCACTACAAAACAGTATTGATAACTCAATACAAAATTAAACTGACCAAGGAAAAAAGGACTTAAATGTGTAGCAGAGAACCAGTTAAGGTCTATTACTGTCATATGGATCTTGTCTGAATTTTACAAACTGGAGATCATGAATGGTGAATACTTTATCCCTCTGGTGTTGTTTCAGATCTATGTTATTTAAGTTAGCATGTCAAGTCATTTTGATTTGTTCTTGAGGATTGTTTCGCAAAATAAGTTATGATTCTTTTCTGAATAGTTTCTGTGACAAGTAGAGCGTATAGAGATGCTTTCTAAGGAAAACAATTTATCTGGAATTTATTTTGGTGATCATCGGTTGGTAGTTATCTGGGTGAACTCAATGCACATATGCACAATTCTACTCATTTATGGTATTTCTGCCTTCTGACCAGCGAAGGAAGGGGTGGGGGCATTGTATTAATGCATACACAATAAAAGTTAGTTAAATGATTGATTCTGGGAAGCTTGAAAGGTGCACTGTTAAAGTTGAAAATAACACCTGTGTATTTTTTTTTTGCCTTTTGGCTAGCTTGTCAGGGAGCCTATGGATTAAGGCAACTTCCTCCATTATCTTTTGTTTGACATTCTAGAATCTATTAAGTCAACCTGTTTCAAAACTTCTATTTTTAATATGTAGATAACTATCAAATTAAGTATATGATAATTACATGACTATGTTTTCCTTTGGAAATGCTTTCATGAAAGTACAATGTTTTTAGTATCTATTTATATTAAGTAAAAAAGCAGTGGCCAGTCTCAGACCATGCAATGTAAAAAATGCCAAATAAAATAGAACTGTGGGAGTATTTTGTAGCTAATATCTGAAGAATAATATTTCTAATTTTGTAATCCTTTCATTTTACGGTTACTAAGTTTACGTGGTTTTCAGGAGCATGCAGGGCTTCTTTTCATCCTATATGTGCAAGAGAATCCAAGCTTCAGATTGAGATATGGGGGAAGTTTGGCCATGATAATGTTAGACCTTTTTCTTCTTGTAAGTGCTATTCGCTGTATTTGGTTGCACATTATTCTCATTCTTATTTTTTATTTGTTAATAGGTTGAGATGCGAGCATTTTGTGCAAAGCATTCTGCTGTCAGAGGTATCAGCTCCATCTCTGAACTGGACTCCGCACAAGTTGAACTGCATGACGGTAAACTTGTAACTAGGAAGGAGCAGCAAGTGAGATTTACACGCAGTAACAAGGACAAATTTGTGAACGACACAATTACGAGTAGTTCTTACAGCCTCAACAAAACACATACAGCAGAAGTGGTTACCTCTCCATCCATTGTTGGAAACGCAGAAAATCAAGAAACTCGAAGTGCAGATCTTGTTGCTGATCAACCCACTGCAGATGGGAATCTTATGAGCAATTCTGGGGATGTTTCTGGAGTCCTTAGAGAGGTATTTGTTTGTTCATCTTGCAAAGCCAGATTGGGTATGGATGTTTATTACTTAACTCTGTTTTATGTTTGCACTGACGACACAGCTAGTTGACCAAGGAAAGGATAGTGTTGGTGACTTAGAATCAGAACTGGGTCTTGGCTCAGAATCCCTAGAAGCTGCTCTTGAGGTAAATTATAGTTGATTTTTCATTAGTTCATGAAAATCACCCCTCTGTTTCTCTCATGTGCATGCCACTGTTATATCGATGCTTGCATCTCACTCAACTTAATAGTGACTCAAGCTGGCGGATTTTACATCACTAGTGAATTTTCAATATCAATTTACCCATGCATGTTAGATATGGCAAAGAATTACTATCTTCACCACAATTTAACCACCTTTTGTACCTGGTTGGCTTTTTTTTTTAACAAAAACATAGTCTTGGAGGCCGAGAGGATTTAATTGTAATTTAATGTATGTGAAATCATGAAACTGTATTTATATGTATAACCTGTTCAAAGTGTTTTGAAAAGCCATGCTACTGTGTTCCTATTGCCCTTTATATCTTTTGAGGAAAAAATTTGCCTTCGCAGCCTGAAGCAACTGCCTTCTCCCCTGGTCTGAAGTTGAAAATCATCACACGGCTGCAAAACTCTATGCATGTGCCTTCTGTTCAAGTGAATTCTATTACAGAGGGTTCTTTGGCACCACAAGGTAACAGACTGAAAAACGAGTGTACAGCTACTGTCCTTTTAGAGATTATGTTTAACATTTCCAGTTTATTGCATGAACTCAGACTTATCCATACTCTTCTTGGCTCATTATGTTAAAAGTTTACTAATATTACCAACTTTTTAAATAGTGGGCTATAGCTTTGCTATAGCGATGCTATGGTGTTTGTAGATGGCTGCCGCTATGATATGCACTATATTCTCTGCAATACTACAATGGCTGTGGCCATGCTGTTCTTTATTTTATTTTTTTTGGATAAGGTTTAAATTTTGCTGTATTTATTATGCTTTTTGATATGAAATTAGGGTTTATCTATTTATTCTGTGTGATGTGCATATCTTGTAGTTGCAATGCTCAAGATTTATGGCAGTTCATTCTCTTTTTTCTCAACAAGTTATGACTGAATAAGCTTAAATTTTGCCAACTTTCATTATCTTGTACAGCATTTAGAAAATGGCATCTAATATCGTGCCATACTTGTAGTCTTTATTCTTCTGGTATTTATTAACAGGTACATTGCTTAGGAGTGAAAGTAAGAATGAAACCATTGCTGAACTTCAATCAGGACAGGAGGAAGGCATCTCATCGATTGATCATCATTGTCTCGAAAATGACAATGCCAATAAGGGTGATTTAGTTCAAAGTGGCTTGCACAGCTGTTCTGATCCTGATGTAAATAAGGTTTATGGTCGGCGTTTGCTCAAGTATGCTCACCCCCATCCCCTCTGGCCAAGCATTGATATGTTTACACAGGATTTAGTTCTGTGATACTCTGATTATTTTCCATGCATACTGTTACAGCAGTGTTTTATTTGAATGCTCATATAACTTAAATCTCTTTCTACAATGTAGCGTTGATGGTTACAGCTGCTATGTTCATCCGTTCATTGAGAAAAGGGTGCAAGATTTCTGGGGTAATAACTTGGAGCAAACTATACTAGAAACTGATTATCATGGTGAGTTCCTGCTGCTTTCTCCCCATCAGTTAATTGAATTCCATTGCCAGTTTCTTTATTCACATCTGATGATCTGAAAATCAACTTTCTCTTTTCCCAACTTGAGTAGAAGGGTTATGTTGCTCTACTCATAATGAGGACCTCGCGAAACTTGGGCAATTAGCAGATACGGCTGCCATGGGTCAAGTCCCTGAAGCAAAATCATCAGATATTCTGGAGCATTCACCTGATGATGAAATAGAAGGGGAAATTGTTTATTTACAATCCAGGCTACTCAATGGTGTTGTTTCCATGAAACAGAGATATGGTAAGGGCACTTTCCTTTTTTGTGTGTGCTATCATTCCTTATGCAGAAAAACCAAATGGTGTGGGTTGAAGTCCTTTTTTATTAATTCCCATGCAGTACTATCTTAGTCATTGGGCTTCACAGTGTAAAATGAACTGCTTAATTGAGTTTTTATATTTCTTCAGCTTTCTGAATCGATATTTCAGTCATCCTTAAATCTTGCAGAAGATTTGATACTCAAGGTTGTCCAGAATATTTCTTACGAGTTGGATTCTGTCAATAAAAGGAAATGGGATCATATAATTGTGAACCAGTTCCTTCGTGATCTGAGGGAAGCTAAGAAACGCGGGAACTCAGAGAGGAGACACAAGGAAGCTCTAGCTATCCTAGCTGCAACTGCACCTTCTATTGCACCAACCTCAAGAAATGCAACGGTGAGGAAAGATGCAGAAAACAAGGTTACATCTGCTAGACAAGAGGTTAGTACTGTGCTGTCTTTGATTGATTTATGCCATGATTTTTTTTTTATTGAGTTCTCTTTGTTTCCAGAACATGGCAAGAGCCAATGCTGGATCCTCAAGAATTACCCAACTATCTTCATTGCCACAAGCAAAGGATTTATCATTTTCTAATAGCAAAGTCTCAGAAGATAGCAACTTTGGCATTTTTGATCTGGCAAAATTCTCCAAGAAAAGTGCTCTTCCTTGTGATATATGCATGCGTTGTGATACTATATTGAACCGTATTTTCGTCTGCTCCAGCTGCAAGGTGCTTTGTATTTACTGTCTTTTGGCTCCAAATTGCAGTCCATCAACTATTAACTCTGAATGATCAGCAGGCTGCTGTCCACTTAGATTGCTACCAGAGTCTGAAGTATCCCACAGGCCCCTGGAAGTGCGAACTCTGCCAAGAAATGCCCTCAGATTCTGTTATCTCTCGTAATCAATCAGATTGTAATGGTGTAAAAGCATGTTTGGTGCAATGTGGTTTGTGCCATGGAACATCTGGTGCCTTCAGAAGGACTGTGAAGGGGCAATGGGTCCATGCATTCTGTGCCGAGGTAATGATTTGTGTTTCCCCCATATTTCTATTTTGCTTAGTTTATTTACATTTTAAGATTTCCCCAATTTTCCTTAGTGGCTGTTGGAGACCACATTCAGAAGAGGGCAACATAATGCAGTCGATGGAATGGTAACAATCTTTTTCTATATATGCTTGCAGTCAACAATTTTCACATTAGGAAATAAATACACCACCTTTCGTATGTATTTCATTGTATGCATTGTTAAATGATTATGTCACAAGAATCCACCGTGATAACAATTGAGTTGAATTATCTTATTGTTTTGTTCTGACTGTTCATTCTAAAGGAGAAGCTTCACAAGGATAAAGATGCATGCTCTATATGTCACCGCTACGTTGGTGCATGCTTGAAGGTTTGATTTTTATGATTAGCCTTTATACCTGTTGATATAGAATGTATAGACAAACCAGTCTAATCTTGCTAAGTTTTTCTCTTTCGACTGTGCAGTGCAGTACAGCAGACTGTCAAATTACTTTCCATCCTCCATGTGCTAGAGATGCTGGTTTTTACATGAATACAAAGAGAATCGGTAATATGTTACAACATAAAGCATACTGTGGCAGACACAGTATCGAGCAGAGAAAGGTAAGAGATGCTTTAAATTGTTTAGGCGAGGTGGATGTCTTTTCCCTGTAACTAGTTTTTTACCCTTACATCATCATTACCTGTGCATTCTTATGTGCAGGCTTATCGTCAACAATATGGACCTGAGGATGTCAAGAGCATGAAACAAATGAGGGTAAATACACCTGCTACACACTATCTGCTGAAAAAGGATCCGTATTTTGCTTCAATCATTATAGTTTCTACTTTCTTTAGTTTTACTTACTAGGGCATTAATAATTCAAGCCTGTTGATCTTTTTAAGTACTTGTGCATTTGTCTTGCCACAAAATTACCTTGGCCCTTTGCCATTTGTGTTTGAATTTGCACTGGTATTGTGTGAAAACCGCTATAGTTCTCACCCAGACGATGACATTTAAATAAAATGATCCTATTGTGCGTTCTATGTTCTTATGTGAAACATGTGCCATGGCCCATACTAGGATCGTGGCATACAAGTAATGCGGCCATGTGGCAATTTGTGCAGTGTATACATTGAGCATCAACGATGGTGAAAAGCATTATAGGTATTAAACGGACATTATGATTTGTTATTGAGCAATGCTTACCACGATGTAGTTGATGAATATATATGGCAACTGTAGGCCTTACAGAGGATGGAGATCACAAATTTACATATAAACATTAAATTTCAATTCTTCCATGTTTGTGCTTGTACCTTTGTGCGTCATATAAACATTTCTCAAGTATATTTATGTGGAGCAAGGATATATGTACGGAGAGGCACTGGGAACTAAAACATTTAAAGCTGAATTGCAGATAGCTGATAAGATAGGTAGACATATGAAATTCTATTTGTTTGATTTGGACTTTGATATTGTTTACTAGAAGTTGCTTGATACTAAAATTTGTTTGCTTCTCTTAAGTGATATAGCCTTTGGAACCATAGGACCATGTTTCTGTCTGAAGATGGTCAATATACTCTAGGTTTTTATGCCTTTTTTCTCATTCTTGGCAGGTTGAATTGGAATTATTACGCTTCCTTTGTGAGAGGATTGTGAAGAGAGAAAAAGTGAAGGTACGATAGCTATTAATTGTCTATTTCTGTGCCTTTGTTTCTCAGGAAATTGAATATTGCCAGCAAATATAGTATTCTCTTTAGGCAAAAGTAAAATAGAAGATTTTAGGCACTGGGCCACAAATTAGAGGATGATTTTGATGTCTGCATGTTGTTAGACGATGTGGCAAAATACAGTGGTGGTCCAGTTAGTATGCACCAAAAGATTGCTGCTATTCAGTTCTTATGTCAATTATTGTGCTGTTATGGATAGTTATTTGTTGGACATCCCAATTGCCCATCTTTTTGTCAATCTGAAAAGTAAAAACCTTATACCTTATGAAATGAAATGCAGACCATTTGGATTGTCATCTTGCAATTTTCTTATTCGACCTTCTGATAATTTGTACTCTTATAGATTTCCGCCACAGATATCTGTTGTGGTCATCTTATCTTGCTACATTAATTTGGAATTTTTTCTGTACTAACTTCAATCTTGATTCTTAATATACCAGAAGGATTTGGTTGTATGTGAACATGACATACTCGCTGCAAGAAGGATGACTTCTGTGTCGTCTACGTGGACTTCTTGTTATGCATCTGGACCTGGAGCAAGTTCAGAATCTGCCACTACATCTGTTAATAACAAATCATATAGTGGAATGATGCAAAAATCCGATGATGTCACAGTGAGATCAGATGATGTCACAGTGGACAGTACTGTTACCAAAAAACATACTGTCAGGTTTTCTCTGCATAACAGGGACACCGATAGGAATACGGCGGACAGTTCGACGTCAACAATATCATATAAGAGGAAGTTGGATGATGGGGAATCACTTGCATTCAAGAGGCTTCCTGAAACACCTGCTACTGCCTTAGAGTCAGAGGATGTAGAAAAGAAACCAACAGATAAAAAGGTTCGTGCAATTCTTTTCTGTTGAATGTTTTACATTCATATTCAGACATGTTTACATAGAGTTCACAATCAATTTTTGCCCTCATCGATTCTGATGCTTCACGTAATGTTGCAGCGTAGAGAGTCATATCAAAAGGAGCTTGTTTTGAGTTCTGACCAAGCTTTATTGAAGAAGAAGAGCCCTCCAGAGAGATATGTTTATACTCGCCGGAGCTCCCTGTCCAAAAGGAAGCAATGCAGTCAGCATGTAGCAGAAGGGCCTGGTGGATAGCCATGATGGCTCCTTCATGGGATGTCTTGAGAATATTCTGTTGAAGCTTGATGTGGAAAACACATACAGCATGCGAGGCTGGCCATTTTAGCCGTGCTGTAGCCACCAAGGCAGGGTCGGTGGGGACCAAGGTTGGAAACAAGGTGCAAGCTGGGTTCGTATAACCAAAATATATTTGAGCTTCCGACTGGAACATTTTGACTCATTGAGCCCATGTCACTGGAGGCCAGCGGGCGTGAATTCATTCAACACTGATTTAGTTATCAAGGGCAGGTTTTGTGCATTATGCCCTGTTGCCAGTATGATCATCTGCACAGTAATTGTGTTGAAGAAGCAAAAGTGATGGATGATGAATGAGAAAGATCAGATAATTGTTGCTAACTGATGACTTCCAGTAGGCCATCCGTACATGAATATCCATGTTTAGGAGTTGTAGCATGTGGGTTCTAATGTACTAACTGAATTGCATGTTTAGTTGTGTGTCTTACATTTGTTCTGACTTGAGAGATGTTCCTTGGCGAGTTGTAGGGCATTTCATGTTTGTACAGGCATGCAGGCTCAGCATTCTGATATGTAGGACGGTGCCTTTTGTGGTTTTGAAAAAAATCTGTTAGTAAACCTAGTAGCCGCCATGCTGGCATATGGGTTATTTTGTTATCTGTTACTGCAAAGGCTGTTCCCTGCTGATGTTGAGGTCGCAGCTCGTCAATCTACTGCCTTATGTTTGTCACCTGTGTTTTGTGAATGGTCCATGTAACCTCACCTGTGTAATGTATATGTATATTCAACTCCAAATGTCGTTGTGGTGGCTTGTGATTTGTAAATGGTATAAACCTAAGTGGCCAGTGTTGCACCTTTTCAAAGCATGTCATTGTAGGCTACAAGATCATGATACCATGTCTTCCAAGAATGACAGATTATTCATACTAGTTAGAACTAACATAGCTACGTAAGTGGATGCTTTGGGGATACCTATCATGCTATGCCTTCTCAAGATTCAGATTGTTATTTAAAGATTCCCAAAAGAATAAAAAATGAGGGTGATAACCACGCACTTGAAGTTGAAATTGTATGAGGACAAATAATAGGAAGATAAATTTTTAAGCAATCACAGCTTTATTTCCTCCATTTTAGTATTTTACTTTGGAATCTCAGATTTGGTTGGATTTCCCCTCTTGGGGCATTATATCTTATTGCTTGTCAAATTATTGCAACTAACTTGTCAAAGTTTCAGAAGTTTAGATCGAAGAAATTATATCACAAAACTACAGTTTTCATGTGCAATAAGTTGCAAAACAACTCTTAACACATTACCACAACACTAGAGATTTTAGATGGGTGAAACTAATAATTTTCGGATATATTACACACTAAATACGTGGTTTTGTGGTACTATGCCACTTTCTAAGTTTGTAATTTTGTGGAAGAATATATTTTTCCAATAACTTGGACAAACAATGTGTGGTTTTGGAACATTTAATTTTTAGAATATTTATTTTATCTTTCTTCTCATATTATATACTAGCAGTATACATTACATTCACGTGCATCGAGACGCAAGACGCACCGAGCTGGGGCTCCTATCTGGCTTGTGGAAGCCAGGTAGGAGTGGTGGCTTTGAGGCCCACCACAGCTCCTTCTTCTTCCGCCCTCGTCCCTTCACTCTCTGCTCGGCCCGTGGCTGCCGCCACTGCTCCGTTCGCCCACCGCCCGCCCCCTCGACCCTGCCCTTCTTAACGAGGTGGGCGTCCTTGCCTCCGCCGCCGACCACCGCCCACCGAGGATCTAGCCCCGCCCCAGCCGGCGGCGCTCCCGCGCCACCTCGCCATCCACGGCCGAACTGTCGCCCCCACCCCAGCCCCCTCTTTTATGGCTGAGACCACTGAAGCTCCCAGACCCTGGTAAATCCAAATCCTAACGCCGTCGCCTCTACCCCTCCTCTGGTCGACGGTGACCTCGCCGCCAGCCACTCCCCTCAACTCCCACCTCTCCGCGCCGGCAAGCGAGCGGCAGCGGTGCGGGAGCCGAGAGGAGGAAGAAGATACAAAAGGATCGGACGGACGAGGAAGATGGATCGGACGGTGGAGATGGTGGAAGCCCGGAAGCTATATAGGTTTGGCGCACTGAGCCCACGCGGAAACTGACATCCGGATCAGGGCCCGGCGGCTACGTGGCCCGCTTGTCAGTTCATAGATATATCTTGATATACAAAGGGGTCGATCTCTGGAGTCGGACTGTCGGAGACTCTCTCGGGCTCTCGCGGCTCATTCCCCACCCCTTCTCGCCTTGCCTTGCCTGTAGGGAGCGCACGAGCCAGCGCCCTGCGGCGAGCGCCGCCTCTGCGCAGCAGCGCGCAGGTGGCCGGTTCCTGGCGGCCCCAGGCGAAAGCGGGCGTGCGGACGCCGTGACCGGGTGAGTTCCGTCTGGTTTCTTATGGGTTCGGCTGCCGGGGGATGGTTCTAGGGTTTGGTGTTGGGGGGCTGTGGCGGCGACATGGCTGACGGTGATGTGCTCCACCCTTACCTAGCACGGTGGGTGTGGCGTGCAGTGTGCCGGTGGAGCATCGCTAGGGGCGCCATGAGTTCCAGGTGGGGAAAAGAGAGGAAGGTGTTAGGATGGGAACTTTGGAAAGAAATGAAAAGTTCTCCTCTTGAGTGGAAAGAATTTCTTGTATCAGTTTCCAAGTAATCTATCAAGGTGCTGTTTATTAGCAAATCCTAGAGAAACAACCAATTGAGTGGCTCATAATTCACTCCCGTTAAGAAGACTAAATTATATTACTGGACCAATTTTTTTTCCTGCATTCAGCTGTTGTCGTTTGCGCTTGCTCATATGACTTTAACTTACGAGCATGTCATGTTTCCTAGATGGACCTCAAGGATAGCCTCTCCAAATTTAAGCAACAGCAGGAGAGATGCCAGTCATCTTTGGCGAGCATAGCCGCTTCAGCCTCAAAACCAAAGCACAGGGCCCAACCCGTAAATGCTCCATCCGCTCCAGCAAGACCATCACAACCTATTAAATTTTCAAATGATACAGAAAGGCTGCAGCACATTAATTCGATCAGGAAATCTCCTGTTGGAGCACAGATCAAACTTGTCATCGAACTGCTTTACAAGGTATTTGCTCACTGAGTTATGACGTTCTTCCATTTTTCATTTTATACTAGTGCAAATTGGAGTAAATGATTCCTCTATTCTGGCCTCAGAAAGTATAATGGATCTTGCAAGTCATCATTCTAATTGAACTTTTGTGCGACAGGCTGCTATATTTTGTTGCTAACTAATTATTATCATATTTCTTTTTGTTTATTGAAGCCTGGGTGCAATATAGGTTGTTGCAGGGTTTTCTGCTTCTTAAGCCTTATTGATAATTTTTGTTAAAGGGCATATGATGTAGTGGTCCATCTTCAACTGCTTTCCAGCATTATTTGTATGCCTTACGTCACATGTAAGATTATCATTTTTTGCTATGTATAGAATGCAATTTATAATATCTGTATGCTGCTCATTCTGTGTTCAGCTTCAGCCCCAGCAAAATAGAATGAAAATTCCAGAATAGATCAAGGCTGATATAGTTCACACTAAGTTAATATATAGTAAAAGGTAAAAAAAAAGTTTGCTAGTTACTTTTGCATGCATGTTGCATACTATGAATTGTCAAGTGCTATATGATTATGCACCATTTGACCGAGTTTAATATAAGGTATTGATTAGCATTGTCCTTACTAGAATTGGGCATTTCGAATCGATGTTATAAAGATTATACCCGCAGATAGCAAAAGAATACAATATAAACTTTCTTTATGAAGTTTGACGCTGCAAATAGTTTGTGAATGTCAATTGCTGTTTCTTCTAAATTTGCAGACAAGACAAGCTTTTACTGCAGAGCAGATAAATGAAGCAACTTATGTTGATATCCATGGTAATAAAGCTGTCTTTGACAGCTTGAGGAACAACCCCAAAGTAAGCTATGATGGGAGACGTTTCTCTTACAAGGTAAATTAATTTGCACTTCTAGTTGTCCATAACTAATTTTAATTGCTTATCTTTGCTATCTTTCTGTAACCTTAGCTAATTCAGAAGCATTTAATTAGTAATTACTGAACGCGAAATCACTTACCGTCCATACATTTGCATGTGGATTGTTTTCACTATTTTTCCTAATCAACTAATGGTGTTCTCCTATGATAATTTTCCGTTTAAAAAAGTGGCCTAGGTGGTCAGCCACCTAATTTCTCATCGGCATCTTTCTGCTGCACATTTGCCATGATTGGCAGGCTAGTCTTAGGCAATGCAGTCAAAAGTTTCTTCTCCTTAACTCTCTGGTGCTTTTCGTCGAGGATTGGAAATGCAAACGCTAAGGTATCTGTTAGCACTGGGAATGCAAACACTGTAAGCTAATACTGGTTTTGTTTGGTATGCCTACGTAATGTAATCGAATGCTGCAATCTTCTGTCAATGGCCTTCTGTATCCTGCAAATGACTTACTCGTGAAAGGAAAAGGGGACCCATCTATCGTGAGGAGAAGGTGGGTGCATGGATGCCCATGCTGATGCTCATGCTGATGCTTGCTCTGGTTGCATTGAGTGGACGGGATCACGCTGCAGCTGCAATGGCGGCAAAGTTATTGCGAGTGCGCCACGGAAGCCAAATCTAATCTCCGACCTCGTCAGCACACAGTGGATCGATGCCTTGTGAAATCCAGCCGGCACGGGAGAAGGGATTTGTGTGCCATAGAGCGTGCAAGCCGAGCTGACGAGGAACTTTGGGAACATCAATAATAATCACATCTTTTATGATAACAGACCTTTATATGATTAAATATGGTGTATTGAAATTATATGTCACAGTCTAAAGAGTTTTCATAGGGTTTATCTTGTTTGCAGTTGAACTAGTTCTGGCTTCTGAGGTCTCATGTGTTGTTTTTCTGTTTGCTTATGTGCAGTCCAAGCATGATCTGAAGGGAAAAGATCAACTACTTGTTTTGGTAAGAAAGTTCCCAGAAGGTCTTGCTGTCGTGGAAGTCAAGGATGCATACCCAAATGTATTGGAAGATCTGCAGGTGACTAATTCTCCTCATTACATACATGAGATGTTCCAAACACGTGATGCTGATGCTGTTCGGAAAGTTGCCCAACAGACATGCTGCTAAAACAATGCCTCCAAGTTAGCAGTGGGCTGTATAACCACAAAGGAACCGACGATGTGTACCTTAGTTTAGTAAGTGGGCCCATATACTGCCGATACATGATGGTTGTGCTGTCTGTCGTAATAATTTTTTTTTGTAGTTTGCCTAATCTTTTGTTTTGTAGGTGCAATGTCCACTAGTGTACTAGAATCACTGTGTTGCCAGACTAAATCTTCTACCATTTATATTTAAGCATATACTGTATCTATAATCTTGAGTATTTTTTGTGCTCCAGGCTCTGAAGGCTGCAGGTGAAGTTTGGCTTTTGTCAAACATGGACTCCCAGGAGGACATTGTGTACCCTAATGATCCAAAAGCGAAGATCAAGGTTGATGATGATCTGAAGCAGCTCTTCCGGGAAATTGAGTTACCGCGTGACATGGTCGACATTGAAAAGGAGCTCCAAAAGAACGGCATCAAGCCCATGACCAACACCGCCAAACGACGAGCAGCTGCCCAGATCAATGGGGTGAAACCCAAGGCTAAACCCAAGAAGAAGCAGCGTGAGATCACGAAACGGACCAAGCTTACGAATGCCCATCTGCCTGAGCTGTTCCAGAATCTCAACACTTAATTGGCTTACAATAGTTGACCACTCCACCACTCGAAAGGGTTCATTGTACTCCTATCTATAATTATGTTGATGTGTACATGCAACCCCTGTATGCTATGTAGCCTTGTGAGCTCCGCAAATTTGTCTGTCAAGATTCTGGATTTCGTACTTATGCGTTCTGACATAGGAGAATAAGACCTTGAGATTCTGCTTTTATTTTTTTCAGTTTTAGATGGTTTCAAGCTCTAACCTCTTCCCTAATGGATTGGAGTATCAGGGGTATTCCTAAATTTGTATACCCTGAATCTTGTGAGGTTACTACTAGTGGGGTTTAGGACCATAATCATCAAGGTGGTTCGTTCTTTAGAAGCAATGAAAGTGGCTCTGAAGTATGGATGCGCTGGGGACGATTGACGAACGTATCCTGACGGATATCAGGATACCTATATCCTTAAAGTCTCCGAAAAAGAAAACAATTCAATGATTCTAGTATTTACAGTAGTTCCTTTTTTTTTGTTGCCGTTGTTATTTTACTCAATATGTTCTGATGCTAGCGCCCTATTGCTTCTGGTTATAATAACAGTGTCCTAAGACAGAATTTTCTGCAGGTTTATTTCAGTTTGAACGCACCCGTCGTTTGACGTTTGTTATTGGACATTATAGTTATCTTTTATCTTTAAAATGCATCAGGAACAGGTGAACAGCTAATGCGAGCTCTTATGCGGACCTCTTTGGACCAAGTTTAATGGATACTTCATGCGTGTGAGTAGTGAATGCTACCAGTGGCCGTGACCGGCCTTGTGCAGCTTCTAGCCTTCTACCGTAGCTAGTTTTTTTTATGCCATATGTCCCCAATCATGGTTGCCAGGGACCAGCGTGCCCTCTACCGGCATGTCAGCGTCCCTAAACACACACATCAACATCATGATCCCATATGTCAGATGCTCATGAACACAGAGTAGGTATGACAATGACCCTTGTTTATTTGTAGAATGATTTGCTAAGAACAATGGTGTGATTGTGAACATCTCAAAACTCCTATTTCTCACAAGATCATCTGAAAATCGCTATGCCTTGTTTGGTGAAGTCTGGACTGATCGCCTGCGCGAGAGGGTCACCAGCCAAGCATGTTTTGATTGATCACCATCCTGAAGCATGATTATCATGGGTTGGGATGTCCTAAGAAATCTGCATGTTTAGCTGCTGTGTGACTTAAATTTCTCCTAATTTTTTAGATGAACACTTTGCGCGATGTGGAGCATCTCATGTTTGTGGTCGGGCCTTGTGCTATGTAGCATGGTGCCTAATAAGCCTTCTGTGGTTAATGAAAGCAGTTGGTAAACTTTGTGAATAAAGTGAAGCCATGCGGCATCATGGTCTGCGTCCAGCTGCTGGATTGTATCGGTGTCATGGTAACAGCAGAATGCTGTCTGTCTTTCGCTGATGGCAATTCCGCAATTGTTTCATCTCTGAAACTTTCTCAAGCCATCGCCTATGGATTGGCTCCAGAAGTCATGCTTGCAATTTGCGAATGGCACCTGTAACCTCGCCTGTTTAATGTATGTTAATCCAAAATGCCGTGCTGTATCTTGTGAATGCTACCATTGGCAGTGACTTGTGAATGGCTCCAATCAGTGCTTGTGCAAACATGGCAGTTTCTAGCCTTGTAACACTCGTCTGGTTTCTGATGCCATATATCCCAACTCATGGCTGCCAGGGTGCCTTCTACAGGCATGTCAGCGTCCCTAAACTCGTACATCCTGATCCCATATGTCAGATGCGCATGAACACACGATGGGTAAGACAATGACCCCTTTCTCTCTCTTTTTTTTTAAAAAAATAAAGTTGCTGAATCTTTTTTGGAGAATAATGGATTGGCTATGGACAAAGAGGGGCCATAGCTCGTACAATCCTGGTAACATCACAGATTTTCATCAGATAGCATGCACTGAATTAGTTTACAAACAAGTATTGACCAGACCATTTGGCCATCTAGCTCGTAGCCTCATTGGTGTCGTGTTCACCTGCCGACAGTGCCCTGAAAGCGAACCGCGTCTGCTCCCAGTCCGAGCGTTCCTATCATCAGTCGGAAATGAGATAAGGAGCTACTGCTTTGTCAGCTCAGCTCAGCTCAGCTGTATGGATGACAGGCTGAAGAACGCGGAGCAAATATCCAGTGTAAACCAGCTCACAAGATGCTACTCCTACTATGCAAATTCTTCATCAAAATTCTTCCGAAATGGGGTCAAATTCGACGTGCTATGTAATCTGCAAAGAAGGCCTGGCACAAATTGGGAGCAAAAATTTACTCTATTGCTTCGAATTTCTACCGTTACGCTGCTAGATTTGACAAGAACGGTAGTAAAAAAAAAATTCTACCTTTACTATGTACACGAACGCTACAACGACGCTACGAGCCTGTCGCATCGTGCCGGCGCGAAGGACAGCCGGTCGTTCTCGAGGTCGTACACGACGTGCGTGTTCTGCTGCTGGAAGTTGCCGATGACGGCCTGCTCCCCGGGCGCCGCGTCCAGCACGACGCACATCACGCGCGCGCCGAGGTCCTCGAGCACGTAGTTGGCGCGCGGCAGCTCCCAGTCGGCGCCCTCCAGGTGCAGCGTCAGCGCCGGCACGGCGGGGCGGCGCCAGAACGCCGTCACGGGCAGCGCGAAGCAGAGGTCCAGCGCGGAGCCCTCCACGCCGCCGGGCGGGAGCCCGACCTGCGCCGCGAACGCCGCCCTCACGGCCTCGTACAGGTCCTCCGGGAGCGTCGTGATCGACGCGCCGGAGTCGATGATCGTCGAGCCGCGACGCGGCGCTGGCACGGGGATGCGCGTCGAGCCCACCGAGATGGCCATCAGCGAGAGGAAGTAGAGCGACGGCTGCGAGGGGTTCCTGAGGAGCGGGGTGCTCCGGACCTCGCCGACGTGCGCGTGGCTGTAGAGCGCGGCCGGCGCGCCGCCGAGCGTGACGAGGCTGCTCTTGGACTCGAACATGGAGGTGAAACAGTAGGAGAAGCTTGTGACGTTGAGCTGGGACGGAAGCGACCACCTCCCCCGGCCGAACCCCGCAATGCCGGTCTCGTTCGACTGGAACACGCCCTTGTTGAAGTGGCCGCACCCGAAGGTCAAGCGCCGGGAGGAGAGGCTGCCGGCATTGCTGCCGCCGCCGTCTCCGAAGGTGAAGCGGTCGGTCGCGAGCTGGCCGACGGTGAGCGACTTGTCCCCGTAGTGGTAGGCGTAGACGCAGGTCCGGTTGCCCCAGCCGCGGCCGCCGCACGACGTGAACTGGAGCGCGCGGCACCAGGGCGCGCCGCAGGGGAGCGCGGCGTAGGTGGACGACGCCGCAGGGTCCAGGAGCGGGAGGCCCTGGCCGAAGCAGTCGCGGCAGGGCGCGCACTGCGTCCACACGAGGTCGCTCCCCGTGTCGAGCGTGAGCGCCACGGGCCGTGGCGGCGTGCCCACGGACAGGCGCACCAGGTACTCGTTCGTCACGATGCCGCCGCCGCCGCCGAGCCCGGCGCGCACCCGCGCGCGCACCGGGCGCTCGGTCTCGGACAGCAGCCGCCGGCGCGCCCGGGTGCGGTGCGCCATGCGCCGGACGAGCTCGGGCCGCGCGAGGCCGCGGCCGGCGTCGGCGTGCGTGAGCAGCGCCGCCACCACGCCGGCGCCGGGGGCGGCGCGCGCGGGGCACGGCAGCGCGATCAGGACCAGCAGCGCCGCGAGCCGCTTCATGCTTACTAGCTTGGAACGGGGATCGGAGGAGCTCGCCACTGGGATCACGCTGCTTATCTAAGCATCCCGGAGCACGCGGCTCGTGGTGATTCGAGAACCGAGAGCAATTGAGATTGTTTGGAGCCGGGATTGGCACCGGATAATTGGGGAGGAGTGAGGACAGGCGGTTGGGTGATGTGCCACTGATGCCTACTTGTTGGCAGAAGCCGGTGGTGCGGCGACAACGTTTTCAAAAGAACGCGGCTGCATCGTACTACGCCGTTTCGGCCTGTCCTTTTTTTTTCTTGAATATTTTGGAGTCGGCTACAAAGTAAGATGGAGGTGGAGTCGCCCGAGGACGGCAGCGGCGTTTTTGTTTGACCTCTCCTCGACTGCCCTGAGTAAGCAGAGGAGATGGGCAGGATGAGCATGTGCGAGAATGGAACACGAACACAGACGCAGTGAGTACTGAGGAGTGAGGACCAAGAATTTTCAGAGTCGCAGTGTGGATGAAATCACTGAGTCCACTGTCAGTATATAATTTCTGTATGTCGATTTTGTTGCCTAGAATAAATTTAAATGCAATCTCAAAAAAATAATAGGTTGGCCAAATAATGCTTGTTTCCTGTGGCATATGGAATTGGTGCATGCAATCTTTCTTTCATCCAGCCACTTTAGGTTATGCTCCCAAGTTTCAAGAAAGAAGTACGTATATTTCATCTTGGTTCAGTCTTCAAGATTAGAGTCTCACCATTATATTTCTCACAAAATCTACAAAACCAACATGGTCTGAAAGAATTATTAAATACGAATTTTACTATTAATTTTTTACACTAAACATATATTTAATTGGACTAATTGATATATAATGCTCAACCTTTTGCAAACCAAAAGATGATAAGAAACATTGTTCATGAACCGTAATGAATGAGGAAAAGGTGAAACTGTACAATAAAAAGAGTAGACATGTAAAAGTTAGAAGAATAAAATTCAAATTCTGATTATAATCTTGCAACCTTTTTCGCTGTAATCATAATGACATAGGTCTCACTTGGCCGAGGACCAAAGATTCCTAGGTCCTAGAGATTCATATCGAGAGTATGACAGCCTTGTCAGAAATGCAGCCAATCGAGGGAACAAAAAAAAAGACGCTTGCGCATATGTGGTGGCTGAGGCTGAGCATAAATCCACACCGTCAACCAACTGCAACCGCGTCGCCAGAACTGATGCACACAATCGTTGTTGTACTCCTACTGATCCTTGCTTTGTCTGAAAGGCTTTGAATTAACAAAAGATCAAACGCCTCCACACGCTCCGGCACGCCATTTATCTACTGTTGCTTCATTTGGGGGAGAAACTAAAAGGATCGCACGAACATACAGAAGTGGCTTCTCATGTCTGTTCGGTTTCAGCTTTCAACCCTGAATCAGACTCCTCCCGAAAGGAAACCCTGACGGAGACGGGCACCTCGCTCCTTCTTTTCTGACAAAAACGTCCAGTAAACCGTAGTTTTCATCCATCAACTACCTGGCGGGGGAGGCGTCTCCGTCCGCACCGGAAACCGCAACGGGCCGGGGCTCGGGGTCAAGCAGGGTGGTTAGCCGAGCTCCACCACCGGTACGGTGGCGAACGATAGGCGAAAGGCAGGTGCCCTTATGAGTGGATGTTGTTTTCCCCTAGGGTGTAGGGTTAACGAACCGCAGGTGATCGATCAGGGTGCCAGGCTTTGGAGATCCTGCAATCAGAGTGAAGCATGGTGCAATGAGTTGTGGTTCTGGGGAGAGCTTTTCTTGTCTGGGAAGCGATTGTTCCTTTTTTTTTATGGCCCCCCTTTTTTACCTGATTGTTTCGACGTCACTGTCTTGTCCTATCATATGCTCTCGGTTCGGCAAGCTTTAAATTTCTGGCGATCCTCCTTTTTTTGGAACAATTGAATCCTCTTTTTCCTAAAAAAACATAAAACTCTATTGTGACTTTGATGTTGTAGCTCCAGAAAAGAGGTTTAGAATCACTATTCCATTTAAAAATTAGAAACAAGTAAATATTTAAAGAGCAGCGATATATCCTTTTAACTAAAAAAAAGAGGATGATTGAATCCACTAGCAGGGTTTTTTTCTTTCGGTCTTCACCTTGTGATCATGCGTGCGTGCCTCGTGGCTAGGCATACCGTCAAGTGTCAAGATCACTTACCAGACACTCGTGCAGGCACACCAATTCTCTTTTAGTGGTGCTGATGATCACCTGCCACTTAACCAGGCTGAGCCTGGCTGCTGCTCATCTCTCCCTGTTACTTTGGCATGAGGTCAATGACATGTTGGCAACTCTCCAAAAAAAAATCGCTCTTGCACGACCAACCAGTGTAGACCTGAATTCCCCTCTCTGATCTCTCTCTGTGTTTTCTTTGTGAAAGCAGCCAGAATTCTCAACAACCCCTGTCAGCAGCAGAGCAGCATCCTGATCGGTGATCGAGCTGAATTTTGCAACCGATCGATTCACTCGGCGACACCGACCGTGCGTTAGGCCGTATCGGGGCCAGCCGGCAGCCGGCGCCGCGCCACGGCGGCGTATAAAACGACCCGATCTGCTCGCCACCGGCGAGCCGGACACGGCGGAGGGTCCGGTCAAACGATACGGAATGTAGCGGTGCTTGCGTGTTGACGTGTTTGGTGCCGGTTAGGTTGGCGCCTGCAAATGATTTGCTCGTGCCTGTTACCCTGTTAGGGTTGTACTGAAATAAAAGACAAGTACTACTGTGTGCAGCAGCTGAGGCTAGCTTGAGTCCGATGTGACACCGGATCATGACCTCATGAGTTTGGTCAGGTTAACTGGTGCTCCCTCCCTTTCGTAAACGTAAACATTTCCAGCGTCTTAAATTTAGGAGTATCTATGATGTGGTCATTTCTTGTATAATCCACTACTCCTACTTCCTCATCATCACTGATCTAACCTTGGTGATTGGTTAGCTGAGAAGGTAAGTGTTAATAGCATCTGATGTAATCTTGGTGATGGATTGAGCGCAGCGCCATGGGCATTTCTCTTGCTTCTTGGTCTATCCTAAAAACCCTAGGAGTGATGCTTAAGTCTGTGGAGGGAGAAGGATCATTAGATAAACAAAACACCATGACATGCTTGTGCTAACCATTCAGTAATATAAGTAAGCCATCATGTTGATCAGGTTAGTCTACGTGTGAAGATTGAACTGTGCCAACAGTCGTCGTCCTGGCGTGTTTGTACGCATGCAGCGGAGGGTAATAAGGGTAGGCTTCCGGTTTAATCAGTGTGACACAATTGAGCGTACTAGCCTGTCAACCCATGCTCCCGCACAGCCTAATTAGAATTAATATAAAAATAAAATTTATAGCTAATAATTATAATTATCTATCTCACACCCTCTTTCATCTATTAAATATTCTAACACATACTCTAAAATACATATTTATTATTAGCTAGTTGCAATAGATTTCATTTTGCATCGCACCTCCATATGTGTTTGATATATATTTAATTGAACTATTTGTTTGTAAATTGGTATTCTTATCTTTTCTATCATACATGAATACATGGTGAGACATGTCGTGGGTAGCATTTTTATATAAATAATAACATAAATAATATATTAATAATGATAGAAATAGTAATTTAGATTTTTTATATTGGTGTATTTTAATATTTTATTATAATTATAAAATTTACATTCAGATTTAAAGGTTACTTTAACTTTTAATAATAATATAATTGATAATTTATATGCAAATTTATGGGATTATTTGCATTATTTTTATAATGGTATAGGTGGGTAATTTACACGAAGATGAGGGGTTATTTTAATTTTTTATAATAGCAGAGGTGGGTAATTTAGATATATGTTCAGGGATTTACTTTAGTCTATTTTTTTATAATGGCATATGTGGGTAAAATTTTACACAAAGATTAGTTGTTGAGTTGATGGTCGGATGTTTCTAATTTTTATGAGAATTTCTAGAATTTCTGTAAAAAAATTTAGAGTGTTCATTTAGGATTCTGGGTGGCTTCAAGTGGAGGCTGTAATAGTAAGATAGTCTTATAGACGGATCTGTCACATTAATACAGTACTATTGCAGGAAAAAAAGCGTGCATGTCAAAATTTGAGGTACCAAATATTGACCATGTTATTTTCTATAATATACAACAAGCAAACTCTATATGAATATTGTATATACATTGACAAACACTGACGAAACTGAATCAGGTGCCCATTTCTGATGAAACTGAACGAAGACATTGCTACTGACGAAACTGATAACTGAAGTGCAGGTTGCAGAATCTTCAGAACACCCAACTCCTGACAAAATGGGAGCAACGTCCTTGTTTCAGTTAGCTTTTTGAATAGGCCATGATATATGCGAACAAAAAAAGAAATCAATTGATTCCTGCTTCCAATCGTCAAAAAAGGATCTCACTACTCATGCTTTCCTCAGTCTGCAAAGATTCTTGAGAAATATAAAGCTCTTCTGGAGCACGCTCTTTGTAGATCCGTGTAGCTGTCGTTTCGACTCAGATGTACCCATTGCTGTGGCATGTATGTATCTGTCTGCTGTGATGAAATTGCTACCAATTTGATCAGTGAATCTTTTGGGTTGTACTTGGGCCAGTCCTTCCTGAACTTGTCAATGCAACATCCTCTTCGCCCCCGGCTGCGGGCCAGTGCTGCTCCCCAAGCTAGTAGCAAGCATAGTGCCTCCGCGCAGCACTGGCCTCGTGCGCGCCTTCTCGGCCGAGGCGGCGCAGCGGCAGTGCCGACGGCGTGACGCCCTGCCGGACCGGAAGCGGACGACGTCTGTGGCTGTGCTGCTGCGTGCTCTGCGATGCGCGTGGGACGGGCGTTGGTAGCCATTCCCCGCCATTGTTAGGAACCTACTCGGCGGAGGACCACGCACCGTGAAGAGCAGCGCAGCCGCAGAGAGGACGGCAAAGCTGCTGAGCGGTTAGCTCCGACCTCCGTCGCAGCCTTCCGTCGTTTACTCGTTTATAAGCTTCCTCGCGGGCGCCTCGTCTCCGCCGTCTAGTGCGGGCGGTGAATACCTTGAGGATCTGAGCTCAAGGGGTTCTACTCGGAACAGGGTCGTCGGTCTGTCGGAACTCGGTCACCAATGACGCCGGCCGCCGGCGACGGGAGGGGAAGCGGGGCTGTATTTTGCAGAAGATTCCCCCAAACTCCATCACGATCCAAATTGGGGGGTCTTTTGAAAATAGTGTCTTGGTATTTTACACTTAACCCCCTGTCCTGAATCGCGATTAATAATCGCGATCCGATATTTTGCAGTAAACCCTCTAACTTTGCAAGTTATCCATCTTCGCGCCTGCTTCCCACCTCGCTAGATCCCTCACATAACGATGGCTCCCGACGGCGCTCCAGACTTCTGCGGTACGGCGGCCCCTCGTTTTCGTCTCCGTCGACGGCGCCGTGGATTCGCCGGCGATGCGCTGCCGGCGGCGCAAGCGTATCGCCATGCCTTACCTATCCGCCCCCCTCGTTCTCACCCGCCTGCTTTCCTGCTCCCTTTTCCGTTTCCGCCGAGGGGTAGAGGTCCTTCTCCTACAGTACGCCGGCGGGCGGGTGAGATGGTTGAGAGCGCAACCACGAAGGTAGATAAGCTTCGGAACGCCATGGTTGCCGCCGATCGTCAGTTCGTTACACCGCTCGACGGTTGCTCTTCGGGGGCACAACGGCTCCGAGTCCGCCGTCACTGTCGTCCTGGGAGAGGTCGAGTGGGCCCCTGCTCCAGCCTCCAGTCTCCTCCAGCTCCAAGGATCGAACTCCGCGGAGAGGTAGAAGAAGGGCCCTGTCGACATGGATGGCCAGCTGGGCCGTCCATGTCGCGCCGCATTGCACACCCGATTTGTGTCCATGGGGGATGATGCCCCCAGCATTTCTGCAAGAATTCTCGCACGCACTTGTGTCAGATTGCCACATGAGTTGAACCAAGCTCCGGTAGTTCTTCGCTTGATGCAACTTTGGCTTGCAAGATTAGCAGGGCATGCCGGTTTTAATCGAATTGCATGCATCATCGTTACTCATCCTATATATGCTAATGTGGGGAACGAGAAGTTACAGAAGTACAGCAGCTGAGCATGTTCAGAACAGAACAGCGGGCTGATACGCTACTAGTACAGAGGACATCACGTTCTCACCTGTCCCTCCAGTATGCCTGGGGACATGCCTCCACTATTGGGGCATAAAGGGGAACTAGGGAAGGGAATTTCTTTCAGCTATATGCCCCTATGCCCACTTTCAGATGCTATGTGTTTCAGGGCTACCGCCTGCTATAGGCAACAAGCTTTGTGGACCGAGTGCTTAGCTCCCATCAGGCACATGCCCTTGCCATCTGGTGTGAGGACCGAGGAGGAGCTACAGCCTACAGGCTACACCAATCTTTCTCATTGCGGTTCCACCATGACCAGGCCCAAATGAGGTCCCTCTGGTTCAATACAAATACAGCCAACAAATACTCTGCACAGGAGGAATTCACATCCACAACGACGAGACCATACAAAGAATGGAAAGGAGGAGGATACGGCATGGCTGATTCATCGCGGGCGCTTGTGAGGGACTTCCGCCAGGCCCCTTTGCCGGAGAAACGTTGGATCCTCCAGGCATGGCACCGCCTGCCTCTCCAGGTCCTGGTGCAGCTGCTGGAGAGTAGGAAACATGGTTTGCTGGGGTTGGCAGCGCTGTGAGAGGGGGGAATTGATGTGGTCCTGCAATGATGATCGGAACAGTTGAAACATAGAATACCAGTAAACATTGAAATAGGAATTGATGATGCATAGTGCCAGGTAAATGGCATCAATGAAACATATTTCTGTTGGAAGACTTCACTGTTTGCTATACTGCGATACATTGAGAACAAAAGTGAAAGCTTCACCAATCTATGTTAATGTTATTTGATCAAAATAAAGATGAGCTTGATGTGGTTAATGCCTTAATCTACACTTTATTGATGTTCTGGAAACGTTGTCTGCAGGGAAATAGCTTGATGTTTACTCTTCTCCTTTTCCTTTTACATAAGTGTGGTCAGAAGGGAAATGGCAATTTTCTGCAATGCGGCTGGCTTCTTATATTGCACCTGCTAATTAGTTAAATAACCAGCACTTGATCTACTTAGCTGGGTTCGCTTTGGTACTACTGCCTCAAATAAATCAGTATATAAAATTTGAAAATCAAGGTACTTAGTGTTAGGTAGGTATAAATTGATACCAACTTAAAGTCTTAAACAAGATTGGACAAGGATATCAAAACTATTGTCCGATTCAAATCCAAACCAAGGGGATAGGCTAATATACTGGGACATCAATATCTTTCTTCAAAGTTACAATCACACATCAGGTTCATTCTTTATTCTACTCTCTTTAAAAAAATTTGGTGCACCCTAAAAAAGTTTATAGGTTTCGAATAGGAAATAACATTTCCCCATGGATCTTTCAAAAAGCACACCTCTGGACAAGTCAATGTGTTAAAAAAGGAAGAGCAAAGGACTAAAATTTACTGCAATAGCACTTCAGTAGCCAAATATGAAGCAGACTAGAAATGAAGAAAGCAACTAGTACCTGGGCATGTGGGTTGAAGACCAGAGGATAGCCTGCACATAAATTGTAAGATGTGATCACCTTTGAGTTCCATTATTTAGAGCAAAAACATTGTGGATATTTTGCTTACGATGTTGCGATGGTTCCATTGACATAGCCACCATAGTTGCAAGATGAGACACTGCAACCACCACTGGTGGCTTGTGCAGTCACATTACCAAGGATTAGGCTGCTATTGGGGCATTGCATACTTGAACATGATGCTGTTAATGAAGCTGGCGCTGGGGTGCAGTATAAACTGTAAGGAAAAAGGCAGGGGTTATAGTTATAGTCCAAAACAGACTACCGCAAGAAAATTACATTGAACAAAATAGATTATAAAATTACTTGAGATTCGCTGGCCCACAACTGCACTCCACGCAGTTACCAGCAGTTAGTGCATAGGTCCCATTTGCCACAAGCAATCCAGAGTCCAAAGCAGAGTTAGGAAATGCTGATGCGCAAGCTAATCAAGGAGTAAATAGACATCATTAGAAAGGAAGTATTGATCAGCAGAGAGGACAGAAAATAAGAAAGTATCCAACTCAACTATCATTATTGAATCAATCAGCAAAACAGATGGGCATCGATGAAGTGAAGACCCTTCTATCAAAAAATTGAGTAAAGATCTATCAACAAAACATTTTGATAAGCCCTTTTAGCTAGTGCACTGAATACTATATTCACTCCAAGCAGCCCTTGCTAACATTCATGAATCATGGCAAATTAAATTACTCACACCCACTGAAAAGTAATCTTTCACAACATGGCAGCTGCAAGCGTGCCTTGTCCCAAGCCCCGACCATTGATCAGCTTTTTGCAGTAGGACTTTAAAGTCATTTCTGCATCTTACGTTTGTAAAATCCAAAGGCTGACAATTCCAGTAACAGGCTTTTTGCAGTAGTACTTTAACGCAACAATGTAACATCAAATTGCACCTTTACAGAACTACCCCTTCAGGCCTTCACAAGGTTAAAGGAATACCTGTCAATACGAGTCAACCAATACTTCAGGTCAATTTTACATAACCTACTGTTATTGACAACCAGAAGCATAGTAATGACAGGTGCTTATTGGCGAACAGTACATAACAAAATCAATTTATAGCCAATTTAATGAGAAACTGGTGGAATGTTGCCAAGTTATCGCCTATCAAATTCTCTTCAAATTAGTTAAAAGAAATCCTGTCAAATTGCCACGACACTTCATTCCGATCTCGTTGCCATACATTACATACTGCAATCCAACGTGAGATTGTTTACCTGGCAATGGAATGGCGAGGATGTCACCGGGCGCGACAATGGGGCTCCCCATTGCGTTCACATTGCTGACATCCGTGACGGTGGTGGCATGGCTGCCGGCGATGGATTGCACGGTGTCCCCGACCCGCACGACATAGGAGAGGTACACTGCGGGGAGGTTGTTGTCGGTGGAGTTGAAGCAGACGCAGGGGAGTGGGATGACGAGCTGCTGCCCGGGGTTGAGCGGCGCGTCGGGGTCCTCCGCGGCGAGCCCGTTGGCGGTGCGGATCTGGTCGGCGGAGGGGAGCCCGGCGAAGACGACGTCGGCGACGGAGCCGAGCGTGTCCGCGGGGCGCGCGGCGTAGCGGACGGCGACGGACTTGCGGACGCCGTCGGCGCAGGCGCAGCGGGTGGGCACGCGGAGGGGCGTCCCCGCGGGGAGGATGCGGTTGGCGGCGCCCGGGGAGGCGAAGTCGAGCGCGTTGGCGGCCAGCACCGCCGCCGGGTCGGCGCCGAAGAGCGCGGCCACCTCGGAGACCTTCATGTCCGCGTAGAGCGTGTACCCCAGCAGCGCCGGGCATGCGTCCGCGCCCGAGCACGGCTCGATCGTCGTCTTCGCTGTCGCGCCGCGGGGCGCCGCCGCCGCGAGGATCGCCAGCAGCGCAGCCGCCGCCGCAACCGCGGGCGCCGGCCTCGGCATTTGGGCCTGAGGGTTTAGGGTTTGGGCTTCGGCGGCAGAGGAAGGGGAAAAGCTCTGCTCGGCTCGAGGTCGGAGCTCCGCACTGTGAAGTGCGAACTCGGAAGTGTGTGGAAGCGTGGGAGGGCGAGGTGTGTGAGAAGTCAATGACCGGTGGGGTTGGTGCGACTCGGACCCACGCGTCGGTGAGATACTGGCTAGTTGGATCAACATGCGAGGACGGGGACACTTCTTCTCAGGGAGACGTTGCGCTTGGAATACGTGGCCGTGTGGGGAACCGGGGGACAAATGTCTCGTGACCAGGTCTACGGACGCTCTGATCTGTGGGCCACACTTGGTCCACGTGTCACGTTTGTTCAACGGAAATATTGCCACCGAGCGTAACCGAATAGGCCTTGGGCCTGGATTGGGCCAAGTTTGGAGTTTATATTGGGCCGGATGCAACGGGTTCGTCGCTCTTGGGAAATTGCAAAAGCCCATGTCGCTTTCAGTCGATTCGCCCCTTTGCGTATTTATTTTTTTCTTATTCCAGTAAGCAAAAGCGGAATGTGCAAGCTAGCTTAAAATTATGTTTCCTGAAAATTCCTGTAGGAAATACACTTTTCTCTGAATTTTGGAGGAGTTCAAAAATTTCTAAAGCATTGTGTCTTCATTCCTTTTGAGAAGGCCAACGCAACATATCACTCTCCCTTCTCTGCTTTAAGAGTTCACCTTTTCGTAATTCTTTTGGTCCTTTTTTCATATGGAGTATTGCTCATGTGTTTCTCCAATTCCCGTGATTTTCAATTCATGCACCGCAAACATAAACTTATAGGAACCATGTGAAAGTTTCTTGAGATTTTGGTTCAACTCCAGCCTAAGTAAGCAATTACCATGCTGAATACTTCTTGTTAAAGCTTTTTTAAAAAAACTTCTTGTTAATATGCGGGATCACTGACACGACACCCATGCAAGAAGAGCCAAGCCTTCTTGTTAATACTTCTTGTTTAGGGTTTGGGCTTCGGCGGCAGAGGGGAAGGGGGGAAAGCTCTGCTCGGCTCGAGGTCGGAGGCTCGGAGCTCTTTACTGTGGAGCAAGCTGCGTGGAAAGTAGTCTCTTCTCTACACCTATAAATCACCCAAGCTTTTGTCCCACGCTGAGATGGCGTTTCCTTCATGCACCCAATCTGCACACAGAGAAATCCTCCTCTCCACACTATAGACGGTCGAGATCTCTTCTTAGCCTCTGGTTTCTCTCACTCACTCATATCTAATGGTCACGGATGCCCGGATCATCCCGCCCAGCCTCTCCTCCTCCGCCCACGGACCCGAAATTTTTAGGCATGTTTGGTTCGCTGCCTCACTTGCCACAGTTTGCCACGTCCGAGGTTAGACAGGTTTGATCGAGTTAGGCGCGTGTTTGGTTTGTATCCACATTTATGACAAGATTTTTCTTCTACTGTGTAGATCCCACTCATCAATAACTTGTAAAAGTGTGGCAAGATTTCCTTAGACATGCCAAGGTGTGGCGCAGAATTTCAGCGTCTAACCTTAGCCAAATATAACGGAAAATATGTGGCAATTTTTAGCACTTTAAACGTACAACCAAACATACCTATCTATTCCAACTTACTGAACTCGTCTCTTCCTCTTTTCTATCTCACTCCGGATCCTAGATTGGATCGGAGAGGCAGGCCGTGCGGCCCAAGCGGCGGCGGCGGGCTGTGTAGCCTAAAGGAGCGGAGGCACGGGCGGCGATGCCCGTGGGGAGCAGCCGAGCACCGACGAAGGCGGCAGCAGTAGTGAAGAGCAGGGGCTCCTCGAGTGACGGAGCGGCGGGAGGGCGTGCAGCCGTAAGGCTGTCCGCACTGGGGGTAGCGTTTACCGGATGGAAGGCCCGCACCGGGTACTCTAAACGGCTATGCTACCGTAGCGGACGAGAGCGCATCCGCCATTCCTAGCGCGCTTGCAGGACGCACGCTATCCGTCGACGTGGCGCGGAGCCAACCTTCCGACGCATGCGGGCGCCGCCATGGCCGTCGCCGGCCCGAGCTTGATCACCACCGCCCCAACTGCTCCGCGCCTCCTCGCGCCCGCCCGCGGCAGCGAGCAGAGGCGCCATGGCCGCCGCTGGGCCCTGCACGTCGCGCCCCTTCCTCCGGCCACCCTCCGCCCGAGCCAAGCCCCCAAACCGCACCCTCTCAGCCCCACGCGCACGCCCCACGCCTCCATGTCGAGCTCCGGCCACCGGCCGGCCGGGAATCGAAGATTCCCCGGCCGTCGGTCCTCCATGGGTCCGTCCGGCGTGGAACTCCCACTCCCGATCCTCGTTTCTTTCAATTAACTGGGGGAAATGAGTCCCCGTGGCCCGGTGATGCCCGTGCTCGCGTCAGCTGCGAGCGTTCGCCGCCGGGACGCGCTCGCGCCGCCGCACTTGCGCCGCCGCATGGCGTCAGCTCGCTGTCGGCCCGCACCCGCCTCAACGACGTGCGCACGAGGTGCGCCTTGCACGCCTGGACCTCCCCCATGCCGGCCTCGTCGCCGGCCAGGCCTCACCCGTGCCACTGCCCCCGCGCCGCCGCGAGGCCCGCCGTCGGGCGCCCGGCCCTGCTCGCCACGCTGATGGAGCCATCAGCAGGGGATGCCGAAGCCGAGGCCCATGCTGCAGGCGAGCGATTTGGAGTGGTAGCTGCTGCAGCCGTCGTGGTTGAACACCGGCAGCGTGGAGACGGTCAGCATGCCCAAGCTCTGTAGAGCCACGATGGATCAGGAGGAATCACACACTTCTTCTTGGAAACGGAGTGGAGGAAGAGAGCGGAACTGACCACAACGAAGAGGAGGGAGGCGAGCACGATGGTGCGGTACCTCTGAGCCAGGCGTCGGCCACGCACGCCATCAGCAGGGGCGCAAGCGGAGGGAGCAAGGGCTGCGGCCGGCGCGCGCGCCTGGCCCTGCTCGCCACGCCGGGCCGCTTCGTCGGAGAGGGAGGCCGGAGGGAGAGGGAGGCGTGGAGGAGAGAGAGGGAAGAATGGGAGGGAGGGGGTAAAAATATAGAAAATATCTGACGCGTGGGTCCCACGAGCTGTTAGTTGATATAGAGGATGAGGTATAGAGTATGACGGGTGCGGGAGAATTGGGACCGAGGAGAGAATTTCGATGATTAGGATGGAATATTATTTTTAAAGGATGAATTTAGAGTATGACGAGTGCGGAGTAGAGGATGAATTTAGGGTCTGTTTGGTTGGTGGAATGAGGGGAAACGGAATGGAGCGGTTCCATTTTTACATGTGTTTGGTTGAGAAATGGTGGAGCGGAGCGGCTCCCGCATGGGAATATATCCTGAAGATGCGGAACGAGACTGCTCGGTAAAAACGAGCGGACGCGAGCGCTCGCCTCCCACGCGCTCTCCCCTCTACAGCCCATCACCGCCTGCCCCTCTCCCCTCTACAGCCCATCACCGTCCTCCCCCCGCCCCCGGCCGGCGACCGGCGAGCACGCGCCAGCCCCTCGCCCCCGCGCTGGCGCCCCGCCGGCCGGCCCCCCGCGCGCCGCTCCCCGCCGCCGGGCTCCCGCCGCCCCTCGCGCGCCGGGCGCCGCCCCCCGCCGCCCCGCGGCCGCCGGCCCCCCGTGCGCTGCCCCGTGCCGCCCCCCGCGCGCCGGCCCCTCGCGCGCCGCTCCCCGCCGGCCGGCCCCCCGCGCGCCGCTCCCCGCCGGCCGGCCCCCCGCTCGCCGCTCCCTGCGAGCCTTCCCGCTGCCGCCGACCCCCCGCGCGCCGACCCAGCCGCCGGGCCCCGCGCGCCGCCCCGCGCGGCCACCTAGCGCCGCCCCCCGCTGCCGGCCTGTGTGCACGTGCTTGTGTGCTAAACAATTGGAAATATAGGGGTAAGCTCACCTCGATAAAGAAGGAGGTAACCACAGTCGATTGGCTCTCCAACCAAACACAGAATGAAATGATTCTACTCTAACGCACTCTGCAACCAAATAAAAAATAGAACGGCTCCATTCTACTTACCCAATGTAAAATGGAGTGACTCCATTCTCAAAAAAATGGAATGTAACCATTCCAAGTTAGGTCGCTGACCAAACGGACCCTTGGAGCGCGGAGCGGAGGGCTGCAAGCGACAATGCCCTTGGGGATCGAGCAGCCGAGCACCGCGATGGCGGCGGCCGCATGCGGGGAGCGGGGGAGGATTCGGCGAGGGACGAGCGCCGCACCACGCGCATGCGCCGCATGCCCGCAGCAGCAACGCCGGCCTAGGCCATAGGCCTGGTAGCTGGTGCGCCTGCCCCGGAGCCCCGGAGCGCTGGCCGGCTACCCTGCGTGGCTGCACTGCACAATGATTTCATGGAGGGGGAGCCACGGCAACGGGACGCAGGTAATGCTTGCATGCTTGGTTAATAAAGGATCTTATTCTTGAACACATATAGTTATTTTGCTGGCAGTTGGGTCTAGGAAGGCGCAAATTTAGCAGGTAGAACAATCATTTGGGTTCCCTAATTTGAGCTATTTGGATTGGCTATCATTCTAAATCTCCCTAATTTAGCTGTTCATAAAGTGTAATGGCGCAAATCTTTCAATTTCATTTTTTTTTGTTTCAGGGATTATGGATCCATCCCTGTCGAGCTTCGTGGTGTTAGAAAGCAAAGATTCAAGACACCAAGTGACGTGTTCTTATTTCTGAAATTTCAGTCTCTTATATACAAGCAGCTCTACACGTTGATTACTGAAGAATCATTCTACACATTTTGTTGCAGTGATCTGTACATGCAGATAAAGACAAGTTATGATGCTTGTGTGCTGGCGCAGGCGGCAGGTATTCCTATGCTTCTCCATTGCATCAAATATTTGCATAGCATGCTTTATGATAACATAACAATTTGACCTTTGTTCTGCATTGAGAGGTCCTATTTAAATTTTCTGATTATCAATTCTATCGATTGGTTATAATATATCATCTAAGTAGCATGGGTACTATACTATGAGGTACCAATCTGATACTATAATTCTTGTTTCTTTCCCAATTATAGATGAATGCAAATTTAGTTGTTTCAATTTGTAGACATAAAACACATGCTATATGACTGGGTAAAGATTTACTGGCACACCTTTTCCTTTTAGACATAAACACATACTAGAATGTGCTTCTGGTATGCTTTTTGGAGTGTGCAAAATACATTTCTTTATGTTATTGCCAGGGATGAATTTTGCATTACTTGGAGGGGGTAGGGTTTAGGGTTTGTCGTCAATTGTAAGGTAATATGTAATATGATTGACAATTGGGCCTAGGCCCTCCATCCTCCACATGACACTGACTAAGTGCCTAATGCTCAATCTGAGGCATGCCAAATGCTCTTTGCTCAGATAGGCACTATTTATCACAACAAAAATTAGTTTTTTACTTGTATTATTAATTTATCATGCTCCATTGTTTAGGCCTTTTGATTTTACAGCACATAGCCTTGTACAAATCTGCCAGTCGTCCCAGATGAACTGGGAAATGTACATCTAAATGAACTCATACCTTTAAGCTCAATTTAGCAATCTGTCTGATGACTGAACTCTGCAGCTTGGCTTGACCAAAAATGGTTCTGAAGATGACTGGTATAACATGGTTGTTTATGGATCACCCAAAGACCACAGAGGGGTCAACGGTTCACCGCAGCATATAACATGTGGAAAGGAGCGCCCTCACGTGCTCTATTTTTCTTTGATTTTGAGTGCCATATGTTGCACTAAAACGATTAAGCATTCACATCCTAAGGCCTTTGTGTTATTTTCACTTAACCTCTGTAGCCCATATAATTTCATTCAGTGTGAGCTCATACAACAGTATATAGTGCTGGCACTCTGGTGATGGTAAGGAATGAGGTTGGTCAGTTGCTTATCTCGAATAATCATAAGATCCATTCTTCTCAATGTGAGCTATTCTGTAAAGGTTGGGTCATGCTAACATCACAAAATTGACATCTGAGCTGCAAGAATGGGGCTTTCAATCCAGAGATTTTTCTCTCTCACTATTGTGATATTGATTTGCAATACAGCCCCGTTGTCAATCAAGGTATGCATTTAGCTACTCAGTTTGTACCTTAATTCTTCTGCAAGTTCTAATAGACTTTCAGCAAGAAAATAATATTGACCATTTATGGTCTACTGATGAGTTTCAATTTTTTTTTTCTGGTGATCATCTGTATAGTATATAGGAAAGAAATGGTTCCTGAGAGCAATGGATTTCTTTTGCCAAATGATTGAGGTGGATGTAAGAGTTTCTGGGTTTATTGTATTGTAGCCTACAGAGAATTGTAAATTAATAAGAATGCTGATCCTTTGAGAATCTGTATAATTGTATTTTCACTTTCCTTTTATTATTTCGGCTAAGAGAACCTTTATGTTATTGTTATTTTAGCTGATATGGACCTGTCCTTGAATTGTGTCCAAATTATTTGAGTTCTGATGTGTCCGTTCTCGACATTATTGGCATTGCCAAGTTGGAAAGTAATGCTCAGTGGCTATTTCATCTATGTCCAGGTCAAGTAATAAAGGGTTGGGATCATGGCATTAAGATCATAGAGCAGAAAATGCTATTTTTACCATTCCTCAGGCGTGCGGTGGATCTGGTTCACCTCCAACTATTCCATTGAATGCAACCCTGCAGTTTTCACCAGAGCGGCTTATGGAGATTCTTAAGGAGGGATAGAAATGGGGTTCCTGATGAAATTCTTGGTAGTATTTGCTTATTGAAACATTTTTCATCATATTTGCATTTTTCATTGATATTGTTTTTCAACAAGCTTATTGCGAGAGTACTTCCAGTAAAGCCGCAGTGCGACTTTCTGTTTCAATGTTCAATCAATCTTCTGAAAGTTTTATATTAATTCCTATGAATTATGAGAATTTTTATTTGAACTTCCTACCTTCAAATGCCGATGGATTTGGTGAGAACGGTTGGTGCAGCCAGAGTTTTTATTGTTTGAACATTAAAATGTCATGATTATAGGTTGGAACCGAGCATTAGCTAGCTTGGTCGAATTATATGGCAATATGCCTGACATGCATCTGTTTTTGTACGAGAGTCCTGTTGTGACCAAAAATTGAAAAATAAGGTATATAATCCCCTAATCTGTTGAAAAAGATGACATTCTATTGTCGACTTCTTTCAGATGTTCCTGTCTGTAGTTTTCCTCAAACCAAGAACTACAATAATTCACATCACATTAAATGTCAACTTGTGCAAGTAGTAGTGCCATTGCAGAAGATATTATTCTCAGCAAAATTATAAATTTTAGCACTAATCTTAAGCCATCTTTTTGGCTGTTATCGTAGCGTTAGCACGGGCACTCTACTAGTAGGTGAAGTGTGTGGAAGAGTGGGAGGACTTTGAGGTGTGTAAGCAGTCAATGACTGGTGGGGTTGGCGTGACTCGGGCCCACGCGTTGGTGAGATACTGGCTAGTTTGGTCAACATATGAGGACGGGGACACAAGCAAATGAAGGAAAACCCTGCCTGCAAGATATATACTGGCAGTGGCGTAGCTAGGATTTTTATATGGGATATGTCAAACTAAAATATTTATATGTAAACCGGTAAAATCCATTTAGCAATTCGGTAAAGTTTTATAAAAATTAACAGCAATTCAGTACACATAATAAATCTTAAATTGCAATCCAGTAGTTTGAAACAACACACTAATAGTTTGGAATATAAATGACACAACTTTAACTAATAAATAGGGGATCAAATTCTCACAAGCTGGGGGCTAGGGCACGGCCGCAAGAGCAGCTCGGCACAGCCTGGCTGGGGATGTTGGGACGGCTGGAGGCGGGTTCTTGAGGAGGGGCTGCCCAGCTAGGGCCGGTGTAAGATCGAGATGGCGGATTAGAAGGGGGTGAATAGTCCTTTCTAAAACTAATTGCGCCGACTAACCGAAACTTATGCGGAATTGAAACTATTCGCTTAGCCAAGACTTCACCCCTCTAACTATGACTCTAAGGCACTTCCAAAAAGATCCTACACAAAGCAAATGGAGTGCCAAGCTAGTAAGAGCTCTCCTAACAATTCTAATGCCAAGCCACACAAGTCTAAGCACTAGTACTTCACAAACAAGGGGAGCTCCTACACAATTCTAATGGGCAATAGCACGAAGCCAAACCTAAGCTCACTAGATGCTGAAGGACAAGGATACACAATACAAACTCAAGAGCTCAACTTGCTTAGCTACACAATCTAAGCAAGAGCAACTAATTAAACTACACAAGCTAACTAGTTACACTATGATCTCTACTTCTAGCTACACAAGCAAGAAGATGATTAGCAAACTACACAAACTAACTAAACACTAGAGAGCAACTATACAAGCACAAGATATATATGAATGTAAATACAAGGCTTGTGATTTGGAGAATGCAAACCACCGAGAAGAGTAGACAAGATTGACACGGTGATTTTTATCCCGAGGTTCACTTGGTTGCCACCAAGCTAATCCCCGTTGAGACAAGCTCCAAGGTTGCCGCCGATCCTCTTGCTAGTGGTGACTCTCAAGTCACACTCTCCCACGTGGAGTGCTTACACCGAGCTCTAGCACATGATCCGGACGAACCACTTGTTGCTCTTCACGTCTCGCTCAACTAGAGTTGCTCTTCGCGGCTCCCGCGGGGTGAGCACAATACCTCTCACAATCTCTTCTCCGGAGCACCACACAATCTTCTTGCGGGCTTCAACGGAGCCTCTTCCCACCAAGCCGTCTAGGAGGTGGCAACCTCCAAGAGTAACAAGCACACCGGCTTGCAACACGATCACCTAGTGCCACTCGATGCAATCTCTCAAAGCAATCGCACTAGAATCGCTCTCTCACTCAATCGGATGATCACTATCAAGTTAGAGTGAGTAGAGGGCTCTCAAGCACTCTCACACATGGACACCAAGTCCCCAAGGTGCTCAACCCCCTCAAATGGCAGGCCACACCCTCTATTTATAGAGGGAGGCCCCAAACTAGCCGTTTGGAGAAGTTGGTGGACTTTCTGCGACATTGGCGGACAGTCTGCCAGCTACTGGCGGACAGTCCGCCTGCTCCCCCAACGGTCAACTGTTGCAAAAACGGCGTGTTCGGAACTAGCCGTTACAGCCAAACCGGACAGTCCGGAATACAGAACCGGACAGTCCGGTTGGACGAAACTTTCTGTCCAGAAGATGGAGGTAAACCGGACTGTCTGATGTAATGGACCGGACTGTCTGGGGGTGCCGGACTGTCCGGTCAAAAGAACCGGACTGTCTGGGGGTGCCGGACTGTCCGGTCAAAAGAACCGGACTGTCTGGTTCAGGCGTGAAGTGCAGGAAACGACGCTATGTGTGCATCTTTTCTCACATGTGCCATGTGTGTTAGCATTTCACAATCATTTTCAAAAGACTTTCACTTGATCTCACCACGCCACTCGATCCTAGCAACATGGCAATGTTAGATCGCTCAAGTGGCACTAGATGACCGATATGCAAACAAGTTTGCCCCTCTTGATAGTACCGCCATCTATCCTAAATCCGGTCATGCACTTCTCTACACAACCTTTGACCGGTGAAATGAAATGCCCTACAAGTCATACCTTTGCCTTGCGCATTTCATTTCATTTTCCCAAATGTTGATGCCACACAAGCACCAAATTCCATCAAGCCTTTTGATTATCTTCATAAGTCAACACTTGGCTTGATCTTCCTTGAATGATATGATCCACTCCATATCATCACATGACCTCTTTGGTCCATCGATCTTGACCTTGCTCGCTCTTCACCGTTGCCTCGGTCCATCGGCGCCAAATCTTGCCAAGCTTCACCGCCTCGCGGTCCCTCGCTTCAAAGCCTTGACTTGCCCTTCTCCATTGCAACCGGTCCATCAAGCCAAGCTTTGTCTTGATCTTCTCCATTTTGGTCACATAACTCCATGTTATGTCTCATATGCAATGAGCTCCTCGATCACACTATATGAGCATAGCATCAACCCTTAGCCATTTCTCCTCCATGGCACATGTTGCTCATACTAGTGTCTTTGTGTGGACTAATCTCCTGTGTATCTCAACATAAACACTTATTAGTCCACCTAAGTTGTCACTCAATTACCAAAACCAAACAAGGGCCTTTCAGCCGGCCACCAGGGGACAAGCCGCACGGGCGAGGCTGGGGCACGCTGGCCGTGGGCCACCCGCCTTTGAGGAGAAGGGAGGGAGCCGCGCGTCACCACCTGGAGGTGGAGTGGAGGGGCAGGCTCGCATGGGAGTCGGCGCGGTCTCGGGCAGAAGGGCATCGGTGCTCGCAAGTCGCACGTTGGTGGCACGGGGGCTTAGCGGCTGCAGGTATGGGTCTTAAAGGATTTTAAAATTTAGCCTAGATTATATAATGGCCGGGATCTAATTTTATACAACTTTGATCTAAAATTATATAAGAGTCAAGTTGGATTGTGAAAAGATTAATGAGAATACGATCCGGGAACGGATGAGAAATTGATTTTTTATTTTTACTGACTACATTTATACTTATTGGGCTGGACCTAGGGCATGCCTCGCCATACCCGTGCCACCTGCTGGCTACGCCAGTGTATACTAGGCCTACAAAGGTTTGGTCTTGTATTTTCTCTTTTTTTTCTTTAAAAAACAGAACGGTTGGGCCGCCAACCCTTTTACCTTTTCCAGTGCTTCATTCATGCTCCGGGTTGTACCACAACCCCAAATTAGCTAAAGAGACTTTCTGCGTGCTGCACACGTATACTGTAATATAAAAATATACTACAGCTGCTACTAGCTGTTGTAGGTGAAATGGACTGTTATAAAAAGGGGATTGTTAGTGTAATCCAAAACATGAGGTGGTTAGTTATGTGGTTTGCGCAATTAGCTCTACTAATTGATCATTAACCATCTTTAATTTCAGAACCCATCATTGATCAATCACACACAGGCACATCGCTACTTATTATTTTTTTCTAGAACAATGCACATCGCTACTAATTGGATACAAATACATATATTCATTGCCAAGCCAAGCCCAAGAAGCCCATAAGGAGCCCAATAGGCCCCGAACGCCATGTGACCCAGCACAGCCCACATGGGTGACGGTTTTTTGCAAAATAGCGCTCCCTCCTCCCTTGCAATTTTGCCAGGGACCGGATTGAAATGGTCCTTCCCGCCGCCGCCGCCGCGCCCTCCGCCGCTGGCAGCTGTTATCACCCGCTACCCTCGCCAGCTATCCGCATGCGAGCCCACAGCCTCCACACTACCCGCCTACCGCGCGCTCATCCGCGACCTCGCCTCCGCCGGTCGCCTTGACGACGTCGACGCCGCCCTCGCTTCCGCGCGCTCCCGTCTCGCCCCAGACTCTATGTGGCCTCCATTCAAGCCTACGCCCGCGCCGGCCGCCTCCGCGCCGCCGTCGACACCTTCGAGCGCATGGACCTCTTCGGCTGCCCGCCCGCCGCCCCCGCCTATAGCGCTATCATGGATGCCCTGGTCGATGCCGCCTACCACGACCAGGCTCACAAGGTTTATGTCAGGATGCTTGCCGCCGGCGTTTCTCCCGACACCCGCACCCACACCGTCCGCCTCAAGTCCTTCTGCCTCACCGGCCGCCCGCACGTCGCGCTGCGCCTGCTGCGTGCCTTGCTGGAGCTTGGCTGTGATGCCAAACCGGCGGCCTACTGCATGGTCCTGCGGGGCCTCTACGCCAACGGCCATGGCCAGGATGCAAGTCATCTGTTCGACGAAATGCTCGGCAGGGATGTCTTCCCTGACGTTGCCACTTTCAACAATGTTCTGCACCCTCTTTGCCAGAAAGGGGATACCCGTTGAGTCCGGGGCACTTCTCTCCAAGGTCCTCAAGCGGGGGATGATGGTGAACAACTTCACCTACAACATATGGATCCGCGGGCTCTGTCAAGGTGGCAGGTTGGGAGAGGCTGTGACGCTCGTCGAAAGGATGGACTCCTACATTTTGCCAGATGTTGTGACTTACAACACGTTGATGTGCGGCCTTTGCAAGGACTCCAAGGTCTGGGAAGCTGCACAGTATCTTCGTAGGATGATAAACCGGGGCTGCATGCCAGATGATTTCACCTACAACACCATCATCGATGGCTACTGCAAGAGGGGCATGCTGCATGAAGCTAATGAGCTTCTGAAAGACGCTGTCTTTAAAGGTTTTGTGCCGGACCGGGTCACATATTGCTCACTGATCAAGGGACTGTGCGCCGAGGGTGATGTTGAGAGGGGCCCTGAAGCTATTTAGTGAGGTACAAGCAAAAGATCTGAAGCCTGACCATGTCGTCTACAACTCTCGTCAAGGGGCTGTGTCGTCAGGGCCTGATCTTGCATGCCTTGCAGATTACTATTTTAGGATCTAGCTTCCCTATATTTGGGTTAAATACTCTAGCCTTAGCAGGGCTCCCCCAAACCCACGCAAGTGGTTTAATGAAGGTACATTTCTTGTTCACAATTCACACGGTGTTTTGGGCACCGACTCATTCTATTGAGAATGGTGAGGTGGAGTAACTTATCATACTATGCACCATATCTTTCAGTGCACGGTTACATCTTTCAGCTACTCCATTCTGTTGAAGCTTCCCTGGTATAGAATACTGGGTTACTACGCTATCTTCCAATTGGAACTTTACAAAGTCCACGAATTTAGCAATTTCTTTACTTTAGGGGTATCGTTATTATGACCATCGTACTCCCCCAACGATCACATTGATCATTCATCTTTTATAGATCACTTTTGACTTCAATGCATAGTATACATTGCATTATAGGGGAGTTTCATCTCACTTTTCTCCCCCTTGAAATGTGGCATGGACTTTTCTGCCACAATTTCGAAAACAATTCAGAACTCCTGTGAATGAGGAAACTTTGATTACTTACTTCATCCACATGATTAAGTCATACGAAATAAAGTTATTTCTTAACTCGTATTGGAGTACTTTTTCCTCATTCCAATTCAAGAACTCAATAGAGTCCTTTATCATTAGTGCTTTTGCAAGCCACGCTCGCATGCCATTCTTATCTTTAGTTTCGTCTGTAACTTTCTATCGGTACATACGGATAGGGGTACCGCCTGCTAGGGTGTCCGGACGCGATGGTGTCAGGCTCCGGCGTGTGCGCCAAGTGCATCGTGGTGGATGCGCACCACCACATGCTTGGCCGCCTATCCTCCATCATCACCACCTCCATCATCGCCAAGAAGCTGCTCAACGGCTAAAAGGCCATTGTAGTGCACTACGAGGAGATTTGCCTCTCCGGGGAACCAGCCCGTCAGGAAGTCATCTGACAGACTGTCCACCTTGGTGGACAGAGGGTTTTCCAAACCCGCACCCTGGTGATGATGATGACGGCAGAAGCAGCAGCGGGACAAGGCCCAGGAACTCGGCTAGAATATGCCTGGATGGAGCCCACGGTGGAAATATTGTATCGAGCTTCCAAGAGGAAATCTTATCCATATTCTCATGGTGTCGAGCAAACGAATTTGTCATGGATGTATCGAGTATCTTTGGGCCAGGTGTCGAGGTTGTCACAACACCACCTAGTGGTACTTTCTATTTAGAGCTCGAGTACAGTGAAAGATGCCTGCAGTGGTGATCAATGGGAAAAATTTGTACGTGAGGGGGTGGAGGAGCCTAAATAGATCTTTTGAAATCAAAGAGAAAAGCACCACGGCGCCCAAAGAGCAGGAAGAAGTCTGAGAAACCGATGAGGAACTACATGCTCGGGTAAGATGTGAGGCCTGTATACTGTGGGTTTAACTACGGGGATTTGGCTTCAAATGGAAAGCTCTGTGATATCATGATGGGTATTTATGAGTTCAGAAGAGTTTTGGATGCTTTGTTTGAGTACGATAAGGGGGAAGCCCGGGAAGCAATATCAGAGAAGATGTAGGAAAGATTGCAGTATTCATAAGCGAGGCCACCCGATTCCTCTTCATTGAGTACACAACATGCATTTCATTCAGTATCAGTGATAACAGTGTGAGTAGACTGAATCAAGCATAGCATGATGTTCAGTGGTTGGAACGATTGCAACCACCTTTGCAACCACTGAACATTGCAAAACCACTTAACGATTACTGTGCTTGACTCAGTCTACTCACACTGCTATCAGTGATACTGAATGAAATGCATGTTGTGTCCTCAATAAAGAGGAACCAGGTGACCTCGTTTATGAATACTGCAATCTTTCCTACAGCTTCCCTGATATTGCTTCCCGGGTTTCCCCATTGTATTCAAACAAAGCATACAAAGCTCTGCTGAACTTATAAATACCCATCATGGTATCACAGAGCTTTTCATTTGGGGCCAGATCCCCGTAGTTAAACCCACAGTATACAGGCTTCACATCTTACCCGAGCATGTAGTTCCTCATCGGTTTGTCAGACTTCTTCCTGCTCTTTGGGCGCCGTGGTGCTTTTCTCTTTGATTTCAAAAGATCTATTTAGGCTCCTCCACCCCCTCACGTACAAATTTTCCCCATTGATCACCATTGCAGGCATCTTTCACTGTGCTCGAGCTTTAAATGGAAAATACCACTAGGTGGTGTTGTGACAACCTCCACACCTGACCCAAAGATACTCGGTACATCCATAACAAATCCGTTTGCTCGACACCATAAGAATATGGATAAGATTCCCTCTTGGAAGCTCGGTTCAACATCCCCACCTTAGGCTCCATCCAGCCATATTCTAGCCAAGTTCCTGAACCTTATCCCTTATCCCGCTGCTGCTTCTGCTGTCATTATCGTCACTACCCTTCTGTGTCTTCTTCCGTGATGGCTTCATTTCCTGAGAGGAGGGTCATTTTTTTGAATTAAGAACACATGCAATTCAATGATAAAGGATCATAAATCAAATACTAACTACTGTAATAACAGAAGCATTAAATTTCCTGAGATTAACATCATATATGAGGAATTCAATTGGATAAAGTATGCACAAGTATGCACCATTATAAAGTAAACGGCCACCAAATTAACAGCAAGCAATTCACTATAAATGAGCGTCAAGTTGATAGAGATGCAGTAACAAGCTTGTAATAATCAGCCTCCCCTGATTCCTCAGAATGATCCAAACACAAACAAAAGCATTTACATGCAGTGGGGAGTACTTGTATAGATACATGAACATAAATCGATCTTTTCGAAAATAAATTGGACGGACGAATGGCGATTCAGCCGGAGCCAAACGCTTTCAATTACTAACATGCATCTACAGTCAGGAACCAACCGGGACAGATTATACTGCATAACGCATCTTCAGGAAACAAGCGCATCAACTAAACACAGGGGAAGCAAGCATTGATACTGAATAACGTAACCAAATGCATCATGCGTCAACTAAAATAGGGGAATAATGCAAGTACTCGCAATAATACTCCATCCAAAAGGCAAACGCAATCGCAAAACACATCGCATGTATGAGACAAGGGAGGGCACATATGTTTCCTAAGAAATCGAGCGGGGGAAACTGCGATTCGATTCGGCCGGAGCCAACCGCTAGCTTTCCCAGACCAACCATCGCGGTTAATTTCGCGTCTACAAGCAGGAACCGACTGCGAGACTTTACAAGCAAGCAAGTAATAATGCAGAAAAAGCCGACTCTGATCAAACCATAATGATGAACAAAGCAACCTATCTACGTGCAATTCAATTCACCCAGATAAATCAATCCATAAAGAGACCAGCAATAAGGAATAAGGATCGCGAATCGCATGATTCGGACGCCATGTATCAGATAGGAAAACGTGACTCTGGATCAAACCATAACGATGAATGAAGGGGCCTAGCTAGAGGCAATTCACGCAGGCAATCCATCAAGAGGAATAACGTAGCCAGGATTGGGAATCGCATGTATCAGGCAGAGGGGTTTCGAATTGCGTCTGTTTCGTCTAGGGTTTAGACCTTCTTCGCATTACAGTCCCAGATAACATAACCATATATGAAATTTCACTAGTTGTTGGCATGACAGAGTCAGATAACATACGGTGAAGTTAATTTAAAGTTCAAGCAACACATTATATTACAGAACGACACACAACATCCCAGATAATATGAAGTTAAACCTAGAACAAACTAATTAATGGAGGATGGTCAATCGAAGATGCATGCCTACACACTAATGCAACAGACGAGGGGGGCGATCATTGATCAGGTTCCGAGCCATAACTTCTTCAAGGTGGCTGACGCGGCGGAAGAAGACGTACTCCCCCCCACCAGTTCCAGGCGTGGCCATGGAACCTTTCCACATCTGATGGAGATGGAAGGCGCACGAAGAAGAGAATGGCAGAATCGTCGTCTGGGACGACCCGGCAGCTGTAGTCACCGATGACGTGCTTGACGACGACGCTGGTGGTGATGAAGGGGTCGATGTGCTCCTTTGTCACAAAGGCAGCGACGACGTAGTTCTGCGCTCCACCCCAGATGCGCAACTGCTAGATGATGCGGTTGGAGACGAGGACTTGGACTGGTGGTGGTGGTCCGGCGAAAATGTTCATGGCGGCCATGGCCATGCTCTTCCCCCCCCCCCCCCCCAGCATCATCGGAAGAATTGGTGCTCGTTCGCCTTCAACCGTGAGAAGTGGACTAAGGTGGGTGGGTTGGTCAGCCTACTCATTCGAACGGGGGGTAGGGGACTTTATCCTCATTGATGTGTTAAGGGAACTGGAGTCATGGAGCTTGTCAGGTTTCCAGATCCAGGTGACTATGCGATTATTAAGGCAGGGTGCTACTGTACCAGTAGTAGAGTGGGTTGAATCAAATCGTTTGTCTAGAGAGGGTATAGCGATAACCAAAGCTAACTGTACTAGAAACTTGAGATCCTGTATAGGCAACAGGCCTTAGAATAGTGTATTGAACTATAGGACAGGAACAACCCATAATCATTGACGAAGAAAGCTTGGAAAAGGATAAAACATATTGAAGAGAAGCTTTCTAAAAGGCCAATAGCCGATAGCTGATGTCACTAGCCTTAACTTCTTTATCTACTTGAAAGCTGATGAGAGTACGGCTTTCTTAAATTAAAGGAAGTGTCCGTGCCTATGATATTTCTTTTCTAGTAAAGTAAAGAGCCCTTAGATTCGCCTTTTTCCGTAAGCCTAAAAGTAAGGGAAGCTCTTAAACTTTAAGACTCAAACCTCCCACTATTTAAGGATTGGTTCGATTCTTTTCCCGAAAGAGGACAGGTTTTATCCTTATTTATGGATTTCGGCAGACTTCAGGTTTGTTCCTCTTCCCGGGCATTTTGTCATTCAAAGATATGGTAACCGAACACTGTTGTTAGAAAAACCTTGTCATCCTTCGGTAGAGCAAAGCAAGGACACAACGCACAAAGCATTTCCCGACCACGGATAGGTACCATGTGTTACCATTCATTTGTCACTTATTTGATTCTATCTCAGAGGAAGAGTGTTCGTTCGGGCTAACGAAAGATCTCAGAGGGACTCTTACTTCTATCTGCTCGCGCCGTTGCCCGCGCCGGATCCGCGCCGCCGCCTCGGCCTCGGCCTCGGGCGCCGCTCGCCGTCGCCGGATCTGCCCTCCGCGCTGCCGCCTCGCGCAGTCGCCCGCGCCGCCGGTGCCGGATCCGCGCCGCCGCTAGCCGCTCGCCGTCGCCGGGCCCCTCCACACCGCCGCTAGCCGCTCGCCGTCGCTGGGCCCCTCCGCACTGCCGCTAGCCGCTCGCCGTCGCCGGGCCCGTCCGCGCGCCTCGCCTCGCGCGCGCTTGAGGGCACCACGCGCGGCCGGGTGAGAGGGTTGAGGAGGGGAGGGCTGCGGCTGGAGAGAGAGGGGGGTAGGAAACCTAAACATATCGTTATATACTGGTCGTTCGTATCGGGCCGAGCTGGGCCTGCGGTGACTCGGTCTTTTTCGTAGGCGGAAGTCCGCCTCCGAAAATTGATTTATAAATAGGAATCCTGGCAGACGCCCCCGCCTCCTTAAATCCCGGCCCCTCCCCGCCGCCTCCAGCACGCAGGCAGCTCCGAGAAAGAAGAGATCAATTCACGAGGTAGAGCAGATGCAAATCCTCGCTCGCTCGATCCTTCGACGCTGTGAAATAGCCACCAGCTCTCCATCTCCTGCCCCAGCGCCATGCCTCCGCTCTTTCATGGCCGCAGCGGCGGCGGCTCCGCCACGCTGCTGGTGGCGGCCACGAGCGCGTGTGCGGGGAGACCTTCCACCCTCGGCACCTCCCGATCGACCTGTCCGCCGGCCTCTTTGTTGTCAAGCTGCTAAAACTCGCGCTTCCGCTGGTCTGTTCCAGACCAACTTCAGGTTTCGATTCAAAATCTTATAAATCTTAATTACTATTTGACATTAAGATTTGGATCCTGTTTTGATATATACTGCCTTATTTGAATCTTGCTAAGATGTGATGATTGACTTCTTCTGCTTTTTGGTGGTGATAGATTATTTCACAATAATGGATCTCGCAACATGGCCAGCACCACTGGGATCAAAGGCGAACCAGACAATGGCGAACAAGATAATGGGAGGGGAATAGGTGCGCATGACGATGACGAGAAGAAATATGCGAGGAAGAAGAAGAAGGTAACCCGTGATGGTATGTTTCTTCTATGTGGCGAGGGCCCTCCTGGTGGTGAGCTCAGCCAAGACGGAGAATATCCGAGTTCGGAAGATGAGGAGTTCTGTTGCACCTGCTCTGACGATGTATACCCTATGGCTGTACTGCCATACAGCACGCACCGTGATGGCTTTATATACAGGTTTGGCGGAGGATGGGGAAAAGACTATTGTATTGCAGACCGTGATGAGAGTAAGTGATCAGCGGCCCTTTTTTATTTCTTCTATTTTTGTAGAAAAAAATATAAAGTTATTATAGGGTCGATCGATTGATAAATTCTCTGTAGAAATATATAGGTTTTTGTTCTACATTGTTAAAAGTTGTATTAGTTGAATGCCAGTGTGCTGCCACGTATACATGAGAATCTCATCAAACAAGCAACTTGGGGTGTTTTATGGTTATGCATTTACAAAAGTAGAACATGTAGCCAACTCTCGAGTTATAAGCAAAGTGTAGCTTTGTGCGCAAAGTGTAGCTTGGGCCATTGTGCGTTGTCTTCATATTTAAGTTAACTATCTCTCAATAATTTCTCTGATCCCCTAGCCCACGTCATAAGGCAACATGCATTTCACATTACAATTCACTGTACCTCATATATCCTCCCTAGTGTATTTATTGCCTAGATAACTACTACCTAATCTATTTTTCAATTGCTTTACCCTTGAACTAATAAAATGAGGTCACTTCATCACTCCCTAATGGCATTTGTACCTTATTTCTCTTTAAAAAAACATGGTTTATCGATATTTTATCTGAAGATTTTATTTCATAAAGAACTCTGTTAAAATAATTTTTATCCTTTAAATTACTTTTATCATTTGAACTACTTTTCAATTCACTAAAAACACAACTTCACTTTCTAATGGCATTTGTGGCTTTTGCTTCTGTTTATGAAAAACCACATTGTACATTTGAAATTTTATGACGTGGCAAAGGCTTCATGGCCACAATTTCAAGGATATCAGCATGTTTTTGTATCAAGGGTTTAAACATGTTTAAGATCCTCTCAACCTGTGTGCAAATAAGGAAAATTATGAAATATCCTATAACATAGAGCATGGTGTCCTCAAACACCAAACTAAACTTCAACTCCACAAAGACCTGTAGAAAGAGACTTAAAAGGGGGCCAAATTTCTTCAAGGGGAACCATAACCCTATTTTTCATTCGTGAGGTAATTTGAACAAAAAATAGTTATTCGCTAGTTCCTCCTTTTATAAAATGTTTCGATACTACTCTCTTTTTTTAATGGTGAAGTTTTTGAGGTGGCAAGATTCCTAGCAAAAAACATATATCTTTTGTACCTAGGCAAAAAGAAATGTTTCTTGTGCTCATGGATAGTATTCTTTTTTACAATATTAATGTTCATTAACAATATTTCTCGTGTTTTATGAAGCTCGGTGCGATGCAATGATGTTATCCAATCCCAAAGAGTGCATGTTCTCTGGTGCAACTTGTTATCAGCATCGTCCAGGTCGCATGTTGCAAATTTTTTCTTTAAAGTTGGCTAAATGTCAAGTGGCGGAGGGTGGCCCAGTAGAGTTGTATGGGTACATAGCTGCAAGGGACATTCTGGATCCGTTGCTTAATTATGTCGTCAATGTTAACAGGGATGATCCCATCCTTGTGGAACAGGTACATACCCACACTTATCTGCAATTATTTCACATTATTGTATATTCTTCTGATCATCTCATAATAATGGGCAAACTTTTCACTTTCGTAGAACTGATTTACGTAATATATTGCGAATGTTGTTCCAATTTTTCTATTGATTTACGTAATAGATGTAATGATGTAGTTTCAGGTACTGAAATATAATATCAAACAAGGGTATATTCATAAAGTTCTAAAAAAAAGTAGAGGTACGTTCACAAGGGTAAAATTGTCTTCTTTGACACCGTTATGTATTGTTCACGGAGTAGTGGTAAAATGAGGCTTCATTTTCAAACAGTAAGGGTAAAAATACAAAGTGAAAGAAAGTGGGGGTAAAAATCGCAATTGGGGTTCAAAACAGAGGCTAGAACGCAGTAGCCCCATCTTCAAACGGTTTTGAAATCGGACTTATGGTTCCCGAGATATTGTATTTTTTTATTGGATTGGGTAAAGATTCCCTACATGCAGCCATGCATGCATCCGTGAGGGTGGAGTGAGTGTGCGACTACCCATGCATGCGTGCAGGACACGGGCGCGCCAGATGCAGGGCGAGTTGCTGGCTCGTGGACCTGAAGGCCGACGGGGTCTGTGCATTTGGGTTCAAAATGCACCTTGCTAATATGTTCTATGATTATTTACCTTTTCAGAAACATCTAGTGTTTTCTGCAAAAATATGCTTCCATTTGATTTTTAGTAATATGTTTAGATGCAACAAGTAATACTTTTGGTTGTGTATGCCACTACTATACCAATGCAAGTGTTATGTTGGGAATAATTCACTACAAGAGTTGACCTAAATTATGAAAGTAATAAGTGAGTATGACATGCTCTAAACAAGGTGAAATGGAACAGTTTTGAACTGTTCCATAGAACCAAGCAATAGCCCTCGGTTGGTAGAGCTAGCTGTTGAGAAACTGTCCATCCTAGTGCTTAGTGTGTGAGTATCTCCACAAATCGTTCTGATCATATGTCTTCTATCTTCCCCGTCCCCCTCTCTTCTTCTGCAAAGAGACATCTTCTCTTCCTTTCGCTGAATTATTGTATTTTTACTAAGTACACCGCAAAAAATTATGTTCTTCGCAAAAAAATGGTTTTAACTTGTGCACATCTTGACCATCAATAACTTTCAATATTCCTTTAGCATAGTATTGTTTCAAGTGGAACATTACAAGGGAGGTTTTAATCTTTAGACTATCTTTGCTTTTGTATGGCGGGCTACTAAATACCACCATCTTTGTAGGGTTCCCTCATTGAAATAACTGGCCCTAAGCGAGGGATCGAGTTGAATTATGCTACTCTAATTGAATATGACATGAGGATCAAGACAGGAAAGCAAGAAAAGGATGATCTGCAGCTCATTGACGGCGTATCACTTATAGATGAGCTAAGCACATATTATATTAGGGAACCATTCACAAGACGTATGCATGGTGATTGTGGAGCAGTTGACATAACTTTAGTATGTGTTAGCGATGCAGTTGAGGCGACGGTGGAAGTCGTGGTATCAGAAGTGCGGAGCAATTTCAGTTTGTGTGTCGGCTGTTTCACCAGTGGGTTAGATCAAGAAATCAGGCTCTTTGATGGTACCATCAGTGAGTCGCGTGGCTTAAGGAGGTCTGTTGTTGCAGTAGCGATGGATACTTGCATAGATGTGAAGCTCAGGGTAGGTTCAGGCGATAAAGATGCGGAACATTGCTGTACCTTCAAGGCGACCAATCATGGATACACTAGCCAACTGGTAAAAGTCAAGTTTGCCATAATCTTGGTGAAGGTGACTTGGTCGACGTTGTCTATGTTGCCTTAGGCTATCTCCAACCGTCGTTCTCTATATCCTTCTTTATATCCGTCATTTATAGACTTCTCTACAAGATTCTCTCCTCTATATCTTATTTCTCTCCAACAACGTTCTCTAAATCTCGTTCTCTATACATTAAATCCTATATTAGAAACGTATTTTGTTCTAAATTTTTGTACGTACTTATTTATCATACCTCAAATGCTATGGACATATTTTATTTTTATTTAATCCAGTGTTTAAAACGTAAAGAAAAAGTAGAGAAGAGGAGAGAGAATCTCTATATATAGAGAGGAAACCTGTAGCGTTCTCTATTTTAGAGGACTATTTAGAGAACGCTGTTGTAGCATATAGAGAACGGAATCATCTCTATATATAAGGTAGAGAACGGTTTAGAGTCTCCCGTTGGAGACAGCAATCCGTGTACGTAGACATCCTCAATGCATGCAATATTCTTAGCTCTTGCTATAACACAGCATTACAGTACATATTTACTTGGTGATTTTTGGTCTGGACACATTACTAATGTATATATGTGGTATGTATTTGACGATTTTTTTTTCTTTCTTATCTGCATCCCATCCCCCAGTCTGATGCGCCTTTGAAGAAGGCCGTCTTGGCAGTACAATTTAAACGGGAGCCTTCTGGATCCGGTCTGCTAAACCTCTACAGATGTGTTGGTGAAGTGTGCACTGTACACCTGGCGGGCGGACTGGACGAAACGTGCATCTAATTAATTAACTTTGTTCTTGTGAACAGTGACCTCATGCTCGAATAGTTTATGATGAACGATCTCGAACTCGTCCTGCTGCTCTCTTCGTCATGTACGTGGGAGTGGATCCACACACGTATAAACACAGCTAGTACCGAAAAAATAAAAGAAGCATTATTATGCAGCAAGTGTTGATTGTGTTTCATAAAAAAAATATTTGGTTGATTGTACGTTACCACGAGTCAATACTCAATACAAGGTGCTAAATTGCACTGTGCACCCACGTACGGGAGACAATCACACAAATTTGCACAGAATCGAGGCCTGTCTCCTCCGATATGTTGCACACCGCCACCGTCGCTCCAGCCGCGACATGCTCCATTCATGGCGGATCAGTGTAGTTTCTCGCGATGATGCCAAAGTTGGCGCTTTAGGGTCTGGTTGGATCTATGGTGTTAAATTTGAGCACCGGCACCTTGAAAATGGAGGACTAAAATGTAGCACCCCACCTATTTAGATCTATGTGCTAAACTTTATCATTGGTTGCAAAAAAATATATGTTTGGCCCCCCATTATTGTCACTTTTCCCTTTCCCTCCCTCTTCCCGCCAGCAATAATGAGAGACAGGGGTGTCTTTTGGTTACAACAACACGCTTTTAGCACTCCTTAGAGCAACTCTAACCAACACCCTTTCTGACCTCCTACTCTGCATTTAGGAGAGAGAAAGAAAAAAATAACTTCAATGGAACTCCTATCTTGTTCCTAAACTTGAGAGGTCTCTCGTTCGTCGGTCTCGCCCTCCTACTTCGAGGAATAGAATGAAAGAGACTCATCCTTTGACAGGGCTGTTGCAGAGAGGGTTGTTGGAGACCATTGTCAAGTAGGAGAGAAATGGATAGATGAAATAGGGGGCTAAAAGTAGGAGGTGAGTTGGAGTTACTCTAAGGAGCTAAAGGATTCAAGGATGCTAAATTGTAGCACTGCACTTTTAGCCAATCTATTTGCATACATAAAGTGATAAAAGTGACTAATATTTGAATGCTAATTTTTAGCACCATGGATCTAAATAAAGCCTAACGAGGAAAGAGGAGAAAACAAGAAGAAACCGTTTCTCATGCAGGAAACGATGTTGGCTCTACGTCCAACGACGACGGAAGAAACGGCCGCGCACGCGATGGCCACGCTCTCGTTTCGTCCCCGCGCGTTTTCTGGGCCCCACCGCGTCCACCCCCGACGGCGCCGCTCTCCATGCCGGCGACCTCACCGCACCGGCGAGACCTCGACGGCCCACCTCACTACGCCGCCTGAACCTGGCCACCGGCGATGGGCAGCTCATCGCCGGACTGGATCCGGCACAAGGGGGCGGGAAGAGGAGGCCGTCGCAGCCGCCGCGCCGTTCACCGTTGCGCTGCTCCGCCGGACGAAATCGGCGCCGTGCACCACTCAAAGCGCGGCAGTGGAAACTCGATGCCACTGCCGCGCTGCTCGATGTCAACATCTGTTGCAATAGCAGACGCTACCTGCGCCGTCCCCACGGATGGATAGCTTGCTCGATGAGATGTACCGCTCAAGGATCAAATGACCATCTCTCTGTCCGCGAATCCATGCATCAAATAATCTTGTTAACGAACTATGATATGCTTGGTGTCGTGAAGGAACTGGGAGCTGATTCGCTCGGATGAGCTTCTGCTTCTTCCGATTTGAAAATGGGAGTGCTTTTCCTCCATGGATTGCTCCACTCTGTGTATTAGATTTGGAAGGAGCAAGAAAGGCAAGAACCGCTGTGGTGCGAAGGGGATTTGGTGCTCGGATTTGACAGTGATGGAAATCGAGTGGTGGATTTGGCCCTCTTCCCTTGCGCAGCTCGCCGCCGCGCGCTTGCGCTAGGATGGTGGGTCTGCAGAGAGAACACGAGAGACAAATTTAACAGGGGCCACGTGAAAGAAACTATGGATGGTGCGGTATAGTTTCCAGAGTGGTCTTTACTGACGTAACATTATAGACACTACTCATTAACACGGTATGGGTTTCAGGATGGTTGGAAAAAAAGAACCGTTAGATCTAGTGGTGGTAAGGTAGGTGGTACCGGGAGGTACCTAAGAAAAGTACCAACTATTTTTTTTTATTAACGAAAAGGGTAAATAGGTAATTTTACAAGAGAAGTATTATACGTATGGCCCTAGTACAACCGGATTTTTTTGGTTCGTCCTCGCGATTCATCGCTCCGGCCTCCCCTCTGCTCGCGCTTTCCTCACCGCGGCTCCACGCTCCGGCCTACCCTCTGCTCGCGCTTCCCTCCCCGCGGCTCCAACAAAGCGCCCCAAAATGGTTCCCCGCCGACGCGGAATCGAGATCCGTGGCCGGTGGTTGGAGGCCTGTCCGGCGGTCTGCGGGAGGAAGCTAGTGGGGGCACGCCGTCGAGCTCCGGGAGCTGGACGCTCTGGCCGGTGGCGAAGTTCAGGAAGCGGCGTCGGTGGCTTGCGGGGCCGGCGGCGTGACCTCGCAAGATCCACCGGCCCGGCTCAGGATGCTGAGGTCAAGGAGCGACGACGATGGCGGCTTCAGCTTGGCAACACCGCGGGAACCCGGAGCAGACGCGGCGCAGGCATGGTCTACCTACCTCCACCGACAGGTCAGCCTGCTTTAGCAAGCCACACTGAACACCTCGTTCATCAAGATCCATCTTCCCTCCGCGCGGCCCCTGCAGGTCTGGTTCATCCACGTCCACGGGAGTCCCAGCAGGTCTGGTTCATCACACGACCACGGCAGTTCCTGCAGTTCAGGGTACGTACCTCATCGTCTTCATCAAGAGGTTTTCCCTCACCCTCATCGAGTTCCCTTTTCCTACCAATTTGTAATTGCCCATCTGTTAAGATTGTTCATATCATTGGAATGGTTCAGGGATCATGGACAGGGGTGTTCATATGGTTCGTGAGGATTTTGACCGCCAAGTGCTGCAGCAGCGGGAAAGCATGGACCACAGACTCAAGACAAATCGTGAAGATATAGATCGCAAGGTCCAGACCCAACGTGCAAGCGCCAACCTGCGAATCCAGGAAGAGCGTGCGGAGATGGACAAGTTATTGTTCCAGGAGCGCCAAAACATGGATGAGCGCCTGAAGCATGAGCCAGACATTATGGATCGGATGTTGAATGCAGAGCGCTATGAGATTGATTGCATGATAGAGCGCGAACGAGTCCATATGGATTTAGGCCTTGTTTAGATCCAAAATTTAAAATTCCAAAAGAATATTGCGGTACCTGTATGGAGAATTAAATCTAGACGAAATAAAAAACTAATTGCACAGTTTGCTTGTAAATTGCGAGACGAATCTAATGAACCTAATTAGGCTGTGATTAGACACCAAATTGCTACAGTAAAGCTACAGTAAACATATGCTAATGACGGATTGATTAGGCTCATTAGATTCGTCTCGTAGTTTACAGATGAGTTCTGTATTTAGTTTTGTGATTAGTCTATGTGTAATACATCAAATGTGAAAAAATTCTCTTTCAAAAACTTTACACGGTGCATCTAAACGAGACCTTAGAGAAAATGAAGTCCCGTGCAAAGATGGACAGGAAGATGCAGCAGGAAAAGGTACTAAGCAGATATGGTATTTTTTTAATATTATTTTTCATTCTGTAACAAAAAAACATCTTACCTATTTGTGCTCATTGCAGACTACAATCGAACACCTAGGACACTACATCACCTCACCTACAACAGCTTCAGAAGGACACTACAGCACCTCACCTACAGCAGGAAGACTCCGCATATTCACCCCCGGTACTTCTACGAGAGTTATGTTAGATCTTTTTTACATAATCTTGAATACTTTATCCTTCTGAACACTCTGAACTATATGCAGGCTGTTGTCATGGAATTTAGAGTCCATGTGCGGCGCGGAATTCCATTCCAACTAAAAGAATCAGAGAAAAGAAGGTTGGGCTCCATGACATTTGTTGAACCTCTCAAAGTCGAGTGGAAGCCTATGGTGGACAATTTGGAATGTCACGATACAAAGGGACAACTAATCTGTACTACCTCATCCCTGCTACAGATGGGTTGGTGTTGATGGAGGGTCCTGCACAAGTAGAACGACTGTTGCAGGATCAAGAAGGTAGGAAAATTGGTGATCTTTACATCGTCAAACATGACGACAGTGATGAAGATTCGGCCAGCGCATATTCCTTCCACGTGGATTAAATTGATCAATTAGGGAGTCTAGAGTTATTTCCTTCAATTTCAGTTTCAATAAAGAATTGCATTGCAAGAACTTGGAACTTGCACAATTGTATCACTTTAACCATTGATTAGATTCATTTAGTTTGTTCTTCCACAAGGTCTCTGCGATTCTATTAAAATTTTTCCTCATCCGTTTCTCAATGCCTAAATAGATGTTTTCTAGATTACATATGTTGTGGGCTGAAAAATAAACAAAAATACAATCACACAATCACATTCGGTAGAGGCTCACGGAGTCTTTAAAAAGAACACCTGGTCTTCATTTGGCCAATTCATGAACAGAAAATTGTATTCGCTGTCGCTGAATTCCGTCCTAGTCCTTGTTGCCTGACGCCCTGTTCTCCTTGTCTGACTAGTTTACTCGATCAAGTTTGGGAGATTGCAAATAACGGAAAGAGATTCTTAGGAAAGCTAAATGCTCAGCAAGTTCCATATACACAATGTATTTAAAAAAAATTCATGTACTCTCCAAAACATAGGGAAAGAGATTCTCAGGAAAGCTAAATGCTCCCCATGTTTTTAGTTTCGAAAATAAAAGGCCCTCTCTGCTCATGCTGTTACAATTGATAAGTTGTCTCAATCCAATCCCCTACAACAGGGCAGAGATGGGACTGACTCCTAGTTACAACATTACATGAGCCCGCAAATCACATCATAGATTTCTTCCATGGTCTTATATAATAGAAAATAGTAACCGCAGCATCGTATATAATAGAAAAGAGTAAACGCTGACATCTTAACAGGGCTAAAGATAGATAGCACAAACGAATATGACCAACTAGTCAGTATAAACTTAAAATATTCAGATACTATAATAAACTGAATCAAACATTCTAGAACACAAGATCCTGGTCTGCAGTGCTAAACTCTGATGAACCAGTTATCATCACCCCAACCGCGTCATTGAAACACACTTGTTATAGAACCGGAAAACTTCATCTTCGCTACCAAACACCTTGCTGACAATCTCATAGTACTCCGATAGTGCCTCTGTGCTTAAATCAGCCATGTCTTCCTGCTTATGACACATAAATTAGCAATATAATTGCCAAAGCATACAACCAGGTGCAGCGGCCAACACAATTGACAAGTAAATTGAGAAGTACAATTATTTCATCCAATATGGTCTAATTGCCGTATAAAACAAACTTTTGGAGCCTATGTTCTGCACTTTGGTTATATACAACTCTATGCTTTCTTCAGTATCATAAATATTCGTAATACATATTCATATAAACCAAGTAGGTCCAATGTAGTGACATACACAGATATACAAAGTTGAATAGTTGATCATTCGTCTAGTATTGACAGCATTAATTGGCAATTGGAGAAAAATGAAGTACACAATCAGCCTACTAGAACTGTGTCCTCTGATCAAGGGTTTCAGATAGAGGAAACTAGTAGGCAAAATAATGTTGAGTACTATAACCTGACTGTTTTATCATTGCTTCCTAATTGACCTTGTCTCCACATTCAATTAAATTCAAACTACATGCTTACACAGTAAGTATGTCAAAATACAATCAGTGCCTCATTTATCTAACCTCTTACCAAATCTGCTATATTGTTTTGTACAGAAAATTACATGCTTCTTACTGAAACCTACTTTTGGTGTTCTCACATTAAACCCTTTCTTAGATGCATATTTCGATGTTACTTGCTGAAAAAAATGGTGAATATACAAATATGCAAGGAATTTAGTTCAGGCACAAACCAGTCAAAATATATATTAACGAAAACTACTATGTCAGCACACATATTAATGGTAACTTCGCCAATTCAGCAGCAGTGAAGGCCTAGTCACTTACTTATTCCTCTCTCTCCCCTTGGTCCTCTGAGATCTCTTCTACACTACCCTTGTATTCCTTGCTGTCCAATAACATATTCAGCAGAAAGAGCAACATGACCATAAAGACTGTATCAAAAAAAAAACATGACCATAAAGACTGGTATAAACCATAAAAGAAGGCAGCAAATGGCCAATGTGATAGACGATCTAGATGGAGCAGCATACTGAAAATTTGGGGTTCATCAGACCTAATTCACAATTTCCTTGGTAGCAACAATTTACAAAACAATAAAACTGTCCAAAGAGCCTCTCTGTCTATACCATTAGAGTATCTTGGTAAAAGCCAAATAACCACTATGTCTCCACATTTCAATCATTACATATCTTTACATCATATCCTAATAGTAAACTCACATCTCTTAGCTAAATAAACTATATTAATCATTCCTCATTGATATAGCAAAAAAAAAGATACAACCTAGTAATGTTGTTAACTACAAAATTAATACACTATTACCTCAACATACGCTTAGTTGAACATAAAGTCTCACCTGATCAATGCATCTCTGGTTGTTCCTATGGCACCCTGCAATGCACCAGGAGCTAGAGGAACCTGCATAGATGGAGGGAGGATTGTTGTAGTATATGCGATAACGTGAGCATAAATAATATTCCAGCAATAACAGTATGAGGAGAATTCCACATGTATTCTTCAAACATGATCTTACTAGTATTGAATAAAAATACATCATGTAAAACTGAAATACAAGTGTAAAACCAAATCTGTACACAAGAATATGATCTAGTCATGGCTCTCAGTTAAACCGATCTCTGCTTTCTAATTAGTTTCTGACAGAAAGAACCTCTTGGGCAAAAGTACTATTAGTCCAGGACCCTGAAGACACTCTATAAAAGGACCTTCTTTTCTTCTGCCTTACAGATCAGAGAACGTAATCCCAGTACTGAATCAAATTGACAGGAACAAGAGTTTCTCAGTTGTATCAACTAAGACATCACCAGGTTCTAGTACACAATAACAACAGTACAGAGACTGACCACAACAATATGGCACAAGTCGACAAGGTTCAGACTAGAGTACTCAAAGAATTTTGCCCAATTTCAGAGCAGACTGACAGAACTTAAACTATTATCAAAAGCAGCACAACTAAACTATCCAGATTGCTGAAGGGAATGTCAATACTCACAGAACAATACACCCAAGCGAATCGATGATCGAGGCAAGGCACGGCTCACCAGCCGCTGTCCCAGAAATCCTATTCGCCGCCGTTGTAGCCAGCATGGAAGACGGAGATACAGAGCCTCACCGCACCGCGTCGGCGCGTGCGGGCGAGCCTAGGCGTCGCAACACCAGTCACCAACACCTCCTTCCAATGGTCAATGCACTAACACTTACTCAACTGAGTCAGCTCAAGTGTGCACTCTCCGGCCAAAAGAAGAAGAACGAGAGAGGAGGAGATCAATGGGGCCAGCAGCGGCATGTTGGGCGGCCATGGAGGGAGGAGGCGCCGGGGTTGCGGTCGCACAGAGGAGGCAGCAACAGGCGGAGGGGGCCGGCGGGTCCTGCTACACCGGATCAAAGGGGCCGGCAGCGGCGGTTGGGCGGCCACGGAGGGAGGCGGCGGCGGGGTTCCGGTCGCGCAAAGGAGGCTGCACGAGGCGGAGGGATGACCTGCACTACCGGGGATGGGCGCGGTCACACGGAGGAGGCGGTGGGGTGTCAGGCAACAAGCTACCTGGATGTTCTGTTCGTCAGTTTCGTCAGAAGAACTCATGCAAACAGCACAAGTGGAAGTCGGTGTCTCCGTGTACCGCTTCATCGGCTTCTGTACGCACGTCGATTCACCATCCGACGGCCGGCGGCAAGCGATGACGCGCTACAGTGCATTAACTTCATTTTCATTAGTGTTTGCTGTAAACTCTGATTACCTACTGCTAATTAGAACCTTAATATAATCACCCGCCATCTGTTAAAGGCCAGGTCGAGGGAGCAGGTGGGGTTATCGGGAAGAAGAACACTGAAACCCTAGGCTAGTTGATAGGTGTAGCTCGCCGCCACCTGATAAGTCCCTCGCTGTATCGGATTTCTGAATATTCTATGCAGTTATCTCCTTGCCTCCGAATCGATCGGTGTTTCTTGTTCCTCAGTTCTTTTGTTCTAGCTTAGTTATCCTATTGCTGTAGCGAGTTCCTCACAATTGGTACTCAGAGCCACGATTTCCTTGGCGAATTTCTTCTTCCAGAGCCCAATTCCTTGGATCAAGTCCGATCGCCGTGGTGGTTTCGGAGTTGCGGCTCACCCGCGTGAAATCCCTCCCATCCCACCCCAATTCGTGGAATACACCCAAAACTTCCCTGAAAATCAGCGGAGGAATTGGTTGAGGCGAGGGTTGTTGGACACCTGTTCCAGTGTAAAATTCCGAGAGCCAAGAAACCAGTTCGGATCCGTGGTGGCGACAGCGGAAGGTTGACGTTGAGAAGGGTTGCAGAGCAACTCTCTGTGTAAAATTCCGGACTCAATTCCTCAACCTTGGTGGCGGTAGACAATACTTGCAGATCTTGAAGGGGATAGCTTGTCTCAAACCGTATTTGCAAGTCCAAGATGACGGTGAATCCGACAGATGGAGAAGTGGAAGAATATGCCACGGCTACTGAGGTAGATGGCATCAGAAGAACCCTGGACAAATTCATGAAGAAACAAGATGAACGGCATGACGCTCTGAAGGGGACATTGGATAAGCTCCTACTTTCCTTGAACAAGCTCACTGCACAGACTACGGTTCCTCCTCCTGAAGATATGGGATCCAATACCAAGGGTAAGACCATTCCCATCACTAATTTCTCTAAGGCAGGACCTTCCATTCCACAAAATAGCCAGCACATTAACAAGTCCCTGAATTTCGGTAACTATCAACAAGAAAGTCAGAAGCACTACTACACACCCCCACACTCTACTAAAGCTCAAATCATGTCCACTGGAGGGCCTGAATGGTCGACTGGGGGCAACAATTTTGTGGATTTAGAATATGATTTTGGAGATTGTCCTTGGGATGAACAAGAGCTGGAATTTTTTTATGAAATGGCTAATAGAGAGCAGGACACCATGGTTGATCACACCGCTGCCTTCCCTCCCAAACAGACAAACAACAACATGTTCAATCCCCCAAGGCATATCAGAAACATCCCTCATCCTGAAGGCCACTTCATGCAAAAGCCACAGGCACCTCCATTTTCTCAGCACTTACTTCACCAATACAGGATGGTGGCAAAAGGGTCAAAACTGTCTTTCCTTGAATTTGATGGATCTGATCCTGATGGGTGGATTAGAAAGGCTGAAATTTTTTTTGAGATGGTAACTGTCCGTACTGCAGAGAGAGTCAAAATAGCTGTCATGTATATGAAAGGAAAAGCAGAATTTTGGTGGAGGGGTACAGCTTGCAATTCTGCTACATTACCTTGGCACCAATTTTGCAGAATGCTGGGAGACAGATTTAATGAGGTCTCCACTTATGAAGTGGTGGGTCAGTTTCACAACTTGAGACAAAATGCGTCAGTGTCTGAATATATTGAGAAATTTGAAGAATATATGGGTCTGGTCAAAAGAGATAATCCATCTCTTCAAGAAGAGTATTTCATCTATAGTTTTGTCACAAAGACCATATCCAACATCATTTTCAGTGCCACAAACCAAGCACCCTTACACAAGCTTTCTGGTTTGCCAAGAGACTTGAACAGGCCAATCCACAACATAGGAAATTCAATACCTTCAACCCCATGAACAGAATTTCAAAACCTTGGGTAAAGGAACAAAAACCTGTGGATGTTAAAGATCCACCAGCCAATAACATTGCTGAGTTGAAAGCTGCAGGCAAATGTTTTGAGTGTAGGGAGCTGTGGAGCCCTGGACATGCCAAGGTATGTAAAGCAAAGCAGACCTTCTCCATGATTCTAGTAGAGAATTCTAAAGGTAAAGAAGAAATTGCTGTGGTTGATGATAGCACACAATCTGAAGATGGTGAATACTTTGATGCACAACCTGCCTCAGTGGTGCAAGTTTCATTACATGCTTTGTGTGGTACCATGCCTTTGGCCCACCCATTCACACTAAAATTGCATATTGGAAACAGTTCAGCAATAGCATTAGTTGACAGTGGCAGTGACATATCATTCATCAGTGCCAAATTTGCCACTAGAAACAATTGCAAGATTTCTGCCACTTCACCCATTCAAGTGGCTGCTGCCAATGGCTCCAATAGAATCAGTGAATCAGCTTGTTTGGCTTGTCAGTATCAGATCCAAGGACACACTTTCAGTTCTGACATCAGACTCTTGGAAGTCCAGGGATATGATATAATATCGGGAGCAGATTGGATATATACCCACAGTCCTTTAGGCTTGGATCTTAAAACTAGACAGTTGTCAGTAACAAAATATGGAGAACAAGTTGTCACCTTCATAGATGAATCAGTACCAGACAAGAATCTGATGATAGGTGCAAGAAAGCTATGTCAGCTGTTAAAGAAGAAAGCATTCTGTAATGTGGTTGTCCTTAACAACAGTGACCTAAAACAAACAAAACCTTCTCCTCCCAAAATTCCAGAAACAATCCAGGTGCTGCTACAAGAATTTGGTGATGTTTTTGTGGAACCCAAGGACTTGCCCCCAAAGTGACAAGTTGATCATGCTATTGCTCTCATAGATTAAACCAAGATTGTCAACCAAAGACCTTACAGGCTGCCTTTCCATCAGAAAAATGCTTTGGAGGACTTGATCAAGCGGATGTTGCAATCTCAGATGATCAAACCAAGCATCAGCCCCTACTCATCACCTGGCATTCTGGTGAAGAAAAAAGATGGTACATGGTGACTATGTATGGACTATAGACAGCTAAATTCCAACACTGTCAAAAACAAATACCCAATTCCAATAATCGAGGATTTATTGGATGAACTCTTTGGTGCTGAGATATTCTCCAAAATTGATCTCAGGTCTGGATACCACCAGATAAGAATGAAAGAGGAAGACATACCAAAAACAGCTTTCTCAACTCATATGGGTCATTTTGAATATGTGGTGTTGCCTTTTGGACTAACAAATGCACCTGCTACTTTCCAATTCCTTATGAACTCTGTGTTGGCACAATTTTTAAGGAAATTTGCATTGGTCTTCTTTGATGACATATTAATAAACAATTTCTCTCTACAAGATCATGTCGAGCATTTGAGATCTGTGCTGGAAGTTCTGAGACTCCACAAGCTTTATGCTAAAATGAGCAAGTGTACTTTTGCACAAAAAGAAATAGAATATTTGGGTCATATCATCACCAAACAAGGAGTGGCAACAGACCCTAGCAAGCTGAGCATTATACAGAATTGGCCTTCACCTACCTCAATAACACAGCTAATGAAACGAACCGGATTCCCGAATCGAGGAATCCGACTCCCTGTACCATCGTGATAGTCCCTGGATTAAGCGCTATCACATACAGAACTCATTTCAGGCATAATATCACAGTCATACTTTGCATAAGGTCAAACACGGGTTTAATTATTACATAAATCCAAAGGATCTGTAGTACGGAATTTATTACAAGCCTCTCGGCTAGGACGAACAAGCAGAAGGCGCAAAGCGGTAGCTAGGTTTTCGGCCGTCCTTCATCTTCGGGAACCTTCTCCACAGGCGACTTGAGCGTAGCTCGGGCCTCAGTCGTACCAACCGTCATCGTTGGGGTCGAACTCCGGATCGGATCCTGCATCGTACCAGGCTATCCCCAAGGAATGGAATAGGTTCACGTCACCATCTAAATGCAAGCTTTAACGTGGTCTATACTATGGATATAACAAAGCTCAAGAAGTATAGCTGAGGTTTTCCTATGCATGCAATATACATATACAAGTATACACATCTTCTCCCATTCCCGACTCGGGCCTTTCCGGCATCCCGGACTCCCGGTCAATGCACACCTTCCAAAACCACCAAGTCGATGCAAAAACTCCCTCTCCTCGCATCTCAACCGCCCCCTGGCAGGAAGTTATTCTAGAGGGAGGTAGAAATCTTGAGTAACACTAACTAATAAGAGCAACAGAGGAGTAGGGATGTCCATGACCGAGGACGCGGCTATACGTATAGTTTTCACCCTGCAGGGGTTGTACACCTGGACCCACTCGAATCGACACTAGCCGGGGATCAGCCGACTAATATACGAAACACCGGTCTACTGAAACTGAACTAGGAGCCACGGCACCATCCGGCTTTCCCGGGTCTTGGGCGCATCCTCCCACGGGAGGTCGCCCCAGGACTGTGAAGCCTCCCATGCGTCTCGGGGAACGTGAGGTTAGCACCTCCTTCCCCTGCACTGATACTCGATCCTCCCACCGGCTTGGTACCGCGCTTGCTAACCCCGGACCGGGCCCACCCTCATAATGGGTAAGTGGTGTGCACGCTTAACAGATTCCCACAAAGTCATAGTTACTCTCACCCGGTCCTTAACTGCCGAAGCGGGCATCTTCGTCAAAAGCGTATCCATCACGGTGGTCCGCGACTGCACCCTTAACGGGTGCCTCCAACACCTCAAACTCATAACCAAAACTGTACCCACCACAGGTACTCCATAGGGTGTGCCAAGATACATACCCCAAGCCCTCGATCCACGATCGAGTTAGGTTGCCCACTCCTGGCTAAAACCCTAATCACCAACTCCTGAAGGGTACCACTTCACACACGCCAAGACTATCCATCCATCCCCACACATACACATTCAAAGATTTACAAGGCATTTCTTATAATAAACAAGTGAGATAGGATGGCAAGGAGTAAGGTACATAAAATAGGCCATGCAGGTTCATCTCAATGTAATTACACATGCAGCGATAGCATATCTACAAGCAATGCCTAATAGGAATTCAAATTGTAGATGGGCGTGAACCTGGCGTCTCTTCGAAATCCTCCTTGGCCTCCGGGTAGTCCTGGCCATCGGTCAACTCCTCGTGGTCGGGTCCTATTCGTAAATACGAGTAAGAGTAGGGACCAAAGTGCAAAAATGCACAAAACTCTACAAATAAGATCCAAATCACCACAAAACCTACTCTAACGGGTGGTTTATGATTTTAGAAGAATTATGGAACTGGTTTCATAATTTTCTGAGGTCCAGTCGATTTATTATGAATTTTCTAAGGAAAAACCTATTTCTGAAATTAATAAAGGAATTTCGGAAAAGAAAATCAGTCAACAGAGACACGTGGCAGCACCAGGGCGTGCCACATGGCTTGCTGACGTCAGCATGACATCATCAGGGGGTCCGGGTCTGCTGACGTTAGCAGTGGGCCCTGCTGACGTCAGCGTGGACCGGTCAACGGTCAACGGTCAAGGGGGGTCCACGGTCAACAGGTCCTACTGGTCAGCCTCACCCCGAGGCTGTCGGGTGGGTCCCTCGGGTCAGGCCGGGTTTAAGGGAAAAAGAAAAGGGGTCGGCTCGGTTTTGGACCAAAAAGGGGGTGCTGGGCCAGCTCACGGCCCATCTCGGTTCAGTTTAAGCTTCGTGGTCAGCTCGGCCTGCGGCTCAGCAGGCCGGCTCGGTCCTCGGGCTGGCTGGCTCGTCTTGGGCCTTGATGTTCCTTGGGCCGCAGTGGGCTGGCGGCCTTCTCCTCCTTCGCCTTCTCCTCCTCGCTGGCTGCTTCCGCTTCCTTCCTTCTCGCTGACAGGTCGGGCCCATACGCCAGTCTCCACGGGATCCGGTGTGACGGGGCCCGGATCTGGTGCGGCAGGTGGGTGTGTGTGTGTACGTGTGGGCGCCGTGGGCGTGTGCGAGTGTGAACGCCCGGAGGGTGTTCGGGGGAATGTCCCAAAGGCCTGGCTGCGACGCGAACGCGACGTCGCGGCCACGTCGCGGGGTTGCCGCGCACGGCGAGGCCGTGGCGGGGGCACGGCGAGGCAGGGCGGTCTGGGCTCGGTGTGGCCTAGCAGAGACGCGGCGAGGCGGGGACACGGCTTGGCCTCGCAGCGCTGGCGTGCACGCACGCGCGCGGGTCCTGGCATCCCAGGGCCGCAGCGTGGCCGTGCCGTGCGCGGGGCACCGGCATCCCGGGCCCGCGGCACAACGCGGCGGCGGTGAGGCGACGGCGGTAGCCGGAAAGACGGCGGCGCGTCGGGCTCCTGCACAAGAAGCGGCACAAAGGCCGGAAGGGAAAGGGGGTCCCTAGGGTTTGCTACGGAAGGTTCATCGGCATTGCCGGCAACAGTGGGGAAAGAGAAGGAGCGGCGGCGGTGAACCTCACCGGTGGGACTGAAGGGGATGGCGCTCGGTGCAGCAGAGAGGCGGTGCAGGGCCGGGCAGCGTGGGTTCGCCGGTGTAGACGATCGGGGCGCCGGCTCGGTGAAGACGCTCCGACGGCAGCGGCGTCCTCCTCCTCGTGCTCTCCTCCTGCTCCTCCTCCTCTCCTCTGGTGCGGCGGCGGCGGACAGGAAAAAGGGCACGGGTGGCTAGGGTTTGTGGCTGCAGCTGCGGGTCTAGGCGGCGGCCTCGGGTACTTAAGGGGGCGGCTCGAGGATCGTGGCGCGGGCCCGGACGCCGAGGGCGGCGATGCCCGGCGTCCGTGCTGTGGCCACACGGCGGGCATCCGGCGGCTGCGGCGCGGGGCTAGGGTTTGCGGCGCAGGCGGCCGGGGCGCGGGGGAAAAAGGGAACGTGCGCGCGGGCGGTTACGCCGGGTTGTCGCGGAGCGGGGCGGCGCGCGGGGCTGGCGGATGACGCGAGGGAGCGGGGCCGCGGCGGAAGGGAAAGGGGAAAAGAAGGGCGCGGACGGTTACGGCCTGTTGTCGCGAGGCGGGGGCGAGCGGCGACGGGGCCGGAACGAGCCGGGAGAGTGAGCGGGCGGAGGAAGAAGGGAAAGCTGACGGGTGGGTCCCGCCCGTTAGCTGCCCCAGGTGGAGGGGAAGGTGAAGGGTCGCGCGTGAGCTGGTGCCGGTGGGCTGGGCCGGGGTCTGCGGGATGGCTCGCTGGAAAGAAAGAGAGAGGGAGAGAGATTGTTGGGCTGCGCACGTGGGTTGGTTCAGGCTGCACGAGTTGGGCCGGTTTCTGGCTATAGGTCCAAAGGGGATTTAGGGGTTAAAGGTTGGATTTGAATTTGAATAGCCCATTCAAATTCAAATCCCACTCAATTGAACCAAGCAATTTGAAAACCAATCAAATAAAATCCATCAGCCCCTCCAAACCAAGATAATTCGCAAAAAGTTTTTAAAATTCATGATTTTTGTTAAACAAACACTCTATGTACTAACATGGAATGTTACAGCTAAGATCCTTTTTAGGATTAACAGGGTACTACAGGAGATTCATCAAGGAGTATGGGGTAATTTGTCGACCTCTATATGATGCACTGAAGAAGGATTCATTTCAATGGTCCCCACAACAACAATCAGCCTTTTTACAACTGAAAAAAGCAATACTTTCACCACCTGTTTTAGCACTGCCAGATTTCACCAAACCCTTTGTATTGGAAACAGATGCTAGTGGTCATGGTATTGGGGCTGTTATCATGCAACAGGGCAGACCTATAGCATTCTTCAGCAAAACATTGGGACCTAAAGCTACTGCTTCATCCACTTATGACAAGGAAGCCATGGCAATTTTGGAGGTGGAAACACTATTTTGCTAGTACTTCAGTCATTATCAGAACAGATCAACAGAGCTTGAAGTATATACATGAGCAAAAGCTGCTGGAAGGCATTCAACATAAACTTTTGATTAAGCTATCGGGATACAATTATTCTGTGGAATACAAACGAGGAAAGAAAAATATAGTTGCTGATGCCCTATCTAGAGCACCACATGCTGACCTCCTGGCTATTTCATGTGTCATTCCTAGTTGGATACAGCAAGTGACTGAAACTTATGACAAGACACAAAATGTGTCTAGACCTCATCACAAAACTAAGTGTTGACAATGCTGCGGTTCCCTCCTTTTCACTGCAGAATGGAATCCTGAGATTCAAAGGCAGGGTGATCATTGGTGAATCTGGGAATCTCAGACCATAGCTGCTTGAGAGTTTTCATAATTCAGCATTAGGAAACCACTCTGGAGAAAGGGCCACTTACCAGAGATTGAAACTAGTATTTTACTGGCCACAAATGCATCACCAAGTGAAGACTTTTGTTAAGGCATGTCCAGTATGTCAAAAGAACAAATCAGAACACACACCATACCCTGGCTTATTAGAGCAGTTACCTGTTCCTGAGATGGCCTGGACACACATATCCATGGACCCTGTTGAGGGTCTCCCAAAATCCAACAACAAAGATGTTATTTTGGTAGTAGTAGATAGATTCACCAGGTATGCTCACTTCTTGACCCTAAGCCATCCATTCACAGTACAAGACGTCATTGCTTCATTCTTGGAAAATATTTTCAAGCTTCATGGCCTACCCACTGTTATTGTCACTAACAAAGATAGAATCCTCACCAGCAATCTATGGCAGGCTCTTTTTAAATTTTTGAACATCAAGCTGCATCTAAGTACTGCTTATCACCCCGAGACTGATGGCCAAATTGAAAAAGTTAATCAATGTTTGGAGAATTACTTGAGGTTTATGTGCTTCACTACACCTAAAAGATGGTACTACTGGCTCTCTCTTGCAGAATGGTGGTATAATACATCTTACCATACATCACTGAACCTCACACCATTCCAAGCACTGTATGGATTTCCACCTCCACAAGTTGCAGAAGTTGTCTTACCTGATTTCCCAGATGACAATGCTAGAGATTTACTCTAGAATAGACAGCTAGCAACTCAACTCATCAAGGACAATTTGTTGAAAGCTCAAACTCGTATTAAACATCAAGCTGATAAGCACAGAACTGAAAGGCTTCTAGAGGTGGGAGACATGGTTTACTTGAAAATACAGCCCTACAGACATTCTTCCCTCAGCATACACAGATCCCTCAAGCTTCACTTAAAGTACTATGGGCCATTCAGAATCTTGGAAAAAATTAGCAAAGTAGCATATAAACTTTTGCTACCATATACATGTCAACTGCATCCTATATTCCATGTCAGCCAATTAAAGAAACATATTGGGCCCAAGGTGGTTCCAACACCTGATTTACCTCTGGTGGATGAACAAGGCAACATTAAGTTGGCTCCTCCAGAAATATTGGAGAGAAGAATGATCCCTCGCAACAATGAACCAGTTGTGCAGCGGCTGATTCAATGGACGAATTTACCAGCATCAGAATCAACTTGGGAAGATGCGTCAGAAGAGTGTTTCCATCATTCCATCCTTGAGGACAAGGATGTTAAGGGGGGGCCTTGTCAGGCAACAAGCTACCTGGATGTTCTGTTCGTCAGTTTCGTCAGAAGAACTCATTCAAACGGCACAAGTGGAAGTCGGCGTCTCCGTGCACCGCTTCATCGGCTTCTGTACGCACGTCGATTCACCATCCGACGGCCGGCAGCAAGCGATGACGCGCTACAGCGCATTACCTTCATTTTCATTAGTGTTTGCTATAAACTCTGATTACCTACTGTTAATTAGAACCTTAATGTAATCACCCGCCATCTGTTAAAGGCCGGGTCGAGGGAGCAGGTGGGGTTATTGGGAAGAAGAACACTGAAACTGATGGGTCCGTAGAGCCAGGGTCCCCACGAGGACACGCATCTACGGAAGGCATCACCGGGGAGCACCGTGGAACGGCGCCAGAACCGGGCCACAGCCCAGCCTCCCGACTGACACGCCGCGGGGATGGGCCCGGCCCAGCTTCCCGACCGGCATGCGCATAGGCTGGACTCGGGCTGGTAACAAAGGAGCCCGAGTACAGTATATATATATCTAAAACTCTTGCAGGCTCGACTGGGGAGAGTCACCCGAGGAAGATTGCCCTGTCCAATCAGAGCCCCCAGCCTGGTCAAAAGCAACACGACAAGCGAGCCCGGAACTCCGCGTCAACACGACCCGGTGAGCCGCCCACTCCTGTCACGGAGGGCACGGTCCGGTGCTGTTTACCTCAGCAGGGCAGAAACGTCCCTGTTGACAGTCCTCTCTGACAAGATGATACGCCGCCCCATCTCGACTTCGGGCGCACGACATAGACAAGCAATGGGTTAGGAAGTGGCGCCCGGAAAAGACAGAGAAGCCGTACGCCTTCCCCTAACGGCTAGGACGACACCGACCGCTCACCATTAAGGCCCCGGAGTACGGAACCAACTCACGCCGGAACTCGGGACGGAGGGATGGGCACCGACTGACAAGGAGGACGACCCCGACCGACCAAGATGATGCCACCAATGACGAAGCAGCAAAGAAACACTATTGTCCTTTTATTTTTTTCTCCCTTTCTTTCACTTTAGGAAGCTTGTACCGGCGGTCACCTCTTGAGCTATAAAAGAGGGGTCCCCCACTTAGACGACAAGAAGACAAGCCAACCTAGAATAGGCAGACACTCACATAGTTCACCCCCTCGAGCGAGAGCGATCGCCCGTTCTCATTCCCCTCGAAAGCTTGTAACTCCCCGCTACATTTGAGCACCCGGGCTCAGGCAATAGAGCGACCGACCGACCGACTGGACGTAGGGCACCCTGCTTGAACCAGTATAAACCCATGAGTCTTGTGTGCTAGGCCATATCTGATCCGACGCATGACCCTACACTTCGAGTGGGTTTGGTAGCTGTCCATCTCCAGCACCGACAGTTCTTTGGCGCCGTCCGTGGGGAGCGCGTCGTGCGCTCATCGCTCCAGCGATCGGATGGCTTTTTCCTCCACGTCGATCACCGACATGGCGTCGAGCACGACCGTCCTTTTCCGGACGCTCGAGTTTCCTGCATTCCCGCACGCTGCGCGCTGGGGTCTGGTCCGCACCACCCTTCGTGCCTCACCAGGCCTTCTCCTTTGGAAGCCTAGATTTCGTTGCCGATCACCTCGGCACGTTGCACCTCTCAGAGGGGGACGCTACATCCGCACCTCCAGAGGAGGGTGCCACCCTCGCCGACCCCATAGGCGATCTCGATGCCAAGGCGCTCGCCTCCCGCATCGAGCACCTGCTTGGCACTGACCCATCCCCGGAAGACGTGGACATCATTGTCTACTCTCTCTTCAACACCTTCCGTCAACTCTCCGGAGGGCCACCTCTGGAGCCCCCAAACTCTTGGCGGAGCCCGTTTCCCTTCGGGCTCGAGAACGCGGTGGCGGTCATCGTCAGGGAGGTCCGTGCTGTCATGCCAGCGCCCCCGGCTGTCGCGGAGTTTGTAGCCATGGCGGGAAGGCTGCCAGCGTCATTCCATGATCTTCTTGCTGACGCCGACAGCGACCCCTTGAGCGACAGCTCCAGCATGGAGGAAACCCCGACCATGAGCGTGCCTCCCATCCGGGAGTGTGCCGTCACCAACAGGCTGAATCAGCCCCCATTGGTGGAAGAGTCTCAGCTCTCACACACTCCTCATGACCATGTACACCCATGCACAACATGCACGCCGATTTGGGTTCGGTACGATGGAGCAATGATTATATTACCGGTGATACAGCATTTATCAGTGAGCTCCGGTAACGATAATCAGTTGAAAATCGGTGAAAAATCGTCAAAACCGATTGGTAAAGAGATCTAAATTTAAAAAATGAAATTCAACAATTTATCGTCGATAATCGATGCAAACTGAACGATTTATCGTATCGCCTACTGAAAATATGTTTTGGCAGTGAAAAAAAAATAAAGGTTTGATAGCATGTTATGTATTATATTATATTAGATAAATTACACATACATGCACAATTTTGCATATAGAATTGCCTAAGAAATAAACATGTTTACATATTTTGCCCATAAAATTGCATAAAGCATATGAATTTGCACATATATACAAACCACGAAGTGCATAGTTCATATAAACAAACGAGTGTATAGTCCATACAAACTTCATAGTTCACAGAAATAAAAGAGTGCATAGTTCATACAAACCTCATAGTGCATAGAAACAAGAGTACATAGTCTATACAAGCCACATACAAACACAAGGCATATTAAATCTGTGATACAACCAACCATCCAAGGAATATTCTATACCATTATAATATATTTAGCCAAATCAGTGAGTACAGATAAATAAGAAGCTAAACTGAACTGAAAATCGTCCGATACAAATCGATAATCAACGATTTATCTCGATTATCGACGCCACGATCACAGCTCCCTCGCTCCCAGCTGCAGCATCATCGATAATCACCGCACATATATTGATTGTCGGCCTTAATCGCACGAAAATCGGTGAACGGAGCTAAAATCGCCCACTCTCTTGCTCTGTGCTTGCAAGGAAAGAGAGAGGCAGGTTGGGGAAAGTGAATTGGAAAGGAAGTTGGAGAGAGAGTGACTATGGTCCTCGTGAGGCCACAGTGTGGTGGAAGGGTTAACGGGTTAGCGGGTTAGTGGATGGTAACGGGTAGTTAGATAAAAATATTTTTCCCCTAAGCAAACAATTGTTGCTTTTAATATGTGATAACATTCTGGAATCAAGAGGAGGTCTAGTTTTTTATAAAAATAAGTTCTCTACTTTTATAAAATTTTTTAAATTTTTAAATTTTTCATTGAAATCTAGCGAAATTCCAGTCGGTTTACGTTCTCAGCTAGCATCGGCAACGATAAATTTCACCGATAATCGCGATTATCGAACGGTTTTGTATTCCCTGCGATGGACCAAAGCTGATCTCCCCGGCCCTATGTTGATTAGCGCAAGGATCCTATCGGCAGATTTTTGCGTCAACATATAGTTTGCGTCTTCTCTTTTTTTCTGTAGTTTTGTGCTTGATAATTGCAGCAACTGAGGTATACAAGCTTTTGACTCACAAAAAAGGAATGAAAAATGATTTTTGAATTTGTGACATCAGCACACCACTGTAAGAATTCCATTAGGTCATCAGAGTCGAGATGCACAAGTTGCTAATCTTAGCAAAAGGTTTGGGTCGAGAAATCTAAGCCCTTTGTTTTGGATTCAATGCACAAGTCACCTTTCACCGAGATAGATCAGGCTATCTGCACCGGGCTCCGGTACAGCTTTTTTAAGGAAGCAGATACCGGAAATAAGCTGCACCGGGCTCCGATACAGCTTCCGCTAAGGCTGTCTCCAACGGCGCCATTTAAATCATTCTCTACCCTACATGTAGAAAAGATTATATTCTCTATTGCTCCAGCAGCGTTTTCTAAATGGTCCTATAAAATATAGAACGCTACAGGTTTCCTCTATATATAGAGATTCTCTCTCCTCTTCTCTATTTTTCCTTTACGTTTTAAACACTGAATTAAATAAAAATAAAATATATCCATAGCATTTGAGGTATAATAAATACGTACGTACAAAAATTTGAAATAAAATACGTTTCTAATATAGGGTTTAATGTATAGAGAATAAGATTTAGAGAATATAGTTTGAAAGAAATGAGATATAGAGGAGAAACTCGTATTGAGAATTCTGTAAATGAATGATACAGAGAACGAGCGTCGGAGATAACGTCTATGCTCCGCTATTGCGAGCGGAAGTGGAGGAGCCCGCTATCGGGAGACGTGGCGCGGGGCCCGCGTGGACCAACGCCTCGCGCCCGCCCTCGGCTGTTTCGCGGCGGCGGAAGAGGAGGAAAGGCGGAGCAGAGGCGGGCCGAAGCAGCTCGCCGTCGAGGCCGCCACCGAGAGAGAGACGGCACCAAGGAGAGGCGGCGCGGAGGCGAGCCGCATATCCAAGCGTCGCCGGCCACGACCCTGCCGCCAGCCGCCGAGCAGAGAGGAGAGCGCGCTGCCGCCGGATCCTGCCTGCCTCGTCGCGCCGCCGCCAGCCCGCCCGCACGGAGATCCCCGCGCCTCCGTCGTTGACGAAGCAGAGCGCGATTGGGGAGGAGGCGGAGGCTGCGGCTTGATTCGAGCTCGATTCGGGCGTGATAGAGAGAGAGAGAGAGAGCAGGGAGCAAGGGCGGAATCGAGAGAGGGGCGACCACGGCGGCGGCCCCTGCTCGCCTTGCCACCATGACCTCCATGACGACCACGCCGAGCTCATCCATGGCGCGGGCCGCCAGGAGCTCGAGCCCTCGATTCCGCGCAGGGCCACCTCAATCTGCACTGTGGGAGAGAGGAGGCGGTGGCGGAGCTCAAGCGAGGGGCATGGGAATTGGAGCTCGGCTGCCGGCCATGGGGATGGGGATGCGGAGCTTGAGCAGGCCGAGGAGGAGGCGCGGCGAGGAGCTCAAGCAGGCCGAGGAGGAGGCACGGCGAGGGAGAGGGAGATGGCGGAGAGAGGAGAGGAGAGGAAATAGAGGAGTAGGAGGGGAAAAGAAAGAAAATCGAAAAGGGAAAAAAGAAGAGGAAAAAGGAAAAAAAGGAAAGGTAAAAAAATTGATGGAAAAAATAGAACGAAAAAAAAGAAAAGAGAAAGAAAAAGAATAGGAGGAGATAGAAAAAAGAAAAGAAAATAAAAAAGTGAGGAGAGAGAGAGGAGACGGTAGTTGCGATGGTTGAATAAAATACAGAGAAGTTGGTATAGAGGATAAGATATAAAGAATGACTGGTGCGAGAGAAATTGGTACAGAGAAAGAAATCTCGATGATCAGAATAGAATATTTATTTTAGAGAATGGATGCATAGAAAGATAAGTGCGGATAGCCTCAGGGAGAGGTTGTGCTTGGAATACGTGGCCGTGCGCGGGGGGACTGGGGACAAATGTCTCGTGACTAGGTCTACGAACGCTCTGATCTGTGGGCCACACTTGGTCCACGTGTCAACATTGCCACCGAGCGTAACCGAATAGGCCTTGGGCCTGGATTGGGCCAAGTTCAGAGTTTATATTGGGCCGGATGCAACGGGTTCGCCGCTCTTGGGAAATTGCAAAAGCCCATGCCGCTTCCAGTCGATTCGCCCCTTGTGTTTTTACTCTTTTTTTTTCTTATTGCAGTAAGCAAAAGCGGAATGTGCAAACTGAAAATTCTGTTTCCTGTCAATTCCTATAGGAAATACACTTTTCTCGGAATTTTGAAGGAGTTCGAAAATTTCTAAAGCTTCATTCCTTTTGAGAAGGCCAACGCAACATATCACTCTCCCTTCTCTGCTTTAAGAGTTCATCTTTTCATAATTCTTTTGGTCCTTTTTTCATATGGAGTATCACTCATGTGTTTCTCCAATTCCCGTGATTTTCAATTCATGCACTGCAAACATAAACTTATAAGAACCATGTGAAAGTTTCTCAAGATTTTGGTTCAACTCCAGCCTAAATAAGCAATTACCATGTTGAATAGTTCTTGTTAAAGCTTTTCAAAAAACACTTCTTGTTAATATGCAGGATCACTGACACCACTCTCATGCAAGAAGAGCCAAGCCTTTTGCATTCGGAGATTAGTTCATTCCCGCTCAACAAAGCCGCCCGAGTACATGCTTCAGTACCCGGAAAACAGTGGCGAATTCCTCGCGATCGCGAGAGTTACCAAAAAAGAAAGGACCTCCTCTCGCGATGCTACCACTAGGCTCCGCAGCGCGCTAAGCAGGGGAAAACTAAACCTCTCGAGCACAAACACTTTGCAATGGTCTGTCTCATCACTACCTCACCGACTCTACGGGGTTCCAAAATTATTCACTGCTGAATCGATCGGTTCAGTAGCTGCATCAGGAACATAGGCAGGGAGATGTACTGGACTTGGGGTGGGGGATCAAGGGCGACCCAGCGATCGCGCGCCTTGGCTAACAATTCGAGGGTGTCAGGTGCTTCAAGGTTGAGACGTCGAATAGCTCCATGAATCTCTGGTCAGTGATCCTCGCTTTCGCAGCGGCGAAGCGGTGGTACTCGTCGAAGACGGAAGACAAGCACCACTTCTGCAGCTTCCGCAAGCACCCGACCAAGCAGCCAGTTCGGTGCTGCAGATATGCAACATTTCAGCAGTTAGTTACTTAGTTCAGGGTCTGGCCCGCAAATTTGTTTTCTTTTTTTAGATTAAACAAATTTGTTTTCTTGGGAGAGCAGCGGCAAAATGTAAATCGGAAGCCGATCCTACCTTGCCTCTCTTGCAGTGAATAAGCAGGGGTTGGTTTCTTGGGTCTGCAATGGAAATAACAAGAAAGGAGTGAGATTTATAATTCTGTGGTGTGCAAGATGCTCAGTCTATGGAAATATGCTGGGTGCAGTACCTAGGACAACTTTCAGCGCCTCCCGAATTTTGTCATCAGGGATCTCGACGAATGGTTCCTGCAGCAATAGCATTTCAGGCGTTATCAGATACACACTTCATGAGCAAAGTCAGGACTTGAGATGAAACAAAAACTTCACACACACGGACTGTCAGCTGTAACAAGAATCATATAGTATGAAAGAAGTGTGACGCACATAGTTAGATAATCGTAAATGATAATTGAAGTTAGAACGGTCAGGTCTCGGAAAACAAAAGATTCTCTTCCAGTCACTGCCAAAGCAGTCAATTTTCTTATCCATGTGCCACTAGAACTCTGGAAGGTCACGAAGGGGGGAAAAGAAGTCCAGAGATTTACTGAGACACGTTGGTAGAGACTAGAGAATATACTAGGATCGGGTTAGATGACTGGACAGAAACGCAGCAAGGTCAATAGAAGTCAGAGAAGATGCAATACGACCACTTCCTTGAAAACTGACAGATTGGTGCTCCGAATTCCGGCTTCCAGAGGATTCAAGCAATTGGGCCTATAATATTAATAACCAAAGAAAAACGCAACTTTGCTATGTCTAGGAGACGTAAAAGTTTTCCTCGCCAAAAAAAAAGAAGTTTTTTGTCACAGACATAAAATGAAAATAGGATTTGGAGTGATGTAAACCAAGATTTGGAATGATGTCAGCCATCCTGATGGCGTGCATAGGGGTTATTTTATCGAGGACTACTACATGCAGCACTTCTTGCAGTTAATGATCATTGACCTCCAAAATATGATTAGGCAATAGAAAACCGTGGATCATCAACGGCTATGGACCTATGAACGGTTCACCCAGCAAATCATAGCTCCTGAACAGCAAGCAAACCCAAAGCTGCCAGTTCATGTGACTGACAAACTGCTCCCAACCATTCAATGAATTGACATAACTTTATTCCTGTCGTCCACTTTTTGCATCATGTCATGGATGACTTCAAAGTTCAAATAATAAAAAATGAGAGATGAAATAATTGTGAAGAATGAAATTTTCGGAGATTACAATATAGCCCATGTTGACCAGCTTACAGATAAAAATGAATATCGTAGGCACAAATTAATGCATATTTGATCAATTGACATGACTTTCTACCCATACTTTCATCCAAAACTGGTGGCCACCACTTGACAAAAACTAATCAGATACCAGTTTCTACAAACTTGTTTCACATATACATGTGTACGATACGATGATACATTAAAATACAACAAGTAACAACACCTCAAATAGCCATAAATACAGCTTACAGACATTTTTCAGCTAGTATATATTCCCCTCCAAATCATTTTTCATATATGACAAGTTGTTGAAGTTTTACAAGTCCTACATATCCAATTTGTGCATAGCTGATATAACATAAGGATATTCTAAATGAAGGTGAAAATACATATGAATTCCATGGAATGTGATTCAGGGCAGCAGACAAAAAACATGGGAAAGCAATTCCAGCTACACCTACATGTACATTTATACAGACATTTACAATTTTACATGACAGCGAGATCAGATGCAGAACATGGGTACACTGCTTTATTTCTATTCTAGTAAAAAGAATTCAATTTATTGTCCATGCTTGGATTCATCTAGAGAAATCTTATTTTCTCGAAACACTGCATCAGACCCATCCCGGTAGTGCCATGCCTATCATCAGCAACAAAACAAGACACTGGATAGCGATATGTATGGATGCACAATGTGCTACCACTATGCAATGCGTCAGTGTATCTATTCCTAGGCATCATCAGCATAGAGAAAAACTATGACCCTCCTTCTATGCCCCTTTCTTGTTCTGCATTCACCATCTTCAGACGTCAGTGCTGAAGTTACAGATATATCATGCAGCTTTTCTCACAAACTCACACGGATAAATCGGTACACTTCGCACATCAATTTATGTATGCTGTATGACACCACCATTACCACTCAGCTGCAGTCAGTTTTGGGCCTTTGGCAGCTTAGTGACCCCATAATAAGGCTGCCAAACAAAAAAGGAAGATGAACAGCTCAAGGTGTTTTGAAACAACAAAACGGCAAATTGTTTTTAGGTAGCAAAAGTGTGACAAAGTAACCCCCCTTTTTTCAAAAGATCATCTTCAATACAATCAAAGGAAACATCACAAACTGGAGAAAAACATGTATAGTCAGCCAGAATTGCTTGTTTGTCCCTCTGGAACCAAGCAATAAAGCTTCCCACAAAAAGAAATCTAACAAACATCTGAGGGGTATAGGACACACGAGCATATCGTTGAGCTGCTATACGTAGGGGATAGGACATGGCTACTAAAAATTGAGCCGCTCAGTGCTCACGCTGATGTTCCAACAAGAAAATCCTTGTATCAAAGTAGTTGCATGATTTACCTACTTTGCCCAAACAGTGAAAGAAATCACTGAAAGAAGGAAAGCAAATAAACAGTTCGCAAAAAGAAATGAAAAGAAATAGAAAGGAAGGCAACACATGGAGATGCTCCAAGCCAAGAAGGGGAGGTGCATACACGCTGGTAGCCTTGTATTCACAGGAACGCAACAATAAAAAAACATTTGGGAATATTTGGAAAAAGAATTGTTTAAAATCTGCCGCACAGCTGGCTCGATTAATCAAAGCAATGCTGAAAGGGACCACCACCGATTCGCCGTAAATTTTGAAAATTCTCCAGATAGGACTGGGTGCCTATGTGACGAGTGATCTATGGACCCTTTCAGGCAAGTCAGTTGCGATAACAAATGAATTTCACTGAGCAAAGCACTAAAATTATCCCCAAAATCAACAGTGAAAGTGCAACTGCTAGTACTTAAATTAGGATGCACAAGACGACATGATCAGCCAGCAACGTCGGTTCGGGGCAAACAAACCGCGCATCATGGATGTTACCGAAAGCAATCGTATTTTAATCCGTCCACAGTAATTCTACGCCTCCACGAATCGCCATTAACCAGCAGCCGCAACCGCGAAGCAGCAGCAAAATTCATCGAAACAAGGTTGTTAATTGGCTGGTTACCTTGCGCCCCTCGATTCCGAACTGGTGGAGCCTGATCCCGTTCTCCTCGAGGAACTCCGTGTTCGTCTCCGGGTACGGCTCCGGGCACAGGTACCTGGCGGCGCTAGAAGGTTCAGAGCCGCACGAGCACGCAAACAATTTTTTTCGCAGTGACTCGAGAGACGCAGGAGAGCGAAAAGGGGGTCCTCACACGATGGAGCGGAGGTTGAGCGACTTGAGGAACCGGAAGTTGGAGGTCTCCGGGAAGCCGGAGCGGAAGATGCCGTCGTCGACCATGGCGAAGTTGAGCGGCGGCACGAGCGCCGCCTCGTCGCCCGCCGCCTCCGGCGGGATTAGCGACGGCATGGGGCAGATCCTGGGGGGCTTCTCGTGCTTCCACAGCTCCAGGCCGCTCAGCTCCATGGCCTCCTCCCTCTGCTCCGCCTCCAGGACCCGCTGCTTGGGCATCACCTCCAGCTTCATGGCTGCTTCGAGCGCGCGGGGCGGGGAGGGGCAGAGCCGTGAAACCGAGGCGCTGGTGGTGGTTTTCTGTGTGTGCGGTGCTGTGAGCGTTGTGGGCGAATTGGGAAGGCCGGTTATTTATAGGGGAAGAAGGCCAGAAAAGTAAAGAGGAAAAGTTTTTTAGATGAGGTTGGAGGAAAAGCTGGGTAAGGTTTAAGGGTTGATGATGATTGATGGGGAGTGGTGAAATGCTGGGATAGAGAGGTGATCAATGTGGGTTCTATGATTGTGAAATTCAATTGAAATGGTCGGTAGAGTTAATTGTGATTGATCATTCTGGGGTTCCATCTTGAAAGAGGCGGAGATGATTTGATTTTGAAGCAGATAATGTTAGAAAATATTGAATTTTATGTGTGAGTTGGAACAAAGAATTGGTGATAAATAAGGTTTACGGTCCATATGGTTGCCGTGGCTGACAGTACATTTATGAGAGTAAAATCGATAAATATTCTAATCTCATGCAAGTGGGATCTTAATATTATCTCTTCTTACTGCAGCGTGTACGAGAAGAGGTGTCCTCATGACACTCTACTGACACAGAACATATCCATAAGATTGATACCAACGCAACAACATATTGCCCCCCACGCAAATATAATTTTTATGTGTCTTTTCTCATAATTGCGTATGCGTAGGAGGAGCTACCACCATCGTGGTGATAAAAAAGGCACATTCTTAGAATTGGACTCATACTAACAATATATTGGCCACGCAAATACAATTCTCATGTTGTCTCTTCTTAGTATCGCGTACGCGAAGAGAATGGGCTACGGTCCTTATGGTATACACAGGATATTCATAGGATCTATACTGGTGATATATCGCCCCCACGCAAGTACAATCTCAACACCATCTCTTCACACTTTGCGGTTCACGTGAAAGTGGGTGGGTGATATGCGGCTAGATCATGATTACAACTCAATCTTTTTACATGTATACGTGTGGCCACGTAAAAAAATATATGTCTTCTTGCGACGCTTACACGCATGCAAGAAAAAAAAAGTGGAAGTGACGTGCTACTGGATCAGGATAACAACTCATCTCTTTACATATATGTGTGTGACCATAGCAAAATATCTCACCTGCATATGGACAAGGTGGAGCATTGCATGGCTAGATCGTGATAACAACTCAATACGTGCAAGCTCGACTATATAAAAAAATATGTGTACGAAATACATGCGGCTGTATCAAGATATATGGACCGCTTGGTTGCTAGCCATTGGTAGCCACGCCGGTAACGGAGCCACCCTAACTTATTTTTTTCTCGAATACGCAAGAGAGCTGCATATATAAATTTAAAAAAAAATTAATATAACAGCTGAGCCGAGCTCATACTAAAACATTGGAGGCACTCAGTGCGTCTATGACAAGAACAGACACGGCCTTCTCGGCCTCGCAGTCAAGCGACAACTCACGCTTAAGACAACCAAGACAACGAGCTCCGGCTTGGATCCAAAGAAGCGCTTCACCTCGCTCCAGCAGCTCTTGGACAGAGCTCGCACGTCGCCTGAGCGCTGCCGAAACTTAGACGCCGATTTCTGTACACCACAGTTGTGGCTAGATTTTTGTACTGCTATTTCTGTGGCTACCGCAGCTTTAGCAGAACCAACCAGCCACTGAATTTTATGGCTGGCTAGCCGCAGGGAACCATACAGCCCCAATTCAGATTTTTTTCTTCTGTACTATACGCGTGTGCAGCATTTGCCTGACACCATACCCCCTTCCCCAAGTCATCAACGCGTGCCGAAGACACACATTACCGGCTCTAATAATTTTTATTATTACACCACCCGGTTACTCGTCGGTCGGTCCACAGTCCAAACACCCCCACATGGTGACGTACGCGGACACAGAAACAAACCGACCGAAGAGACTCCCGGCCCTGTCGTGGAAGGCGACGGTGGTCGGGTGGTCAAGCCCGGCCGATGTTTTTGACGTGCACGCCGCCGTTCGTTGGCGCGCCCCACGGGGGACCAGGCTAAAACCGCCGTACGCCGCCGTGTCGTCAGAACGGCTGCTAGATAGGTAGCCCGGCCTGGTGCGTGCTGCCGTGCGCCGTCGCCGCCCGGCGTCGGTCCACGCACGGGTGCGTTGGACCATGGACGAAACCAGCAGGTAGCGCTCCGCTCTGACGTACGGCTGCCGGGTTGGTCAGCTGATCGCTGGCCCCGTCCCCGGCCTCCCTTTTGAATCTGGAACTGGACAACGTGGCTGCTTGCTCGGATCCAGGCCGCGGCCGGCTGAATCTCCCTAGCTGCCGGGAACCTTCTTCCCCATGACCTTATCCCCTTCGCTACATCGCCGCCTGTCGTGGTCGCCGTTCCCGACCGCATCAATGTTTCGCAACAGTAAGCGCTGACGTTAATCTCCGTTTACTCCTTATGTGGGTGTGATTTTCCAGGTGGGCCAGAGCCAGCAGGCGGTCGTACGTGGCTGCAAGCGGACAAGCCGCGTGCGTCCCTAGACCGTACCCCGGGAGCTGGGCGAAAGCGCCAGCGCCAGCGCCCAGCGGGCTTTGACGACAACGAGCGTCGGCAGCGATACGACTTGTTCCGGGTCTTGTTTGGCAAGGTCTTTGACGCGTCCGAACGTGACGATGTCGTCGGCCGCTGGTGACAGCTACATGATGGAGGAACACGAACACTCCCTGACATCTCCATTGCACCCCTCTCGGGGAACAAGGTCCATGGAGGCTTCGGGGATACAGCACATGATCTGCCGAAGTGTTTGAGCACGGCTCGAATTGCCATTCCTGCTGAGGAATCTATCTCCTGAATCCTGATGCATGCATACCCATGGGCCATGGAATGGAAGCGTGCACGGCTAGCTGATCGAGCTAGGAACACCCTTCTCTTTCTCGTTCATCTCCGTCATGGTTGCAGAGTACAGTGTCGAGGCTTCCGACGTCAAGCTAGGAACAGTAGATTCGACGACAGCCGTGCTCTTGATGACAGACAACAACTACGACTTCCTAGCTTACTCATACGCATGGCTCCTTGATGTAACGCGTCATTAAATTCCCAATGCCACTTCTTCTAACCGTCCATCCACGGCTGCTTTAAACCTAGTAGCTACCATCTTGTATTCTTGCTTGTGGCATTGTGATCAAAACACTAGGCTCTGACGGGGTACTGATTCTGTCCACAAAGTTAAGGCTAGCTAGAACGCACTGAGCGCCTCCTTCACGAGTTCTTAACGATGAAAACTTTTGCGAGCAAATCATTGGGTGCCACAAGCAAAGGGATTAAGACCTGTGTCACGCAAATAATTGGTTTGCCTAAAGCCCTTACCGAATCTGGAGATCCCGAGCGGACACGCAACAACGACGCACGGCCGCACACCCCCAAAAAGTCCTGCATTTCTGCTCGAACCTGCATTCCTGCAAGCTGAGTCACGGTGCAGATTTAAGATTTTCTGTTGCCATTTTCATCTCTTGTCACGTCTCATTGGCCGCGGCAAAGATTGTGCGTGCGTCGGTAAAACAGCCCGGCTAGGCGAGCTCCCAATCCTGCGCCGGCACCGTGCGCAGTTCGTTTCCGAAGATAGAACCAGCTGCTGCATGCGTCAGGCCACTAAGCTGGGCTTCTTTGATTCTTTCCATTCTCTAGGTTAAAGCATTGCTTGTCATTTAAGATGTATGGTTTAAGCATTTCTCTTTGCTTTGCCATGCTTATAAAGAGGTAAACTTTTCTAGCTCTCATGGAGCACTTGATGTATCTGAAACAGGGGTGTGGTCGGCAAGAGTTACAAACAGCCATTTGCTAGGTGATAATTGAGGATTCACCCTATACAAACCATGTGTGCGGTCGCAGAGGGCAGATGCTGTTTCTTTTTCTAAAAAAATGTGCACACGCATAATTTATCACTAGCCAAACGTTATAGGTCAAGATCCATGTATTTCCTTGGACTATAATACTTATGAGGTCAGTTATTTTGTCATGCTCCCAGCCACACATGAAACACAGAGCAATGAGAGACATGAGATAGATATTGTTTGCTCATACACATATATATATAGTGGCCTAGGGAATTACACAATTGGGATTAAGCTTGATTCGCCTTTTTCTGGTGCTATTTCCAGTGAAACTAAATGTTGCTTGCTCCAGTATGTCGTCGCCACTATCATCCACTGCCCTCTATGCCCAAGTGCACCGCTATCACTCCTAGAAATACACCAATCTGCTCAGGACCTACAAGATTTATTAGGGAAAAAACTTAGTTTTCATCATAGATACCTTTTGTTAGAAGGGATAATTAAGCGACGAACAGATTTTCATCGCGCGAGCATCACAGATTATGAAACATAACGAGAAAATCACTTTTAGTGGTATAAGTTAAACATTACAGATGGCCATATGTGTTATTCATCAAGATCATCGACTCCCCGTCTAATAACTCGAGCCTAACTCTCAAAACCCTATCTCTGTGGCATCGATAGGAATTGGAATTGATCAGCGGTATGAAATGCTGGCGTAGAACACTGCAGCTGAATGGTACAGGAAGAAATTGTGCTTCCTGATTTCGGACGAGCAGGCAAGCAAACGTACGTACGGGGTCAACACAGAGCCGGCTTTCTCTAGGAGATCGAGCAAGAGTCCTCTTGCGTATGAACTCTTATCATACCAGCATTCAACAGGATATCTTTTACTCATTACGTATGTACAGTGCTGCTTTGGAGATGACGTTAAGTTTGCACCGTAGTTAGCAAAAACAACAATAAGAAAATTTGCATGTAGGACACAATAAAGAGTATGGCTTTGCCTGGACATCGTCGTTACGTTCGATTCGACTATCTTAGAGATAAAGCCACGCTTTTTTACAGTTTACTTTTTAGCGTCTTACTGACAAATTAATGAAGGGTAGAGCTCCTGCCGATTTGCGTAAAAACAAATTTCCCTTGAAAAAATAGTATCTCAAACGAGACCTATAAAACAGCTTCTGCCACATAGAGTCGAATGAATTCCTATATGCTACTATAAGCCTACACAAACTTGCTCCTTTTCTGTCTCAAACTACTAGTGGACAAATAGTGAAAAGGCGAGTACGATGCTGCTGAGATTTTCTAAGAAAGAAATTTGAAGGGAAAAGGCTCTGATGTGATGCCGGATGCCATTGCATTGCCTGATTGCCGTGTGATCACCGCCATCATCGTAGCTTTTCATGCATGCGAATGAATGCGTATAGGATCGATGGCCGCAGCGATATGATCGTGCGAGCCCATCATTTGGTGCATGAGCAGATTGTTCGGTCCACGAGATGCCATGAGGACCAGAGAGACCGGTCGAGAAGGAAGGCCGTACCTTTTCCCCCGGGAGAGTGAGAGGTCGCCATCATCGACCCAAGAGAGATGCGGGGGAGACGAGCTTTACGCCGGATGGGGAGTTCAGTCATGGAGGCTAAAGGCTAAAGCACCGGCAGGAATTGAAGCGAGCTAAGGAGTGGTCACGGCAATGGAGAAAGAAAGGGGAAAAGAGCCAGGAGCGAGGCCGCGCGCGACGAATCGAGCATGAACGCCCCACCCCCAGGAGAAAGGCGAGACGACGAATTGATACCGAGGTGCGCGTCCTAGCTAGCTGCCCAGCCCTAGCCAATGGCGAATGAAGCTACGCCCGGGGCCAGCAGCGTTTTGAATTCCGAAAGGTTAATTCTTCTGTACCGTCCGGAATTGAAAGATGCATGGAGAAAATCCTCGCCTTGTGTATATCCACATTCCACGAGCAGTTTCTGAATTCTGAGACTGAGAGTAGCATATCTGTTTCTCCGAGCAGATGCTCTGCTCGTTTGCTGAAAATTGGAGGTCGATCCGGCAACAGAGACGTGCCTGGCCGCCGGGCGCCGGTCAAGGCCGCAGAGGCAGAGCAAGCAGCCGCGGCCGGGGCTAGCTAGCTGCCCCGAATGATTGGGCAGAAAACAAAAGGGATGCTGCAGCAAACCCTTACCCTTTGATCCCCACTGCTGCGTGCTGTCCGCCTGTCCCTCGCAACCTTCCAATTCCATCCTTGCTTTCGCAACTTGCAGTGCAGGGGCCGCGCGGTAGCTTTCGCGGCTGTTCGGCACAGATCGCGCCGGTCGGGATTGGCGCCATGTGATGTGAATGTGCCGGTCGAGATCCGCTAGTGGTGCCTGACTCAGTGCCTCTGATATGTTTTCTGCCATCCATTATTCGTGCTATACGGCGTGCATGAGACTGTTCGCATTTTGAATCTTTGTCAGTTTCAAGAAGTGTGTAAATGTCACCGATGTAATGCAGGATTTGGGTGGTATGAATTTGAGCGAGTTGATTTACCTGCCCCTCTGAATTTTCTGCATCCAGCATCATGTGTACTCAGAGCAACAGATGGCGGCACCCAAGGCAATAATGCGGCAGCAAAGGCAGCTAGCTCCTCGACCGGAAGGGGCAGATCGAGTGCGTTCGCGCTAAACAAATGGCGGGAAAGGGGGGCAAGTACAGATGCGCACATCCGGGGGAATATTCCGGGGGCGGAATCATTGCTGCTTTTTTTTCCCGGTGGAAAGAAAAGTGGGCGCAGGTGAGCGTACGTGTTCTCTTCCTCGCGACACCTCTCACCGGAAGCGAGCTGATTCCTCATGCGACGCTCGATCTGTGGCCGGACGCACTCGGTGGTTTCACTAGCCTTTCGAGGCCGTGGATCACAGATATTTGACGCCTGTCACGGTCGAGAAAGGGAGGCGTAATAAACCTGCCGGTAGAGCGGCCAGTGGTGGATGGATAGCATGGCGTCGGGGGCGGACGTCGGCGTCGCGTTAAAAGAATCGGGAGGGGATGGTATGAGCGCGCGCCGCCCTCGCGTCCTCGTCAGCGCGCGCCGGGACCGGCCGGGCGCGTGCGGCTGCGCTTCGTCCCCGCGCGCTGGCCGCTCGCGCGCGCGTGGCCTGCCGCGCCTCGCCGGCGGCCTGGGCCCTGGCGGTGCGCGCTGGATACGTTTCGGCCTCCGAGTCGCTGGCACGCTGGGGTGCATGCACGGCGGGGCCCCCGCCGGGGGGTGGGGGGGCGCGACGAGGTGCGGGCGGGGCGGGCGTGGCGGCATGTGGCCGGCCATGTGGGGGGTACGGAGCTTAACGTTGCCGGGGCTAATCATGGGGTCCGTCACCAGTGATCCGCTGATCTCTGATCGTGGGGAGTACGGAGCCGCGCGCGGCGGCTTGGCGCTCGCGTGGTCAGCACTCCGGTGGATCTGCACTCAGCTACCCCTGTGCTACTCTAGCGGATCGGATCCATCGTGACTACTGTAGAGCCCAGCCAGAATAAACTGCCGGTTCGCTAGTCCGACTCTCCGAGGTACCAAGCGGCAGCGAGTTCAGGCCGCACCTTCTTACGACCCCATGCACAATTGCACGCAGCACGCTCGTCCAGCTGCATCTGTCGATTCCCTCGGCTCCGGCAGGCGGATTCATATAGGCGCCATCACCCATCGATGGGGGTCGTCTATTTTCCGGGTCTGCATTGATTTCGCTCTCCACAACGCCGCTGTGTCCTATCTGGTCCGCGCCCTCGGGTGCCTTCCGCTGCTGATGCGCTGCTGACTCTGAAAGTGGTCCAGCTGAGTAGCTGATGGCCCCCCCTCAAGCGTGGCTCTCGCTACAGGAACAGGACCCTTGACCTGTCCTCGGTCTCGATCGGTCGATCCTCGACGCACCCCGATCCGGAAAGGAAGATGACTGATCGATCGATCAAGGCTCACGTTACCGACCAGCTTCAGTACGCACGCGCAGCTTGGGCTACGCAAGGACGGCCTAAAAGCTACGACGCCAAAACCGCATGGATCGGCAAAGGGAGTGGTGGGTTGGGAATACCGGGGGTGCCGCCGGCCGCCGCTTTCCGCGAGGTAAGGAGGGGAGCAACCGGAATCACGCGTGCGCGGGGGGCGAGGGAAAAAAACCCGCCGGACGGGCCACCGCGCGCGCGCACATGGGCGCCGTGACGCGCGATTTTGTCGCGCACGGCGCCGCCACCCACCGTCGCCGCCGGGTCGCGGGGGGCTGGCGCGCCCGCCCGTTCCCCCGGCCGTGCGCGCACGCGGACGCGGCATGCCCCGACCGCGGCGACCGGCGCCTGTTGTTTCATAGGCCGCGGCCCCGCACGGCCGCGCGAGTCCATCCACGCCGTCGGCGGCGGCCGGCCGAGCCCTCTGTCAGCCCCGCGCCGTGCCTGCGCCCTGGGTCTGGGCACGGCGCGGGCCGTGGCTGCGGGTCGTGCGAATCTGTGGTCAGTCAGCAGTCTCGGCGCGGGTACGGGATGGATGGCACGTAGCCTGTGGAGTGGAGTGGGAGTACCACGGGCGACAGGGCGCAACGGGTACGAACGCTGACGTAGCCTCCCGGCTCGTGGCCACCGCCTCTCGTTCCAGGTTGTCCGTCCACGGCCGCGACCAGTCTGATTGTCTGAAGACCAGGCGGCTCACATGCGGATTCAGGGGCGACTGAGAGAATCTTTGGCATGCTCATTGCTCAAGCTCGTGTCATCGGACCTGTGCGTCGCATTCGCAATGATTCGCGAGGCTGGCTACCATGGCTACGGGCCAGACAACGTGTCATGGGTTCAGTCGTGGCACTAGTACGGCATCGGGACATCGGGCCAGCGGCTTCAGAAATTCAGACTGCACCCCACACTACACTTGCTTTCACCCATACTCCAGCTTGGACACGACTTGCGCCATCATCCGTAGTCCCATGTACCGTCTCACTCGAAAATGGCCGCGAGCCAGTATCGCTATCAACTGTACGAAGTTGTGGAGTGTGAACGCTGCGAACCAACCTTCTTCAAAAAGAATCCTCAAACAAAAAAAAAACTTCTTCAGAAAGGAATACGGCGCTTCTTGAGCGCTTGGGCTTTTCTACAAACTCTCCGGATTCTGGCCTGGACAGGGCCCAATGTTTCCCCAATTATATAGCCCATACCAATACCACGAAAGGCTATTGTGGTTGTGGGCTTCGTGAATTTCAAAGACAATCTTGCTTGGTTTTCCAATTCAAAATGAGAACCTTTGGTTGCTGAATTCAAAAGATAGTCTTCCCAATTTTCAGTCATATGAATACTTTTTTATTTAAACTTTTATCCAGTTAAAATTTTAATTATTTAGCTGTGAACAACATTCCAAATATTTATTAGTTTGGATTTTGGAAACACAAAAACCGAATTGTAGGTTAGTTACAAAATATACATTTGTATTCTTACAAATTCACTAGAATTTACAAATATACTCTTATAAAAAATAGGGATAAGAACCGCACCTCAAACACCAAGAGATGTAAAATACCAAGTATATGGAAAAAATTATAGAGCATATGTTTTTACCAGAGGGTTTGCATATGCAAGCTGTGGAACATGGTATGACTAAGAAAAACAAACTCACGATATAATACTCGCCTCCAAAGTGTGAAGGAACCTAATCAGCCTTAGTTTCACTTATTTGCGCAGCTCATGTGACATGGTGGGATCCACATGGTCCCATTTTCCCATACCGATTCAAACTATTGAGGCCATCTGTGGACTCGAGATGCAATTCAAGAGGATAATTCCACACCCCTTGCAATTTTCAAATGAACATGGCCATCAGATCGAAATCCTATTGGTATGTGCACTTACGAATGTAGTAGCAGTCAATCAGTATCTCGAATGCCCATTGTTTACAATCCAAAGTTCTTGCGTGACACTATACATCGGCAGTTGAAGAACAATTCTAGCTTTTCTTTATTTTACAGCTTTTCTTTTTATTTTTGTGAAATCCCTCGTTTGAGGTTTAGAGTCTTACTCTTGTAACGTTTGGCTAAAGACATTCCCTTGTGAACGTTTAAGGCTGGAATTTCCCTATTTCTGAAAAAAGTTATTCATTAGCTATTTTTAATCTGGAGTTGAACACCAACTCATGGTTGTCGCTATCGGCATCAAGCTGTAGTACCAGATGTACTTAGGCCGTTCTTCATGTGTTTTGGAAAGCTTATGGTATTTTTAGATTTTTTTTTTAATTATACAGTACAACTCAGACACTTACAACGTACGCACACTCACCCCTATGAAGACACGTATGCAAATCTTATTCTTATGAGCATCTTCGAAGATGAGCAGGCAAATCCTCGAGATTGACGAAGTTACTACAGACGCTTTGCTGTCGACGGGAACGTTGGCTACCATTGAAAGCGCAACACCGTTAAATACTAGAAAATTCACTTCTAACGGGAGTTGAACCCCAGGACCTGAGGTGCTACCGAGTCTCTTGTAACCATTAGGCTACAACTATTGTTTTGAGAATGGGTATATATCGGAATGGTAGATGTAAATGCAAGGAATCTTTATCATATCTATTGTTTGTCTGTTAAAAAAATGCGCATAAATAAAACATTCTAAAAATGATAATAAGTAATCTTTCAATTTTAAGGAGTATATGGGTCTTTAAAAGATAGATAGCCCCAAATAATAGTATAGTTATTTTATATGGAGTAATTGACAGGATTTAAGGGCCACTAACAATATCCCTATGAGGGTGCAATAGCAGATACTCGTATCTTTGCCTCTTTGAGAAAAAACAACATGCTATACACACGTTATTTGATATCTACGGCCATATGCCGTGCCTAAATGGTGAAAAAGCCACTCGCGAGCCCTATTGCAAGCAAACACTGGGCCACTCGCGACTCGCGAGCCCTGCATCCCGAAACCAGCCCACTCTGCTCGCGGATCTCGGCGCTTCCGACAGGATCCAACGGTCTAGGGCCACGGCAGCTCTAGGCCCTGGAGGCCTCGCGGAGTCGCGCGGGGCGGCTCGGCTCGCTCTACACCTCGCCTCCCCCTCACACGACTCGGCGCGAGGAGTTTCCCCTTTCCTCTACGTGCACCTCGCCCCCCCGCGGGAGCTCGAAAACCTAGCCGCCAAATCCATGGCTCGCCGCGGCCGCGACGACGACGACGACGAGGTGGAGGAGGAGGAGGACGAGGAGGAGGCCTACGACCTGGACGAGGAGGAGGAGGATGAGGAGGACGACTACGAGGAGGAGGCCAGGCGCGGGAAGGCCTCCCGCGGCGGCGGCGGCGGCGGCGGCAAGGGCGGCGGCGGGCGGAAGCGGTCACGCGAGGACAACTTCATCGACGACTCGGCCATCGAGGACGAGGACGAGGAGGATGAGGACGACGACGGCGGGGCGCGCCCGAGGAAGAAGGGCGGCGGCGGGGTGCGGGGGTTCTTCGACGAGGAGGCCCAGGTCGACGAGGACGAGGAGGAAGAGGACGACGGCGAGGGCGAGGACGGTGAGTGGTCGCTCTATGTGATCGCGTCGTGACGCTCTGTTTGGGACTTCGGTGGTATTTCTGCAGTCCTTTTTGAGATCTGAACCTAACTAGGTCGATTTTCACAACTGGATTTGGGGGCCAAGTGAGAAAATATCAATTTTGACGACACTTTATGCTCAAGCTAGGATCCACCCCTTCTGTGTTGTTTTCATGACTCTAGTATGTGGCAGGTTGGCGAGGAACTTAGGTTTATAGCAGCTGTTAGCTAAAAGCAGCTCATTTTGATGTTCACCTCAGCTCCAGATCTTGTTACGGAGCTTAGTCATGTTTAGGTGCATTTACAGAGGTGCACCTGGGTGATGGTGATTAGTAAAATACTAGTTTTTGGATCAAAAGTCTAACCTGACTACACTCCTGATATGTTTCTTAAACTTGTTAGGGCTGTACTGAGTCTCTATCTTAACTATCTGCTCAGGTGATAATTTTCTTCATTGAGCTTGTTCAAGCTGAAATTGATCTGATTACTAGGGATGCAAGTGGGTACCCAATGGTATTTTATGGGTCAACTAAATAATTACGATAGCATGCCATCCTAGTTCATTTCTCCTCCTAAATTAATTACGCACAATGCATAGTTCATTTTATCAAGTTTTTGGGTTGACCCAATGACCCAAAATAAATATAACTTGCATCCCTACTGATTACATTAGTTCTCTTTTATGTAAGCTGATAGTGATGGTGATTTTGCTGGGCCTAAGTTTTTGGGTATAAGGAACCTAAGTCTGCTTGAATGGGAGTGTAGTCTTCTGCAATATGAAAAAATATATGCCCTTATGCTGGAACGTTGTTTTGAAATCAAATCAAAATTACTACTGGGGTGCCTTTGTCCTCATTGTGCACATTTGAACTATCAGGATATTGGATTTTCTGCAAGTATTTACTTTGACACCCTACATATATTCAGATCAGTTCCATGCTGTCATCCATACTTGCAGTTAATCTCACAAACATCTTCGTCCCTTGATTACTGAAAATGATGGATTGGACATACCAAACTGAAATATCTATGAGCTGAGTGCAGATCTATACATCACAAGCAAGAGTTAATAAATGTTGAAGTCTACTGTTTTGCTACTTAAAAATACTATTTAGTACTAGTTACTGAAAGAAATGAAGTATGGACCTGGTTGGAATATACTATACAGATGATGACTGTGGATCTCTTCTTGGTAGAGCAAAATAGACATTAACCTGGTGACACATGGCGATGGCTATTACTACTAGCATTGCTAGCAACAGTGTTAATTTTGTTACTATTTCTTTTATATCGGCTTTGGAATCCAATACAACTGTTTAAATGTTGAAATTGAGTTAGATCTGTGCTTATTATTGTACTAAGCTACATAAGCATGTTCAGGTTTCTAATGCTTCCACTCCTTTGCCTTTGTTTAGATTTTATCAATGATGCTGGGGCCGATATTCCCGATGAGGATGTTGTTAGGGGCTCAAGACGCCATTCAATACCTATGAGGGATGAAGAAGAAGACATTGATGAGATTGAGAGACAAGTACGGGAGAGATATGCAAGATCCACTCATATTGAGTATGGCGAGGAAGCTGCAGAAGTGGAACAGCAAGCCCTGTTGCCTTCTGTGAAGGATCCTAAACTATGGATGGTCAAATGTGCGGTATGCGCAAGATTTATTTTATTAAACTGCCTGGATGTTTCTTTTTAGGCTTAAAGTCTACTGATGCATAACTATGACTTCAGATTGGACATGAGAGAGAGACTGCGATTTGTCTGATGCAAAAGTACATCGATAGGTCAGATCTTCAGATAAAGTCTGTCGTGGCATTGGATCATCTAAAAAATTATATTTATGTTGAAGCTGAAAAGGAGGCCCATGTCAAAGAGGTAAGCATGTGCTCAGTATAAACTTTTTCTGATTCCATTTCCCCTACTTAACTTGGTTTATGCAGGCTTGCAAAGGTCTACGAAATATTTATGCTTCAGCAAAAATAACCTTAGTTCCAATAAAAGAAATGGCAGATGTCCTCTCTGTTGAGAGCAAATCTGTTGACCTTTCAAGGGATTCTTGGGTCCGAATGAAGTTGGGCATATATAAAGGTGACCTTGCTAAGGTATTACTGCAACGCTTCTCTTATAAATATTATACATCATTTTTCTGTGGCGGAGCCAGGACAGGTGCTGAGCTAATTAACCTCACTCAACCCATGTAATACATTAGGGTCAAAGAAACTAGAAGTTAATCTAATTTCTACTAGTCACATACTTGTTGATCTGTTGTTAACTGGTTCAGCCCAAAAGCGGAAGACATTCCTGGTTCTGCCTCTTGTCATTCTTCAAATATTTATGTGGTCATATTCTTCAGGTTGTTGATGTTGACAATGTACGCCAAAGAGTGGATGTAAAGCTGATCCCTAGAATAGATCTACAAGCTTTGGCTAGTAAACTGGTAAGTTATAACCCATGTTTCTCACAATCTCTTCCTATCTAGTTTACTTGTATACAAATTGAGGAGTGGACCTAAGGGTGGAGCTAATCTACCCGTCTCAGTTTATGCTCTTCTTTTATGTACAATGTTAACAAGTCATCACTGCTTAAATGTATATTCAAAGTTGGGATATCAGGTCCACAGTTTGATTGCGACATAAGATACTAAATTCCTGTTCTATATTTGTGCTCAATGTGTTTTTCTTTCTCCTGGTCATGTTTTTCTAAAGCAAAAAACATGTGATCTGTACTTGTTTGAAGCAATATTCTTATTATCATGATTGGTTGTTAATTTGCTTGCTCCTGTTTAAGCTGTTCAGTTAATTAACTCATTTGGGTACCCTCTAATGATGGACAATTTGTATCTCAGGAAGGGAGAGAGACTGTAAAGAAGAAAGCATTTGTCCCACCACCACGATTCTTCAATATCGATGAGGCGAGGTGACATTTTTCTCCTTCAGAATTGATCAAATTGTTTCTGTTATTGTTTGCTAATTCCATGCAAACAGGGAGATGCACATTCGAGTGGAACGGAGGCGGGATAAAGAATCTGGGGAGTACTTTGAGTGGGTTGATAATCTGAAGTTCAAAGATGGTTTCTTGTACAAATCAGTCTCCACAAAATCAATCCACACAAATAATATTCAGCCGTCATTCGATGAACTTGAGAAATTTAGGAAGCCTGGAGATGACATGAATGGCGACATGGCTAGCTTGTCCACTCTGTTTGCAAACAGGAAAAAAGGGCACTTCATGAAGGGTGATGCCGTCATTGTTATTAAAGGCGATTTGAAAAATCTGGAGGGGTGGGTTGAGAAAGTAGAGGATGAAACAGTTCACATCAGACCGAAAATATCTGATCTTCCGGTAATTAATTGCAATTTCAGCTATTTGTTCCTATGAAATTCATGGGGAGGAGTAATTTTGTCTGTTGTTAATGCATTTCTTGCAACTGCAGAAAACATTAGCTTTTAACGAGAAGGAGCTTTGCAAATATTTCAAACCTGGTGACCATGTCAAAGTGATCTCAGGTGTTCAAGAAGGTGCTACTGGCATGGTTGTTAAAGTGGAAGGACATGTCTTGATCATTTTGTCTGACACAACTAAAGAACATGTGAGCAATTTTTGTACTGATATTATGAAATAGAAATATTTCTTAACTGTGCTATATTGTTGGATGACACAGATCCGCGTGTTTGCTGACCATGTTGTTGAAAGCTCTGAAATTACCACAGGGATTACCAGAATTGGTGATTATGAACTGCGTGATCTTGTCCTTTTGGAGTAAGTTTACCCTTCCTGTGAACAATTGTCATAGTTGGTCAGTTGTGATTACTTACCTGTATTCCTCATAATCTATTTTCAGCAACTTGTCATTTGGGGTAATTATAAGGGTGGAAGCTGAAGCATTTCAGGTAATTGGATTATATTCTACTAATGAGGGTGATTGTACTTCACAATGTATTTACCAAGTTGTATATTTAGGTTCTGAAAGGAGTGCCAGATAGACCTGAAGTTGTACTTGTGAAATTAAGAGAAATAAAAAGCAAAATTGATCGGCGTGCATCAGCAAAAGATAGGTCAAATAATATTATCTCAGCAAAGGATGTTGTAAGGGTTGTTGAAGGAGCATGCAAGGTGCGTCCTAGTTCTCTAATGTTATGATTTTAGTTGGTTGTTTTGACTCCTGTTTATTCTGTTACTTATTATATCTACATCCATATTTTGTCAAATTAGGGGAAGCAAGGACCTGTGGAACACATACACAAGGGGATACTGTTTATCTATGACAGGCATCACCTTGAACATGCAGGCTTTATTTGTGCAAAAGCGCAATCGTGCCTTCTTGTTGGTGGATCAACTGGTGGCCGTCGAGGAAATGTTTGTGCTGAACCCTTTCAATAACCTAGGTCAGCTATTCTTGAGAATTTTTGTCTCACTGTTCATTTTATCGATGCAGGGCATGGACACAACAGATGCTCGGCTTGGTGCTTTGAGGTCTCCAGCAAGCATTTTGCAATCTCCAGGAAGGCTGCCCCCAAGAGGACCTCACATGAATTGTATGATCTTCTTTTTATATACTTGCAGTTTTCAACTTACAAGGCTTATCTTGCCTAAATATGTTACAGCTGACTATTCAATCATCTAGATTTCTTGAAGCAAGGTCTGTTGCTTTGTGTAGCTGTAGAATGTAGATTATCAACTAATATAGTCTAGCTATCCAATGCAGATGGTGGAAGATTTGGAGGTGGTCGTGGTGGTAGAGGGCATGATGCCTTGGTAGGAAAATGTATCAAAATTAAGTCTGGTCCTTACAAGGGGTACCGTGGCCGCGTCAAAGAGGTGACTGGTGCACTTGTACGCGTGGAGCTTGATTCATTGATGAAGATTGTCACAGGTGAATCCTCATACTGTTATCTGTGTCCTATGATTCTCACATATTGAAGGCTAATATGACTACAAATACACAGTTAAAAGAGATGATATTGCTGACACACCTACTGTCGCAACACCATTCCGGTAATATTTTCTCCTCTTGTCATTTTAATCAAACTTTTTGATCTATTTTGTTAACTGGTGTGTTATCGTATCATCAGTGAACCTCGTTATTCATTGGGTGGTGAAACACCAATGCACCCGTCTCGAACACCACACCATGCTTATCAGACTCCAATGCGGGACCCTGGAGGTTTGTTTTCCATTTGTCCTGATATTTCTACCTGTTCCCAACTTCCCATGGATGAAAGGATATTTCTGTTTGACCATATGCTTTCGCTGATTTTTAGTTGTTTGAGTCCTTCCCCATATTGCAAGTTGCTGTCCTTTGATCAATATATTTGTTTGTTTATATCTAATTGTTTTGAAGACTCTGGAGTTTTTTAAAAGGCAAGATAATTCTTTTTGTCCTTTCTGTACGCGCTGTGTATTAGTATCCGTTTTATCTGTTGACATGAACAAGGGAGCCCAAGCTATTCTCAAACCATTTCATCTAGTGTTCCCACCTTAGTAAACTTGGAATGGGAATCTATAGACGCCTTTTGTACTATACATTCAGTATTTGCCATTCATTTAGTGTGTTCTGTAATAATTTGCCCATTCAATTGCTACAGCAACACCAATACATGACGGGATGCGGACTCCTATGCGTAGTCGAGCCTGGGCTCCTATGAGTCCTCCGAGGTTGTGATTTTCTCCACAATGATATTTTTGATCCATGTACATATCTTGGAACTAGGGTTGTATAAATAGCTGAAGGGTCTGTTTGGGATGCAGGAAAGAGAATTTCCTGGTTTCAAACAATGGCTCACCGTTTATTTCAAAAGTAGCCATTTATATGTGATTTTGATCATTGCCGTGTTGGTGTTTTACCAGGGATAATTGGGAAGATGGAAATCCTGCTACTTGGAGTAGCAGTCCAGCCTACCAGGTTAGGTTTCGCCAGTCCAGCCCTATTCCTTATTTGTTTTTGGTGCCTTGTTTTGTGCAGATATGTAACTCTCACGTTTGTTTTCTTGCAAAATTTTCAGCCAGGAACTCCACCAGCTCGGCCATACGAAGCCCCCACACCTGGATCAGGGTGGGCAAACACTCCAGGAGTTAGTTTCAATGATGCTCCGACTCCTAGGGAGAACTATGGTAAGAAATCTATTTGTTTATTTGATGTACAAATGTGGTTATGTATTTATTAAGCGTTTTGTGGATAGTTTTTGTTCTGACGATGTGTTTCATTCTGATCTCCTAGCAAATGCTCCGAGTCCATACGTGCCTTCCACACCTGTTGGTCAACCGATGACTCCAAATTCTGCCGCGTATCTTCCGGGTACACCTGGTGGTCAACCAATGACTCCAGGCAATGTTGGAATGGATATAATGTCCCCCATAATAGGTGCGCTGTTGCGATCACTATGTTTTCACACCTGTAATTTGCTGCCCTCTCCACATAGATACATATCTAATCATGTGCTGAAATGTCTGCAGGTGGTGAGGGTGAAGGTACATGGCTGTTGCCAGAAGTTTTAGTCAACGTCTTGAGGGGAGGCGATGACGGTCCTGGTGTGGTCAGGGAAGTACTTGGGGTATGTGTTGCACACCGCATGGCTGCACTGAAAAATTCTGCTGTGTTTTTGTTTGTCTCGTGCCACGCTCACATGCGTTTGAACCTACAGGACGGATCTTGCCGAGTCGCACTCGGGCCGTTGGGCAACGGCGACATGGTGACAGTCCTTCCGAACGATGTCGAGGTCATTAGGCCAAAGAAGAGTGACAGGATCAAGATACTGAATGGCAATTTCCGTGGATACACAGGAAAACTCATAGGCATAGATGGTTCTGACGGAATAGTGAAGCTGGACGACACATACGAAGTTAAGATATTAGATATGGTGATTTTGGCCAAACTGGCGACTTGAAATGGATGTATATTTTGTAACGTGTCCATCATAGAACATATGTTGTAAGTTGTAACCATGCCCTTGTTCGCAATAAAACTTTTTGTTGCTTATTTCCATAGTCTTACATCAGATTTTGTTGTGCCAAAGTGCCCGTTTGTTGGTTCCGTTGATTTGGGGTTTCAGGCTTTGATAGATGAGAGATAACTATAATGAATCGTCACTTTCTTATTGCCAATTACTGGGAGTTGTGTTCAGGATGTATGGTTCTTGGCATCTTCACAATTTACACTGGCTTGGGCGCTTGGCACGTCATCTGTCGATTGTCATTGCACATGCCAAACGGGTCTTATAACGTATGGCAAAGAAATAAGTATCATGGTTTGCAAATACCAAACTGCATTTCTCGTAGCGTTCTTCTTTACTCGAGGTTTCGTAACTTCTGTATCCAATCTTTACACAAGAATGCAAACTCCCTATCCCCCTTTTCAGTCACGCAGCATCACGATCGATATGCGGCCTGATCCCGTGCTCTGTTTCAGCTCAAGCAAGCGGTGTGAAGCCGTGGCATCGCGGCCTGATCCTGCGCTCTGTTTCTGCTCGGCTGGCGGCTCTAGCAGTTCTTCGCCGGAGTCTCCCCGACGACGTCCTGCCTGCACTGCTGGAACACCTGCAGGATGTTGCGGTAGGGGCTGCTCCGGGACGACGGCGAGGCGGTGCCGGCGCGGTGGCGCTTGCTGCTTGATGGCCGCGAGTCCGGGCTCATCACTTCCTCCGCCTCCGCATCTTCCCGCGGCGGCCGCTCCGTCTCCGCCGCGTCCTTCCGCAGGGTCTCCAGGAACGACTCCTTCACCGCCCCGTCGATCTGATCAAACAAGCGGAACAACATTTCATCTTCAGGTGCGCGGGGTGAGAGCGTGGCGTGGGATTTGAATCCAGAGGTGGGGAGGCGGACGGCTCACCGTGAGAGGGCAGAAATCCGGCATGGGCCACGCGACGGGCCCGCCGTCATCGGGGGGCTCCGGCAGCGGCTCCAGGGGCGCCATCTCCCCAATCTCCTCCCCCTCGCCCGTGTCCATGCTCGCGCCATCGACGCCGCCGTCCTCGTCCGCCGCCGCCTCGACCTTATCCTGCGCCCGAAAACAAACCCCACCCATGGTCAGCAACTCCGGCTGGAAACCGCCACCCGATCCAGCGCGCGTGCGGGGGCGGACGGGGTGAGACGGCCAGAGGGGAGGCGAAGAGATCGGTTCCGAGTACCATGAAGCTCGTGCCGGCCTCCACCATCCGGCTCCCCCGCCTCGCCTCCGACTCCGAGACCGTCCCGCCGCCTCGCCTCCGCCTCCTGCCGGTGCTCGGAGCGGGGAATCTCCTCGGCTGCTCGCCTCCCGTGCGCGACGCGGTTGGGTTTGAAATGGGGGAAGGGGAGGCGAGAGCGTAACGGCCGCGGATGAGTTAATGGGAGGAGAGGAAATAGGGGATCTGGTGGGAGAGGAAGGGGATTTGGCAACTGGGGGAAAAGGCAACGGCTACTTTTTGGGCCGTCGCAGGAGCAGCAGCCCGGTTGCGGGCTTGTCGAAGTGGATCCGATTTGAGGGCCAGGTGAAGGGGATCGGTGAAAAGGTGAAGCACGGAGCCATCTGCTGCCCATGTTGTTGTTGATGACTGATGAGAGGCTCTACCCGGTTGCCAGCAGGGCTTCAAATCATTCTTGGAAATTGGAATCCTCGAAAAGAATTGCATCTAACGTGAGCTGAATCCTAGAACAATGTTTGCTCGTACTCGACCAACCTATCGGAGGAATGTTGGTCGTACTTGATAGAATTAAATTTACCCTCTAAATTCGAATTACTTGAATTTCTAAAAAATCAAACTACCAGTCTTATACTTTCTAGCAATGGCCCACTAAATCAAATGAGACAAGTGGGCTGTGGCTGCCTGGCCACACAAGCTGGTCCAGTGATGCGCAGCAGGACCGATAGAAAAGCTCGAGGCTCCCGAGCTATCTTGGCTCGTTTGTATATACGTTTTTGTTCCGGTCAACTTAACCTCTCAAACGAACTAAATCAAGTCATGATTTTAGCTCATTTTATTAATGATCCAGCTCGTGACCTATTCGATTGGCTCATTAGGGCTCAATAAATATGATAATACCAAACATATTTTTTATTCAAACAATGCTATCATTCTTATTGTTCTAAAATAAACTTGTTTTCAACTTAAATGTCAAATATAATATTAATTAAATCTATTTTCAGTTTATAAATTGTCCTAATTTATTGACTTATGTTATTTATTTTTGTAATACTATCATGAGCTATATTTTTAGATATTACTGTCGGTGTTTAACCGGCTGCCCACCGTGGGATATACCCAAGGTGGTAAGTTTTGGGTGAGGAGACGCCGAGATCAAGAACTCGAAGGTGCAAGGAACACAAGACTTAGACAGGTTCGGGCCGCACGGAGCGTAACACCCTACGTCCTGTATGGCTTGTATTGCCTTCTGTATAGAATGACCTAATGATCTTCTTGTTTTTAGGGGGGTCCCTGACCTCCCTTATATATCTGAGAGGCCAGGGTTACAAAGATGCTAACCAACCCCCTCCGAGGGATCACACCCAAACTGATCTCGAGTAGATCCTCTCTGTGTTGGTTAGCTCTATCTCCTATTTAAACGGGATAAACAAGAGATAAACAAAACAAATAAGAGACAAGACGGGCTTAATCTCTTAAACTTCGTAACGTGCCCAGCCCGGTGGCCCCGGGTCTGACAAGCCCCCGAGCTCTTCGTAGCTGAGCACTGCAGGCTTATCGAGTACTTTCGAAGCAGTCTTCGACTTCGTTCTGACGATTCGTCCTGAAGTCTTTCTTCGAGTACTTGCTTGGCTGCATCGAAGCTATGAGGTGCTCATGCCCCGAATTATATTTCTGATATGGCGTGCGATTGCAAAATCGCACTCCATATGGAGTAGCCCCCGAGCCTTAGGTTGAATCGGAGAATCAGGCTGGGAATCCCGCTTGTCAGTAGTCTTCCTTACCCTTCAAAGAAATTTGAAAAATAAGTAGTCGATGCCACGTATCCCGCAGCCCCCGAGCCTTGAATCCAAATCCCACAAAGTTTGGAGATAAGGGTCCAAAAATCGTGGCATACAGGCTAAACAATGACACGTTAATGAGGCAAACAAAGGGACGGTACAAATGATGTAATTAGACCAAAGATTCGAAAAACCCCTTTTTCCGGGCTTATTAGCCCTGAAAAAATGATTAATCAAATATGCCATCTAATCAAATCATCAAATGACCCCTCATCTTCGGATTAGTCCATGAGACGGCGCTTGACCTTCAGAACAGTAATTTTCCCCCACTCCGCTGGTTATTTAACCCCGTGATAACTGGAGGGAAAAACCACGCTTTCAATCCGCATTCCATCGAGAACCACCAAATTCCCCAATCCAAACCAAGCGCCGCCGCCTTCCCCCAAGAAGAGCTCCCACCCCGACCTCCCCGCCCCTCTCCCCGCAGCCCCCGAGCATCTCGTGGCCGGCGCATCGGAGATGACGTCCAAGAAGTCGGAGATCGAGGGAGTGAAGAAGGATGCGGAACCAACAACCGCGGAGTGGACATACAGTAAGTGCTCCCTCAACAATCTGAAAAAACTTGTTTCCGAGGGAGCTGGACATGCTGAAGCAGGAAAGGACTCGAGAGACCTGGCTGCTCAAGAATGACCTGAAGAACCTTGAAGCGGCCAACTCCGAGCTCCACCAACGGGTCAAGGAGCAACAAGCAGAGTACCAGGAGCAGCTCAAGGCGGAAAAGAAGGCGCACCAAGGTAGGCCCCCGCTTCCCTCGAGTACTTTTCCTTAGTGATTTCACTTGCTTGCTGAAACATCTTCACCACAGAGCTTAGGAAAGTAATAAAACACAAAGAGGAGCTGCTTACTGACGTGAAGAATATGCTGTATCGTCGTACAGATGAAGTCGAAAGGCTGTAGAAGGTGATCGACGACACTGAACGGCAGTTCGTCGACTGCCTTCAGCAAGTCAAAGCGCTGGGCGAGAGGGACGAGCAGCGGCGCAAGGAGCTGGAGGACCTCCAGGGAGCCGCCCAGGAACTGGTGGACATGGTGGACCCGCCCGAAGAAGGCGAGGCCGGCCCGCGGCCCCTGCTGGGACGGCTCCGTGAAGCCCCGAAAAAGATGCTCAAGTTCTTATCCGAAGCTCCAGTCGCTTGCGTAAGCAACGCCCTTGCGTACGTCAAGTCCTTCGTGCCGACCGCGCAGCTGAGCATCTTCGCGCAAGGGATGGCGGCGGACTGCTCGGACGAGCGGTTCGAGGAGTACCTGCAAGAGGCCCAACCTGTAGCAGAACAGATTGTACACAATGTACTGCAGGATTAGGGTGTATGAGACACTTAATCATTCTCTTATGTAAATACTTCCCTTGACACCTCTACGTATTTGCGTGTCTTAGCTGAATTGGGATCCAGGCTTACGAGACTCAAGTAGAGACGCGTCCTTGGGTGCAACGACCCGAAGGGCAGCTAGAATTCGTCTAACAGAGTAGCCACAACTCGATCGAGCGGGTCTAGACCTGTTAGGGAAGAGCGCGAGCATCGTCGCGGGGGTGCCGTGCGTAGGGCGAAAAGTTAGGACTAGCTCGAGTGCGGTGACTCTGATTGTAGTCGAAAACGCTCGTGCTTATGAGCGTGCTCCGTAAGCTGGGTGAGACCCGGGCGGACGGATCGAGCTTGTTAGGAGCAGGTGCGGTCGTTGCCGCGTTTTGGCCATTCTTTTGGCAAAAACATGACTGTTCTGAGTGCAGCCACTCATGATGTAGTCGAGGTGGCTCTTTATGCGAGCCTTTCCAACGCGCTGTTTTTTAGCCAGTCGAGCGGATCAACTGAGTTGGACAAGGGGCGACTTCAGTCGCGTGCGACCACCTAAGGTCGTGGCGGAACGCGATATATCGAGGAGTTTTAGCCGGAGCGGATGGTTCGACAAAAAATGAAGTCGATAAGTTGTGAATGTAGTCATAACTTTATTCACGACGAGTAGCCAGCTTACACGAGAGTTTTGCCCGTGGCCGTGGCTGTTGTCGCCGGAGAGGGAGTGTTCAACCCGAATATTATGGCTCGAAGCCTCCAATATGAATCGAGGAAAGGAGATCTTCAAGCCCCCGGGGAATTCGGATATCACCGGGCATTTGCTTACGGGTAGAACTTACGCAGGTGTTGGACGTTCCAGGAATTTGGGATGTCCTGGCCTTCGGGGCACTGTAGTCGATACGACCCTGGCCGTGTGACCTGCTTGACGACGAACGGGCCCTCCCACCTTGAGTTGAGCTTGTGTAGGCCAGATTCGTCCTGGATACGACGCAAGACCAAGTCGCCAACATTGAATGACCGCTCCTTGACGTTGCGATCATGGTATCGGCGGATCCCCTGTAGGTACCGGGCTGACTGGACAAGAGCGGTGCAACGAGCTTCCTCTACAGAGTCGAGCTCTAACTGCCGCGCCTCGTCCGCCTCGCCTTCATTGTACATTTCGACCCTCGGGGACTTCCACATGATATCGGCTGGTAAAATGGCTTCGGATCCATATACGAGGAAGAAAGGTGTTTGGCCCGTGGCTTTGGACGGCTGAGTCCGAAGCCCCCAGACTACATGCGGCAGCTCGTGTACCCATTTTCCTTCCTTCTTGCTGTTCTCGTCATATAGCCGCTTCTTGAGGCCGTCGATTATCAAGCCGTTCGCCCGCTCGACTTGTCCATTGGCCCGCGGGTGAGCAACTGAGACATACTTGACTGCGATGCAGGCATTCTCGCAGAATTCCCAGAACTGGTTGGCCGTGAAATTTGACCCCAAGTCCGTGATGATGGTGTTGGGAAAACCAAAACGGTACAAGATATCTGAGATGAAATCAACAACCCGGTCTGGCGTGAGCTTGGCGATTGGCTTGTACTCGATCCACTTCGTAAACTTGTCGATAGCCACCAGCACGTGGGTAAAACCGCCTGGCGCCGTCGTGAAGGGCCCGATCATGTCGAGACTCCAACAAGCGAACGGCCAAGATGGTGGTATAGTGATGAGGCTATGGGCCGGAACATGTGTCTGTTTGCCGAAGAATTGGCAATTTTGGCACCTGCGCACGAGATCCTCCGCGTCGGTGACTGCGGTGGGCCACCAGAAACCAGCCCTGTACGCTTTCCCAACCAGCGTTCTTGATGCCGCATGGTTGCCGCAGACGCCTTCGTGAATCTCCCGCAGTATGTCGTGACCGTCCTCCTTCGTGACGCACTTCATGAGAACTCCTGACCGAGCGCCACGCCTGTAGAGCTTGCCTTTGACCAGGGCGAAGCCCTTGCTCCTTCGCGATATGCGTGCCGCTTCTGCGCTCTTGGCGTCGATTCCCGCCGGTAGCCGTTGGTCTTGAATGAAGTCGATAAAGGCCGCTCGCCAATCCTCCCCCAGCATTAGAACCTCTCGGTCGGGTTGTTGGGGACCCGAGTCGATGGTTACCGGCGGAGAGGGCTTGATGGATGGCTGAGCGAGCTCCTGGACGAAGACTCCCGGTGGGACTTGAGCGCGTGTTGACCCCAGTTTGGACAGGATATCTGCACCAACGTTGTGTTCTCGTAGCACATGGTGGACCTCCAAGCCGGAGAACTTGCTTTCCAGCTTGCGCACTTCCTGAACGTATGCCTCCATCGTCTCCTTGTTGCAATCCCATTCCTTATTTACCTGCTGAACGACAAGAAGAGAGTCGCCATATACAAGTAGTCGCTTGATCCCTAGTGATATCGCCAAACGAAGCCCGTGAAGCAAGGCTTCATACTCGGCTTCATTGTTGGATACCGCCCACAGGATCTGAAGGACGTATTTCAACTGCTCACCTCGTGGGGAGATAAGCAAGACACCAGCACCCCCGCCGTCGAGCTTGAGGGATCCATCAAAGTACATGGTCCAGTGCTCTGGCTTGTCCACTGGGGTTGGGACTTGATTCTCCCTCCATTCAGCCATGAAATCGACTAGAGCCTATGACTTGATTGCAGTGCGTGGCTTGAAGTCGATTGACAGAGCCCCCAGTTCCACTGCCCACTTAGATATGCGTCCCGTGGCATCTTGATTATGAAGAATATCCGCCAGCGGGAAATCCGTAACCACAGTGATCTTGTAGTCGTCGAAGTAATGGCGCAACTTCCTTGATGTGATTAAAATTGCATATAAGAGCTTTTGAACTGCTGGGTACCGTACCTTTGACTCGGAGAGGACCTCGCTGACGAAGTAGACGGGCCTCTGCACTCCAAACGCATGGCCTTCTTCGCCTCGATCGACTACAATAGCGCTGCTGACAACATGGGTTGTTGCCGCAATGTAGAGTAGTAGATCCTCTTCTGGTAGCGGAGCGGTGAGGATCGGAGGCGACTGGAGATGAATTTTCAGGTCTTGTAGGGCCCGCTCGGCCTCCTCCGTCCATTGGAATCTGTCTTGGCATTTTAGGAGCTTGAAGAAAGGTAGTCCTCTCTCCCCGAGTCGGGAGATGAACCTGTTCAAGGCCGCCATACAACCTGTCACCTTCTGCACATCCTTGACTATGGCCGGAGCCTCCATATCAGTGATGGCCGTGATCTTTACAGGGTTGGTTTCGATACCCCGGTTGCTGACAATGAACCCGAGCAGTTTCCCTGAAGGTACTCCAAAAACGCATTTGGTGGGATTGAGTTTCCACCGATATCTGCGTAGACTGCTAAAAGTTTCTTCCAGATCTGTGATCAAGTTATCGGACTCCCTGGTCTTGATGACCACGTCGTCCACGTAAGCCTCGACGTTCCGGTGCAACTGATCCGCGAAACACATCTGGATCGCGCGTTGGTAAGTTGCTCCCGCATTCTTCAACCCGAAGGACATTGTTTTGTAAGCGTAGGTCCCGTACGGGGTGATGAAGGCAGTCTTGATTTGGTCCTCCTCCTTAAGCGCGATCTGGTGATAGCCTGAGTAACAATCGAGGAAACAAAGAAGGACGCAGCCGGCTGTTGAGTCGACAACTTGGTCAATACGCGGCAGCCCAAAATGATCTTTTGGGCAATGCTTGTTGAGATCAGTGTAGTCGACACACATTCTCCATTCATTATTTTTTTTCTTTACAAGAACGGGATTCGCTACCCAATCTGGATGGATTACTTCTTTAATGAATCCAGCCGCGAGAAGTTTAGCGATCTCTCGTTTGATGGCCTCACGCTTGTCGTGGGCAAACCTCCGGAGGCGTTGCTTTTTGGGCGTGGCCTTCGGGTCTACATTCAAAGCATGCTCGATCAACTCCCTGGGCACCCCTGGCATGTCCGCAGGTTTCCATGCGAATATGTCTCGGTTAGCCCGAAGAAAGCTGACGAGCGCGAGTTCCTATTTGTCGCCTAAGCCCGCGCGAATGACGGCGGTCTTAGACGAATCTCCCTCCTGGAGTTGGATCGACTTGAGGGCCACGCCATCAGTCGACTGGATGCTCGACTTGCTGGCCTTCTTGGAGGGAATTTCCAGCCCAGACTGGGAAAGCTGCTGCGCGGCCGCGAGTACTTCTCCCGAAGCATCTGGCACACGAGTAGTCGAAGCATATTGGATCGCCTCCTGGTTGCAGTCATATGACTTCTTCAAGTCGCCACGGAGGGTGAGAACTCCACCGAGCCCTGGCATCTTAAGAAGCAGATAAACATAGTGCGGCACTGCCATGAACTTAGCTAGTGCCGGACGACCCAATATTGCATGGTAAGAGGAATCAAAAGTAGCCACCTCAAACTTGATAAACTCGGTACGATAATTCTCCCGCGTGCCAAAGGTGACTGGGAGGACCACCGTGCCAAGCGGGTGCGCCGCATTACCTGGGACGATCCCGTAGAAGGGAGACTTGCTGGGCACCAGCATATCCTTGAAATCCAGGCCCATCTTCTTCAAAGTACTGACGAAGATGAGATTGAGCCCGCTTCCGCCATCGATGAGGACCTTGGTGAGCTTGACCTCCGCCACCACGGGATCCAGAACCAATGGGAACTTACCGGGCTCCGAGAAGCTCGTCCATTGATCGTCGCGAGAGAACGAGATGGGGACCTCCGACCAACGGAGCGGCCGTGGTACCGCCGGCTCGACGGACAAGATTTCACGAAGAAGCAGCTTCTGGTCCCTCCTGGAACCGAAATCCTCATCACCGCCGAAGATAACGTTGACGACCTTCGAGGCATTCTGAAACTTCGGATTACGCCCCTGGTCGTCGTGATCATCATCCTCGGGTTCTTTGTCGGCAGGCTTCTTATTCTTCTTTCCACCACCGGTGTTACTGAACGTCCTCCGAAGGTGGTAGCAGTCAATGGCGGCGTGGCTAGCGCCCGGATGCCATGGGCACTTCTTCTGCAGGAGCTTCTCGAACTCCTCCTGCGTCGTCGACTTCTTGCCCCGCGAAGGACGATTGATAGCCGCGATAACATTATCTGGCTTTCGTTTTCGGAGTGAACCCGAAAAGTCCCGCTGGTTTGTGTCGTTGCGGTTGTCGTTGGAGCGCCGCAAATTATTATCTTGACGCCGCGGGAACCGCTCCCGCATCTTCTCCTCTTGTTCGGACCAATCGTGCATCGTGTCACGAAGGCCCGCAACGGTCTTTGGCCTGTTCCGCCCGAAATCCCTGTAGATGCTGGGGTCGGTGATGCCGTTGTAGAAACAGTCGATGATGTCTTCTTCCGAGATGTTCGCGATAGTGGCACGGACGTCGAAGAAGCGACGCGTGTAGGATCGCAGGAGCTCGTTGCGTTCTTGCTTGCACTGGGCAAGATCATGTCGAGTTCCTGCACAAGCGATCGCTCCCTGGAAATTGTCGATGAAGACTTTCTTAAGCCGTTCCCAGGAGTCGATTGTGTTGCTGCCGAGGCTCTCCAGCCAAGTGAGCGGCGCAGGGTCCAAAGCCATCGGGAAGTAGACGACTTTGGTGATGTTTGAGCCCCCTGCGACGTCAATGGCCGTAGAGTAGCAACGAAGCCACTGCTGGGGAGCCTGCTTGCCGTCGTACTTGGTGATGCCGATCGGCTTGAAGCCCTCCGGGTACTTGTAGCTGCTGAAACAAGCGGAAAAAGCAGGAAATCGATCGCTACAATCAGTACCTTCATTCTCGACTTCTTCACGGGTCTTGCGCCTGGAAGAAATCACGGTGCGCGCATCGCGGCCTTCATTGATGTGTTGACGCAGATCCTCCAGAGGGAGTCGATGATGGGCTTGTCGTGGCTGACCCCCTTGCGGTGGCTGCTGCCTCCCGCCAGGGGTCTGGCTCCCGCAAGCGTTGTCGTTGCTGGGTTGACGTCGAGGACAGCCGCCAGCCGCTCGGCTATGGTTCTGACTTCGACTTTCACCCACACGCTCCTCCCTGATGGTAAGCGCCGGGTTGTGTTGATCCAACTGGATCCAAGCCCTCTGCGCGTACAAGAGTGCTTGACGTACCTCCAGGTCATGGCTGCGCTCGAGGATAGCCGTAACCCTGGCGATGTTGGCCACCGGAGTCCGAAACCCCCGTTCGCTGATGGCGGCGAACTCAGGATCGAGCTCACGATGCATAGATCTCCTACGCTCGTTGGCCCTCCTCCGCCGGATTGTGCGGGCCCTGTTTCTGGCCCTCCGCGCTTCACGATCGGCGTCGTTTTCGTCGCCGACGTTGGCTGTGATCTCATCCTCGGAGACCGCTTCAAAGTTGTCGATGGGAAAATCCCCATCGTCCTCGCCTTCTTCGGCCATCAGCACCTGGCGGGATGAAAGCTCATGAGAACTTTCGTCGACTAGTTCGGTCGACCCCTCAGCCTCGGTGGCCAACGGCCTGCCTTCTTGAAAAGGCAAGGGCTCGAGGTGGGCCACGAGTCGGCCCTCTGCCTCGAGTTGTTTGGGGGGCGTCATGCCCCTCCAGTACACCACGTGCCCCTCCGGCAGGGGGCGACCACCAGATCACCGGTACCGGAACAACCCGAAGCCCCCCGACACGCGGTGGCCTCAGGCTTTCCGGTCTGGAGTAACAAGTCCAGGTCCTTCTCAGACATGGAGAAGGACCCAGAGTCGTGAGCCTCCTGAAGGTTAGTGGCCAAATCGCACAAACCGAGTTGATATCGGCTGTGCTGGTCCCTAGTTTGGAACGAATCCAAACCAGGGGGAGTTGACACAATACCAGAAGAAGTCGAAGCTAGATCGGACTCCAACTCGATCTGTGCTGCGGAAGCGTGGAGCGGCAAGTTGTCGAGCCCGTCGACGAACTTGTCAAGGTTGCTGCGGAGATCCGCAGCGGAGGTTTTTGGCTTCATGTCGACGAGGAATCGCCGGAAACTGCCCGCACCATCTGCGATGCAGACCCATGAACCAAAAACGAACGTCGTGCCCTGAGAGGGAACTGATCTGATGAATCCGAACGATGCCATCGAGCTCGCCGGTGGATCTTCGACGTGCACCCCTACCTGGCGCGCCAGCTGTCGGTGTTTAACCGGCTGCCCACCGTGGGATATACCCAAGGTGGTAAGTTTTGGGTGAGGAGACGCCGAGATCAAGAACTCGAAGGTGCAAGGAACACAAGACTTAGACAGGTTCGGGCCGCACGGAGCGTAACACCCTACGTCCTGTATGGCTTGTATTGCCTTCTGTATAGAATGACCTAATGATCTTCTTGTTTTTAGGGGGGTCCCTGACCTCCCTTATATATCCGAGAGGCCAGGGTTACAAAGATGCTAACCAACCCCCTCCGAGGGATCACACCCAAACTGATCTCGAGTAGATCCTCTCTGTGTTGGTTAGCTCTATCTCCTATTTAAACGGGATAAACAAGAGATAAACAAAACAAATAAGAGACAAGACGGGCTTAATCTCTTAAACTTCGTAACGTGCCCAGCCCGGTGGCCCCGGGTCTGACAATTACTAGTATGCTTAAATTAGTATATATTGGTTAACATCACATTTGATTTTGACGCTAATGTGAAGTAACCAGTGGCGGAGAAAGCGTTAGGGATACTAGGGCGTTGGGCCGATTTCTCCACATTGTAGCTACTGGAAGTACAAGGAGTCTAGCCCATCTAGCAAATCTTCTCCACTGAGTGGCCCTAGATGTGGACTTGGCCTAGCTCCACCTCTAGAAGTAATGCTCGGCTCGTGAGTCAAATGCGCCAGCTCGAGCTTTTCAAATGAACCAAACCAACTCAATTCACAGCTCGTTAATCTTAACAAGCCAAGCCAAGAGCTCGTTATTAAACGTGCCATAATGAGCCGAGCCACCCTTACTTCCCAGTGCCGGCTGTGCTGGCTCTGAGTGTGCGTCGAAATTTAACGCATGAAGTCCGACGGGAGGTTTCTTGTTGATTTTGCATTGCATGATTTCTCCATGTGTTGTGTGCAAAAGATTTTTTTTAGAAAAAATCCATTGCTGCCCCTGAAGAAACACAAATCGTTGCAAACGCTGCATTGCCAGCTCCTTAGCTACTCTTTCTGCAACGATGACCATCTGAGCAAGAACTCAGCCTGTCACTGAAGAACGCGTAGCATGTAGTCCAGTCCAGCCTTTTCCTCGCTCCCTTTTGCAAATGCATCCAGACTTCGCTGCTCCCAAGCTGGCAAGCTGCAAGACTGCAACTGTAACCTATCTCCTGAGCTACATGCCAAGGCATCTTTTGCCAGAGTTAGCAGGAGCAGACGCCTTGTGTCCTCACTGTTGGGCGATCAATGCTTAACTAGGTCTTGATGGGGCACGCTATAGGATACAAAACATGTAGCAAACCCATTCCATTTTAGAAGGAATCCAAACAAAAACAAAGTTTAAATATCATGTTGATGAACATATATGCTGTATACTTTAATTCTGCTACAACTGAAATTATTGAAGCATAGTATTCTAGTTTAATGATGAACCATAATGTATTAACACAATGGTAGAAGAATTTTATAATAGCTATGATCCATTCTACATTACATTCTAGAGGAAGCAAATAAAAACAACTAAACTTTAAAGTACAAGAATACATTATAGTGGATTCTATCATCGTACCTTGCCATTTTTTCACCGCAATACTCCCATTAATATGCTTGTTTCTAGACACACAAATATAGTAGCACCAATTATTCCACAACTTGCTAACTTTAGAGTATAAATATGATGCTATACTTATTACTCCTCCCTAGTATGAAACTTAATATTACCATATTAAGATGGTGACAAAGTCGTAGAAATTTAATGTCAAGTTAAATGCTTGCTAAAGTATGAAAAACTTTATTAGCAAGATATGTTTGGAGTCATATGTGGATCAAAAGAAAAAAGGAATCAAACCCGTTAAGACTATTTGGCTAGAGCGTCTCCATCTGTTGACACTCGAATCCAACATAACCATTTATAACTATTTTAAGAATTACACTCACTACATCATTGTTGGTACTGATTCATGATCTATATTTCTATATTTTAAGAATTACACTCACTATATCATTGTTGGTACTGATTCATGGTCTATATTTCTATTTTAAGAATTACACTCACTATATCATTGTTGGTACTGATTCATGGTCTATAACTATTAAAATAGTTATAAATGGTTATGTTGGATTCGAGTGTCAACAGATGGAGACGCTCTAGCCAAATAGTCTTAATGGGTTTGATTCCTTTTTTCTTTTGATCCACATATGACTCCAAACATATCTTGCTAATAAAGTTTTCCATACTTTAGCAAGCATTTAACTTGACATTAAATTTCTACGACTTTGTCACCATCTTAATATGGTAATATTAATTTTCATACTAGGGAGGAGTAATAAGTATAGCATCATATTTATACTCTAAAGTTAGCAAGTTGTGGAATAATTGGTGCTACTATATTTGTGTGTCTAGAAACAAGCATATTAATGGGAGTATTGTGGTGAAAGATTTGGTGTCAATTTTACTTCCTCCATTTCTAAGTATATAGCTTCTCTTATAATATTATGTCTATAGCACCAAAATCACAACCATAACAAAATATTTCATGGTGCGAATCCAATTATATGATTTTATGTAATAAAATGTATATTATGTGTGTATACTTGTTTGTTAAAGATCATGAAGTTTGTTCTTAGAAAGGTAGCAAAAGATCTAAATATTTTAATAATTTTTTCTTTGATGCATATGCTATCGGTACTAAAGAGTATGTTCATTTTAGTACATACGAAACAACAAATAGTGTGCGCTAATGAAGGTACCCATCATGCACAATGAATATTGTGATGTGAAGGAAGCTAGGAAATATGTCACACGATATTTTATACAATCCATATTCTTTGCTAACTATTACCAATTCAAACTGGACGTAATCAATAACATGAGCAATAGCAAATTTATAAATTCAGGTTCATAAAGCCAATTCATCCATTTGAAGGTAACAATGCAAATGAAACAACATAAAAAAGTGCAAGAAACATTACATGCTATTGTTACATGATTACATAGGGATAAAAAAATGCATGAGCGAACTTGCCCCTAATTCCCTCTGATCAGTTACTACTGCTCTCCCTTTCCTGCCAAAGCAGGAGGAAGCAAGATTGGCAGGAGCCAGCAGTTCGTTGACCAAGGAGAGAGAGCAAGTGTAACTGCTGCGAATGGCGTGAAGCTTGACTGTATCCAAGGTGTCGGGACATCCTGCCTATTTTGCAATATTGGTCTGGAGTTGGAAGGCTGCCAGCATCCTGGAGCTTTCTTGCTCGGCCGGCTCATTGCCAGATATAAATAGGACCAGGGGGCCAGGCCATTGAACGCCCTGCAACACAGCACAGAGATCTCTCCTCCTTCACCTACAGCTGCAGAGCGAGGGAGCGACCGAGAGAAGAGGAGGCTTGAAGGCGGCGGCGATGGACTCCGGCGACGAACCCGAGGGCTCCAACAACAACCAGCACCAGCGGAAGCAGTACCACCGCCACACCCCGCACCAGATTCAGCAGCTCGAGGCGTATGCTCTTCGTTCTCCTCTCTCCTGTTCGGTTTCCTTTCTTTGTGTTCTGCATGTTGTCGCCGCGGGCGCCGGCGCCGGCGCCGTCGTGATGAACTGATGATTGATGGGATGCAGTAATGGTGCTCGACCGTGACCGCAGGATGTTCAAGGAGTGCCCGCACCCGGACGAGAACCAGCGCGCCGCGCTCGGCCGGGAGCTCGACCTGGAGCCGCAGCAGATCAAGTTCTGGTTCCAGAACCGCCGCACCCAGATGAAGGTACGACGTGTCTTCTTTGAGTTCCCTTGATTCTTTCTTTTTCTGTTTCATTCACGAGGTCGCCATGTTCATTCCATTTCGATCTTTCCTCGGCTTGTTCATTTCCCATGGATTAATTCTTGAATCTTGATGGTGTGCGATGGTGTTGCAGGCGCAGCACGAGCGCGCGAGCAACTCCTTTCTGCGCATGGAGAACGACAAGATCCGATGCGAGAACGTCACCATGCGCGAGGCGCTCAAGAACGTCATCTGCCCCAACTGCGTCGGCCAGCCCGTCACGGACTACTTCGACGCGCAGAAGCTCCGCATGGAGAACACCCAACTCAAGGAAGAGGTAATAGCTATGGTGTTGACGACGGCCGGACACGTTGTTTCCGGCGACGTCCTCACCAGCTCATCTTCCTCTATTTATTTGTGTGTGTGTGTGTGTGTATATGTACGTCTCTGATGTTTTTTTTCTTGGGTGCTAACCTGATCGATGCGGACGCGCAGCTGGACCGTATGTCGAGCATCACCTCCAAGTACCTCGGACGGCCGTTCACGCAGGCGCCGGCGGTGCTGCCTACGTCCGTGCCGTTGCTGGACCTGTCCGTGGGCGGGGGGCTCGGCGGCGGGCCGTCGCTGGACCTCGACCTCCTCAGCGGGTGCTCCTCAGGGATGCTGCCGCCGGTGACGGAAATGGAGCGCCCCATGATGATCGATCTGGCGGCGCGCGCCATGGACGAGCTCATCCGGCTCGCGCAGGCCGGCAGGCAGCTCTGGGTCAAGGGCGTGCCCGGGGACGCGCTGGATACGCTCAACGTCGCCGCCTACGACAGCCTCTTCGCCGCGCCGGGCGGCGCGTTTCGCCCGCCGGACATCAGCGTCGAGGGGTCCAGGGACTCGGGGCTCGTCTTCATGAGCGCCGTTGCGCTCGTCGACGTCTTCATGGACACGGTACACATTCAACTCCCCCCTCTTCATGTTCTACCGTCCGTCGTGCTTCGATCGGTTTGCTCCCATCTATGGCGAGCCATTCTTATGATTCATTGCTGCTGCTGCTGTGTTGTTGACTTGTTGCTGCAGAACAAGTGGACGGAGTTCTTCCCCGGCATCGTGTCCAAGGCGCACACCGGCGATGTCCTCATGAGCGGCTTGTGCGGCAGGAGCGAGTCGTTGATCATGGTAACGCTGCCGTCGAATCGAATCTCTGGATGGAATGTTTCTCCTGATCATTGCAAGATTTTATCAACTAATGGCGGCGCCATGTCATCGCGCAGATGTACGAGGAGCTGCACGTCGTGACGCCCGTCGTCCCGACCCGCGAGTTCAGCTTCCTCCGCTACTGCAAGCAAATCGAGCAGGGCCTGTGGGCCGTCGCCGACGTCTCCCCGGACGGGCTGCGCGACGTGCCCTACGGCACGCCGCCGCGCTCGCGCCGGCTCCCGTCGGGGTGCCTCATCGCCGACATGTCCAATGGCTACTCCAAGGTACGGTCACGCGACTCGCTCATGCGGTCATGCCCCTGTGCTGGTTTTGCTCGCTCCACGTGTGCACACGCATTGCGCTGTGCTTACAATGGCGGGGTGCCGTGCCCTAACTCGTTCGCGTTCTTGCAGGTGACCTGGGTCGAGCACATGGAGATAGAGCAGACGCTCCCCATCAGCGCGCTCTACCGCAACCTGGTGCTGAGCGGCGCCGCGTTCGGGGCGCACCGGTGGCTCGCCGCGCTGCAGCGCGCGTGCGAGCGCGTCGCGTCCCTCGCCATGCTCGGGGCGCCGCATCACGACCTCGCCGGAGCCGGAGGTACGTTACCAACTCCAAGCAAGCCATCCGCTGATAGAATAATTTGCATAGCCCTGATGGTTCTTGTGCGTGCTTGGCAGTGACTCCGGAGGGGCAGCGAAGCACGATGAAGCTGTCGCAGCAGATGGTGGGCCTCTTCTGCGCAAGCCTGAGCTCGTCGCCGCTGCAGCGGTGGGTGCTGCTGCCGGGCACGACGGACGTGAGCATCCGCGTGGCCGCGCAGCGCAGCGCCGAGCCGGGCCAGCCCAACGGCGTCGTCCTCACCGCCGCCACCTCCATCTGGCTGCCCGTCCCCGCCAACCACGCCTTCGCCTTCCTCCGCGACGAGAGCGCGCGATCCCAGGTACGCCTCCGCCTCCTGCCGCTTGCCCTCCGGAGTCCGACCGAACCCCGGGACACATCACCACCACCACCACCACCTCGTTTGATGCTCGCGCCTTGACTGTTGCCTTCGCCATTGCTGCGCCGCAGTGGGACATCCTGGCGCACGCCAATCAGGTTCAGGAGGTGCTGCGCATCCCCAATGGCTCCAACCCTGACAACTGCGTTTCCGTGCTGAGAGTGAGCAATCCACCACTCGTCTTCATCTTCTTTTTCACAGGGGATGCAATTTTACTTCGGAATTGATCTTTGTGACGGCGACCGCGACCAATAGATTGATGGCACTTCTCGTTGCAGGGGACGATGACCGACGCGAACCAGGACGGCATGCTGATCCTTCAGGAGAGCTGCACGGACGCGTCGGGGTCGTCGCTGGTGGTGTACTCGCCGATCGACCTCCTGACGGCGAACGTGGTGATGAGCGGCGAGGACGCGTCGGGCATCCCGCTGCTGCCGTCGGGCTTCGCCATCCTGCCCGACGCCCGGCCGGGATCCGGCGCGGGCGCGACCAGCTCCAGCAGCGTCGGCCCGCTGGGGAAAATCTCGCCGGGCTGCGTCGTCGCCGTCGCGTTCCAGATCCTCGTCAGCAGCCTGCCGTCGTCCCGGGTCGACGCCGAGTCCATGGCCACCGTCACCGGCCTCATCGGCACCACCGTGCAGCAGATCAAGGCGGCGCTCAACTGCGCTGGCCACTGATCGATCTTCCTCCGATCCGCCGCCGCCTCCCCCCGCCCGCCTCGCCAGCCGTCGCCTCTGCCGCCATGGACTCCACCCGCCGTCGCTCCCGAAGCTGACGGAACTCTCTCCCCATCAACCCATCCATGATCCACCAACACCATAACAGCTATCCGTGCTTAAATTGCAGGTCGTCGAGTTTCCTTTTTTTTTTCCTTCCTTCCTTCCTTAGAAGATATCCGTTCATGCGCCAAAAATCCATTGGAGGCTTCGAGTCTAGAGAGTCAAGAACGCACCATGCCAGCTACCTTGTACCATTCCTCCCGCTGCAGCCATTCCTCCCCAAGCAGTCCACCACCACAGCTCTTCCTCTTCGTTGGGAGTAACTTCCATGGAGGATCCATCCTTGTCACCTCGCCATTGTTGTTGCCTTGTTGGTGCCGCAGCAGGGGATGAATTGTGCCGGTATTGACTATTATCCATTAAGGCATTAATGTAAAGCCTTCAATTAATACTCATTTCGGTTATGAATGAAAATGGAAAAACAAGTTCTGGTAAAAACCAGTGAGATGCGTTCATGGCCGGATGGCCCCCTGCTTTTCCTTTTCCGGGTGGTGCTGGAGTACTTGTAGACTGGTGGTTTGGCTTGCACTCAGGCCTGTCGCGTATCGCCGCCATTTCTCCATTCTTGTCAAGGGAACAACCTGTGGCGAGCGGGTGGCGCGTCCGCTACGGCGGCCGCCACACGGCGTACGAATCATGCCTTGCGAAGTGCCGAGGGGGCCGTGTGTGCTGAAACTTGCCAAGTTTCAGGAACGAGCTCACCAGCTATCTGCCCATGCTACTCTCGGGCGAACCTGAGCCAAGGAAAACGGGCAGATGCACAGGATTCATCAAATCTACTTGCAGCACAAGCAGCTAATCTCGCCCAGGATTTCAAGTCGATACAGGCAATGATACTCGCGCAGCTTGCCTTCGATTCAGGCCTGCAGATAGAAGCAAAGCGTCAGTAAACTGAAGCGTCAGTAACGGCACGTCGCTGCCACAACTCAGGAGGCGAAGCTGCGCGCCCATGGCTACGCGGGGGTGGTTCCGCTCCACCCCACGCCGAGCTTCGCCACCGACGTGCGCGACCTCGCGGAGAAGGAGGGGACGTTGTTTCTCATCATCGCTGGCGCCTGCGGGGACGGAAGCAGCCGTCGGGTGCATGTGCTCGGCGGAGGGGGGGCGGCGGCGGCGCAACCTTGTCGCGTAGAATATTTGCAATATGCCCCCTACATATTTTTATATAGCTTTTAAATTGGATCGTGATTGCTAATGCGATCCAAATTGGGGGGTTATCTGCAAATATCAAGGGTTGTATTTTCATATAACCCCTAAATCGGATCGTAATTATTAATCGCGATCCAATTATTTGCAGATCCACCCCTGGTTTTGGACAGCCGGGTCCTTCGTCTCCTCCGCCCACCCCCTCGGCTCCTCCTTCGGTTGGCCTGCCGCCGCCGCTATCCCCACCGGGCAAATGCACAGGAAAACAGGCAAATGCGTAGGAATTCGTCAAATCTACTAGCACCAAAGCAAATCTCGCGCCCTCCTCGGCCTCGAGCCTCGTCCTGCCCAGAACGGGCACCACACCGGCCGACACGCGGCCTCGTCGACCACCACCACCTCCTCGTCGCCGGCCCGCGGCCGTCAGTCCGGCGTCGTCGTTCGGGTTCGGCAGAACGTGCTGTTTCAGGCAGGCAACCACCTGCGCCACCAGATCATCCGCGCCGCCCCGATGATCGGCAGGCGCAGCGAACGAGTCGGCAGTAACTCGTATTTACCAAGTATGCTGAGTAAAAACGCACTTGGCTTATTTATGGCTATTTCCTTACAGTCTACTCCAGTGGCGGAGCCAGCAACAAATTTATGGTATGGCGACTTGGCGAGTCCGCGAGTGCATGACACAAACTAAAACACAAGACACAAATCAAAAGCACCATAGAGATAGATGTTACCTCTTATATGCTGCATTAAAATTAATTGCGAGCAGTACAATCCACATAAACATATCAATAAACGATGAACCTGCAAATTTAAGATATAGTTAGTGATCAAAACTAATTTAACCTGTATAGAAAAAAATTCATAACAAAACTAGAATATGCATACCAATTAAGATCTAGGAAATTGCATTTTCCTGTCTTTCTCAAGACTCAAATGTAGTTGTCATTCATTAGGTAAAGAGCACCTGTATCCTGTAAGCTCCCAGAACTATTGCATAAAAAGAATAGATTCACTCGATATCTAGGGCTATAACATGGATCCATGGATCGTGTGTGTCCATAGTCATAAATGCACATGCTTTGTATTATAGAGTAACTAATTGACCAATGAGTGTGCAATTAATTCAACGGTTTAAGTACCAGAATAATATGAAAAGATTACCTCACTTTGTACTCTATGGCTGTGGATGGAGGCGTGGAGCAGGGCTGCAGCAGTGCAGCCTGCTGCAAGGGGCGGCGGCGGCCCTGACGCCCTGTGGCTGTGGAGGCGTCGAGCAGGGCTGCAGGGCTGCAGCCTGCTGCAAGGGGTGGCGGCGGCCCTGTGGCTGTGGAAGTGTGGAGGCGTGGTCCGCGTGGAGCAGGGCTGCAGCCTGCTGCAGGGGGCGGCGGCGCGGGGGGGGGGGAGCAGGGGCGGGCGGGCGGCAGTTCGGCACTGCGGCAGTGCGCAGGGGTAGTGGCGGCGGCGTGGGGAGGAGCAGGGGGCGGCGGTGGCGGCGGCGCGGGGACTGAGCGGGGGCGGCGCGCGCCGTGGGGGGAGCTGCAGGAGCAGCCGAGCAGCGGGCGGCGCGGCGGCGGGGCGCCGGGGCGGCACGCGGGAGGAGCAGGGGGCGCCGGGGCGGCGCGGGAGGAGCGGGGGCGGCGCGCGGGGGACCTGCGGGAGCAGGAGCAGCGGGCGGCAGCTCTCGGGGGAGCAGGGCGGCGGCGCGGGGGGAGCTGGGCACGGGTGGGCGGGCGGCCAAAATTTTTTGTGACGAATCGGTATTTCGAATTTTCGGTGCGTAGATATGGCAACCGCCATACCCTGCCACATTGGTTCCTCCGCCACTGGTCTACTCCCTCTTCGTTCTGAATTCAAGTCTTTTAGCCTAAAAATTCAAGGCGGTTGCTGGTGATCCTAGGCGAAGTTCAAGGCAATTCTTCCACTCAGCTTATCGCTCTGGCACACCTGCTTTATTAGAAGCAGTTGATCCGAGGGAAGTGTGGTGATGGTGATCCACTGGTAAGCACAACTGTTGCTGTGTGTTCAAAGTTCAAACTGCCAATTAATCCTAAACCAATAGATGTGTGGATTTCACTAAAATACAGTTATGAGCATGCCACGAAATTTTGCGTGTTTAGCTAACAATTTTAAAGGCCGCATAGTAATCTCCCTAAGGTTATTCTCAGTATTCCTTCCTACATTATCCTATATCACTTCATTCCAAAGGCTAAGCTGCATGGCCTCTCAACGCATGCCCGCAGTTCTTCAATGCAGCCCATCAGGTTTACTCTGGGCCGGGTTGGAAAACTGCGGGTCATGCACTCATGGCTTCTAGGCTTTTTTTCCTGTTCTGAATCTGAGAAGAGAGCAAGTGATGACACTTGAGTTGCAGATCATTCGGGTTATTTGGATAGCTCAGATTTTCCGTTTCTTTCGTTCACAGTCCTAAATTACAATTTATTTTAAATCTTTTTATACATAATATGTATCTAGACATAGTGCATATCTAGATGCATAGTAAAATATATGTATCTACAAAAATCAAAATAAATTATAATTTGGGATGGAGGAGCAGTAAACGTGCACTTCCACATTGAATTGGCCGGTTCAAGGGATGAAGTGAAGTAAGTACGTACATGTTTGTACGAAGTTTACTGACTGAATATATACAACAATTTGACACCTTTTATTGTAGAACACGACCGAACAGAGGAACGAACAAGCACTTACTTGCAAGTTACTACCCCTAGTACTGATGACTGCACAAGCTTTAATTTGCAGGTACCAGGAGCCGAGCATACATGCATGGCCCTTTTTTTTTTTTGTGACACCATGACGCCATTGACGTGTTGCGACGACGACGACGACGGCTCGTCTATGTGCGATCAGTCTACTGACCCCGAGTTATTTAAGAGCAATGAAGAAATAAATAGAAAATGAAACAATAATAAGATGACCAGTAGCAGACAGCCACCCAGGAGAGAGGCCGCGAGCAACGATGAGCTAGTTGACACGTTGACCGACTCCTCCGTCACCCCCGGCATGGCGAGACGACCTTATTAGCTTGACCTGAGAATGAATGAAAGAAATGGTCACGCGTCGGGATTCAAATTCAAGCAAGCGAAAACCTGGAGAAAACCGGCCGGAGCACACATAAACAGCCAGGAAATTACACCAGCAATAATAATACCTTAATTTAGTACTAGGTGGCAGGTGGCATCGACTTGGAGTTGGAGGATGATTAGTAGTGGTGCGCGCGCGCGGGGGAGGTGCCGGCGCGGGCCGCCGCGACGTCGGGCTCCGGCTCGACGTGGCCGCCGCCCGCCGGGACGCGGTTCCCGCGCCGCCCCCGGGGGGAGCGGTTGTGGCGCCTCCGGAACTGCAGCAGCCTGCGGCGCGCCGGCAGCCAGGACCACGCGAAGAGGCTCGCGAACACCCTCTTCAGCACCTGCCCGCGCTTCGGCACGCGGCGCGGCGCGGCCTTCTTCCGTGAGGCGGCGGCGGCGGCCATGGTCGGCGTCCGTGACGCGGCTAGCGGCCGGGACGTGAGCACGAAGAGTGGTGGTGGTGTGTGTTGTACGTGTGCCGCGGCAGGAAGGCCTCGCTCGCGCTCCGCCGGCGCTGAGCTAGGTGATGATGGTGGCTGGGTGGGGTGGTGGAGGCGGCTAGAGCTGTGGTGGCTACTGGCCGCTGGTGGCTCGGGTGCGCCCTGTGCTTGGGGAGTGGGGAGGGAGGGGGAGGCGGCGGTTGCGCTGCCGGTGCCTTTTATACAGCCAGCCGCCACCGACCCGGACGGTGACGGACCATGGTCGGGTTAACCGTTAACCCAACTGATGGCTCGATCGCCTCGAGTGTGCATGGCCGGGTTGGGTTCGAGCTCGGCAGAGCTAGCTTACGTGGCGCAGTACAGATCAATCATTGGTTCATGCAGCTGCTTCTTCTAGCCTGGTACGCATGCACTGGATGATCATCGTCTCCAAGTGATCACTAAACGCATGGGGATCGATCATATCTTTTGTTCCTCGATCGATGGTATATTGTCGAAGCCGGAGAGGTTATGGCCGATCGAGAGCTGGGCACGGGAGCCGATCGCCGGACATTATCAAGGGTGAGGGGTAGCTAGCTAGGTTTCGTCCATGGACCCAAGAGGGCCAAGACGAAAGCGCGTGCGACCCGTTGGGTTTCTCTGTCGCGGTTTCGTATCCTAGCTAGAGCCTCTCTTTCCTGCTTCTTTCTCCAACGCGGTAGTAATACGTGGCAGGCTATATATTTTTTAAATTTCGAACCAATAGGAGGACAAGGTTATTCTCCACGCCACTATATATATTGTGTTTATTTTCTGATAGATGGTGACCATATAGTAGTGCAGTATTCTAACCGCCAACCGGAGTGTGAATTTATAATAAGCTAGCCTGCAGGTAATGCAAAAAAAAGAAAAGAAAAACATTGGTTCGTGGCAAGTATAATCAGATCAGAGGCTTTTATTTATTTATTTTTTATTGCGAGGTGGCTTTTCTTTACAGTACACGAAGTCGTTAACAACGCGTTGGTAGCCGCGTTGTTTGAGATAAGATTCCTGTCATGGTCGGACGCGGATCGAGCCCGTCTCGGCGTCTGCATGCAACCCTGGAGGGAGGAGGAAATGAACGCGCTTGCAATCCAAGGACCAATGGTCTTGTTGGGTGATCGACCTGCAGCAGCGCAGCAGCTCCTTTTCTTTTATTTCCTTGACGATGAGCAAAGCAATGCCGTCATCTTTGATCTTAGTCCTCCAGTGATTGGCACTTGCTTGTCACTGTCCAATAAGCACCCATCCAATCTGGCACTAATCTTATCTTGATCCTCCGGGCCGGGCCCTATCCACCCCTCATTGGGCGTGGCCTGTCCGTTCGTCCGACGCGTGTCGCCCGAGCAAATCCAAGGCGCACGCCGAGAGGAAGCTGCCTCGCGCGCATGCGCGACAAGATCGGTAGCAGGTAGTAATAAGCACGTCCTCGAGACAAGAAAGAAAATTCGCGAGCACTGTACATGCACGGCGTTGCTGATGTGATGGCCGGATGGGAGAGCGTTGGTTTGGGCTCGTTCATTTTTCTAAAAAGACCCGAGCTGGCCTGTCTCGCTGCTCTCTCGCTGCGCCTCGGAGACTTGACTGCTTCGGATCAGTCAGGGGCAGCAACAAATAAATAAACAAGCGCGGCTAGTGATTAGTGAACAAGGAGAAATCAGGAATCTGACCACGGTTTTGTTCGAAACCGGTCAGGTTTTCTGATCGTGGTTTTCTTGCTTGGGGGCGTGACTAGAGCTGATGACCCAGGCCTACCCAATTGCACAGAAACTTACAGGTACTAGCATGCACCAGTAGAAATCTTTTCTGTTTCCACTTCAGTTTTTACCAGGTTCTTGGAACTTCCGGACAGTAGATGTGACGAGTCGTACGGAGTAGCGCGCCACTTGCTTATTACTCCAACCTGCTGTGCGTTGTGTTTATCCTACTGGTTAATTTCAGCTAGTTGGCTGTACGTACCTGCATTCCCCACGCCCCGAGACTTCTTTCTTTTGTTTTGCCTCGCGCGCGCATGTGCGCAGCTTCGTTGGTTCTTGACGCGACCGCGTTAACCTGCGGCTAAAATAAGAGCACTTCACATATAAAAAAAAGGGGCGTGCTGCTAAATTAGATCTTTCCCCAAAAAAAAAGGAAAAGAAGAGGAGGAGGAAAAGAAAAGCTAGTGGTAAAGTGCGTGTCAAGTCCGCCGCGGTAGACGTCATGCGTGACCCATCCATCGTTACCCGGCCGTGTGCACGCATAGAGCTATCACTCGCTGTTCTAAGGAAATCATCGAGACGTGGAAAGTTGCGAGCGAGGGAATTGCAGATCAGGTGCATCTTGAATGGTTTTCAGGAGTTCCAAAAAAGGGTGCTTAAGAATGATACTACTGCTAACTTATGAAAGAAGACACCGAAAGCTACTAGCATAATTAACATGAGCCATCAGCTGGGCCCTTCGAGTTTGGGCCGGACACGATGCGCCGCTAGCTGCTGTCGCGGTGGGCCTGGCCTCAGACGGAATCGAAACGAACCGCGTGCCCGCGTGCGCGCCGCCGCCGTCGCCGTCTCGCACGACGGCAGGTCAAGGTGACCGTACCGGCCTTCTTCTGTAGCTACCGCTGATGTGTGTGCGTGAATGTGTACTCGTTTTCTGCCGATTCCACACGGTGTGCATGTGCGCATTTGGGGCCACTGGAATTGCCCCGGCCGTCAAGTCAATTCCCGCCTTCCGGGCCGGCACACTGACGTGACGTGTGTTTCCCTCCACTGGCCTGCTGCTGTGACCTGTGAGATCAATATGGATCATCTTTAACCCAATCCGCCTGCATCAAAATAATGAACACCCAACGTGACAAACGGTTCTTCTCATGCAGAGTGGACCTAGCTACATCCCAATTCCCAATAGGCTATCCATCATTTTGTCCCACACGTACGTGTGCATGCGTTCCTCCTAGCATTCCACACGCTCGCACGCCCAATAAAATTGGCGTTGTAAGAAATATAGCCCTATTAGATTATTATTGTAATTTTGCTGATTTGTATGATAACATAGTAAATGGGACTAACAAATTTGTGAACTCAAAATTGCAAATTTCTAGATCCTATAGATGAAGTTCAATTCATAGTCAAGGTATCCAAATCGCTGTCAAGGTGTCCAAATGATCGGTTAAACCGACTGCATGGAATTTGAACTTATCGCTGCATTGGAAATTGCAACGATGATCAAGTGCATGAAAATTAAGTACTGCCGGAATTGCCGGTTAAATCGATGTTATGGACAATAAGCATCCATGCAATGTCAAATTGCTCTGGTGATGTGCACGGAAACTCTAGAAGGGTTTGGGCAAAAGTGCCTTCAGCACCGGTTGAACCGACGGTAAAAAAGAAGCAGTCGGTGCATTGGTACTTCAATGTTGCAGAACGGTTTTTGGAGTTAGAGATGGCTGCTTTACTAAAAGTCATTAGCACCGGTTGAACCGACGGTGCGTCGGTTGAAGGCGTTGGCACAATGACGCAAGCAAAACAAGACGTGACACAAAGAGGATCAACAGAGCATGCAACTTCAGAGTGACTGGTAAAACATACGTATGTGACCGGTTTAACTGACGCTTTAAGCTTTTCAAGGAAAAAGCATGCAACGGTTAGGAACGAATCTCTACCCTGTATAAGGCCTCATCCCTGGTCATTTGAACTTGCTGGAGTTCGTGAGAAGCAGCTAGACTATGAAGAAGTTCTCCAAGCCACCCAAGTGCTTATTGGTCACATTCATAGGCTTTAGCACATGCTATGAGAGTCCTAGTGCTAGGTTAGCTCTAGAGAGAGTGAGAGAGCAAGGTGTTGCTGCCTTGTGCATGGTTATAGAGTGAACTACCGTTGTAATCTTGGTGTGCCGGCCCCTTACAGTCTTGGTGACTTGCCGGTAAGTCTTCGACCCTTCGGGTTGGTGCGGAGCGGGGACGACGGCTTTATGTGGGGAACGAGGAGACCCCTCCTTCGTGGGAAGCTCCGTAGTGAAGGCGGCGTCAAGATGACCGGGAAAACTTCACGTGAGCCTTTGTGGCAAGTTATGGGAAGTCCCGGAAGAGATTTGGTTATCGAAATGCAATGCTCTTTGTGAGTGTTTCAACAACGTGGACTAGGAGTAACTTAGTGCCTACCGATACCACGGATAAATTATCGTGTCAAGAGTTTGCTTCCCTTCATCCTCCTACTTACATTTCCGCATTTATCTTGCAACTTGTGCGTCTTTACTTTCTTAGTGTAGTATTTACTAGGATTAGTTATAGGTTGCAAAATTTATTTTGGGATGAGGGTTTCATACTAGATGAACCGTAGTTGCACATCTAGATAGTATGTTCTAAGATGGCAAGTTCTAGATCATATATATTTTGTGCAATATAGTTTGAACCATACGTTAAGGTTTTTAGTTTGCCTAATTCACCTCCTACCCCTCTTAGGCAATGAGCGCCGACTTCTTTAAGGTGTGTTTTGAATAATATTAAGGCCAGTCTTGGTGCATAGTTTTACGGTACAGCTACCAAGACTGTAAACTAAGTAACTGCCGAGTTTTACAGGAACAAAACTTCTCTCTCATCTTATGAAACTTCTTCCTTCTCTCTCCTCACCATATCAGCAAACGCCATGTCAATCAACAAAATTGATGATATAGTATAAAGTTTAATACTATAAAACTTTCCATAAAATTATTAAAACTGACCTAAACGCACCAGACAGCTTCAGTTATGTATGATTTTCATTTAATCGGTTATTTTGACAGTTTAAATGGTCGTTTTGTCTGTTTAAGCAATCGTTTTGCTCGAATAATGGATTAATAAACGGCAGGTAACGGACTATTTACAGTTTAGTGTTTAGGATAATATTATCAGATAAGACAAACATGCAGTTCTCGTCAGGCTTGAAAGAAGGGTCTGAGGACTGGCCGTGAACCACAAGTTGCAGTGCAGTGCATCTGTATGCATGCGCAGTTGGTGTCACCAGCTTAGAATTCCTCAATCATGTCCACTTCGTTGAACTGGAGCGCACTGGTGATATCCGCCTCTCCTTATCTAATGAAGCGCTCGTCTCATGACCAAGACGCGTGGATTTCCGGCGCGTTGACGCGAGGGAATATTTGTGTTTGGGTTCATCGTCTACTTGCAGTAGTGTACACATCATGTCAGATTTGAAAAGCTATCTTTTCGATGGATCAGTTGTGTCATTGTATCTATCCATCTAGTATCTGTGGTGCCACTTGAGCTAGCTGTCTGATGTATCTTTGGCCTGAATGGGAGAGGTTGAACAAAGGAAAATTAGCCTGGAATAATGCATAGTCACTCTCTGATGCCAAAGCGTTCCCACAACACAGTTCATGTGCGCATTTGAGAAGAGGAACAGCCGTGTAAGTTCCTCCAGGCACATCGATGTGAAGTGTGTCTCCGGGATGCTCCCTTGACCTCCCCTCAAACTAGCTCGCTGCTCCTTTGCCAGGACCGCGTGAGCGGATTTTTTCTATGACCGTGTTACGGTCCTGCTCGTCACGATCGATCAGGAGGGGGTAATTGGTGGAGAATCAGACGGGGATTTAGGCTAGAAGAGGAAGAACAGGGAAAGGGAACGGAGTAGGACAGGATTTGGGGAACCGTTTCTCTATTCAATTCTTGGTCTCTGAGGACAGCCTTTATACTCCAGGCTTCACGACTTCCACGGGCCCAGCCCAGATACACGACTTAAGCCCATCAGGGCCTACACAACGCTCACCCACTCACACTGGACTCTTGGCCCATCGGGGACATGACACTCCGTGCATCTAAACAATCAGATATACGGTGCATCTAAACAATCAGCAGAGCAGCACCGGCCACCAGTAGCCACTAGTTAGGCAAAAGGTTTAACTAAAAATAACTTACATGTTCATCAGATCACATAAAAGCGACATGAAAAGAGCACAAAGTAATCATATACTATGTTCTTTTATACAGATCAGATGCCATCATCAAGCCAATACACTTCGCTTCCCATAGGAAAGAAAAGGGCAGTACATTAAGTACCAGAATCGGGCATCAACACTATAATCCACACAGATATCACAAATATACCGTCGATCTCTACACACCAATTGAAGCTAACTTGTTTGCAGATATATATAGCCGTGTATAGGGGAGTGGCTTGGAGCCAAATTTGTTGGGAGTATCAGATTATGTGTTTAATATTCTACCAGAAATTAAAATGAGGTATATTCCAAACTCTATTTTCTTCTTAATACAAAGATGCACAGCTCTTCTGCGTATTCGGTATATTATGAGGACACCGCAATTTCTGTGATGTAAAATAAACTAGGTGCAGGGTCATATGTGAACAAAAAGATATCATTTAATCCATAGATATAGCTGACAATCCTCGCAAAAAAAAAATAGCTGACAAGCTACATATATAATAACAATACTATTGCTGCATTATCTTCAAGTTAGCATCCTCCTCGTGAAGACCAAATGCAGATCGAAGATGAGGCAGAGCAGTCAAACTGTTTCGAGGGGCCGCACAGTTGCTTTACCCTAAAACATTATCGCCGCCCCTTATATATACTTCACGAAGGCCACCACTCGAAGAGACCACTTACCCTTCCCTCAGTTTGCACGAAGTAATCCTCATAGTTTTACACCTAAATCTCCTTGAAAGAAATACAAAATGACTACGATCCCTACGGCTGATATAGATCTGAGAGAAAAAAAGGTTGATCGATACAGTAAGTTCCTGATGCTTTGGATTAGAATAATAAACCTTCTGGAAAGATGTGCATCTGAATAAACAGCAGTGTCTCCTCTCGCCGCTTTGTGAGGAAAAAGAATGAACTGAAGACAACTCACATATCCAGATCACATTAAAGAAGCATGAAAAGCTAGAGCGCACAATAATCATTTTTGTTCTTTTTGTACAAAAAAGATGCCATTCAGCCGATTCAGCATATCAGAATCCGGCATCGATACAGTACAAGATTAACACAACAAACCAAGCTACTAGCTTGTTTATCAGAAGATTCTGAACACAACAAGGACCTACAGGATACGTAGCTGGAAAGACATGCATCATTTAAGAAGTACTGGTGCTTCCTGAGTACTAATCGAATACCGTATCATTATTTTTTAGACGATTGATTCGTAGCTCTGTCGATGAAGGCTGTTGCATTACGTCGATGCAGCTCAGCAGCTGTGTATATGGTTGCCGATGCTTACTCGCTCTCTGAGCAGTCGCAGCAGAAGCAGGCGCGCAGGATGCGCCACAGGACGTCGCCACGGTGGTGGCGCCGCGGTTTCTCGCCTCCTTTCCTCTTGTCATTGTTGCCGGCGGCGAAGGCGAGTGCTCCCATTCGGAGCTGGAGTGGAGGTGATGTGTCTAGTGTAGAGAACAGACAAAAGTACAGAGAAGATGTGGAAAATACACTCCAGCTGGCTGCTCCAAGAGTGATGGATGTGCTGCTTTATATAGAGAGGGTACGTATCGAGTGACAGATCGACTGGCATCAGTAGAGTGCAGCAAAGGGATCGGAGAAAGACAATATGGAAAGGGAACTCACTTTCGGCAGTACCAAAGACCCCGAAGTTGCCAGTAAAATATGGAAGTGGTCTACGGCTTGGTCTGCACACAAATGATATCGTCTCGGACACGATGCATCAATTATATCTGACTCTCAATGTATGTAATACCTTTAAAGAGTAAAGCACTAAAGCGATAACAGCAAAACACTTGAATTATTTTCTATGGGACAATCTCTGTATCAGCAGCTAAGCACTCTGACTATTTTATTTTTTTAAAAAAATCTCACTTAACCATTTCTACTCTAACTACTTTTTTTTTTCATAGAACACACTGACGGATTATTAAGAGCTTGCATTATTAAACATACTATAACATTAAGAGTGTGTATTACATATTAGGAAATAAAACAACCAATTAAGAGAAACAAAACTATCTTGAAATGTAACGATTATCGAAGGAAGACTATGTTCATGCTTTAATAGGAAGGAACCCTTAACGGTATCTATACCAAACGACATGGACCCTACAGCAGGCCGAGTCATGCGGCGGTTACAGCATCCAAGTCTTTTATGTGAAAGATCACCACGGCACATAATCTAGCATCTAGTGTAGGGTGTATATATATATGTCTTTCGTGCGCTGCAAACTCCTATGATTACGGTATCGATCTGAAGCAGAACATCAACAACAACTTAATTAACGGTCGGCCAGCTTGTGATTCACGAGGACCTTTTTCTCTTTATGCTTGATTCGTCGTGATCGATGTGTGATACGGAAACAAATTTCGTGCTGAAAATTTTAGGAGTGGAGTTCTCGGTTTGGCAGCGCAATTGTTTTCTTTCTCCCCTTGGAAAGCGTAATCATCCGTAAGAATGTTCACTGATTGGGTGTCCCTGGTGATCACTCATTCACTCTTAGTTCAGAAATTGGCATCCTAATCCTAAGCGTAGAAGGATGCCAATATAACTGAGGTTTCAGATTTCTTCAGCTGTACTACCCAGTAGTAGGGAGGTGTCAACGAAAGCTGAGAAAAATTTTAGACTGACACACACGTTTGAAGAACCTGGTTGGATAGGCACAGGGAAACGCATACGTCCGGTTTTTTTTTTGCACCATTTGTGGTCTAGTAGGAGACTGCTAAGTGCTAAGCATCCAGCAGCGCCAGCGTGAGTCTTCTCTCTGGACTTTGAACGCCAGCTAGGCCTATCAAACTAGCGACGATGCGCTGTTCATTCGCATCTCGCTATTCCGTAGAAAGGGTAGCGCACAGTTGTTGCCTGCATGGGTTCAATGAACGAGAACAGAGACTAGAGAGAGTAGCTCGATCGTTCCTGCAGGCTTTTAGAATGAACGATGATATAATTGAACATCCAGATTCCAGGAAACCAGCAGCTGACCTTGACCAGCAAGCCGGCCTCAGTGTCAGTGGCCGTCAAGTTGGAACGTGTGGGACACGGGGCCAGGAGACCACGGTCCAAGGGAGCGCAGAGGCCTTTCGCGCACCAGTCAGTCACAGTTCGCCGGCGATGGTGCTGTGTGCGTGGCAGTGCGATGGACGCGACTCCTTCCACGCGAACGCAGTTGATGCATGCATGCTTCCATTCGCATTCGCTTCGCTTCGTTCGTCTCTTCGGTACCAGGGAGGGAGGATTAACTGAGGATTAAGCCCGATCAAAGGCGCAATAGCTCCTGGTTACAGCGTCCTCGGATGTCTAATTTCACTACATCAAAACAGTTCATTTTCGTCGGGCACATTTATTTTTATCTGTCCACAGCAAACCGACGAAAACAAACATATAATTTCGTCGGCTTTATACATTAGTTTCGTCGGCCTGGCAGCGGCCGACGAAACTAATGATCTATTTTTGTCGGTTTGACCTAAGCCGATGAAACTAAACGTATTTTCGTCGGCCTAACTTGGCCGACGAAATTGATCTTATCCTAACTTCAGCGGGGCACCTTCTGCCCCGCCGCCGCCCGTTGCTTTCACTTCGTTTCGCTCCCGGCCGTTGCGCCGCCCGCCGCCCGCCGCCCCGTGCTGTATAAAGCCGACGCGCGGCAGCCAGCTCGGTTCGTAGGCGAAAATGGCAAAGACAGGTCATGGTCTCATGGAGATGAGGAAATAGACGCTTGTGCTGTATCTAAAACATCCTCAGCTGCGAGGAAATTGCCGTCAAACTCCTCAACTATTTTTTTTCCGAACCTGCCTGAGCACATGTTTTATTAAGAGGAAAGCAATATAACCATTACAAATCTTAATAGGCAGAGGCTATTAAAGAGCACCACCAAGCAAGTGGCAGGCGACCCGTATGACAAAAAAGAACAACAAGAAAAAACAGGAAACACATAGACGAACCCACAAACCTAGATACGACCATAACTGAACCTGCTAAAAGATACTGCAACACCAAGCATGCAAAGATCAACAACACAACAAAGGTGGCAAAACATCCACCTAACCCACCAAGGCGGCAAAGCATCCGCCCGAACAGCAAGACGACGACGGCGGCAAAGCAAAGCATCCGCCCAATCAGCAACACGACAACGACGGCAAAACATTAGCCCGATCAACAACATGAGAGGAAGGACTAACTCGGAGATAAATCATTCGAAAAGATATGCATTCGCACCTTTCAATATTTCTTTGACGATGGCGGCAAAGTATTCACCAACGAACGGAAGGGCGGCTAAGCATCCATCAGACGACGACCATTGCAACCTGAATGATATAGATGAAACGAGTGAAGGCACGTAGACAACGACCACCACCACCAGCAGGGCTTCCAAGACAACGCCTCTAGGGAAGGAGCGACGCCACAGTCGCCATCATCGTCCGACAAAAAAGGTCAAGGCTTTCGCTCGGAAAGCTCACCGGAGAGGAGGGAAGAGGGGCAAAGAATAACGCCTTCAAGAAGGTAAACGGCGCCCAATAGCGTCGCCGTCATTGGTCAGCAAGCAGACCTAGGCTTTTGCCATCGCCTTGTTCTCTCCTCGGAGCCGAGGAACCGCCAGACACCACCAGAGCGCCGCCACGGGGCCACGGGACACCTCCAGAGCGCCGCCACGGGGCCGAAAAGCGCCGCAGCAGCGCAAGGGAGGCCGGCAGCCAGCACCCTGCTGCAGAATGGCACCCAGGCCGGCAGCCAGCCCGCACCCTAGCCAAGGCACCGAACCGAGGCCAAAGGCCGTTGGCCGGCAACCTAGTCGAGGCACAGGGCTAAAGGCCGGTGGCCAGCGACCGACACCCGAGCCGAGGCAGCAACAATCCCCCGACAACCCGAAGGAAAGGGAGTGCCGGCTTAAGGAGCACCCGCCAGGGGGCCCAAGCGAGAACGCAGGCGGCCCAGGGGCGAGCGGCGGCAGCGGCTGGCCAGCCGATCCGGAGGACGCGCGGAGGAGCACTGGATGCAGGGCCGGCCGGGGGTGGGAGGGCGTCCCCTGCCCCCACCGGGAGCGGCCATATCTGGCCCGTGTCACCCCGGATCCGGCAAGGGCGAGGCCGAATGTGGTGAGGGCGAGGCCAGCGCCAGCCTTGGTGGCCGTCGACGGCGAACGTTGTTGAGCAAGTCAAGGTTTAGGGACCGAGGGAAGGAGAAAGGGAGGGGGAGGGGGCGAGCCACCTGGATAGTCGCCACCGGCGGCGGCAGCCACTAGAGGTGGCCTGGGGTTGGAGGGAGGGCAGCGGCGCCTCCCGCCAGGGGAAGTGGGGGGGGGTTGCAGGATGACTCTAGGTTCTAAACCCCTCGAATAACTGCACCCGAGCAATTCGTATGGTCTAATCCCCAGCCTCCTCCTCGTAGCATCGTGCTTAAAAACTAAAATATTGTACTGAAAGTTCATGGTGATCATACAAATCATCATCACCTCACTGAAAAGATCGACTGATATATGCCGAAAGCGCCTGATGCTTTGGATACTAAAATAAAGCCTCCCGAAAGATGGCGCATCTAGACAACTGCTTAATCAACTAGCACTAAGGAAGAACTAAAGACAACTCACATATTCATCAGATCACATTGAAGCGACATGAAAAGCGCACACACAAATCATATATATGCTGTTCTTATTATATATGGATCCGTTGCCATCAGGCTGATCCAGCGTGCCAGAAGAATCAGGCATCATCACATCGATGCAGTACAATCCACACAACCAGAAGTCCAGAAACACACCTTCGATCTCCAGAGTTACCCAAGCTTGTTTATCTGAAGATTCTGAAAACAGTAAACTACACGCGACTTGTAGGCACTAGGCAGACACATGGAGCCTTTTAGTAAATACTCCATAGTATTAGACGATGGACGGTGATCAAGTCGTAACGTTGTTGAGGAAGGCTCTCCTGTGCATTACACTACACCATGGACACAGCTGCGCGGTTCCTCTTCGGCTCGCCCTCCGACCAGTCGCAGCAGAACCAGGCGCGCAGGATGCGGCACAGGACCTCGCACCGCAGGCGGCGTGGCGGCTTCTTGCCTCCATCGTCGTCGTTGTTGTTGTTGCCGGCGAGGTGAGGGGCTTCCATGCAAAGCAAACTGAAGATGGTGTGTGTCTAGTGTAGAGAACTGCAGATAGACGACTAGACTCTATCTTGAGCTGCCTGCTCCAAGAGTAGCGACGGGTGCGGTGTGCTTATATATACAAGGGGTCCGTGTTGTATTTGAGAGACTGACAGCAGTAGAGTGCAGCAAAGGAAACGGACGACTGAGAAAGACAGTATGAACCTATTGAATGGCCAGTATCAATATTCGATCAAGACACCAAAAGCAGCTCGTATAGATAAAGTTAGTGAATAAGTAGTCAATTACTCGGTCTGCATACAGATTTTAGCATTTTCGGACAAGTTGCATTCAGAATCTTAAGACTTGACTGACCATACGTTTATAGTTTTCTTTTTTGCTGATTTATATAGCTTTTATTTGCCAACATTTTCCTAGCATTTACTGATAGTCAAAGTAAGCCAAATCATATGTCTCCAAAGTAGTATAAAAATATACATACTCCCTCCGTCCTAAAAACCAAATCATTCTAGATTCAAAATTTATCTTAAAAAATAAATCATTATACCCTATTTAGAAAGTGCATGTGCTTGCAAGAATCAACTAGTACCAAATATAGGTAATAATTAGAGGCAAACATGGTCATTTCACCTTCTGTTAATCTATCATAGAATTTCTAGAATGACTTGTATTTTGGGACGGAGGGAGTATATATAAAATGGTTTGGTCATATCATTGTGCATTGTTCATCCAGAAATTCTTGCAACTCACATTGATTTTGACATATTAGTGGATCGGAGGATTAGCCGGTGCTCCCTCCATTTTCCTTTGAATTTTCCTCTGATAGTTCTATTTTATCTTGGTACAGTGATTAAGAAGAATGACCTTACTAATCATCTCATTAATTACAACTTCTCATTTTCAATATTATCATATACATATACCAATCTTTTTTTTTCTAAAGATGTTACTTGGCTTGGGAATCGAACAACCATCTCTACTATTCCCAAGATGTCTATTCAAATAAGACTATTGAAAAATAATTCAATTTTACAAATAGAACCATCAAAAAAGAACAGAGGCAGTACATACTGGTTAAATAAACAAGAACAATCTTTTCATGCTTCGAATTTCAATAGTAGGGAACCCGTCGAGCTATCGGTACCGAACCAGACAGCATGGGGCCGACATGCTGCTCGTGTCACGCAGTGGTTGCAGCATCTTGACTCCACCGTCAGAGCTTATTACACTCTAGTGCGCTTTAGTTGCTGTATCAGTAAAGCTTCTCTAGTAAACAACTCCTATGATTATGGATTCTCATCAAAAGACCATGAACAGCTTAACGGGCGTGGTCCAGGAACACTTTTTGCCAGGGTTTTCAGATGTCCGATTCGTAGTCATCGATGTATGAAAGAAATAGCAAGTAAATTTCCTGCTGCTAGTTAAAAAGGTGCCTAGAATTATTGTAGCGCGCCATGACTTGCGATCGGTAAGAATATTCACAGCAGCGTGCATTGTGATTCATTTGACTCAAGCATATTATCGGGGGCTTTGCTACGGTACTTCCAAGTAACTGTGGACCGTCCATTTAGTTAGATCCAGATAAATATTATCCAATATTACCTTCTAGGAGGTAATATGAGGAATATATAAATATTTCATTATGAGAAATAAAAGTAGATAAAATATTAGGAAAAATAGATCTTGTTTGTTCTAACGTAGATAAATATTATCCAATATTTCATTTTATAAAATTAGATAAAATATTAGATAAATAGATCTTGCAGTTAGATCTATTAGGAAAAATGGATTCGAATTAGCCATGACGTGGGCCTGCTGGACATTTAACGTGTTGGATCTGATAAGCCACAACGTGATAGCATCCACATGTGTATTTTTTTTAACGTGACGGACCTCTACTCTTTTACTTGATGTATACCTTACATTTTTGTTGTAATATTTTTTTAGTTTGACATATGTAGAGGTGTGCAATATGCATAAAGATCACGATCATGTTTATTCTAACGTGACTTGTATGCAACGTTCTCATTCTGATCTAAACGTAATATTTTTATCTACAATAACTCTACATAAATAATACTCCCTTCGTTTTTATTTACACGTCGTATTAGATTTATCCTAAGTCAAACTTAGCAAATTTTGACCAAATTAATAGAAAAATAGAGCAACAACAATACTAACCAACTTATACACTATCAATATATATTTTATGGTGAATTCAATAAAATAAATTTGATTTTGTAAATATTATTATTATTTTCTATAAATTTGATTAAAGTTGGATAAGTCTGACTTAAGACTAACCTAATACGATATGTAAATAAAAATAGAGAGAGCAGCGATCTTAAGGTGCGTGACAACTTTGGGAAAAGCATATATGTACCGTAACGTTGCTACGTAACAATTGTTTTGGAAGATATACATGATGATTTATTTCTTTCTGAAAGGTGTACATATGATGGAATCAACCTACTAGACTCTATTCTAAGTCTGCAACAAGATTAGATCTAACTCGATCAAACATGACATGTTTGTACTCTAAAAAAAAAGATGTAACATGAAAACAAATAATGATATGACTCTTCTCAACTGGTTATTAGAGCATCTCTAATAGTGCTAAAAAATAGAGTCCAAAAATTCTGGTAACGGAGTCTTGCCAAAAATTATTGGAGTAAAAAAAACACTTTCTCCAACAGTTCCTAAAAGTACTCCCCGTAAAAAATTTAAATTTAAACTGTAACACATCATAAGGAGGTGGGGCCACATCTTTGATTTATCTCACGGAGGTTTAACAAACACTGTATCTTTTCGCCGATATTTCCTCTAACCGCATCGTTCACATATTTATTTATCCTCTGGCCGCATCGTTGCTTATTTTATTCCATCACCGCTTTCTGTCTTGAACAAGCACGCTATGCAGACTAGGCTGTAGCTCTTGATCCCGTAGACATCGTGACCTCTGGCCGATCCTGTAGATGCCGTGAGCTCCGGCCGATCCCGCCAATCCCGTAGACGCCGTGAGCAAGTCGTCCAAGCAGTCAGGGGCACAAGTGCGTGACCAAGGGCAACGCATGCAATGAGTTGTCATCCGTCCCTGTTCCAAAGTCTATTGGATGAATCATCATTGGATGACAATGATGAACTCATTCTTTCTGCTGTAGAAATTGTGCAAAATTATTTACAGCCTACACGGAAATATGGTGGTTCTGTCCCCGAGCATGCAGTCCTATATTAGGATAAAGAAGGAGGGCACATGAGAATGTATCGAAGATTATTTGGCAGATGATCCTACGTACTGTCCAACTCTATTCCGACAGAGATTCGTATGTATTTGATTGGTCCAATTAATTTGTAATTTGCATTATAATTTGGATGTCTTATTTTTCTTGGTTGCGTAGGTATAGAATGAGTCGAGATCAATTTTTATGCATAATGCATGCGGAAGAAGCTCATGATGAGTACTTTGTGCAGAAGAGAAATGCAGCTAATACAGCTGGATTAACTTGTTTCTAGAAAGTCACTGCATTATTCCGGATGCTAACTTATGGAGTGTCGGCGGATGCTACGGATGAATACGTTTGTATTGCAGAAAGTACTACTATAGAAAGTCTGAGAAGGTTTGTCAATGCAATTATTGAAATTTTTGAAGACGAGTACTTGAGATCATCTAATGAGTACAATATAGCTCGATTGCTTGCATTTGGAGAGAAAAGAGGTTTTCCTAGTATGCTAGGTTCTATTGATTGCATGCATTGAAAGTGCAAGAATTGCCCTTTAGCATGGCAAGGTATGTATTCAGGACAGGTGCACGAGCCTACAATAATTTTAGAAGCTGTTACATCCAAGGATCTCTGGATTTGGCACGCTTTTTTTGTTTACCATGTCTCACAATGATATCAATGTTCTTCACCGGTCTCCACTTTTTGCAAAGCTTGCTGAAGGTGAAGCTCCTCAAGTGAACTATAATATAAATGGTCATGATTATACAATAGGATACTATCTTGCTGATGGCATATACCCATCTTGGACCACATTTATGAAGACTGTACAACAACCTCAAGGCAATAAAAGGAAATATCTTGCTAAAGCACAGGAAGCAATACGGAAAGATGTGGAAAGAGCTTTTGGAGTCCTTCAATCCCGTTTTGCCATTGTTTGTGGTCCTGCTCGATTTTGGGATGAAGAGACACTAGGAGACATTATGAAAGCTTGTGTCATCATGCATAATATGATTATTGAAGATAAGGGAGAAGTGGATCCTGAGGAACGCTTCGATTACGGTGGAGAAAATGTGACGCCTTCCCATGAGCATACTACACTGATCTTGAAGAATTTATTCAAATGCACAAAATATTAGGAACAACGAAACTCACCATCAGCTACAGGAAGACCTAGTGGAGCACCTATGGCAACATCATCCAGATCAATATTAAGTTTTATTTTTTGTTATCCATAGAATAAATTGCATGTGGCCTTCCACTGAGGTTCTATACACAGGATCTCTATTTCTTAGGACTTTGATAGTTGAATGATTAATGCTTGTAAGATATTTTACCTAAATAAGATGTTTCAAAGATTCTGATGTGTTATTTTTTGCAGCACTATTAGTTTTTCAAAATAGAAATATAATTGCAGTTCATATATATCGACACTAAAGGGAAATTGAATTGGTAAACTGAAAAGCAACTGAGTCCATATGGAAATTCAAATGAAATAAAATTGTAATTCCACCGAGGATCTACCCAGCTGAAAAACAAATATGACACATGGCAATGATGGCATATCGACATCTTCACTTGTGCCTTGAAGAGCATCAACTTCAATTGGACTTGTACCAAACCGAAAGGATACTGAAATATTCAACATGTTCTTCCAAGGAGCTGGTCTGAAATTAAGAAAATTAGTAATTAAGAATGCAACATACAAGCATAATCATAAAGAAGCTATTGTAAGAGAGGCAGGAAGCATCCATAGTGTGGTATGTAAACAAAAAATGATGTAAGAAATGAACCTGTCTATTTGAGCTATTTTAAAACATGACGTGCGATGATCTCATCTTGTAAGCTCTTGTAGTACTGCTGCTGCTGAATAGGTATAGAAGCAATGTCCATTGTCATAATTCTCTCTTCATCTAACATTCTCTTGTGCTGTAGTTCATTTTCCTTGTGTTCTAATTCATGTTCTTTTATCTGGAGATTTTTTTCCTCATTTGCAGCCCTTTCTTCTTCAGCTTTGACCCTTCTTTTTTCTAGCTCAAGCCTCTCTCTATCTAGTGCATATGACTGGTTGTATCTCTCTTCTTTCTTCTATTCTTTCTCTGCATCAGACTCTCTTTTTTTTGTCCACAAATGGTCTAAAGCCTCCACAAAAGCCTCACCTCCACCTGGCCGCAAGGCTTCTTTAGCCTTCTTCTTACCCATTGGTCTCTTGCGGTGATCGGTCTCTGGAGGTGCATTATCAGGGATAGCATTGTGGCTACTATCAACATTGATGGGAGTGGACGTCCTCGGACTTGAATCCATGTTTGCCTTTTGTTTTTTTTACCAAGTTGCTTCTGAGATGCCATTTGCTTCTGCTTCTCATGCCACTTTGGTTGATTTTGCAAGATATTCCAGTAGTGCAGGAATTGAAATGACTTGTTCTCCTTGTCTTCAGCCTTGAACAAAGCTAATGTCTGTATAAGCTGCAGACATTAAGCAAGTTAAATGAAGTTAGTACATCCCTAAATGCATGAATATAAAGAATGGAAGGCCAATAATGAATATAAAATACCTTATCTTGAAATGTAACCCCACTCTGATTTGTACCATCAATCCGAGTTACATATCCACAAAATTTGTTGACATTCTCTAGAATACCTTTCCATCGATGTAAAAGTGAACTCTGACTGCGATCTGATGTGAATTCCTTATTTGAGTGGTAGTAGTCATAAACTCTTGTCCAAAATGATCCTTTAGTTTGATTGGTGCCTTGTACTAGATCTGTACTAATGTTCAACCATGCAGAAACAAGCAATTGATCCTCCTACTCATTAAAATTTTTTGACCTTTTCTGATTTGGCCTTGCTGATGGAGTACTTCTAATAACAGGCGATTGCTGCTCCTCGGGCGGGCTCCTGAAGTCATCCAAAGGCAGGCCATCGTTGCCCTCCACCATGTTTGTCCAGTATCCTTGTCCTTCCATTGTTAATCAAACTGAACGTTAAAGCCTGGAAGCCTTCCATAATAAAATAGTAAGCAAGAAAACTAACTGCACCATGTAGCTATCTCATAGAATTATCTTCCGGACAAATAGTTGACTACACAGTATAGCTGCGTTACCAATCCAATGTAGTGGGCGTGGTTTTATGGTACAGTGATGCACCTTAAAGTGCCAAGTGAATTGGCAAGTTATATCAGACGTTTTGGTTAATGTGATAGCATGGCCCATAAGCATGCAGTTCTCATTTTCCATATCTTGTTTTGACTAATGGTGGAACAAGTAAAACAATTTGAGGTAATAGAGAATAAATTGCTTTGATAGAAAGGATAATTGTTTAGTTACATCAATCGATGGATCCAGGATCAATTTTTCTACTACAACAATATATTATTTTGCCATTCTACAGAACCTAGGAGATAGTACTACAAATACTCCAATATATCCTCTTCTTGTGCAGTCAGTAAAATATCTATTATAGAAAAGTAAAAATATCTAGTAGAGCTAAATAAAATTGTTTAGTTAGTGCATATCCGAGATTAACACCAACAAGGGATACTTGACAGATTTGTTTAAACAATAGAAGTTCACGGGATGCAAATCAAAGCAACACGAAGTTCAGTACATGGGGAACCTGAATCTTAGTACCTGGATGCAAATCGAAGCACGCGAGGCAAATCCAGCAGAGTGTTGCTGAGTGGGCGGGAACCGCTGCTGTCGATGGAGCGGATTCGGCGCCGGATGGATGGGAGAGCGTTGCTGGGCGGAGGTGAGCCCCTGCTGTCGATGGAGTAGATCCAGTGCCTGACGGATGGGAGCCTGCGCCGTTGATTCCGGAGATCCGCAACCTGGACGGAGAGATAGAGGGGTGCGGGGACGGAGAGATAGAGGGGTGCGGGAATGGTAGACAAATGGTTGGCGGCGCTGGTATCCCAACACGCTCTGGAAGAAGGGATGGAGCATGGCAGTGGCTGAATTGGCGGGACGATGAAGAAAAATAGCGCGACTGGGAGGGAAAATGCGCGGGGGCACGCGGGAAGCGAGAAATGGCGGGCATCGGCGGTGAATTTTGAGATTGGGAGTGACCGGGTATCGGCGGATTTCTAGTTCCGGAGAGCGTTTGTTTGGGGCGAGCCAAAATTTTGGGCAGAGAATTGGGCCAATGTTGGAGCTTTAATTTTCAGTTTTTTACTCAAAAGTTATTATTAGAAGTGTTTTTTGGCACTCTTGGAGATGCTCTTAGTGCATAGGTATACCACCCTGCCCAATCCATGGAATGGATTCATGGAAGTTTGAATTGTTCACATAATTAACGGTGTAGTAGCGGCCACATGTGAGGATTTAATCCGTCACGTTTATGCTCGGCAGATGCCTATTTTTGTCAAGTCCGCATCATGTCCGTTAGATTCCACCTGCATGCATGGTAACCGAAATAGAGCTAATATCTTTTTTATCTTTAATTAATTGGTTTATCTCTTCTAAAATTCAAGGGTCCAGATTTATTTAAGCCTCTTACCTCCTTGGAGGTAAAAGGAGTACGTAGCAAGACCCTATTATCGGTGGTATAGCCAGTGTAGGGATAGACAACATTCATCACTCATCACTTCATCAGTGTTAGTCTTTCTCATTTTCAGATGTTCTCACTGGACTTTGAACGCCAGTCCTGTAAGACCACTGATAATGTGGTTGTTCAGATGCCTTTGTCATTCAGTAGAAAGGCATCATTTGCTTGTATCAGTAGTGAGCCGGAATAAAATGTATAGCAGTAGTACTAGCTAGCTCCTGCTTTGTGGAAAGAACATCCAGAAGACTTGTGGTTGACCTTGACGGCCGAATCTCGGCAGCACAAAGTTTACGTGGTGACATTCAGTAGTCACACATAAGAATTGGTGGTTGCGCTGTGTGTCAAAAGTCGGCAGGGAATGAACAGATTTGCGTGGCAGCTTGATCAGCTTAAGGCAACAGTTGAGCGCCATCAACCACATTACCAAAAGCTGCATTCGTTTAGACAACATTTTTCTAAAGCTTTTGGCAACATATTCTGGTAGCGTTTACCGCTAGTCAGAGCTACTCAACAAAGCATAAGGGGTCAAAATAAAGTGATATAATTGTTAGAAAAGAATAAAGTGATATAAACTGCATAGAAAGTGTTAGATAAGTCTCATATTTGTGCATCCATGTATCTATCTATAATATTAGATAGGGCTAGGTATAACTTCCCGGGGTGATCTCGACCATCGATGGAATCACACGGTGGTTTTACTGACCTCCTGTGGCCGCCTAGGTAGAACCAGCATTAAAGAGGTGACTTGGCCGCCAAGTTGCTAGGGAATCTTAACTGCCAAGTCTCCAACCTCTACATGTGTAACCCAATACCCTTTAGACCAAGTGAGGAGTTAAGAGAGAAATAGAATTTCATTTGAGCCAACAGAAAGTGAGTAAACTAACTATGCATTGTCATGCTCCTTTGGACATATCAGTGTACCACATATTCACCAAATTAACATTTAACCTGTTAATTGTGATCAAAGAAGAACAACCTTTTCATGCTTGGATAGGAAAGAACCCTGAACCCTTGGAGGTATCTGCACCGAACCAGCAAACAGTGGTTGCAGCATCTTGACTTGTTCTAACGGAAATGGTCACCGCATGCAAAACCTAGTAAACATGGTTTAGTACTTTAGTTGCCGTATTAGTAAGGCTCCTCGATCTGCTAAACAACTCCAACGATCATAGTGTCTGACCAAGAGCATCAACGCTTGTGATTTACGAGAACCTTTTTGTTTTATTTTCGCGTTTCTTTCTCAGATGCTCGTTAGACCACAGATGATGTATGTAACACCCTAAATTTTACAAAGTGCAAAAATTTAATAAAAGGATAGGTTAAAGGAGTCATAAGATTTTTTGATAAACAATTTTCCTTAAGTATAAAAAAAATAAATGTAAGGGAAATATATGATATGTGCATTCATGCTCATTGCATTGTTTTATTGGTTGTAGGTTATTTGGATATAAATTTTGAATTCAAATTTCAGGTTCAAACTCAAAAGTAATTGTTTGTTTCTATCTCCTTTCTTTCCTTTGGGCCCAGCCCAGCCGGCCACTTCCTCTCTCCCCCTTTCTTCCTTTTCCCCCTGGCAGCCCGGCCCGCGGCCATCTCTCTTCTTTTCTTTCCCTGCGCGCGCGGCCCACTCCCCCGTTCCAGCCCAGTTCCCCGCGCGTGGCCCGTTTCCTCGCTCTCGGCCCAACCCGCCTGTGCCCCGCTCTTTCCCTGCTCCCTCTCTCTCGCGCGAGGGCCCCACCTGTCGGACTTTCCTTCCCCGCGCCCGACCGGGACTCCGCTCCGAGTACGGCTTCCCCCCCCACCCCCCCCCCCCCGCGTGAACTCCGTCCGCCGTATCCGCCTGGGGCCCGCACGCCTAGGCGCCCGCGGCCGCCCCTACTTAAGTCGCCGCAACCCCGCGCCTCTTTTCCCCAAGCCGCAGCCGCTCGCGCCCCTAACCCTAGCCGCCGCCGCCGCCTTGCCGCTCGAGCTCGGGCCGCCGCCGCACCGCCGCTCCGCTGCTGCCCGCCGTCGATCGACCATCCCCGGAGCACCACGTGGTGGTGAGGAAGCTTCCCGGCCGCCTTTCTCTCTCCCTCCCGCTCTCCCGCGCCCGCACGGCAGTCACCGACGCGCCGCGCCGCCCCTCGCCGCCGGCCGCGGCCCTAGCCCCTCCAAAAGCCCCTAATTGGATTCCCCACATCGCCCTCTTTCTCCTCATCCAAATCCGGGCCAAAACCGAGCCGGGAACGCGATATCGCGTCTTTCCGGCGAAGTTCGGCCGCGCGCCGCCGCCCGTGAGGCCGCCGACGTCATCCCGCCGCCGCTCGAGCCCGCCCCCGCGTCCCCACCATCGGATCAAGATCCGACGGCCCGCATCAGATCTAGCCTCGGGTCAATAGTGTTAGATACCGGTCAACCGAGGCATTTTTCCAAAAGAGCCCTTATGATTTTCCATATTCAACCCGCACTCCATCTCAGTTCAAAAATAATCGCGTTTAGATCCTTTTTCTTTTGTTTAGACCCCTGTAGTTTTCCAAAATAGAACCCGCCGTCCTTTGTCCCTCGGTTTTGCGTTCTAACCCCTCTGTCTAGGGTTTAATTTCGATCTAGCCCCTGGATTCTTTGTTTTAGGTCCTTTTAGATCCAAATCCTTCGCAGATAAGCCTCTGGAACCCTGTTTTAGCCCTAATTTTTCCGTTTTAACTCCAATTCCATCGATTTTTGCGCTCACGCGATCCTTACGACTAATACAACGATTTTAAAACATTATTTTGTTCTGTTTATATTAATTGGAGTACTGTTTCTTATTATTTGCACTTGTTTGCTTGTATGTGTGTACGACGTTAGACGGTGCGCAGTTCGAGGATCCGTAGGGTCAAGACTTTGAAGAATTTTCTGAGCAGCAGCAGTTTGCTAACGAAGGCAAGTGGTCCTTGTTCATGTTTCAGCCCTATATAATATCACAATTACATTTTTACTTTATATGCATGCATGTGTCTAGAATTTGATGGAACCCAAGTTAAGGACATGCCTAGTTTCAATTTATCTTCCTTGATTAAACCTGGGTGTTTACATTTATGTTGTAGCTACGCTTATTGCTTCTGCATAGATTTAGGCTGGATAGCTCGAATATCAATGATGATGTTTTACCTTTTTTCGGAATGCTGTTTGATGATAATTAAGAATATTGAAACAATTGGAACATGGAGAACCACCCAGGAAAATAGTACAACCACAATTACTATATGGCTCTGGTCTTGGCTAATTAATTAGAAACCTTAGCTTGTGATGATCTTACCGAAAGGGTAAGAGGGGTTGCATTGACGGGGTATAGCTCGGTCCTTTTGAGGCACATGGCTATGTGGTCCTTGGCTAAGGTATTTCCTCATTAGGGAGGGTTATGACCGCTTTGACTTGAAACCTTAGCGGATTGTCATAAGTTGGGGAATCTTTGTAAAGGCCTCGTAGTGAATCCCTGCCACTCACCTCGGAAGTGTTTAAGGGCCTTGCAAACCCGGGCATCAAGGGAAACACGAGTTATGGGTAAAGTGTACAACCTCTGCAGAGTGAAAACTGATATATCAGCCGTGCTCACGGTTAAGAGCGGCTTGGACCCTCACATGATAAATGAACTTAAAGATGATTTAAGTTGTCGTTCTTTATGTGCTTCTATTGTTGTTTATTTAATTCTATCTTTTATATAAGGGTTGGTATAAACTTAAATCTAGTTAATGCTTGCTAAATAAAACTTGACCAACTAAATGCTTATCGCAGTCAAACCATGTCAGTTTATCCTTGATTTTGGCCTTGCATGTCGTATAATTTACCCCACTTGCTGAGTATCAACCATAAGTGTACTCACGCTTGTTTTATTTGAAACCAATGCTGCTCAGAACAAGATATTTATCCGGAGTTTCCTGAAAATATTGGAGAATTCTAGACGTATGTCTCCCAGTCAACTGCCTGTGAAATTGAAGTCCGTTGCTATTTATCAACGTTTATTTATTCGGTTAAGATTAAGACTGTCGGTCATGTATTAAAGTACTATTATACTCCTTTTTGTTAATGCATTATTTCGGATATTCGCTTGTGACGTCTACTGTATGTGCGAAATTTGATCCTGGCGTACATATGGGATGCATTCGGTTACCTTTCCTAAACCGGGTGTGAAAGAAGTGGTATCAGAGCTGTGTTGACTGTAGCACGTTAGCCTAGCTAGTAATGGTCGAATTTTAAGTCTTATCTTGCTTAGTAGCCAAGCTTCTGCCTGCTCATTTTTGAAAACTACTTATTTCTTGATTATATGACTATTCTTTTTTCTCTCTTTGAACTCATGCTTGTCTCTCAAGTGTGTTGATATTTCACAAAAATGCCATCTTGCTTAAGGTCACTCATAGCATTTTTCTAAATATCCTCTATCTTGCGTGGCCCTAACTTTTGTTACAGATGGCCAGAAACAAGCAGACTGCCCGTAAGAGCACTCGTGGACCGCCGCATCCGATTCATCACTCACAGGAGGTGTCTAACCCAGAGGACAACCACGACTCCTACGATGCTCCCAATGGGGGATGGGTGGACACCGACACTGAGGAGGAGCCCATGGAGTTGCCAGAGGACCATCCAAAGGCCTCATGTGGCAGCAATGAGGGCCTTGCAGGAGGAAATGGTGGTGATTCAGGTGCTGCAGATGGAGACAAGGATGAGGGTGGTGATGATGACTCCGATGCACCAGGAGATGACGACGACGATCCAGATGATGATCCAGAGCCAGCTGTCATCACAAACCCATCACCACCTGAGCCTCGCTATGAGAAGCAGATACTTCACTGGGACTCTTCTGAGGGTCCATTCCCCGCGCTTCTCTGGAGGGCCATGCAGAGGATTGGTTTTCGGCGGAAGCCACATTATGAGGCTCACTTGTTCAAGAATGCCCAGCAGGAGGAAGAGTGGTTAGTGTCAGTGTTGATCTGTGTTCCGGATGAGAGACCTGGCTGCTGGGTGGAATATTCCAAGCACTTTGATGAGGTGCCCAGGAGGACCTTGGGGGCAGGGACTAGTGAAGACGCCAGGAGGGCACTCTACTATCTCTGCCACGCTTACAGAAATGATCTTCAGGGCACTGAGTTTCAGCTGTTCCCACGGCGCAAGAGGGGAGCTACTTGTGCGCAGATTCCTGCCCCACCCTCTGGGGAAGGAAGCCTGCTCGTGGATACTACGCAGGAGGCTCTCAGCACGGATCTAGACGCAGCTGGGACAGAGATCCTGGAGGTCAAGGAAAGGCTGCTGAAGACTATCAGGGAGAAGGCAGTTCTGGAGGCTCGGCTGACAGGAGATCCCGTGTTACCCCCGGAGTACGACAGTGACGAGCCGAGGGAGTACCTGCCTGAGTCACCCCCTCACAAGCGCGTTCACTACGGAGAGCCCGGCTACCACACTAGCTATCGTTAGAGGATAGATTTAGGAATTAAGGTAGGAGTATGTTTCTTTATAGAAAGGACTTTCTAAGAGTCTTTTGTAATCGTTAGTACGAACGATCTTAAAAGTGTGCTAAATTAGATTAATGCGAAGGTGTGCTTGGTTTTGTGACAATGATATGATTTGGATCTTTGTAATGATTGCGATAGGTTGCGGAGTGATGACCACAACCATATCAAGCTACTAATATAAATATATAGTTAGTAAAATGTTGGGGATGTCTATTTCTTTGCTATCTTTACCTTACCCTTGTTCCTGTCCTTTTACCATGATTGAATTCATGAGTCTCCTTTTTCTAACCCAATCAGATGGTGAACACCAGATCCGGATCAGGAGTTGATCAGCCTGCAGTACCGCGATGGAGGGCACGCAACAACACCAACCCCGATCCGCAACCAAGCCAATCACACCAGAAGCCACCCGCAGGGATGGAGCAGTTTCTCGCCGCCCAGACTCAGCTGCTGACCAACATGGCGAACACCATCGCCAACATGCAGGCTCAGATGAACCAAGCTCCACCACCTCCACCACCACCAACAAGGGACAGACACAGGGAGTTCATGAGTCACAAGCCTCTCACATTCTCTCACTCACCGGATCCACTTCAAGCGGATGACTAGATCAAGACCGTAAAGAAGATGCTCAACCTCGCCCAGTGCACCGACAGGGAGAAGGTCCTGTACGCCTCAGGCAGACTGGAAGGGACCGCCGCAGATTTGTGGGATGCTTACACGACAGCTCATGACAACCCCAACACCATAACTTGGCAGGAGTTCGAAAGCAGATTCAGGGAGCAACACATACCCAAGGGCCTGATGAAGCTCAAGAAACAAGAGTTCCTTGCATTGAAACAAGGGACAATGTCCGTGAGCGAGTATCGGGACAAGTTCATCCAACTATCTCGTTACGCCCCTGCAGATGTCGCCGATGATGAGGAGAAGCAGGATCATTTCAGGGAGGGTCTGATTGGTCCTATCAAGTATCAATTAATGGTGCATACTTTCGACAGTTTCCAGAAGATGGTGGACAAAGCCATCATGGTGGAGCATGCTCGCAAGGAGATGGGTGAGCAGAAGAGAAAGTACGAGTCATCGATGCAGTTCGGTAGCAATGCACGTCCTCGCTTCAACGCCCCGCAAGGAACACCTTTCCGCTTAGGAGGATAGAATGTCAACTTCGGGCAGAGTCAGTACCAGCGCTTCAACCAACAGGGTCAACAGCAGCAGCAAGCTCAACATGCAGGTCAGTTAGTGCAGTGTTCAAACTTTCCGCAGAATCGTCAGGGCACTTGTACGGGCACACCAATGAGAAACAATGCCACTGCCCCCGCCAGTGGTAATACTTGCTTTAGATGTGGTGAAGCGGGACATTATGCCAATGGGTGTCCCAAGAAAAATACTCAGAACACTCCAGGCCAGTTTAACAACAACGGACAGAGGCAGACTCCACAGCAGCAGCAACAGCCCCGAATAACACGCAGACGCCCCAGAGCAACAAGGGTCAGCAAAACTTCATCCGCGGGCGTGTGAATCAAGTGGCCGCGGAGACCGCTCAGGAGGCTCAGGACGTTGTGTTCGGTATGTTCCTAGTCAACTCTGCCCCTGCATCCGTTTTGTTTGATTCCGGCGCATCGCATTCTTTTATTTCTGCTCAGTTTGTTGCAAAACATGGCATTGCTGTGCATTCTATGTCAAACCACATGCTAGTTAGTTCACCTGGAGGAAATATGAGGGCCATGTATCGATGTCTTGGAGTCAGTTTCAAGGTTGTGGGCAGAGAGTTTTGTGCAAACTTTGTGGTGCTGGATTCCAAGGGAATCAATGTCATACTCGGAATGGGATGGCTGAGCAAGGTTGATGCAGTAATTCAGTGTGCCAAAAGAGCAGTACTTCTCACTAGCCCAGAAGGTGAAAGATTCGTGTTTGTCGCAACACTTCCGTCAGCAGCAGATTGTGCAGTGAATCAGTTGAAGGCAAATTCGATGGAGGATATCAGAGTTGTCTACGAGTACCCGGATATCTTTCCTGATGATTTGCCAGGTATGCCACCTGAACGTGACATTGAATTCATTATAGATCTTTTACCTGGTACTGCACCTATTGCCAAGAGGCCATATAGAATGTCAGTTGGTGAATTAGAAGAACTTAAGAAAAATTGAAAGAATTACTAGATAAGGGATACATCCGTCCTAGTTCTTCACCTTGGGGAGCACCCGTGATCTTCGTTGAAAAGAAAGATGGTACACAGAGGATGTGTGTTGATTACAGAGCCTTGAATGAGGTGACTATCAAGAACAAGTACCCATTGCCGCATATAGAAGACTTGTTTGATCAGCTGAAGGGAGCCAAGGTATTCTCCAAGATTAATTTGAGGTCAGGTTATCATCAGCTAAGGATACGAACCTCGGATATTGCCAAGACAGCATTTACTACCAGATATGGGCTATATGAATATACGGTGATGTCGTTCGGATTGACTAATGCTCCAGCTTGCTTTATGTATCTGATGAATAAGGTGTTCATGGAGTATCTCGATAAGTTTGTGGTGGTATTTATTGATGATATTCTGGTGTACTCCAGGAATGAGGAGGATCATGAGGAGCACTTGAGACTAGTTTTGCAGAAACTCAGGGATAATCAATTGTATGTGAAGCTCAGCAAGTGTGAATTCTGGTTGGAGGAGGTCTCGTTCCTTGGCCATGTTATTACCAAGGGAGGTATTGCGGTAGACCCAGGGAAAGTCAGAGATGTGCTGAATTGGAAGCCACCTACGACCGTATCGGAAATCAAGAATTTCTTAGGACTCGCGGGATATTATCGGAGGTTTATAGAAGGCTTCTCTAAGATAGTGAAACCTCTTACTTCACTACTAGAGAAAGACAAGAAGTTTGAATGGTCAGAGGTATGTGAAAACAGTTTTGATGAGTTGAGAAAAAGGCTGACGACCGCACCAGTGTTGACTATGCCCGATATCCACAAGAGTTTTGACATTTATTGTGATGCGTCTAAACAAGGTCTTGGCTGTGTGTTGATGCAAGAGGGACATGTGATTGCATATGCATCCCGTCAGTTGAGAAAACATGAACAGAACTATCCTACACATGACTTGGAGCTAGCAGCAGTGGTACATGCTCTGAAGATATGGAGGCATTATCTGCTTGCGCAGATGGTTAGAACTCATCAAGGATTATGATCTGGAGATACACTATCACCCGGGGAAGGCAAATGTGGTTGCTGATGCCTTGAGTCGCAAGAGTTATGTGAATGCGGTCATGGTTAGCCAGATGCTGCGGGAATTGTGCAAAGAGTTTGAACGTCTCAATCTGGGGTTCGTCGCTCATATGGAAGGGTTCACTATTGAAGTGGAGCCAACCCTCGAGCAGGATATACGAAAGGGTCAGCTTGAGGACTCTAAGGTACAGGAGATAAAGGAAATGATAAAGGCAGGCAAGGTACCAGATTTTACCGAAGATGAACACGGAACAGTATGGTTCAGAAAGAGGATATGTGTGCCCGATGTGGATCACCTCCGAGAGAAAATTTTGCAGGAAGCTCATGACTCAGCTTATTCTATCCATCCTGGCAGTACTAAGATGTATCAGGATTTGAAGAAAAGGTATTGGTGGTATGGCATGAAACGTGATGTTGCAGCTCATGTGGCATTGTGTGATGTGTGTTAGAGAGTTAAGGCAGAACATCAGAGACCAGCCGGATTGTTACAGCCCTTGAAGGTGCCGGAGTGGAAATGGGAAGAAATCGGTATGGATTTCATTGTGGGGTTGCCACGTACTCGAGATGGTTACGATTCTATATGGGTTATAGTGGATCGACTGACCAAGGTGGCTCACTTTATACCGGTAAAGACTACATATACAGGTGCATGATTGGTAGAGTTGTACATCTCGCGAATTGTGTGTTTGCATGGGGTACCTAAGAAGATAGTATCAAACAGGGGTACTCAGTTCACGTCTCGATTCTGGCAAAAGTTGCATGAGTCAATGGATACGAAGTTGAATTTCAGCTCCGCTTATCATCCGCAGACTGATGGGCAGACAGAAAGAACAAACCAGGTGTTAGAGGATATGCTCAGAGCTTGTGCTTTGAAACATGGAGGCAGTTGGGATAAGAGCTTGCCGTTTGCAGAATTCTCTTATAACAACAGTTTTCAGACCAGTCTAAAGATGGCACCGTTTGAGGCACTGTATGGCAGGAAGTGCAGGACTCCATTGTATTGGAGTGAGATAGGTGAAAGTCAGTTGTTCAGGCCTGAGATCATTAAAGAGGCTGAAAGACAGGTACAGGTTGTTCGTGACAACCTGAAGGTGGCTTAGTCGAGGCAGAAGAGCTATGCGGATACTCAACGACGAGAGTTGACCTTTGAGGAAGGGGACTACGTATATCTGAAGGTGTCACCTATCAGAGGTTTGCACAGATTCAAGGTCAAAGGGAAGCTGTCGCCTCGTTACATTGGTCCGTTCAAGATCCTAGAACGGAAAGGCGAGCTGGCCTACCAACTAGAGTTACCCGCACGGTTGTCAGACGTACACAATGTGTTTCATATCTCTCAGTTGAAGAAATGCTTGAGATTACCCGAGGAGCAGTTGCCACTGGAAGAACTGGATGTGCAGGAGGACTTGACTTATGAGGAGCACCCGATCAAAATACTGGACACAGCAGAGAGAGTTACCCGGAGTAAGAGAATACGAATGTGCAGGGTTCAGTGGAGTCACCATTCAGAGGATGAGGCTACCTGGGAACGAGAGGATGAGTTACAGGCAGAATTTCCCCAGCTCTTTGCTAGCCCAGCCGAATCTCGAGGACGAGATTCCATTTAAAGGGGGTAGGTTTGTAACACTCTAAATTTTACAAAGTGCAAAAATTTAATAAAAGGATAGGTTAAAGGAGTCATAGGATTTTTTTATAAACAATTTTCCTGAAGTATAAAAAAATGTAAGGGAAATATATGATATGTGCATTCATGCTCTTTGCATTGTTTTATTGGTTGTAGTTTATTTGGATATAAATTTTGAATTCAAATTTCAGGTTCAAACTCAAAAGTAATTGTTTGTTTCTATCTCCTTTCTCTCCTTTGGGCCCAGCCCAGCCGGCCACTTCCTCTCTCCCCCTTTCTTCCTTTTCCCCCTGGCAGCCCGGCCCGCGGCCATCTCTCTTCTTTTCTTTCCCTGCGCGTGCAGCCCACTCCCCCGTTCCAGCCCAGTTCCCCGTGCGCGGCCCGTTTCCTCGCTCCCGGCCCAACCCGCCTGTGCCCCGCTCTTTCCCCGCTCCCTCTCTCTCGCGCGAGGGCCCCACCTGTCGGACTTCCCTTCCCCGCGCCCGACCGGGACTCCGCTCCGAGTACGGCTCCCCCCCCCCCCCCCCCCCCCCCGCGTGATCTCCGTCCGCCGTATCCGCCTGGGGCCCGCACGCCTAGGCGCCCGCGGCCGCCCCTACTTAAGTCGCCGCAACCCCGCGCCTCTTTTCCCCAAGCCGCAGCCGCTCGCGCCCCTAACCCTAGCCGCCGCCGCCTTGCCGCTCGAGCTCGGGCCGCCGCCGCACCGCCGCTCCGCTGCCACCCACCGTCGATCGACCGTCCCCGGAGCACCACGTGGTGGTGAGGAAGCTTCCCGGCCGCCTTTCTCTCTCCCTCCCGCTCTCCCACGCCCGCACGGCAGTCACCGACGTGCCGCGCCGCCCCTCGCCGCCGGCCGCCGCCCACGGCCGCCCTAGCCCCTCCAAAAGCCCCTAACTGGATTTCCCACTTCGCCCTCTTTCTCCTCGTCCAAATCCGGGCCAAAACCGAGCCGGGAACGCGATATCGCGTCTTTCCGGCGAAGTTCGGCCGCGCGCCGCCGCCGGCGTCATCCCGCCGCCGCTCGAGCCCACCCCCGCGTCCCCACCGTCGGATCAAGATCCGACGGCCCGCATCAGATCTAGCCCCGGGTCAATAGTGTTAGATACCGGTCAACCGAGGTGTTTTTGCAAAATAGCCCTTATGCTTTTCCAGATTCAACCCGCACTCCATCTCAGTTCAAAAATAATCGCGTTTAGGTCCTTTTTCTTTTGTTTAGACCCCTGTAGTTTTCCAAAATAGAACCCGCCGTCCTTTGTCCCTCGGTTTTGCGTTCTAACCCCTTTGTCTAGGGTTTAATTTTGATCTAGCCCCTGGATTCTTTGTTTTAGGTCCTTTTAGATCCAAATCCTTCGCAGATAAGCCCCTGGAACCCTGTTTTAGCCCTAATTTCTCCGTTTTAACTCCGATTCCATCGATTCTTGCGCTCACATGATCCTTATGACTAATACAAAGATTTTAAAACATTATTTTGTTCTGTTTATATTAATTGGTGTACTGTTTCTTATTATTTGCACTTGTTTGCTTGTATGTGCTTGTGTACGACGTTAGACGGTGCGCAGTTCGAGGATCCGCAGGGTCAAGACTTTGAAGAATTTACTGAGCAGCAGCAATTTGCTAACGAAGGCAAGTGGTCCTTGATCATGTTTCAGCCCTATATAATATCACAATTACATCTTTACTTTATATGCATGCATGTGTCTAGAATTTGATGGAACCCAAGTGAAGGATATGCCTAGTTTCAATTTATCTTCCTTGATTAAACCTGGGTGTTTACATTTATGTTGTAGCTACGCTTATTGCTTCTGCATAGATTTAGGCTGGATAGCTCGGATATCAATGATGATGTTTTACCTTTTTCCAGAATGCTGTTTGGTGATAATTAAGAATATTGAATCAATTGGAACATGGAGAACCACCTAGGAAAATAGTACAACCGCAATTACTATACGGCTCTGGTCTTGGCTAATTAATTAGAAACCTTAGCTTGTGATGATCTTACCGAAAGGGCAAGAGGGGTTGCATTGACGGGTATAGCTCGGTCCTTTTGAGGCACATGGCTATGTGGTCCTTGGCTAAGGTATTTCCTCATTAGGGAGGGTTATGACCGCTTTGACTTGAAACCTTAGCGGATTGTCATAAGTTAGGGAATCTTTGTAAAGGCCTCGTAGTGAATCCCTGCCACTCACCTCGGAAGTGTTCAAGGGCCTTGCAAACCCGGGCATCAAGGGAAACACGAGTTGTGGGTAAAGTGTACAACATCTGCAGAGTAAAAACTGATATATCAGTCGTGCTCACGGTTAAGAGCGGCTTGGACCCTCACATGATAAATGAACTTAAAGATGATTTAAGTTGTCGTTTTTTATGTGCTTCTGTTGTTGTTTATTTAATTCTGTCTTTTATATAAGGGTTGGTATAAACTTAAATCTAGTTAATGCTTGCTAAATAAAACTTGACTAACTAAAATGCTTATCGCAGTCAAACCATGTCAGCTTATCCTTGATTTTGGCCTTGCATGTCATATAATTTACCCCACTTGCTGAGTATCAACCATAAGTGTACTCACGCTTGCTTTATTTAAAACCAGTGCTGCTCAGAACAAGATATTTGTCCGGAGTTTCCTGAAGATATTGGAGAATTCTAGGCGTATGTCTCCCAGTCAACTGCCTGTGAAGTTGAAGTCCGTTGCTATTTATCGATGTTTATTTATTCGTTTAAGATTAAGACTGTCGGTCATGTATTAAAGTATTATTATACTCCTTTTCGTTAATGCATTGTTTCAGATATTCGCTCGTGACGTCTACTGTATGTGCGGAACTTGATCCTGACGCACATATGGGATGCATTCGGTTACCTTTCCTAAACCGGACGTGACAATGTACAATTCAGTCACTGTTCGGAGGTCGTTGTTGGGTAGAAAGGGTAACGGTTGGTGCCTGATTCGATGGACCGGAAGGGCTGGCTTTTTGGAGAAGAACAATCAGAAGATCCGTGGCCGTGGCGTGGTTGACCTAGATGATGCCTCGGCAGCGTCAAGTTCCGGTCAGGGGACTAGAAGGACAGAACACTACCGTTTGCACAATCAAACGTAAATAACTAAGACAATAAAAACGACAAACTATATGCATGGTATAAGATAAATTTAATAGAAACCATCATATCCGGTAGCAAGCATATCATCAACGTATTAACATAGGTCGTGGCAAGCACATTATCAATATATTAACTATATGCATTTATTTGATATTTTAATCTGAATATTGCTGAAAGAAACTCGTTCAACTCGTTCAAGTTGCAGGCAGAGGGAGCAAGCATCTTGCAATAGCTGCTTGTCCAGAACAGAGGCAGGTTCAGTTCGTAATGCTTGGCAAACCCACTGCCTGGTGCCCATCACTACAACGAACATAGGATATAGGACCAAACACATCACACTTGACGATGCCTTTCTGAGAGATCCGTACTCTGCCCAAGAATTCCAAGAACAAAATTGAATCAGGATTCATTGGCCAAGCTAATCGATGATATATCCATATCTAAGTATAACAAACTTCGAGCGCTACACCTTGCCGGCACCAATCGTTGGAGGAGATGCAAAACCGGCGAGAGAGACGACAGCATTCAACGACCACCTTGCAGGTGCAACGCGCGAGGGTGGCAAGGCTAGCCGGGGGCGGCAACCGGAGCCGAGAAAGCATAGCACTCCACGAGCGAGCAAGCTGCTTGCAGAGTCCGTAAGCGGGGCGCGAGGGAATCCGGAGGCGACGGCCCGGCGGGTCGATTTTGCGGAGGGTGGAAGCCGGACGCACGGCGGCGGCGCTAGCGGACGTCGCCGGCGGCAGCAAGAGCTTGCCGCGGTTGCCGTGGATCACTGACCGCTCGCTCCGCCTATGCCCCGCGGCCCGCCGGCTCGCTCTGCCTCCGTGCCCGCAGCTTGTACCCGCTCGTGCGCCCGTGCCGGTTGCTCTCCTCGCCTCCGCCTATGCCGGTTGCCGCTGCACGCTGCCGCCAGCGCCGCCTCGCACCACGCCGAGGCTTAGCTCCGCCCGCCGCCCGTCCACCCGCGCTGAAAGCCGCCCGCGACGCGGTCGACTGTGCCGAGCTCCGGTCCTGTCCCCGCGAAGACCTTGCCTGTGCTGAGCTCCACCCAGCACGAGAGCATCATGCACGTGCTCTGCTGCAGCACCGGGCAAACTTCTGTGCCGAGGCCGAGGCTGAGTTCCGTTCCACCCCGTGGCTCGCCGGTGGCGGCGGCCGAGGTCCGCCCCCAGCTGCTCAGCCACCCCGCGCCGCCCCTGACCCAAGCTCCGCGCGGGCGGAGGGAGCTCGCCGTGCCAGCCACGTCGCACTGCCCCTGCCAGGCCGCCGCGCACAGGCTCGGCGTCTCCCCTACCCCGGCCTCCGCGGAGGGTGGAGGGGAGCTCGCCATGCCAGGCCGTGTTCTGCCGCCCTTGCCCCGGCCTCTGCGCGGGCGGAGGGCGGAGGGAGCTCGCCATGCGTGGCCGCGCCGCTGCTCCTCCTTGGTCGTCACGCCCGGCCGCCCCGCGCCGCTCCTCCGCCAAGCTCGCGCCGCCCGCCCCGCCACGCGCCGCTGCTCCTCCAAAGTCGTCGCGCCCGGCCGCCCCGCGCCGCTCCTCCACCCAAGTTCGCGCCGTCGGCCCGTAAGGGCGGAGCTCGTTGCCGCCCGCCCCACGCTGCTCGGCCACCCCGCGCCTCCCTTGCCCCAGGCTCCGCGCGGAGGGAGCTCATCGCGCCAGCCGCGTGGCACCGCCCCTGCTCAGGCCACCGCGTAGGCTCGGCGTCACCCCTGGTGGAGGGGAGCTCGCCATGCCCGGCCGCGTCGCGCCGCCCCTGCCCTGACCTCCACGTGGGCTGAGGGCGGAGGGAGCTCATCGTGCCTGGCCACGCCGCTGCTCCTCCGAGCTCGTCGCGCCCAGCCGCCCCGCGCTGCTCCTTCGCCCAAGCTCGCCGCGCCCTAGCACCGGGGGCCCGCCGTCGCCTCGGGCCGCAACCGGATCTACGAGAGAGAGTGCCAGAGGGGCGGGTCAAGGGGAGGGGAGGTGGCAGCGGGGAGGGAGAGAGAGGGCGGCAGGGAGGAGGGTTAGGGTTCGGGGTGTGGGGGGTGGGGGGTGACCGGTTGGGTGGTGGGAGGATGTGTTTGGAAAATCACCTCGGGTTGGTTTATGTAAAAACGACGGCACAATCGTTTTCTCTTCTTCACGTCGAAATAACTTTTAGTACGAGGGTCTATTTATAAAATATGTACACATGATTACTGTACGATTTGGGTGTGTTGGGCTGGGATATGATTTTTATGAAATTGGGTGCAAAACATCCGGAGCCGACACCACGCGTCCACTTTTTTTACGTGGAACGCGGGCGTGCGAGCAAACGCCAGCAGCTTTTCTTCAAGCTGATGGTGGAGCATGCAGCGAGTACGAACTCGTCGGGAGAGGTTGAAATTCCGGTCCGGTCGATTGGCCCAATGCTTGCAGCTTGCGCCGAAGGGAGCCTGGCCCCGAATCCGGTTCGGATACCTGCCTGCTTTGTTCGATCTCTGTTGGGCCTGAAACATCACGCGGGCTCCTTTCATGTGAAAAGCAGTGGACCGGCGCAGTGCCGAGAATGAGCCCACCAGGCTCCCACACCGACAACTTTCAAACTCCGCCGCCAATCGGCCGGCCCTCTTCGACAAGGCCGCGTGAAAGCGGATGCATCCGTGCCAGGCCGAATCTCCAGCCCAACTAACGGCCCGCTAGCCAAACCGGCCACGCGACGCTCGGCCCAAGACGCCAGGCCAAATTTCTGGCCCAAGGCGGGCGCGCACTGCGTCGAAGCCGGACGCCGGCACGGCCCCGCTCGGCTCGGCCTGCGCGCACGAAGAGTCCGAGGAACTACTACGAACGCGCGCCGACGGCTCAGCCCGCCGGCGTGCATGCCGAGCTGGTGCTGGTGCGGCGCAGCACGTTCTGTTTGCGCCAGTCAGCACGGTCCCGCCTCGGCTTGTCGCATGCCCGCGTCCCGTGGTAGCGCAGGGGGCGTCAGAATAAAGTTGTGCTTGCTGCCTGCCTGCCTGCCTGCCTGCCTCCCCTCCGGCCGGCTGCTTCAGAGAGCGGTGTACGTGCACTCCTACCCTGCTGCTTCTGACAAGCGACAACCAAACACATCTCGCATACTAGTACTACTGTACCATGGCCACCAAAGACAGTTTCAGAACGGAAAAAAAAGGTGTATCCGTAAGCATTATTTGGTTGATTTTGATCCCCAACTTCCACGTCTCCAGTTCATCCCTCGTCAATTTCTTGCACTTCCACGACCAAAAGCCCTCGCAATTTCTGCCCCCCAAAGTTGCACCGATCACACAGGTGCAGGAAACTTGCATGATTGCAATAATTCCGGCCGCACGGCACGGCGGAGACCGGCCACGAACGCCGGCCGGGTTGCTTTACTGTGTCGGCACCTGCCCCTGCTCCGTGCCACCGCCGACATTCAAAGTCCCACCAAAAGAATTGCAGCGAGGATTTAATTTTCGCGTCGCCGACCAGCGAGATGCGCCACTAAAACGAAAGAATTCCGCGGCTCGAGCTCGATCCCTAGCAGGGCGGCAGGCTCGGCGGCGCCTCGGCCCTGGGCGGCGGCGCGGCGGTGATCGTGACCATGGAGGCCGCGCCCACCGCGGCGGGGACCGTCGTCCTGGCCCCGTGCTCGGTGCGCCCGAGCCGGCCCCGCGCCGCCGCGGCGGCGGCGGCCGCGGCCGCGCTCCGCATCCGGCCCTTGCCGAGGTGGTGCTCGCAGAGCGAGTACCCCACCAGCGTCGGCTGGCTGCACCGCCACCCGCGCCCGTTCACGCGGCTGCACCGCGAACCCTCCAGCAGCACCGCCGGGCCTCGCCGCTTCTTCGCCCCGCCGCCGCCGTTGCTGCCGGACACGGCCACCGCCGGCACCAGCGCTAGCTGCAGCGCGCCGTTGCTCGCCGCGCGCTCCTCCGCCTTCGCCTTCGCCTCCGGCTCGGCCTTACCACCGACGCCGCCGGCGCGCGCCACGCCGTCCTTCTGCTCCGTGCTGCGATGGCCATTACTCACCGCGCCGAATCTGCAAGTGCAAGACATACCAGTCGTACAAACATTCCAGCAAGACCGACTTTTTTTCAAAAAAGAAAATAACTGAAGCGATGCAATGTGCAATGTGCATCGGCTCTGGACGTGCACCGAGCCGCTAGGGGCCAAGCGTGACCACGCGCGGATACAACCAAGCCGCTAGGCTGGCTGGTGATCGACAAGTAGCACTCCAAAGTGGCAGCGCAAGGCAGGCAAGCAAGCGACCAAGACGTGCGCATGGGCGACGGAAACAGAATCGTGCGTGGAGCCATGGACGGATCGCGGATGGGAGGACGTGCCTACAGGGACAGGGGTGCCTTGGGGGGGTGGCGCGCTAAAATAATTGGATCCGTGTCTGGTGTCCCTCGTGGCCTCCCTCATGGCTCAAGCTGGCATTGCATATTTGCATCGCCCACTATGAACCAGTGGATAGAACACTAGAGCAGAGAAGATAAAAAAGGAAAAGAACCTAGAATGCTTTCCCTTTTCTTTTAGTTTTAGGTGGTAGTAGATAGTATATATGTATCTATTGTGCAGTCAAAATTGCAAAGGTGCTAGTGGCAGTATCTTTCTTTTGCAGTTGTTTAATCCGTACCTCCTGTGACCACCATCACCAGCTCCAACTCCATGCTGCTGTGCGCCACCCATGCTCCTGCCGCCGCGATCCGCCACCACATTGTCGTCGTCCTGCGCAGCCGAGAGCCACAAAGACGCAACGGATTCAGCTAGATCTGGCCACCTCCTCCGCGAGTGCAACTTGCGCAAGAACCGGAGCTGCAGAGACAACCAAGAGACGCGACGCACCTGCGGCAATGCCAGGCGCCTGGCGACCCCGGATTTGTGCCCGAGATCCGCGCCCGCATGCAGCAGCTTCGCCTCGCGATCCTCGCCGCCGCCGGCCGCCCCGAGCCACCCCCGGCTCCTCGCCGCGCTCCGCTGCGGCGTCTGCGGCGCGGTGGTGGACGTGGTCGGATCTGAGCCCAGCTGCAGGGCGGGCTGTGGGCGCCTCCTGATCCTCATGGATGAGAGAGAGATGGGAGCAGAGAGAGAGAGAGAGAGAGAGAGAGAGAGAGAAGGGAGGGTGGCAATGGTCGGAGACGGGAGATTTGGGGAGGGTGCAAATTAAAGAGGGAGGGCTTTTGGTTCCGGCTTGCCTTTTCATGCCTGCGTGTATTCGTGGGGATGCAGTAAGTGTAGAATAGTGGTAGATGGTGCAGTTTTTTCCAGCACAGCCCGCTGTCTTGGCTTGGCCGGGCATGCACATGCTCTCACCTGCGCCGGAGGGCGTCGCCTGGCCGTCGGATCCGGGATCCGGCGGCCACCGCTCGCCGCCGGCCGATCCGCGAGGCCGTCACTGGCGTAAGAAATCGCGCGACGCCATGTGCGCCTGGACCTCTGGCGGTGTAGTGTGGGGATGTGAAAAGCTATCGAAATGTTTTGGTTTTAGTATGGCAGAAAGTACAGGCGTGCTGGTAGAGGAGCACGTCCAGGCAGTGAGACAAAAAAGCGCGAAATCGAGATCCCACCCACACGATCAAACATTACTGGCCAAATCACGATTCCTTTTAAAACCGTTTCTTTGATCAAATCCTCCATCTCTCTCTGATCTTGCTTGGTCGATCTTGTTTTTGAGACTCGTTGTGGATCTCGAAAGAAAGGGTCGAACAGTCAGATCGAGGTGGGGGCGCGGCGAGCGATTAGTCAGACGGAGCAGTGGCGAGAACTGGGGAGCGAGCAGGGGGCGGAAAGCGAAGAGAGCTTGGTTGGGGGCGCTGCCTGTCAGGGGGAGCATGTGTGGCCGACGCATCCACGTCCAGCTTTTGGGCAGCATGGGGGGGCAGGAGGAAGAAGACAGTGAGAACGAATCATCTGCGGGCGGGCGCAGAACAGTTGGCAGCCCATATATAGACGGCGCCTCGTGGGCGTTTCCATGCCCGTGCAGATGATGCTCGGGATCGGGCCAGCGTAACTGGATGCGGTTTTGGTAAGCCATTGATGTGATTCTGGTCTCGCGGAACGGTGGCGAGACAGTCGAGAACAGGGAAGTGCTACGTTTACAGATCGAGGGAGGAGAACGATGCAGACACGGCAAAAAAAATTGCAGCTTTGGTGATTGGGGATCGCAGATTCGTGTCTCCAGCGTGAACGGATCTGCCAGGCGAGGAAGAACGGAAGAGGACGGATGGGCGAAAGGGAGGAACTGTACGAGAGGGCCTCTCATGGGCTGAAAGGATATGCTTGCGCCGATGATTGCGGGCTCTTTGGCCCATGGGCTATGAACTGTACACGGCGGCGGCTTCAATACTGTGGCGTTGCGAAAAGAATTCTACAGTACCTCCTCACAAGCAATGCCGTTGATTTTGTTTGCCGAGGGATGCTGGTGAAGTACCACTGCTCAGGTTAGGCATCAACAGAGCCGGTAAATGCGGCCACCTTGTTCGAATTTCGAATTTACCGACGCGCCGCAAAAGGATTCAGCAAAAACGGCGTGAAGATCACTCACAGTAGGGTTTAAATAGAGGCTGCTGAGCTATCAATTGGCACACGAGATGACGAGAATGAGGCTTATGAGTAGGAGTAAATTAGTTCCTTCGCCCCAACAAAAGTTCGGCTTAGTTTCTTAGCTTCTTTTCGATTAAACTTGCTTATTGGCCTAAAAACGAATTTTGTTTTGGTTCTTAGCCTTTCCGTTAGTTTGATAAGCTAACGGTGTTAAAAGCAATACAAAATAACTCTTTTACCCCTAGTGCCAAAGAAACACTACAACAGCGTACAGTAAAGTCATACAAGAATTTTAGCCTGCCTATTATCATTAATGAAAAAATTGGTTATAATTTTTCTACCAAAATAAGTTATAATTTTTTCTTAACGATAATAGGCAGCCTAAAAATGTTTGTATAACTTTATTGTTCGCTGCTGTAGTGTTTCATTTGGTGCTAAGGGTAAAAGAGTCATTTTATGTTGGTTTTAACATCAAACTAACGGAAGGGTTAAGAACCAAAATAAAATTCGTTTTAGGCCAAATAAGCAAGTTCAATTGAAAAGGGAGAAAAAAATTAAATTTATTTGTAGACCAAATAAGCAAGTTCAATCGAAAAGGGATAAAAAAAACTAAACCGAACTTTTGTTACAGCCAAGGAACTAATTTACTCTATGCGTAACGGCACCACGGAACTATCTCCTGCTTCAACACAGATGAGCACCATGATGTTATCTGCGGAAAGCAGAAAAAACACCTTGCAAAAGTTTTTTTTCCTGACTAATGCGAGCAGGCCATAAACGACTGAGAGTTGACACATCTCTGTAAACATGTTTCAACCCACAAAGGCCGTGATCATTTTTTTCCTTGACTTTGCAGACGAACTGCACTAGTGCAAAATGCCGACAGACTCGGCAGCAAGTGCAGACCAGAATTTCTCAGCGAAAGGGAAGAAATACAGACCACAAGCTAGCCTCGTAAGGTCAAGCAGTTAGGCACATTAACAGCTTCCCCTAAGTGCCTAACCATTTGCGTCGTGAATGGCACTCCTTCGACCTTTCAATATGCATCGTGAATGGCATGCAGGACATGTATAACTGCTCATGTAGGTACTTCCTAGTACATTGTTCACTAGGACAGAAATGCTGGCAATGGAGGGCGGTCTGTACATTTAAAGACCCCAGCACAAATATTTCATCATCCGTACATGGGGCATTAAAGCCTACCATTTTCCAACAGTTAGATCTTCATCTGAAATAGACAGGTAGGTACTACATCTTCCCAATCCCAGATTCATTCCTTGAAATGAATTTCAAATGGAAAAAAATATTTAAAGTCTATACTGTGAAGCAACCTTAGACACAAAAAGAACATGCAGGGAATCACAGAAGACACAGGAGCATCTATATCATCACATCTATACTATTTTCTTATTTCTGATTATAGCTAGATATGAACTTTACAATATCACGTCCCATAAGCCTCTACTGAAGAATCTGTGTTGTTATTGAGAGGTAACACTAACTGGACACAGTTTACTCTCTATATGGATTTAGAAAAAACCCAAGGTCTCGTGTTGACCTTAATTTGATGATTTGATCACCGTGTTGACTATTATCCTAGACAACAACAGATCATATACAAGCACCCAGCAAAAACCCTACTTGCCTTTATTGTTGGCGCATTTGATGCTGTCTGATCAAAAGTTGAGCATAAAGCAGCTCATTCCAGGAATCTGGTACTCCAGGTAGGCACCAGTGGCTGCAGTCCTGATATCTCTCGGGCGATCTCCTCTCCTCGTCGGTCAGGTTCTGCTTGCGGTAAATGGACGGGTGGGCATCCTTTCTGTAGTCAGTCATTCTAGTTATGTTCAAGTAGACAACTGGAGTTTTCATCTCGTGGATCACATCCTCCAAAATGCTCATCTTTGGTGGGTAAGTTGAAAGGTACTGCTCATTTGTTATCGGTTCACTCTCCTTGTCGCAGCTTCCACCTGAATTCCATTGGCCGCCACTGCATAGTGGAGATGCAAGGAAATAAATTTGTTCAGATGACACAAATCAAATATGGCATGTGGTAATTTGCAATAGAAAAGGCAATCCACACCTAAAATGAGATGCTGAGTAGCCTCTGAATAGCACAGTGGTTTTTTTGGGGTTAACATTGGCATCAATCCACTTGGACCAGGTGAGAAGAGCTTTATGAAAGGCATCCACGACATTAAGCTCACTATACACGTGGTTGCCTTCTTGATAGTAGTCCTTCCTGTGACACGTTCAATCTGTCATTAGTGTTTAAGCGAGAATGAAATGGGAATGTTTGTTCAACCAAAGAGCAGTTAAGGTGAGATACCCCAGAGCAGTTTTCTCATGTGTCCACCAATGGCCAGTATTGAAGATTAGAAAGTCCGCATCCTTGTACTTCGGAGACGATTGCTCAACCAGATCTAGCCTGAGAGTTTCCTTTTTCTTTCCATCGCTGACTTGCATCTCCCATTCCCGGACTAGGAATGGGGAGCGGAAGAACTCCACGCTGCAGTTGTAATCCTGAATGACATGAATGGAAAAGGCAATTAGGCAACGATACTAATTAGTTAAATGAACAGACACGTGTGCAGTATAGAATCTGAACTTCAAAGAATATATACCGTGAACAGGAAGGAGTATGAGCCTTCGGTCTTAAATTCACGCCTGCCAGATGCCTCAAAAACCTTCCTCTTGTCTTTGACAGAATTCCTCAAAATACACACAAGGGATTCCCACATGTTCCTATTGAGTGAGTCACCGACGAAAACAAGTCTTTTTCCTCTCAGCCTCTCCAACATGTCTGTCGGGTTCAATCTGATATAACAAGAACATAATTGGGCACATTACACACCAAGCTTGAAACCAAATCACTAAAATTATTGCATTGTTGTAATGACCTTATCCTCACCTTGGAATACTGCATCCACTGGGTTGCCAACGGAGCTTCTGGTAAGCTAGATCTCGCCGACCATTGAGATAGCAGTCAAAGGGCTCATCAATGTGAGGACATGATCCCTCAGGGTAGAGAGGGTAGGAGTCATCCCTAACCCAATGCCCATGGAACATATCACAACTGGCCACCTGCTTGAACCAATCAACTTTCTTGTTTCCACTAGAACCATCATCCTGAGTAGCATCTCCCTTCTGCTTATTTACTGTACCACTGCTTCCACCAGAAGCAACTCCACTGCTTGTCTGTTCCTGATTCCTAACAGCTGGAGATGCTACAACCGTGTTGTTCTTCCTGGGAGATCCAACTTCTTTCTCCCCTGCCAATGCCAGACTGCCCGTTTGATTACTAGTTGGAACAGCACTCACACTTGTACCATTACGCTCACCTCCGCCATTGCTCTTCGCCGAAGTAGAACTTCCAGCTGATTTATGGTTTGCATCACCACTTCCACTCCCTGGCTGAGCATCTGAACTATTATTTGAACTAGCCTTCATATCTGTGCTCATTGCCGGACTGGAGCTTCCGGTTGATTTACTGCTTGCATCTCCATTTCCACTCCCTTGCTGAGCATCGGAACTATTATTCGAACCAGCATTTCTATCTGTGCTCTTCGCCAGACTAGAATTTCCAGTTGATTTATGGCTTGAATCTTCATTTCCACTCCCTGGCTGAGCATCTGAACTTTTACTCAGATCAGCCTTCTTTTCTGTGCCACTTCCAGAAAAACCACTTTTCCCGGCTCCAGCAGCAACTTGTGCGTCGGCCTTCAACGAGCTGCTATTTCCAGAAGCAGAACCACTGGTTGGAACGCCACTTCCATTTCCAGCCTGATTATTAGAAGATCCAGTGCTCAAATCAATCTTCTGCGAGCTGCTACTCCCAGCAGAATTATTGCTGGGAACAGAATCTCCAACTTTGGCCTCGGCTCTCACAGTGCTGCCTTGTCCGGCAGCAGCGTTGCTCGGGGCTCCGCTTCCACTTCCCGACTGCTTGTCAGTCTCCGCCACGGCTCCGTCTCCGGCGGCACTACTGGCTGGGGATCCACTGCCGCCTCCCGCCCTACTACTGGAAACGCCTCCGCCGTTTCCATTATTCCGATCCACCGCGCCGTTCGGCGCACCGCCACTCGACGCAGAATTATTCGTCGGAGCTCCGCCTCCGCCCTTGCCGCTGATGGTGGTTCCGGCCAAATCGCTGGCCGGAGGCACACTCCCACGGCCGGCATTGCCGATCGGAGCACCAGCGCCACTTCCCAACTGCTTACCAGACCCAGGCGCGGCAGAGCTGTTGCTTCCCGCGGCACTCCCCACTGGTCCACCGCTCACCTTGCCCCCGCCGCCGCCCGATCCGCCTGCCGGGGCGCGCAGAGGGCCCGGCGAGTGGGCGGGCGCGTCGGCGGGCAGGATGGACGAGAAGAAGCTTGAAATCTGCGAGCGGTACGGCGCCGTGGACGCGTACACGCCGCCGAACCACGAGGCGCCTCCCGCCGCCTCGCCGGCGCCGGCGCCGCCCGCGGAGGAGGGCGCGGCGAGGGCGACGTAGGCGGTGAGCGCGGCGAAGGCGGCCGCGAACCCGTACAGGATGAGCCTGGCGCGGCGCCGCGAGCCGCGGCCGCCGAGCGGGCTGAGGGGCCCCGCGTCCGCGCACACCAGGCCGCCGCTCTGCTTCCACAGGCTCTTCATGCCGCCGGGCCGCGGCGGCGCCGGGCTACGGCGCGCCGCGCTCCGGGAGATGTGGAGCGCGGCAAGTGGACGGAGGGGGGCGGAGTCGACGGACTGGCGAGCGAGAGTGGCCGCGGCGCTGGTGGCGGTGGGGGAGGAGGGGGAGAGGGCGAGTGGTTTGGGAAGCTTTGGGGGGCGTTGGTGGGTGGTGGCTATAGTAATTTCGGGGAGCCAGAAAATAACAGACTCGTTAGAGATCTGTTTAGATTTTGTTTAGAGGGGTCATGGAAGGTCAAAAGAGAAACTGCAAGATTGCAGTGGTCAAAATAGGTAAGCAAGCGGTGCAACTTCACGAAGAAATATTTCCCGCATTACCTGCAACTTTTATGGGCGACTTTCCATATTGACTATTCTTTTTATCATGTGTGCTTACCGGTTTCTACAAAGCAAAGATGATGTTTAGTTAAAAAAACATAGATGATGAATTCCTGTAATTATTCATATATTTCACGTACTCTCCATTTACTCCTACTTCCCAAACCACTCTGGCCTAGCATGTGAATTTAGAGGGTGTTTGAATCCAAGGGTTAAGATTTAACCCTGTCACATTGTATGTTTCGGTGCTAATTAGAAAGGCTAAATATAATCTAATTATAAAAGTAATTGCGGAAGTCTAGGACTAATTCGCGAGTCGAATCTATTAAACCTAATCAATCTATAATTAGCATATGTTTACTGTAGCATTACATGGGCTAATCATAGGATTAGTCCCGCGAATTACTCTAACGATTATGCAATTAGTTTTGTTATTAGTCTACGTTTAATACTTCTAATTAGCAACTAAAACAGTTTAGCCCTGCCGAATCCAAACAATCTATGTATTTGTTTTGTATTTGTTGCGAGAGTTGCACTGTAAGACAATATGCCGACAAATTTAGAGATAAAGCTAGGCCTTGGGACTTACATAGGTGTCAACACGTTGCAGGGCCGGGTACAGTGGTATAGACAGCTGATGTCTGTTTTATGCGTCCGTGTTATGTGTAGTCAATGTAATAAGGTAAATAACAGAAGTCATTTCTACAAATGGGTAAAAAATATCGTCAGCAGAACTTCCTCTCACGCATGCTTCTAGACCGGATGTTGATTCAGATAAATCCTATGCCGCATGGGCGACAAGAACGGTCCCTAGCTGTGCGTGGCCATGCGGGCGTGGTCAAGGAGCCCAAGATAGTGCAAATTCAAAACCTTCCTATGCACACCCAAACTGGAGTCTCGTCGAGCATGCCGTGGATAGGCGTCGAGGCAGAAGCATGCAGCTAAAATTTCACCTATTGTGGTCGAAATAAAATGGTGCCTATCTTTATGATATACTAAGAGCTAAATCAAAATATATATATATAAACTCTCAAAATTCAAAAAGATAAAATCAGATGAAGAAGGGTCGGAGCAGGCGTTGCTGTACCGAGGGCGGGCACCCCCGGACGCAGCAACTATAAAAAGCCGCGCCTCAGAGAGCGGGCCCACGCCGCTGCTATCCTCGCCGGGCCTCGATGGCTTGATGATCTGGCTGCGCGGCTCGCGACGCGCGTGCCCGTGTTCGCGGCCGTGTGGATTTCCGGGAGGCGCCGACAGGTGGGCCCGCCAGACGGGACGAGCGGAGTGGGCGGCGCGGAATCCTTGCCACGTGATTTGCCATTGGTAGGAATAGGAATGTAGGATGACGGTGGCGAGGGACGCGTGGCGGCGCCCTAATTATGGCGATGGTGCCGCCCTAGCAGTAACTGAATTGAGAATAGGGACGGGGAAATTGAGGGCCTGTTTAGTTCAGCATCTGTAAAGAAAAAAAATTTTGTAAAGAAATTTTACTAATTTGAAGTACTAAATGAAGTCTATTTACAAAACTTTTTGCATGGATGGATTGTAAATCACGAGACGAATCTAATGATGCTAATTAATCCATGATTAAGCAATAATTAGCGGATGGTTACTGTAGCATCACTGTTGCAAATTATGGATTAAGTAGGCTCATTAGATTCGTCTCGCGATTTACAGCCCATCCATGCAAAAATTTTTGTAAATAGGCTTCATTTAGTACTTTAAATTAGCAAGATTCCTTTAAAAATTTTGCGTTTACGGTTTTTTTGCGTTTACGAGATGGGAACTAAACAGGGCCTGAATAAGATCGCTGGCGAGACATCATAATGTCACATTAGTGTGTCTCCCTTTTGGTTTGAGAGATTTTATTGTTTAATCCCCAGGTTAAACTATTGCCCCGGTAAAACATGTAGCATCGAAAGGGTTCGAATAGTATACAAATTACGAAAATGCAAGTTCACATTTTTCAAACCGTCTCGATTTTGTAGCTACGAACAATGATACTTTTTTTCTGCAAGCATGCAAACAAGACTACTACCTCCCTTACAAAACAATGCATATGAGGAGCTTGCACTTTTAGCTCTCCTACGTTTTTGCGAAAGAAATTAGCTCTCCTACGTTTTTTCGAAAGAAAAAGAGCTTACCCTCTCAGCTTCCAAGTCCTGCTTAACATAACTGCAAGTAGTTGTACAATACTCTGCAGATTTTTTTTTTTGTTTTACCTCCTCCTACACACTGCTACTATTAAACAAAAAGAATAAAAAAAGGAAAATCACGATGACTACTGTGGTACGGTGGAGGATGGATCTTGCATTGCCTCGTCTTGACATGAGTGTCAGTTGACAAACAATATGCACACCAGCTAGTGCGCCTCTGCTTGCCGTGTCCGTACATGTGGTTACGTTGGGGCACAGGGCCAGGGAAAATGGGCGTCGGTACACTGGCGTTTGGACTTTAGGCGACCCGGTCCAGAAGCGTACGGGCTGCTCTGCATCGGAAAGCGGGAAAAACTACGTTATCTGCTGTACGAGCAGTGCAGGCCCAGCTGGGCCAGAACGGAACGGGACGGGGTTGCGAGCTGAGACGCCGATGCAGGGTCAAACCGTCCACCTGGCCTGGTGTGGGCGGAGCATAGGGATTCGGATCTAATGGAACCCAATAGTAACAATCTAGCGGTGCATGCCACATAAAATACTATTACTAGAGCTAGCTAGCGTTCTTTTGCGGCTCCATCACATGCGCCCCGAACCCGGCCATGCATGGCCATCGATCGCCGTCCGGCCGGGGGACCGACCATGCATGTAGCATGCTGATGATGCTATCGCAAAAGGCTCCGATCTGTGTGGCCTGATGGTGTTTCCGGTGTGGGGTTGCTTTCAGGGATTCGATCGTAGCTTGCCGATACCTCCATTCTTAACTGCTGGCCAGATGCCCCGGTCCGTTGTCGTGCCGTCTCCCTTTGGTTAGCTTACATTTTTTTCCCCGATCCACTGGCGGGTCTCTTTTACCAGCTTCATGATCAAAGCACCAGTTTTCCTCATTTTGCTATTTGTTTACTGCTTACCGGATCGTTGGTCTTAATCAAGTGAGCATTCCGAGAAGAAAGCCTGGTCAGACAGTCATTAGTACGAGAAGTAGAGCACTAGGTGGAGATCCATGGAGTGCGGTCGAAGCAAGGCAAGGGCGTGGCGCTTTAATCCTGGCTTTGCGAGCATGGCCGTCCGGTGCTTGAATCGTGTAAAGGTAAAAAGGGAGGGGGGAAAGCATGCATGGTGTGGCTTGCTAGTGCTTGTTGCTAATGCCATCCAGGCGGCGCGTGACGTGGCTGGGGCGGCAAAAGCATAGTAATATGGGTACCGGTAGTAAAGTAAAGACACGAAGATGTATGGCCTACGGGCTCATGTGATCGTGTAGCCGAGTGGCATCAAGCTGGGAATGGGATCGGCGGATCGATGCATGCATGTGGCTTCAACGTACACGCACAATGGTCAATGTCCGGGTCCGTAATGTGAAAAGGAGGTCGTACGAATTTCACGGCCGCCGCATGGTGCATTGGTGCGGCAGGTCGCGGAGCATTTTCAGGATGGATTGCCATGTCCGGTACTGAAAACTATACACTGCCTTGATTCTGGGATCACGGTTCAATCCGGACGCAGATGACATCGGCAACATGGACACTGCTCGATATTGATATTTGTCCATGGATACTGCTCCATTCTATTTTTGTCAATAAACGCTATATATTTGCTATAAGATACTACATGTATTATAATATTTATTTTATTTAAAAAGAAGTAAGAGAATTAAAAGAAAGACCAAAATATCCTTGACATCTTATTCTATCCATCCGATCCCTCCCTCACCCTCTCCCGCCTATTCCCCGGCCACGTCTGTTCCCAGCTCCATCGTTCTCCACCAACGATAGACTGGAGGCGCTGCCGACCACCATCTGCAGCCCAGGTAGCGGCGCCGCCGGCCCCAAACCACACCAAAGTCGACCCTGCTCGTTTAGCCCCGCCTCATTTCCACACTAATCAGTGCCGCGCTCCACCCCCAGCCCACGAATCATGCACCGTCGACCCCCTGAACCGGCGTCCTTATTACTCCCCGACGTCGACGCCGCCGCGACATGTTATATTGTGCCTTGTGCTGGCTCTAAACATGTATGGTTCTGCTCCTGCTGGGTATCATTGGTCATTTTACATGTTGTCTCTCTCCTCTAAACCAGAAAATTATTATTTTAATGGATATGATTTCTTGTAGCGAATATCCAAACTTGAAGAGTGTCTAGTAGCAAATATAAGATTGAGCAGTGTCCAGCACTAAAAACCAACAATGAAGAGTGTCGAGCTGCAAAATTACCCATATAGCAAGCAAGCATCATAGTAGATCGTACAGCACACCACTGCTGGGGGACCGACAGCCTGACCCGGTGGCTGCTTCATCAGCAGAAGCAAAGCGAGCAGCCACCAAAGTGTGTGCGGGGGCCCAGGCCGTTAAGCGGCAGCCCGTCCCCGAGACGGGAAGCACGGGCCCGCGCCAGACGCGGCAATGAACAGGGCCCGGTGCGCGGCAGGCCGGCAGGGTGCCGGCCGGGGCCACGCCGCGCCGACCCAGGAGCGGCGCGGCACGTCGGCGTACTGGCCGGCTGCCGGCGACGTCCCGGCGGCAGTCGCCGGCGCGACCCGGCGTGCTGGGCTAAACTGCTCCGTCGGCACGCACGGCGGCAGGCCGCCGTCGGTGGACGTGCATTGCGCGTCGGTCGGACAGACAAGTAGCCGAGCTGGGCGGTCGGGTTTTCCATCGGTGATCGGGTGGGGGATGGGATCGAAAGCGACGGTTAAAGGCCCGGCTTGTCCTGTCGACACGAACGCTGGTGTGGTTTGGGTAGTGCGATGTTGACCTCTGGTATGGCGGCCATGTTCTCCCCTCTGGTGGTCACTACGGGGGACCATGGACGATTCCATCTCCTTTTGGCCATGGGAGCACAAGGGTATGCCGCCCATGTCCTCGATGGGTTGGGCCTGCGCCGTAGCAGCTCCAGGTGTGGTGCCAGTGCTCCATACGCCAACAACTAGCCAAATGTGGGGGCGGTGGGACGAATAGGCACACGACACCATAAGCTGTTTCGATGTAACTACAAGTTCGTAGTGGTACTTGTAGCAAACGTTTTCTCCTGTCTTGTTGTGCATGGCTGCCGGAAAGACGATTGCCTGAACTTTTCAGTTGGTTAGATTTCTTACAGTGGGACTGAGTCTTTGACTACCATGGATACTTGTATTTTTGATTAATTTGTTATTTTTAATGGAAGGTGCCATGTTGTACTACATACTGATGGGTCAGCCAGCCGTTGTATACGATGATGGAGTGGGCCGTAACCGGGCTTTCGAGGCTACTTCCAAACTGTCTGCGCAAATAGAAAGAGCCCACCCACTTGATCTCATTTGGGCAAGTAACCTCTTATTTGGAAACCGGCCCACTGCTACGCTTTGTCAAATGCAAACAAACAGCTAGCGATCGTGCACATCCGCTACCGAATTAGTATCTGGTGAAACAATCATCAATGGGGCCAGAGAAAAACAGAGAACCATTCAGAAAAGTGACCCAGACTCCGAAATTCCAAGTCAAGCTCAATGCGCAAACGAATAAGAACAGAGCTCAATACAGAAACTATCTGTACATACATAGAACCGTACACGAGTACACGTCACACCTCAAATACTACCATTTACATATAATAATAAATGAAAATTTTGGTGTGGGTAGTTCCTAGTACTAGTTAGGCTTAGGAATTAGGATCGGTCGATCACTATGTTTGTTTAATCCAGGTGCCGCCGAGAACCATGCATCGAGCCGAAGGATCACTTCAGCCAGCTGGCACGCTCGTCAGCCCCCGGATGATCCAGCGGCGAAGGCGACGGCGCGCCGGCGCTGCCGTCCTCCGGGACGCCGACGGGGACGTCGGAGAACGCGGCCAGCACGCGGCGGACGCTCATGCTCCGCATGGGCCGGAAGCTGAGCGACCTGCTCGGCGTCCTCCCCGGCGCGAAGACGTCCGACGACCTGCGCAGGATCACGTAGACCAGCGCGAACACGGCCACCTTGGCCAGCGCGTCGCCGAGCTCCGGCGAGACGGCGAACGGCGTCGCCTCCACGTTGCCCATTGCTGCTAACGGTCGATCACCCTGCTCGATCGCTGCGCTGTGATAGGTCACTCGCTATCGATCGACGGCTTCAAATGAGAAAGATGGATAATGATAAGCTCTCTGTGATCTGTGCAGCTAAGCTAGCTTGTGATCGAAGAGATAGACAACGGAGTATGTGTGCGAATTGGTTTGGCTTCTTCAGTTCTTGGATGGGTTGGTTTATATGGGCAACGCCAGCTCGATGAGGCCGCCTGTGCAAGGCTTGTACGCAAGCGATGGTGTGCGCTGGGGTCTCATCAGATCGATACGTGTTGTCCGGCTCGATTCGGTGTCTGTCTCTCGTGCTTGTGGGCGAAGGAAGGAGGCGCAAGCCTGCACGTTTTGTTTCCACTAACGAAACTTTTATTAGAATGCACCATCAGGGTACTCAACTTTGTCTGTCTCGGACCTTGGAACCTTTTCAGATCCAGCGTTGAACAGTGTCTTTGGAGGTTGGCACGTTTGGAAATTAAAGCAGGGTTCAGTTAGGTCACTGTTGTTAAGCTGAGTGCCTGCGTTGTTTGGAAGAATGGTGGACGATGACGACGACACCAGCTTAGGAGAGATGAATGAAGGATGCACGTTCAAGTTTCTGTAAGAAGAAGCACAAGATGATCGAAGCAATCCCTGACTCCATTTGAGCAAGCTCGATCAAGCTTATCCAGATCCGAGCTGATTAGAGTGTGAGGTCACGTAGCAGTTTGCTTGTGATTCAGAGTAGAGACACACACAGAGATGTGCAGTGCTGATCCAGTCCTGATCGATCTGGTTAGCCGCCAACCTAGCAGCAAGGATTATAGCGCGATCCATTCTCGTGGCGTGTTCTGCCGGGCCTAGGCGGCCCGAAACCAACAGGAGGACACAGCGTCAGGGCAACGTGAGCTCACGTGGCGGCCGGATTCTCCGGACGCGGTTCCAGGGAGCTAAGCTGGCTCTTGCAAGCCAAGCAAGTGCTCAGTGGTTTTTGCAGCGTCAGCGTCCGAGCCCATGCTTGCCTCGCAAGCCCCTTCGGCCATGCCTTGCTTGCTTGTTCACGCACGGGACTGGCGCCAGGGCCAGCACTGCGTTCCGCTCACTTGTCGTGGTGAGTAACCGCCGGGAGATACCAGAAATGTGAATGTGTGATGTCGTCGAGTCGTGTCACTTTATGCAATGCTAGTTTGCCGGTTTTCTGTCCACTCCTGGGAAAACAAAGGCATGTAGCTAGCTTTGTTTTCGCAAATGGAGCTGACATGTGGGCAAATCATACGGACTACCGTAGGTTGTTTTGGATTTTCTTAGTTGTTGCTATGCATCTAGACTGTCTAGGTGCATAGCATGTACTATTTCAAAATGATTAACATTTTAAAATGGAAGGAGCATATGGTTGGCATGAGCTTCTTAAGACGACATACAACACGCTGAGCTGCCGTACCAGCTCGTGGCATACGGGGAGTTGGGAAAGATGGCTGCCTACAGTGTTTCAACTTCTTAAATGTAACTGTATGAAGCCTTACAGCCGTCGCTTTGGCCGAGTGGTTAAGGCGTGTGCCTGCTAAGTACATGGGGTTTCCCCGCGAGAGTTCGAATCTCTCAGGCGACGTTACCTTTTGTTTCTTTTTTTTTCAATTTTTTATCCTATTTCAGCTCCTCTAATCGAGCTATCACATAAAAATATTTTCAGACTGAATTCGGAATGGTCTTTGACTATTGGAAGGGTAAATATACAGCAATACAACATACACCGTAGCAAATAATCAAGCTATCACATAAAAATATTTTGTCGGGCTGAATTCGGAATGGTCTTTGACTATACAGCAATACAACATACACCATAGCAACATGTTTGCTGATCGTCGAAAGAAGAGGAAGAACTAATATGGCTGGGAATTCCGTGATGCAGGGGCTAGAGGCTAGAGTAGCTCCTGCGTCACGTGAATTTAACCAGGCCGGACGCTAGGCTAGCTCCCACTCTAAAGAGCTAACCATCCAAGCTGGCCCCCGCTCCCTGGAATTCTGTGATGTAGAAAGACAATTTTCCCTTTTGTTTTTGAATCGGAAGCTCCCCAGTTTTCTGTACTCCGTTCGGATCTACTTGAAAGCTGTTCGATCGTCTGAAATCTCTGACCCGATGTGGAAGTCCGACGGATTTAATTGAAAGCAGGCGTGCTATTAGCTAAGAATGAGCAGGTGAGGCATCTGATAAATGCTGTCACTACTACTTTAGATGCACCCAATAGAAAACCAACCAATCTCAAATTGCCGGGCTTCAGTTTACTATGGGCACTCTTTTCTGCAATGACATGGTGACCGGGACAGGCGTTGTGTCTTTTTTTTCTCTTTCAAGGCCCTTGATAAAGAAACAAAAATAAATGAAGTTTCCAATCCCACCTGAAACTGATTGTTTTATTCCGAAGAAAATGGGAAAACAGATACTATTCTGACAAGACCGGATAATTACTAGTTTTGATAACTACTTATACAACATTTATACACACAGGAACAAGGCTATATGAAGGGAGCAAATACAGAGGCTCTTGTAAAGAATAAGAATAATTATACAACACAGGCTCACTAGATGAGCAATGCTAAGTGACATTTCTTTTTTGCCAGACTGTAGTCTTCCTATACGAGTTACAATTTTTAGCCATTTTCTAAACTGTTATAGGTTACAACAAACCGAGGCTGGCGTTTTATTTGTTCACAAGGTTGCACCTCGCAGCTTAGCTCTCAACTCTGCGTTCTCACTCTGTAATCGCTCAACCTCAGCCTTAAGCGCTGCGTTGCTATTCCGTAAGCTTTCAATTTCCCCTTCAAGTGTATTATTTTCTCCCTGAAAAAAGACAGCCCAGAAGAAAAATGCCATAGTAAGAGAACTTGTTAGGTTGGCATTGGCAAATTCTATTATAGTTTAGCCAGGTTGCTTCCTGCTGATGTATGGCTCTTACGTTCTCCTGTTGTTCAGTGACAGGTAAAGATGGGAATTGGCCAGTGTATGGTGCGCCAAGCAAGACCTCCCTAATGACTTCATGTGCCGCCAAGCTATCAATGCCCATGTTCTCGTAACTCCAAAATGCACCCAGTGTTCCCAAGAACCCTTCATGACATAGAAATGTCGTCTGGACTTCACCTTTGGACCTGGAAGCAAAGAGGTAAGGAACTAGACTAAGTGGACATGTAGCAAACACAGTCATGGTGCTGGATAGCAAATTTCAGTAAGTATAATAATATTCGTCACATCTCCCTAGAGATGAAAACGGTTGGAAATGATTGGAAGCAATATCGTTTATACGGAAATGATTCCTGGTTGATCGCAAATTTCCATATTTGTAAAGTAACTATTTAGTGGCGAGTTCAATACGATGCAGAAAAAATTTGGGAAAAGTCCACTTTACAACCTCCAATTATCACAAAAGTCTGATTTTCAACTCAACTACAAAATCGAACAGCAAGGGCCATCCAGTTTAAATTTAAAAATCATAATAGTTTATTTTAAATTAGAAAATATGAAACTAGTACCTTTTTTACTAAAAGATGGAACCTACCTACCTATTGGTACTCTACATGTCAGTTATTTGGAACTACTTTGTTCCTTCCTAGTGTTTTTTTTGCTTGTACTCACATCTATTATTTTTGAATAAATCAGATTCAAATAACTCAAAATAGAACACTTACAAATAGGTAATATCTTTAGAAAAAAATTGGTTCAAGTTTCATATTTTTATTATTTAATATGAATTAGTTTAGATTTTCTTTTTAGATTTGGACTAGAAACTTTTAGTTTTCAAAAAAATGAAAAAACACCTTTCATACCACTCAAAAGGACTATATCTGTCTGGTTTTGACAGTTGGATGGTCTTTGGTATCTGATTTTGTAGCTCGTGGTTCAAAACCAGACTATCGTGCTAGTTGGAAGGTGGAAATTGGAGTTTTCCAAAAAATATAGAAAATCCAAATTTTATAGGAAGACGCGTGTTCATACCTCAAGTATTGCAAAAGTGTGACATTCATCCCTTATGTTTCACTCGGTGCAAATTAATCCCTTAACTAAACAAGTGCACTAATCATCCCCACCTCAATCTAACAACGATTTAGGACATGTAATCATCTAACTAACTATTGCTTACCCATGTCATGTGCTAAGTGGAAAACATAAATGTCACTAAATTTTTTTAGGAAAATCTCTAAATTTGCTATCCTATAAAATTCAAGCTTCATGTCAAATCCTGTAGAATTGAAGGTGGGAGTGGTCTGCCATCTTGCACGACCCAAGAAGGCTACACCCTCTTATGGTGCAAATGGGAAAGATGAATGACATCAGCATGATGATGATGAATAGCACGACCTGAGTGACTCCCATCCTCTTCCTTCTGATGCCATCATGGCCGCCATCGACAAGCTGGCAAGGGTTAGGTACGGGTAACAAAGGGGAAGGGGAATTTTTCTATGAGAAAATAAACAAAACCGATTCACACCGAACTATTATAGCGATTGGTTCGACTCAACGTGGCAATGATCAATCATGTGATTCATGGCCTAAACCGCTCTTAATGGCACTAGACATTGTTAAGACGAGGTGGGGATAACTAGTGCATTGATTTCGTTAGTTAATGGATTGATTTGCACCAATTGAAATGTAAGGGATGAATGTCGCACTTTTGCAATACTTAAGGGATAAAAAGCAAATTGTTTCCAATTTTGCATACAATAAGCGGTTTCCTTTTAATGGCGGCTCACTACAACTGTTGTCACAGCGATTAGCCTCGCTTGGTGGTGGTCAGCTCTGTGCGGCAACGGTAGCCCGCGTGTGTTGCAGACGTGGGTTGTAGGGGCTCTCAAGTCAAGGCTGTGCTTGGCTTTATGCTACTGCTGACAATGGTGACACTTTCGGGAGCATGTACCTCCTTGGAGGTATCGTTGTGTGATCCCCCACCCAACGGTTTTCTTTGGTTAAAAAACCTTTCGTTGGCGGCGTCGACAGAGTTGTTCCCTCCTTGGAGGCTTTGCAGAGGAGACCCACACCTCTATTTCTTTTCTCTCTTTTTTTTACGACGGTACCAGAATCTGCGGTGGTGGTTTGGTTGGCGGCTACTGGTTTTGTTCTGGTTGTGGTGGTGATTGGTGGTGATCCACGGAGGTAGGCGACAACTTGGCAGGAGGCAGTCTATGTAGACCGGCACGGAGGCAAGTCAGGCAACTACTCATGTATGCCTCTGACTAGCTTTGCTTTGGATGAGATAGCCAGCTGAAGGCGTCTCCTTGCGGTCATTGTCATGGTGGCGCAACAATGGTAGCACCAGGTTCTTCGTCGGAGTTGTGGCATGTGTTTTGTTTGAGGTCTCCAACTAGCCTTGTTTGTTGTTGTGTGGTCGTTTTTGTTGTGTGGTGGTGGCATTGTTGTGTGTTGTAATTGTGGTCTTTTTTTTTTCTTTTCCACCTTCTCTATTAATACATAGACCGGCAGTTAACCTGCCAGATTCTCTTAAAAAGGATTGGAAATACTCGTAAAGTATCACTTCTATGGAAACGAGCCCCGGTAAACGGGATTTTTCTTTCCACTTTCATCCCTACTATATCACAATTAAAATTCTTACCAATATTTTAGGGATCGAGAGATCTTGTCCATAGTCTTTTCATGACCACAGACGTAAGCACCTCTGAAGAAAATTCTCTTTAGGCCTGAAAGATTAGCCACAAAGTAGGCTATCTAAAAGAGAGGGGAAAATAAGGTCAGAATAACTAATGGATGATAACTAGTAACCACATATCTGGAGAGAAGAATACCTGTCCAATATTATAAGTGAAAGAATTCAATAGAGCAGCAGCAAGATCCTCTATTTTGTAATCTGATAGTTTGCTTGAGTTCACTTTTCCAAAGCTAGCCGCAGTAGTGGATGCTGGAAGACCAATCTGACAAAGAGAAACAAGAACTAATGGACACACTGATAATTATTCATTACAATTTGTCACATTAGGCTAACAAATCAAAAGCATTGCAACACCAATTCTGCATACATATATTTTTGAACTTACAAGGTTAATTGAATATTACACATAATGGTTCAAGAATTCTAAGCTAATGTGCGCTAGTTTCATTGCTTCCATGATAAGTGCACCAAATACCTAAAACTGATCTTATATAAAGGAAGCATTTATTAAACATCCATCTTTTAAATAATGACAGTGGTATCTCCCTATACGTATATAAATGTGAATCGGAAGCCTTTGATATTTACTGTGGCCTGATGGATAGAAAGTGTTGTAGTTTAACTAAGATCATGATGGCTGTTTTGTGCACTTTCTGCAATGTGCAACTTCGTATGTATTTTTCTTATTTTCTTTTCCTGCTACAGAACAGAATAGACTACTTCCCAGGTCATTATTCAGCAGAGGCAGTGTGATATTCGTAAAAAAGAAGATCTTAGAACCAATAACCATAAGACAGCTGTCGCACATAAAAGGCCTCTTTTTCAGAGGATATCATAAGTACCTTTGGATAACCTTCTTCCCCATATATGTCTCCAACAGTCAAATCAACGGACAAATTATTGCCCCTCTGGCTCAACTCCAAGAATTCTTCATAACTAAAAGGAAAAGATTAATTATGTAACCAAAAGAAAATCTCATACCAGTATTTGGATAGTACCTTGAACAGCCAGTCAAAAGCCTGGCAAGACCAAGAATAGTACCGCCACCTAGATGGGATCCTATAATTCTTTCAAACTTCCCCTTACCAATTACCTGTTCATAAAATTATGTTGCTGTGAACAAGATATTTTAAAACATGTTGCTGATAACAGCTGACTGTTGAAGAATATGATTAATGGACAGAGAAGCAGTTTCGGTGTACCTCTATCATGCTGACACCTGATCCGATATTAACAAGAAGGTAAGGAAATATATTGCTATCGTTCTCTTCATCTGATAATATTCCATCAACAGGTGCTGCTGACTCGTGATGAGGCTCCTATGTCAATAAAAAGGCAGAGCAGCGAAAATACCACATTTAGCTTGGCAATTATAAATCCTTGTATGTAGAACCTACATTGAACATGCTTCTCTAATCACTAGCCACCTATGTTGCATACTGAAAAGGTTCATAAAAACATATAGATCAGACTGGTCAAGGTCAGCCTGGAATCATGGTTTACTTAAGCATGCATGCAACTTGTAATGCTGGTTACTGAATAAAAGCATTTACCTTATACATAAAGCAAGAGAGTAAAACTTCATGTGAATAGGGCAACAATGATAATATGAGCCGGGTATCCTTGTTGAAACTCACCTTCTCTTTTGATTCCTCGAGGGTAAGATTTTCACCACTGAGATCTCCATAACTCATCAGGGCACCAAGCGCTCCCAAATACCCCTCATGTCTCAAGAATACTGCTTGCATTTGACTCTGTGACCTGATCCATGCATATGTTTAGATTCTTGCCAGCCTAGACTAACAGAAATCCTACCCAAACTAGTTCTGAACGTAGAATCTTCATAATGATAAAGCTAGAGAATTCAGAGTCAGACACTGAAATATAGCATACAGTTCCCCCCTTTTTTCGAATAACAAATGTATGGACAGAGTAATTAATTGCATACGAAATGCTTACCAGAAATCAATTGCAAAAGAAATGTTTTCCATTGTGCTTTTATGCCCACGTATATATGATCCACCAAAGAAGACCCTTCGGAGGCCCAGGAGTGATGCAACTAGGAAAGCAATCTGAAGGACACGTACTGAGAGTTGAGAACAATAATAAATATAACAGAAATAGATGAAAACCAAGATTGAGCAGTCTCTGACAGTGCTCCTATCTTGTTGGAGCTCATTTCACAAAGTACTTCATATGTAAATCTTCCTATCGAGCCATTTCACCTAATAGAAATAAGTCAGCAAACTTCCATTCCCTCACACTAAACTTTAGAAAAAGGTGTTTTCATACCATAATTTTCTTAAAAACAAGTGAATATCTAGATTGTTTCCTTCAATAAAAGAAATCTTGGGTGTCACAGATGCAAATAGCTATGAAGTAGCTGGCAGAATTTATTCATTTTTTCTCAATATTTTCATTTAAGAGTAAGAATTTAATTTCATAAGAAGCAGACAGGAAAAGAAAAGGAACTTGCCTGTGCAATGTTGTAGGTAAAGGCGCTCAACAATGTGGATGCAAGGTCTTCAGGCTTATAATCTGTCAGCCTTTTTTTGGAAGTAATAACTTTCCCAAAGCTAGAAGCAAGAGTTGACGTTGAAAGTCCTTGCTGGCACATATAAGAAATAAATCAATCAACCATTCATGAGGACTGATGCACAACAATGATAAGAGAAAGGATAGATAAGTTCGAACACAACAAAAGATCTCTTAAGGAATAAAAGATGATGACAGGAATTTCACAGCAACTAAGAAAGAAATATGCTAGAAACAGGCTTCCCTCAAATTGAAGTTATTTTGATTATGATTAAAGAACCATTAGATATCATTAGGGGAACTTATGTAGACTTAAGAAAACTACTATAAAAAGATTCACATTAACTCCCACATCCAGGTTTACATAAACTCAAGATAAAATTCCTAATAAAGCTAGCAAAAGTCCTCTTAATACGTGAGATATCCCAAATATTAACACATGAACTGCAATATATTAGTTCTCGAAGATACACATGCCAACCAATCTAGTCATCAGAAACATAGATGTATGTATGTAACCAATCATATGCTAAGCAGTTATAGTGTCACGTGGATTCAGCAATGCTAGACAAATGAGTCTATCCAAGGAACATATATCTGTATTCTGTACTTCTGTAGGTTGTTATGGAAACCTATGTAAGATTTGTCAAAAAGAATCATAAGTAATGATGCTTTCAATATTCACCCAGCAAAAAAAGGAAAGAAAAATAAGTAGGAAGAACCTACACTCCTACATACTAGAGCAGTAGTGGCCCCACCAAAAGCTAAATCAGAAGAACAAAATGCATATCAGAAATTAAAAACAAATCGTGACAGCATCATAGAAGAGAAATGATATGCTCTTAATCAAAATACAGCAACAGAAGGGGTGAAGACAAACCTTCTGGCAGACAAGCTCTCCGCATATATCCTTGACAATTAGATCAAGAACAAAGTTGTCCCCTTTCTGGCTTAATTGCAAGAATTCGTCATAACTAAGAGAATTGTAACAGGTTAGTAGGAGGAAACAGTAAACAAGTCATTGCATGATGCAGAAAAAGGTTGATATTACCTCTTACAGCCTGTTAAAAGTTTCGCTAAACCAAACATGGTACCACCACCGATGTGTGTCCCAGTTACCCTTTCAAACTTTCTATTTCCAGTGACCTACATTATGCTTAATAACATATTGTCATATGAGTTACATTGCAATGCGCTTCCAAAAAAGTATCTCTGCGAAGAATTACAACCTTCAGTATGCTAACTCCTGAGCCAATGTTGACAAGTAGGTAAGGAAATAAGTTGTTTGGAGAAACATCTACTGGATTCCTCTGTCCATTCATGTGTGTGAAGGCTGCACCAGGGATATTCTGCAAGATGCATAAGTTAAAGGAAAAATGTGTTATGCATCAAAATAAATAATGTGTGGCTAATGAGCTGACTATGTAATTTTCTCAAGACTGTGATGGAGCCACATAAAATAGTGAGTAAAAGTTAAAAATAAAACTTAACTATAAGGAGACACGCAAGAATATTTGTCAGTGAAATAAGATATGACAAATGCAGCTAATGAGCTAAGGACTGACCTGCAACAAAAAGTTTGCTCCAGAAACAACGCTATCCATTTCATCAAGCTTGTCCAAACAAACACCAAGTTTCTCCCGAAAATCATCAGAAAATTTATATGCTCCACCGCCTGTAGCCTGTGCATGGTATCTATCATATACTTTTTCTCAATTCTTTGGAAAATAAAGCACAAAAGCATGTCATGCAACAATCTTCTGTTCTGAATGACCGATACTTGTAACACCAGACATCAGATTTTGACCAGGATAGTTCCAGTAACTACATGTACATATATGATATCATATTAGGGAGCCAGGTAAAAGCTCTGTTTTCAAAGTTCAAGGAAAAGTTGTACTCTGTTTCTCAGAGGACAATATGCCAAAATATTATTTCCATAACTCTATATGAATTACCAATAACAGTGACAGTGGAGAACAATTATTCAAGAATAACTTGAATAAAATATAAACAAGACTATAAATCTACTTAGACCATGTTGATAATTTTTACATGCCATCTCAAGAAGGAATAACGATTTCAGTGAATTTTGTCAGCAGCATCTCCACTGGCATAATGAACGCAACAGAAGCGAATGGAAACATTAAACACAGGGAATTTTGCTGATAGTTTGTTTTGTGTACGGATAGAGGTAACCATTTTCACTGAATGACCTTGCGAATAAATACAAGAATTGCCAACTGCCGAAACGGACTTCCTTTGCATTGATATCTCTATCATTTTGCTATATAAATACATTAGGACAAGAAAAAGTTACCTTCAGCGGCACGTTTTCTTTGCCTGACCTTGTCCCTGACATACAAAAAATACAATTTAATACACAATAAAACAGCACCTCACGACATAACCAAACGGGTAGGTTGAATTTAACATGCGAGTAAGAACAATATCGTGCTCCAGGTCAGCATAGGAAATTACTGGACCAACCTATCCAAAATCCAGAGTAGTTGTCAATTTAGATGCCACTCAAAAAGGGAAACAAAAGTAGGTACGCTGAGAGTTCGTCCTACACTACAATGGAAATTTCTAAATGCGGCAAGGAATATCCCAGCTCCTGACCAGCTCGTGGCCACCATCAAGCCTATAAGCTGTCCTACTAATTTCTCCCAACCAACAAGCCACCGAATCCTACAGTGGCTACATACTGAGACTCGCGCGATCTCAAAATCCAAGGATGAGCGCCTACCGTTGCAGCCGAGTAGCTCCTTTGCCCGGATGAAGTCGAAGCACTCCTGCAGCCGTCGCCTCTCGAACTTGGCGAACCGCAGCTCCGCGCCGGAGCCGCCTCCCTCGCAGCTGGCCGTGTACACCAGCTTGATCAGAGTCCCTGCGACCACAAGGAGCCCGCCGCACGCCGGCACCCATCAGCACCCAGCGAAATTCAGAAGGATACGAGAGCAAAATCGAGAGACAGTGGAGCCCGGAGGAACGTACCGCCGATGTCGAGGGCGACGAGCGGGGACGCGGCAGGCTGGCGCGGGAGAAAGATGGGCGGGTTGCGGCCCTCGAGGTCCCCGCGGATCTCGGCGCCCGAGAGGTCGACGCCGCGGCAATCCATCGCCTCGCCCATGCCCGCCGGGCCGCCGTCACAGATCGCCGCGCGGGTCCCGGGATCGCGGCGCCCGCATTCGCCTCGCTCGCCTCCGCCACCCTCGTCGCCGCCGCCTCGGTTGGACTGACTCCCGCGGCTGCTGTGCTGCCGGCGGTCGGGACTCTCCCTCGCTGCTGGCTGGCTGGCTGTCTCGGTCGCGTTGCGTGGTGGCGTGGCGCGGGCGGAGTCGTGCTCAGGCAGCGGGTACAAGTGTGCACGCGCGATCTCTTTCGCTCGCTCGCGCCGCGCGGCGGCAGTGGTGGACTGGTGGTGGCCTGGTGGGGGGAGTGGGGGCGGGTTGGAATTATTTGGGTGGGGTTTGGTGCGGGTGGTGGTGAACTGGTTCACCGGTTCGGAGGCCAGGAGTAGAACGGAAGCGGAATGATCCGGGTCGCGTGCGACTGGGATCCGGCGGCGGCCGCGCCAGGCTGGGCCTGCCTCGTTCCGGCTTCGGCCTCTCGCCGTCGCCGTGTCTGTGGTGGTCTGCTTGAAGAGCCGTTCCCTTCTTAACATGTCCACCGGCTAGTCGTGGTTCATAAATGGTGGGGTCAGGCACGCCGTACCCATGTTGAATTCTCTTCGGAGTTCAGTCAGCCGTCAACGAACCAAGCATGGCGGCCATGTTTGGATTAGGCCGGCGAGTCATTGCTTACGCAAACGAGCTGAGAGAGATCTGCTGAGATTTTTCTCTCCGTTTTCTTCTGCTGGCAGCGAGGTTGACAGCGATCTTGGCGCAGCTGATCCCCTTGGTCGGCTCAGCATACGGATCACGCCCGCCCGGGTAGCCGATCCGGTTACAAACTTGCAACTTCTGCCGCCCAACCTCCCCAGTCGCTTCTGCCGTTTCCGAGCACGACGAAAATTGGGTACCCGGTGCTCCGACTTCCGACCAACCAATAACAAGCAACAACCCGCGCATTAAGCAGGAAGAGTGAAGGGGGGCCGACCAGCCCAGAGCTGTCTCGCTGATGACTGCCCGAGCGGTCGCGGTCCAAGCACACATGGCGGGATCCGTCTCACGATATCGATGGCCAGACATTTCTCGTGCGACGTACGCGCAGGTGGGCGGAATCACGCGGCTGCCATGGTGGTCAAGCGTCGGCCGCTCCCGTCCCCGGAGTCGCTGGCTTGACTAGTCGTCGGGATCGCGCGCCTGGCTGCGGAGTGCGGGCTCGCACGTCGCACCTTGCGGAGCAGAGCTGTCTCCGTGTGCGCCCACGTCCCTCGCCGCCACACGGGTGCGATTAGGCCCTCCACAATGTGAGTGAAGCTTAAAACTGTTCAGGCCAGCCACCTCAGAGAAATTAGTATCGATCTTGTTTATCACAATTTGAGCAACAGTTTACAGGGATCCATATAGAAAATAAAATAAGAAAGCTGAAAGCGACTCATCTCATCTTCCTCTCTCAGGTGCACACCAGTTTCTCTTTTCTTCCATCCAATCTCTCCTTTCCTCTCAATATTTTATCAACAGACACCGGAGCCAGAACGTATTCACCGCTCATTTTTTTCAAGTTTAGGCATCTCTTAGGCATCACGAGCTGCAATGTTGGAAGTGGTGCCCAAACACTCTCTATCCTTTACTAGCTTCACCCAAGGTCAACATTGTGGAGGGCCTTAGGCATCACTTGAGGTGATTGTCGGCGCCAAGAGAATAGAGTCCCAGCACAAATGATTAGCGGAGACGCTCGCTCGCCACACAAGGGTTGGGCCACAGGGTAGGCCAGCCTGACTCTTAGGTCCCGGGAGCCCGAAGAAACCCGGAGATACTACTACAAAAGACCCCAGGATGCTGGGTCATAGGGTAGGCCCGCTTGACTCTCAGATTCCGGGAGCCCAAGAACCCTGGGATGCTACTACGAAAGAATCTCGGGGAATGGGAAGCTACCTTCGCTCCAAAGGAAGCGCTCTGACAGCCGGCAGGGCAGGCAACACTAAATAGCCCCTTGCATGCTTGTTGCAGGTGGATAGCCTGCATACATGCATGCACCAAGATAGGATAAGACAAGACTAAGGAGAACTCCTCGCTGGAGTACATGCATGCATAAACCGTATGAAAGTGTGTGTCCAGATACATGCATATGTACCCATTAAAAAGGAGACCTATGCATGAAGGGCGCATCAGCTATAGAGGCAACACATCATTGGTTCTAGTGTACAGCACGTTATACGGATCACTCTTGGATTATAAAAGAGTAGATGTGGCAGAACTGCTGAATTAACTCGATTTAAGTGCACTAACCATCATCCTTAAAGATGAACCTGCCACTATGCACTTCAAATGAATTAATCCGACAGTCTGTCGGGTAGATCCCGATGCAACCACTTAGTATTTCGATCGAAACAAAACATAAGCATAACTCGCACGAAGGCAAGTCCAGAGATTACAACATTCCACAGATTTTATATTCACAAGTCGGACATCAATTATTACAGGTTGAAATCACCACTCAAGTACTTTTAAGTTCAACATAAAACTTCATTCAGAGTTTAATAGCAGCAGAAAGAAAAATACGATTATCTAGTGTCGATTTGGATACCACGATGAAACCCATACGTGGCATCACTTGGTAGAGTCATTGCTAGCGGGGGATGGATCTCACTCCACTGTCCAACCAGTCAGCAAAGTATTCGGCCAAGCCAAACCAGCTACCATATCTCTAAAAGATATACCTAAAAATATTGCCACAAGTAAGGCTGAGTATATTAATACTCAGCAAGCCTTACCCGACAAGTGGTACGTAAATACCGACTACTAAGCATGCATGACTCTAAGGTTCTAGAGTTTTCTTTTTGCTGAAAAGCAACAAAGAGTAAGTCCGTAATTTCATATTTTAGCTTTCAATATTCTAGTTCATTTAACCAGTCTAGGTGATCATCTATCTCTAATCAAACATGGTGAAAAAATATTTAATTATCCAACAAGTTTCATCATAGCCATAGTTCCTCTTGTTACTCTATGTGGTACAAGTATTAAGCAGTCCTAATTATTGCGAGTAACGGACGATTCGAATCGAATTTCTTAACCTTGCAAGGGAAATCTAAACACACGTCACGTGGTTACTCACAGAGTCGCACGTGCAACTTTTTCCCTTTATTCCCGTTTCATGGATCAGGGCCACCGTCCTCGAGTACAAGCGATCCATGAACCACGGACGACGCCGGGCCGTGGCCGCTCTTGCACTCACCATTGGGCCCATGGGAACAGTGTCAAGATGGTGGAATCTGTCCACACACCGGTTCAATCAGGCACTTAAGCTTACCGATTACCATATCCTCGGCATGTGGTCAGTACTTTCAAATGCTTAACCACCGCTACCACAGGTTATGGCCTTAGCATTTTACACTACTCAGACGGGGCCTCAACCATGAGTACTTTACCACAGCCCCATCCGTCGATCTTATAGTTGCAGTATGCGGTAAAGTATTTAACTCCTATAATTCTCGCGAGTGGCAGGAAACCACTTAACTTTTACCGTACCTATTAGCAAAGCAACTACTCAATTTCCTATTCCAGTAGTCATTACATTGGTGCTTAGGATCATGCAGTTAGGGTTTCAATCAACTCCTATGAACTTAAATGCATATGTAAAAAGGAACAACAGTTGCATAAATTAAATACTGGGATCATGCATCAGTGCTTGCCTACTTGTGTAACACTAGTCGGGGCTTCCTCCGAACGTTGATCCGGGTCTTCAGCAACTGCTGTTAGATTAACTTGAGCTTCGTGCTGTCACTCTCGGACTCGGGCACCAGATTAGAGATCCCGTCGGTGAGAGTAGTCGAATCTATATGAATGCACATGTATGAGTGGTTTTACTGGTACAAGATTGCATTATAAAGTAGTCCAAACTTAAGTTAAGTAGTTGAGGACTTTATTTTCTTTTCCCTAGACAGTCGTTTGTCGAGTACTTATCTAGATTAACTGATTTCATTAAGTGAGTGAGTGGTTTTGCATGCCGTGAACACAGTAAGCATTAGTTAACCAAAACTATTCGTAGGGGTAGTTTCTGGGTTGCAGAACTACTCGTGGAGGTAATTTCTGGGTTAAGATTTTTTGTAAAACTACTCGTTACTTTAGAACAAAGTCACAGTAATAGTTTCAGCTATTTTTATACAGCAGGTTAACATGAAAAGTTCATTACACGGCTACTGCTAGGATCAAGATCTACTTGCATAGAACAACCATGCATGAACTAATGCTCAACTTTTTACTGAACAAACCTACTCGTACGAGTAGGTTACTGCATATTTTTGTAGATTTTCCTAAGCAAAAACCAGAGGTCAATATTTTAGTTTAAAAGGGATCTAGCCTATAACAAAAGTACTCGAAACATCTAGTTGTGCTTGGATTCAAAGCTTGAACTTTTATGAAAGACTTTACTCGTAGCGCTGAAGCTACCAACCAAAATTCATGAGCAGTTCTTTCTTGAAACTCTTGGAACAATTAGAAGATATTTAAACTTGATTTAAATCCATATCTAAAATTATGTGGAAACAGTCCAAGATGCTTTTACAAAGTTATAGATCTTAACTTAAAGATTTCAGAACATCTTAACTTGTATTTTTAGGATTTCTCTGTGAGTTGTTTTGCATTCTCAAAGTTAATAGATTGGTTTTTAAAGTTCTTATTCCTGGTTTACAGATGAGCCCCTGACATTTTTCAGAAACCTTCTCGGAAAGATTGAAATCGAAGCAAAAAGGTCCTTTGCACAGGAGAACGGCTACTGCAAGCCAAAATCCGGCGACTAGGGTTGCCGGTGGTGAGAGGTGAAGGCGGGAGAGGCAAGAGGGGAACAAACTGCACCTATTTGAGGCCTTAGGTGAGGAAGGGGTGGACCGAGGCGGCTTGCCGACGGTGGCATAGAGCCGACGGCGGGTACGGATGGTGGGGGCGACGGTCCGGTGAGGAAGATGGCATGGGGAACGGCTGTGTAGCCTCGGGTTGAGGCGGAGAAGGTGGTGGAAAGGTTGGTTTGGACAATGTTGGGGCGAAGTGGTGTGTCCACGTGCAGGTGGTGACTCGCCAGAGTTGGAGGTTGGGGGCGACGAGCTTACGGGCCTCTGGTGGGGCTTTTATAGATGCGAGGGGAGGGAATGGCGGCCTAGGCTTGAGCCGCAGGGGAAGGCGAGACCAGGGGCAAAATCAGAAGCGCAGCCGCCTTGCTGGAGCCGGCGGGGGCTCGCCGTAGCGCCAGTAGCACCTGCGGCAAGAGAAAAATCACAACGTGGAGGCTTCCTGAGGGGGTAGCGCGAGATTTTGTGGGTCCATGGAAGATTTCCGATGCGCTGACAGGCCCACTTGGCCGGGCGGCCTCAGCTGCGCTGTGGAGCGCTAGCCAGCTGGCCTGCCGGCAACGGGACAGGGCAGGGGAGGAGAGAGAGAAGGGAGAAGATGATGGGACTGATGTGCAGAAAATAAAAATAGCGGGGGCTTGGGTGAAAAAGGGCTAAAATTCAATCTTTCCAAGATCAAATCAAAAATATTTGAATATCATTTTTTTCAACTTTTCAAGGAAAATATTTTCTCTTTTATGACTTTGTCCATTTGAGCAATGCATAAAAAGTTATTTCAAACTTCCAAAAACAAGTATTTAAATGGCACCATGTGAATTTTTGCACTGTTAGCCTTTGAGTTCAACTAGACTTTTGTTGTTCTTGTTAAGACAGATTTGCCATTAAATTTTCTAGATTAGTTGTGATCAACTTTGAAAGTTACAGGAATTTGTTTGCAAGAGTTCAAAGATTTATGCATAAAATACACAAACACAAATTCATTTGCTTGAAAGGTAGATTTGATAGGTTGTTTCGTACTTCTCTTGCTCTTCTCTTGCTCTTTTGTGACTGATTTCATGGTTTGGATCTTTGCTTAGTCTTCTGGACACATAGGGTGTCACGGTGGACCCGGGGCGGTGAAGGGGGCTTCTGGCTCCAAAAAGATTCCAGAGCCTGTGAACTCTCTAGTTCATGCACACCCATAAAATATACAGAAATGCAGAACGTAGGACTTTTATCCTCCGGGAGGCCCGAACCTGGGTAAAAATTCCTCTGTGCTCACCATACATGCTGCCCAAGAGAATTAGCACGTTCATGGCTGAATCTCTAAACGGGGGTTCCACGAATCCCCGCTCGCGGTTCTCACTCACCGTCGGTGCTGGTTTGGCCAACCATCACCTGAAGCGCGATTAATTTTTCCCTCGAATGGGATAGCGTTTTGAGTCATATTTCAAGCCCATTAGTACTTAAATAACAAATGCATGCATGTAGGTGGAGATAAATTGATGACATCACCCACGTACAAGGGGAGTTCATAAAAAAATCAATAAATCTTAAATCGTGCATTCAAATTAATTCTGATTGCACCATTATCTTTTTTTATGACAAGAGCTTCAAAACAAGACCACATTTGCCTATGTTTGCATGATATTTTCTAGAAATATTTTTTAATACTAAATAATTACTTTCGGCTACCGGTAACAAACATTTTAACAACACATTTTAACAACACGAATAAATAATTACTTTTTACGAAAAAATTTAAATATGATGAACAAATAATAATGTTATGAACAAAATATTAAATATCGTAAACATTTGATTGTACAGGGCAAATAATGGAAAATGAATATCGCAAACAAATAAGTCAGCATCATCGAATAATTTAGTCTACAACGGGAAAATAATTTGGCATTATAAACAAATTAGTTGCAAGAAGATACATAATTTTACATGAAGAACTATAGGCATATACCGTACCAACTGACTTAGTATGGAAAACAAATCAGTGTGCTCTTTTCACCACGGCACACACATGTAGAGCATACATACGATATATAATTATTCTATAAGAGTGATCAAACGTATTCACACATTAATAAATTAAATCAAAATAAGATATTTTGAGACAAGTATTCCAAATAAAAAAATTCAGATAAAATTAAAATTATATTTTGGAATAATAATTATACTTTATTTATGTATGGATATGGAAAATTATAAGGGAAAAAGGTATAAAACTAGAAGGAAACAAAATATAATATAAAAATTAAAATATCTACATCGTCATGAAAATGACAAAAGAAAGAATACAAAATGAATATTGAAAAAAAGAACAACAAAATTACGAGGGCTCAAAAAGAAAGGAAAATGAAAGAAGAATGAAGTCTATCAACAGACTGAGTCAACAAAACTAAATAAAAAAGATAAAAAACTTTAACTAATTAAAAAATAGTGAAATAAAAAATAAAATAATAAAATATTTCACGGTAATTCATCTAAAGAAAATATTTCATGACAAACAAGGTAATATACAATGATAAAATAAAAGAAAGGAAAAGAAAAAAACAAAAGGAAGAGAAAAGGTAACATAAAGAAAAAGAAAGGAAAAGAGAAAGAAAAGAAAACACCCGTGAACAAGTTAGTATAATTTATAAAAATAAATATATTACTTCACATACTAACTGATCAGCCTAGAATGCGAACGGATTAGTATAAATTATAAAAAAAGATTATTTTAAGAATGAATATCTACATGAGATTTAGAATGAGAAAGGGAAGAAATAGAAATAGAAATAAATAATATACATCAAAGGATTATAAGAAAAAGTTGGGAGAAAAATAGAAAAAGGGAAAAAGGTTGAAGACAGAATAGAAAAAATAAGAATATTAAATAAAAAGTTAAATATAAAGAAGAACAAAATTCTTTCCTATTTACCTTCTGCCATGCATGCAGGGTCCATCATGTGTTGTGTTTGCACGTGCATCTTAAAAAATAAACCGCAGATCATGCATGCATGGAGGGACCCATCATGTGTTACGCATGTGTGCTCACCTCTTTTCTCACATCTGCATGTAAGTTGGTGGATTATCTATATCCTCTCTCGTGGACAAGAATGCTATTGAACCAATTTATTACGGTGGTCTAGCAGGAATCCTCTTCAGATGATGGCAATCGAACTTGTAGCACACGCGATGTACAGCCTGCGCGCGCAGACGGCAGGAGAATATATCTTCTTCCCTCTTTCGTCTTTTTTTTTTCTTTTGTGTTAGTTGGTTTGGGCTTCCGTATGCGTATTTGCTGTGTGGGCTTCTTTCCCTCCCGTCATGTTGGCTGATGTGGGTTAATCTATGCGGCCTATTTAGCGGGCCTTTTTCCTCCTCTTTGTCGCAGAGGAGGAGGATCGCCTAGCTTCTCCGGTCCCGGGCCCAGCCCAAATTCCCCTCGCGCACTGGCCCGCTAGCTAGCCCATCACGACCCGCTAGCGCTCTCGTGGAATCTGGCATGCATGATGCCATGATTTTGCGAAGCACATGCACGTACACGTACGTGCACCGAATATTCGGGATTCATGCGGAGGCATCATGTGAATCTTTGGTGAGGGAGCCGAGGCCCACACAGATGATTAGCGCGGAAAGCCACTTTAATTCCCACCTTGGCTATCTATACGCGCCCATCAACAAGTAGAGCCGAAAGAGAGGAGGGAGGCAGCAAGTGCGGCACAATGTCCAATTTCAAGAAAAGCCAATGAGATTCTTCTTCCTCTCTTTCTCGGTATCCTTTGGCAATGCAGGTACGCCTCTCCGATGTTTGGTTTGTCAAATACCAAGTGGCCCTTTCTTGAAAAAAAGGTGAGATTGGTACTAATTTATTTTTTTCAAGTAATGCTAGGCAGAGGCGTTCAACATTTCGGACGCACGCCAACGTGTCTATCCTCTGCTCCACCTCCACATCTCTCTCCCCTCACCTATGAGCTTTACCACCACCCATACCCACCTCCCTAAGTTCCTGCCCGCCTGCCTGTACTCCCGCGCGTTCCCGGCGCTCGAGCGGCTTCAACCTCTCCGCCTGCGCCTCGCTCGCCGTGGCAGTCACCGTCGCAGGAGGGGCCTCGCGGGGCGCCGCCAAATCTGCCGCCTCCGGTGAGCTACTCTTCAATTCTTGACGGCTACATCTTTCCCTCATCCTTCTTGACCGATTTGAGCCCTTACCCCTCCGTTTCGCCACCTTGCATGCCCTCCCCAGCGATGAGCTCCGCCTGCCACCGTCACCATCCGTGGAATGTCCTCATCGCCGAGTCTCCCCACACCTGCGACCCCCTGTGAGCCTCACCGCGTCCCCGTGCAGGGCGCAGCCCGCACCCCTGCCGTTCCGCCACCCCTCGCCGCCGGCGAGGCCACGGCCGCCCCTGCGCGCCACACTGTGTGCGGGCTGGCCACACCCCGCATTGCAGCCGTAGGGCGCCGAGCTGAGATGTTGCAAAGATTCTTTTTGGGATGTTGCAAGAAATGATTTATGCCGTCGCAACGGATGATCGGTTTTTATTCGATGTTTTCAATTTGTAATTTCTGATGTTGCAACATATAATTTTAGATGTCCCAAAAGGTAAGCGTGAATGTTGCAAATATTGTTTCTACATGTTACCATTTTAAGCGGATGTTGCACAAGATATGATGTACATGTTGCAGTGGAAATTTTATATCTTGAAATTAGATGTCATAGTCAATTTTACGTATGATTTCGTATGTTGCAAGAAGTGATGTCCGATGTTACCTTAGGGAATACTTAATGTTGCAACATAGCGTCCAAATTTCCCATCGGATGTCCGGGCGCTACCAACGCTGAACTTTTTTTGAAAAGTTAGTATTTTTTGGAAAAGTTAGTAATAAAAAAGTTGACTGCTCTTAAGATGACTGAATATAATCCTGGTTGTTTTTAGAGATTTGAGAATGAAACTTCTTCATTGATATCATTTCTGCTATCTAGCTTGTATTCAAAACAAAGTTCTAGCTAGGCTAACTGCAACTGCAACCGGTATAGCCAAAGGCTCTAGCTAGCTATACCTGTAGATTTTAGCAGTAGGAAAAGGATAACGTGCGTAGAAGCTTCCGATCCAATATGAGGCGATACAACGAAGATTCTACATACTCCTATGTCTCTTACGATGCGGAGATTCTAGATAGTGCCTGCAAAGCAAGGGATTTTGATCTACAACATTCTCAGTCCTAGACCTGTCGCTTTATTTTTTTTTCTCCTACTGATGATGATCACGTCTGGCTCATATATTAAGGTTGGCAACATCTGCCATACTTCTTTGTTTTATTCTTTCACCAAACTTACTAAGAATCTGTCTGAAGGAGTTAGAGTTGAGTGTTAAATTTTAGCACATATTAACACTCATACACATGTTAAAATTTTAAAATTTTGGTTAAAATTTAGCTCACCTCATTAGCACTCCAGTTTGGATACTGTTAAAATTTAGCACTTTCATCCATTAACATTTGGATCGAAACAGGATCTAAGCAGTGTGATAAAGTGCAGCATCATGTAGCCACAAACCTAACACGCCCACAACTAATCATTCTATGAACGTGGAGTATATGCGTTTCACTATTCACATAGGGACAGGGTGAGCCGGCGAGGCACAAATCACCATGATCACAACAAATATTAATGCTAGGCATGGGAGCCACAATATACGTATCTCATTGGGTATGTAACATGTTCATGTTTATGCTTACAATCGATTCTGCATGGACAAGTTTATCATAACTAAACTTTAATAACATCACAACAACTTAGAGATCAGCATCATACTTAATGGGAAATGGTAGTACAAAAGGACGACTATAAATAATGAAACTGACGGACCATTATTATAATAAAATATAAAATGGAAGGCATTGCCATGTGGACCGAGGCTGCTGCTACCTGTTCCTGTTCCAAGGCATGTTTTAAAGTTTGGCCCTCACGTTTCCGAGCATGGCTCAAGATCAAAATTCATGTTTTAAGAATCAAGATAATTTCATTTTATAATTGCTGCGTTACACGTTGATCATAATGTTGCAATACAAGTCTCAACTTACAACTAAGTAATAAATTTATTGAAGAAAAGAAGAAAAAAAGGTTGAATACTCCATTAAGTTGCAGGATTTACATGGCGTATAAAGTCTCCTACTTTTGTGACTCGTCTAGCCCCTTTTGTGAATAATAAAAGTTCATTGGATCATGTCTTTGGATAATATTTTTTTAGTCTGCTACTTATTTTTAAACAACCTCTGCATGAAAACTATGTATATACGTATTTTGGGAGAGGCCAGAAGGCAGATTAGCCATCTACCACCTTAGAAAAGTGGTGTAAGGATGAGAGGTTTGAACCTCTGCCCGGTCCACCCACACTCTACTAGGCGATCAACTAGACCACCGTCCAATTCTCAATAAGTATATATTATAACATGTACTTCAATATTGTAGTTTATTATATTTCTCATGGTGGAAATTTAAATTCCTTATTAGAATGCCGCATCTCGATGTTGTCCTAAATCATCCACATACGTCTAATGTTTATACACAGTACATGGTGGCTTGATCTTACCATTCTAAAAATAAACATGCACAGTAATCTCGTGCTACCATAATAACAGCGTAGAGATAAAATGTAAACTCATCTTGTACTACCAGCCGGATCCCCTTCACAACCCGTAGCAAGCTTTCACTGGCCAAACAGAGGAAACCACCTCTCCTGGAACGACGAATGGTGCGAGACCAAGAAGAGCACGAGCACCAGCGCCACCGCCACGCCCCACGGCGACGAACCCGCGCCGCCGCCGCCGTACCCGTACTGCGGCCTGGGGTCCCCCGCCGCCACCATCTCCGCGAGGACGCACATGATGCCGCCCCCTCCTCCGCCGCCGCCAACCCCGCGTTCGCCGCCGGCCGCCACCCAGAGCTGCACGGCGACGATGAGCAGCAGCGGGGAGAGGATGAGGAGGCGCCGGAGCCGGTCGAGCAGGCTCCCCACTGCCGACTCGCACCATCCGTACAGCGTGGTGGCCGCGATGAGGGAGACCGTCGCGAGGAGGATGAAGGCGTACACCGACGGCTGCGCGCCGCCGCCTCGCAGTCGCTGCTGCTGCAGGTAGTTGAAGTAGTACGGCGCCGGCTGGTAGTACGGTGAGTAGTAGCCGCCGCCGCTCGCCATGTTCACGCAAGAACTGGCTGATTATTGTTGATCCCAGCAAGAAAAGAAAAAAAAAACTCGCTTCTTTTCTGAATCCAAACTAGCCTTGCTTTTGCGTTCATGGAAACGAAAGGTCTCATGTCCATCTATATATAGGCGCTCGGCGGAATGAGTCTCGAGATGGGCCACGGGCTTTGCTTGTGAGTTGGGAGGAGGGTGATTCCCTTCACAGCGACCTGAGACGTGCCACCAATGGTGGCCAGACACGTGGCGCCGACCAAGCGGCCGGCGATGAGGGGAGGATCGGTAGAGAGAGCGGCGAGGAGCATGGCTCGCAACGCTGGCATCTTGGAGGCTTGTGTCACCTGTCAAGTGCCATGGGCCCATGGACATGCAAGCTTTAGGCGATGGCAAAGCCGGGTGGATCTTCGTCACCCCATCCAACTTTCTTCCGATATGATTGATTGATTGATCCATGATCCGAGCACTTTTGGCGCATCACTGTAGCTCGCTAATTGCCATCCATGATACCATTGCACATGCCTGCACCCCTTTTCGTAGCGTACGGGTCAATGAATACCGGGTCCTTCCCGCCGCCGATCGTTAGGCTCCTACAGTGCGGCGCGTACCTGAAACAAGCAGCAGCGGACATGTAACGTGGCTAGCTTAATCGTCAGGAGCTAGCTGGTATCCCTACTAGCTGGTGTGGTTTTCTTTCTGCCCTTGTCCTCTCGCCTTGCTTTTCACTGGGCCGCCGATTAATTGAGCACCAGTGCGGCAGTGTGCCAGTGTGCCGGTGTCAAGTGTCATCGTGTTTGGAAAACGGAGCCAGCCGGCCGACTTGCGATCCCCAGGCAGGAGGCCACTGGGCCACAGAACTCTTCCTCTTCCCCAGTCACGCCTCGTCCAGGTCAACCACAGGGCATTGCGAATCAAAGCCAAGCGAAAGCTTTTCGCGGCGCCGCGCAGATCCCTATTTGTCCAGGCGCGCTTGTATACGTGCTGGGTGCTGACGCCCGGCTCTGTACTTCCACGAGTTCGTCCGTGGACGGTGCCATGCGGTCCCTGCACGTATGGAGAAATCTGGGTCATGTAACCGGAGGAGCGTCGTAGGCCATTGATCGTACCCTCCCTTTTTTTAAGCTTGGGCACACCCACACCACCACAGAAAATTCCGTATCGGCCTAACCTACAGAAACGGAGAAGAGATTGCGTCCTGACCATTGAAATATTCAGAAATCAGATCGTGTACGCATCGTTGCCATTGAAGCGGAGCTGAATGTGACATCACAATATCACAAAAAGGTCAAAGGCACTGAAGCCTGGTCATTGTGTACAGCACAGTGCAAAAGAAGCCAAGAGGAAAGAGGCGAATAGAAAGAAGGGCGAGATGAGCACGCAGGCAACTGATTGTTTCTGTCACTGTACTCATACATTCAAATGTCTTAGTCTCAAAAATACAGAGTGATTTCACCAAGACATTTGCTTTGTAGGCAAGCAGATCAAGGGCAGCATTACCAGGCTTTCATTTGTTTAAACGGGACAAACTACAAGTTGAGCTGCTGAAACCTGAAAGCCCTGAACAAACCAGACATGCATCATGGCAGTTCTGAGAACATAGGCAAAAACCTGATCGCTACATACTTGTATATAACACATACTGACCCCAACGGTCCAACCTAGCTAATTACACGTTTACAACCAATACACACGGATTCACACTGGGGCAAACCCCCACACAAGGAAAGTGCAATGCCGAAGCTCAGCCGATTTCCAGGGTCATGATCATGATCCGTTGAGTTTGGCATCCATATCATCTTGGTCAACTCCCCGACCCTTCTTCAGTTCCGCGACTAGAACCCACATGTTTGCAAGCTCTCCTTCCAGAATGGCTTCCTTCTGCTTGGACTCCTCAATTTTCTTCTGGAGTTCTGCCTCTCTTTGGTCCTTCTCCATAAGAATGACCTCCAGAGCTTGCTCCCTTTCATAGCTGGCATGAACATCTCTTCTGCTAGCTGGCTCATGCCGTTTAGTATAGGTATCCCTTCTACCAACCTTTTGACCATTGCTCACTCGCCGTTGCGTTGAATTTCTTGCTGATGCCAACTCACTTGCAAGCCTTTCATTGTGGTTCATGAGTTTGGTGACCTCTCCTGAAAGTGCTTTCAGTTCGATGCCTGCAGCTGAGGCCAGGCCTTTTGCATACATGCTTTCCTCTAGAAGCTTCTGATTGCGGGCCTCTAGTTGAGCTTTGGCTTCAGTGAGCCCTCGCAATCTTCGCTTCAGTTCATCAATCTCCAACTGAAGAGAGAATAAATAAATTAGAGCACTTTTTTTGTTACCCAATCAGTTGAAAGACCAAAATAAGTGATATAATTTAATAAAGCAGTCATTGGGTGTGTATCATAAATGAATAGTTGGAACATCAAAATCTGCTTGGCAAATTTGTCATTTGGCAAGACTAACCAGTAGTTATGTTTCTTCAAAACTGCACGAAGGTACCACTATTATTCTTATTGGCAGACACAATAGACAAACTTGAACAAAAGCATATTACAGTATATAAGTCTCACGACACTGCATTATTATTCAATTTAGAATGTAATGCAGAGTTCCAACATTCACACCTCTGTAAATGCAGAATGCCACTTTTGATGCCCCTATTTTCTTTTTGTCTCGAATACGCAAAAGAGCTGCGCACCATTTAATTAAAGAAAGAAGAAAATAGTTACAAACTAGTTCACACACACATTCCTGTTGGAGTATTATTGAGCCCATGTGTATAGGGCCCATAGAGACCCATGTACATATATAACCTCTCTACCCTGTTTAGGGTTTGGTACGGGAAAATAATCTTCTTCATGGTATCAGCCTAGGCCTCTCTCTCCTGCCCGCCGCCGGCGCAGGGGCCGCGGCAGCAGCCTCCTGCAGCCCTGGGCCCCCTGCAGCCCGACGCCGCCGCGGCCGGGGCTGCTGCTGGCGCGGGCGCCGGGGCTGCGGGACCCCAGCCGCGCGCCGCCATCGATCCGGCCGTCCTGCGGGCCGCTGCGCAGCTGCTGCAGGCCGCGGGCGCCGATCCGGCCACCCTGCAGGCCGTAGTGCAGCTGCTGCCGGCCGCAGGCGCCGATCCCGCCGCCGCCGCTGTGGCCGGTGTCGCACGGTCTGGCCTCGGGATGGCGCCCGAGGATGCGCCGCTCTCCGCCGCCGCCTTCCGTGGACAGCAGGCCGACGCCGCTCTCGCTGCGGCCCTCCTCGCCGCCAAGTCGGAGGCTTCGGTGACCCAGGAGCGGGTCCGTGTGGCTGCCCTCGCCTGGGAACGCGAGCGCGCCACGGCCGACGCCCTCGCTCTCCGGGTCGCCGAGGCGGAGCGCTTCCTCCGCATCTCCTCCGGCCAGCCCGTCGACCCTGAGCCCGGCACCTCCTCCTCCTTCCAGGCCCCGCCCGCTGGATCTGGAGCCCGGTACAACCCGACCGACCCCATGGTCGCCCAGCTCCACCTCCAGGCCGCCGGCGTCCAGAACATCAGGGCCCTGGTCTCTGTCCTCCTTGACCCCGCGTCCTCCTCCTACAGCCGCTGGCGGGACCAGGTCCTCCTCACCCTCCGCCGCTACGCCCTCGACGACCACGTCCTCGTCGACTCGCCGATCGAGGCGCGGGACGTGGCGTGGCTGCGTCTCGACAGCGTCGCCATGTCCTGGATCTTCGGGACCATCTCCCTAGATCTTCAGGACCTCGTCAGGACCCACGGCAGCACTGCGCGGCAGGCTTGGGTGGCGCTCGAGGGGCAGTTCCTCGGCAACGCCGAGTACCGCGCCCTCCAGCTCGACGCCACTTTCTGCACCTTCGTCCAGGGGGACCTCTCCGTCAGTGAGTACTGCCGGCGGATGAAGAGCATGGCTGATGCTCTTCACGACCTCGGGGATCCGGTGTCCGATCGGGTCTTGGTGCTCAATGTCCTACGGGGCCTGAGCAGCACCTACGACCACCTGAAGTGCTGGATCGCCCGCCAGAGGCCCTTTCCCACCTTCCTGCAGGTCCGGGACGACCTCGCCCTTGAGGAGATCACCAGGGATCTCGCGCCCGGATCCTCCTCGCCCAACCCCGCCGCGCTCGTTGCTACTCCACCGGCCTCCTCCGCTGCTCCTTCCACCTCCCTCCTTGGTGCTGCTCCCGCCGGGTAGACCGGAGGGCGGGGGGGGGGGGGGGGGGCGGCTGTGGACGTCGCCGGCGCCGGGGTGGTGGTGGTGGCACTGGTGGCCCTATTCCTGGGGGTACCGGTACCCGTGGCCCTGCTCCTGGGGGTACCAGTACCGGTGGGGGCCGTCGGGGCACGCCGACCCCGGCTCCCGCTTCTGCCCCTGCCCCTGGAGGTACGCCCTGGCCATCCTTCAGCAACCCATGGTCAGGGCGCATCTCGATGTGGCCGTTCCAGGGTCCGGCAGGGGGGCTTCGTCCTCAGCTCCAGCCGGCGGCCATGTTCACGGGTGCTGCTCCCCTCTTCGCACCGTCCTGGACCCCGCCCGCTCAGCCTAGCCAGCAGCGGACCTGGCCTGGGGGGTGGGACCAGGCCGCTCTAGCGCAGTCCTTTAGCACCATGGGACTGACACCGCCGGCCAGCACCGAGTGGGTCGCCGACTCGGGTGCCTCGTTCCAAACCAATCCTGATGCCGGTATCCTCTCTTCTGTCCGACCCCCACACCCCTCTTGTCCTTCTTCTATCATGGTTGGTGATGGGTCTTGCCTTCCTGTCACCACCGTGGGTTCTGCCCCTCGTCTTCCTAATGTTCTTGTTGCTCCTCGAATGGTTCACAACCTTCTTTCCATTTGCCAGTTTACTGCTGACAACTCCTGTTCTATCGAATTTGACTCCTCTGGTCTTACTGTGAAGGATTCGGCTTCCCGGCGTCCACTTCTTCGATGTGACAGTCCGGGGCCCCTTTACACCCTTCGGCTTCCTGCTTCTGCTGCCTCGCCTTTGGCTTCTTTGTCTGCTGCTTTTGCCGTGACACCTTCTTCCACCACCTGGCACCGCCGGCTTGGTCACCCCGGCCGCGACGTTTTGGCTCAGCTCAGCCGTAGTACCGATGCTCCTTGTACTAAGGCTCCTGCTGAGCACCTCTGTCATGCGTGCCAGTTAGGTCGTCATGTTAGACTTACATTTTCTTCTTCTTCTTCGCATGCTGCGCATGCTTTTGATCTGATTCACTGTGACCTGTGGACATCTCCTGTACTTAGCATGTCTGGTTATAAATATTATCTTATCATTGTTGATGATTTTTCTCATTACTCTTGGACTTTTCCTCTGCGCGCCAAGTCTGAGACCTTCCCCACCCTCATCCACTTCTTTGCCTGGGTGTCCACTCAGTTCGGCCTCACTGTTAAGGCCGTCCGGGCGGGAGTTCGATAACTCCACCTCCCGGTCCTTCTTCCTGTCTCGGGGTGTACAGCTGCGTATGTCTTGTCCGTACACCTCTCCTCAGAACAGCAAGGCTGAGCGGATGATTCGCACTACGAACGACGTCGTGCGCACCCTTCTGATCCAGGCCTCTCTACCCCCGCGCTTCTGGGCTGAGAGCCTCCACACCGCCACCTACCTGCTCAACCGTCTCCCGTCCACTGCTTCACCTGCTCCCACTCCACACCACGCTCTCTTCGGTACCCCTCCTCGCTACGACCACCTTCGGGTCTTCAGGTGCGCGTGTTACCCTAACACTTCCGCCACCGCTTCTCACAAGCTGGCGCCCCGCTCGACTCGTTGTGTGTTCCTCGGGTACTCCCCTGACCACAAGGGGTACCGATGCCTTGACCTCACCTCTCGCCGTGTTCTGATCTCCCGACACGTCGTCTTTGACGAGTCGGATTTCCCCTACTCTATCTCCTCTACACCTTCTCCCGACCCCGAGCTGGAGACTCTGTTTCCGACTGACCTGGTGGTTCAGCCACCGTTACCTGTCTGTCCTTTTCCTGCAGGTTTCCCCGGCACGCCGGCACCGTTTCCGGTGATCCCTGCGGCGCCGAGCGCGGCCCCGGTGCCCGCGGTCGCGCCACGCGCGGTCCCCGGACCTCCGGTCGTGCCGCGCGCAGACCCGGTGTCTCCCGTTGCGCCACGCGCGGCCCCGGTGCCTTCACATGCACCTGCGCGGTACGCCCAGCCGGTGCAAGTGTACCGGCGTCGCTCGGCGCCGACCCCGACACCACAATGGTACGCTGAGCCGGTGCAGGTGTACCGGCGTCGTTCAGCGCCGACACTGGCGCCGCCTCCTGCTCCGGAGGCTCCTGCGACGCCGCCGCCAGAGCCGCCGCCGCCGCCGCCGCCACCTCCTCCGGCCCCCTCTCGAGCCGAGCCGGAGGTATACCACCCACCTGTCATCCATCGGGATCCTCGGCATATCCATCCCATGGTGACTCGGCGGATGGCGTCTCAGGCCGCGACTCTCTCCGCCACCGAGGGAGAGCCGCGGGTCTCTCCAGTACCCTCCTCTGTCCGCGACGCCTTGGCGGATCCTCATTGGCGTCGCGCGATGGAAGAGGAGTACGCGGCTCTTCTTGCCAACCAGACGTGGGACCTCGTGCCGCGTCCGTCTGGTTGCAATGTGGTGACTGGCAAGTGGATCTGGACGCATAAGCGTCGGGCTGATGGCACACTGGAGCTCTACAAGGCTCGCTGGGTTCTCCGGGGGTTCACTCAGCGGCCTGGTGTGGACTATGAAGAGACCTTCAGCCCAGTCGTGAAGCCTGCTACGGTGCGCACAGTCCACTCGCTTGCGCTCTCGCGCTCTTGGCCTGTGCACCAACTGGACGTGAAGAATGCGTTTCTTCACGGCACTCTGTTAGAGACTGTCTAGTGCTCTCAGCCAGCAGGATTTGTGGATTCGAGTCGTCCGGATATGGTTTGCCGGCTCAACAAGTCTCTCTATGGGCTGAAGCAGGCTCCTCGGGCTTGGTACTCTCGGTTCGCCACGTTCTTACTGACATTGGGGTTCACCGAGGCCAAGTCTGACACGTCTCTCTTCGTCTACCGCCGTGGGGATGAGACTTCCTATCTGCTGCTCTACGTTGGTGACATTGTGCTCACAGCCTCTAGTCAGCAGTTGCTTCAAAGCGTCATCTCCTCTCTGCAGCAGGAATTTGCTATGAAGGATCTCGGTCAGCTCCACCACTTCTTGGGCGTCACTGTTGAGCCTCGCCCGTCTGGTCTTCTCATGCACCAGCGGCAGTACGCACTCGATATCCTGGAGCGGGCTGGGATGACTGATTGCAAGCCCTGCTCCACTCCTGTCGACACTCAGGCGAAGCTATCCGCTGATCTGGGTGATCCGATGGCTGATCCTACTACCTACCGGAGTCTGGCTGGTGCTTTGCAGTACCTCACCTTCACCAGGCCGGACCTCACCTACGCTGTCCAGCAGGTCTGTCTCCATATGCATGATCCCCGGGAGTCACACCTTGCTACGCTGAAGCGTCTCCTCCGCTACATCCGTGGCACTATGGACCTCGGCCTGGTACTTCACCGCTCGTCCTCTGTTGAGCTGGTGGTCTACACCGACGCTGATTGGGCTGGCTGCCCGGACACTCGTCGCTCCACTTCCGGCTACGCCGTCTTCCTGGGCGGCAACCTGGTCTCCTGGTCGTCCAAGCGGCAGCCGGTTGTCTCTCGCTCCAGTGCCGAGGCGGAGTACCGGGCTGTCGCTAACGGCGTAGTGGAGGCGTCCTGGCTACGACAGCTCTTGGCGGAGCTCCACAGCCCGCTCGCCAAGAGCACGCTCGACTACTGCGACAACGTCAGCGCCATGTATCTCTCCACCAACCCCGTCCAGCATCAGCGGACAAAGCACGTGGAGATCGACCTACACTTCGTGCGCGACAGAGTCGCAATCGGCGATGTTCGGGTCCTCCATGTCCCGACTACCTCCCAGTTTGCTGACATCTTCACCAAGGGACTGCCCTCCTCGACCTTCTCGGAGTTTCGATCCAACCTCAACGTAGCCGGTGGCTAGTTGTGGCTGCGGGGGGTTATTTGCCCTTTGTACTCTCTTCTTGTCCAGTCTTGAACACCGCTGCGCCGGTTGTTCAGACTGCGGGGGGGTGTTGGAGTATATTGAGCCCATGTGTATAGGGCCCATAGAGGCCCATGTACATATATAACCTCTCTACCCTATTTAGGGTTTGGTATGGGAAAATAATCTTCTTCAATTCCTCACAACAGATACACCACAAACAAATTAAACATGCGACCAAGGAGAGACTACTGAATTAACCCAAGACAAACAGCTTGAGCTATTTGCCCCAGCTGTAAACCACAGAGCAGACTCATCTGCTATTGGAAGCACCGTTTCTCACTATTAGCCAAGAGAAATATTGATTACAGTACTGCTAATTGGCACTTTAACAGCACTGAATTATGAGGCAGGGTAAGATTATATGAGCAGCATCTTAGATAATACTGATCATAAGATGCAGTACAATTCCCATTATGTGCCAAATACCTGGCTACAGCCTTCTAATAGCAACACATACAAATTGTGCAAGTTACATGTCAAAACTCAAAAGATTAGTCCTCCCATTTCTGACCAATATAGATTCTTCAAATCTAGCACAACAAAACACAATAATTTTGAATTACAATGCAGAGAAAAGGCAAACCTGTGCTTTTTGACACAATTCATCAGAGACATCTAAAGATGCTGGATCCAGTTTGTGAACTTGAGATCCAATTTGAACGATGATGTCTGTGTTCGGCTGAAATATGATGCTTTCTGACAATAGATCATTAGCCTCAAGAGCTTGGGAAAGCTGTTCTTGTAAGTGAGCAACTGTTTCTTGTAATTTCTGGCATTCGCTTCCCTGATAACAAGACAATTTGGAACTGGCATAAGATTGTGCTCTTTGTTTGACTTACGATCAAATCGTTACCTTTTGCTGTAGCTGGTCTTGCAGTATTCTGTTATCTGCTGTCTTCACCTGTAACAAATAAAAAAAAGGAGCATTTGCAAATATGTGCATATGAAAAATGATACACGAACAATGCAAAAGCAATATATTTGCAGGGTATCTATCCTCAGTTCGCCACTTGAGGATCAAGGATCCTAGGGACCCTAGGGAACTTATTAACCATGATGCTACACTTAAAGGAGAAATTAATACCCCTCTGGTAGTTGTGTGAGGATGAGAATGTCCCTCTCCTCTCCACTATAATAGTGCTTCAAAGGAAAGATTCAGGGGCACTGGTTCTATACTTATACTATGCACTCTGATTGCTTTGCATCCACTTCCAGATTCACCCCGAAAAATGGTGTACCACTATCTATTATTGTAGGGAAAATCCATTATATTAACTTCTCTATGTGTTATTACACTCTGGTCCCCGACTCATGCAAATGGAAAAGTTTATCCTTGAAAATACAGTATTTTGTCCCTGTTCCACTTTCCTAATTAATACAAGTGCAAACATATATGAGAAAATGCATACTCTTTGGAGAATTTATGTACCTCAAGTTCAAATGCTTTCTCATTGAGCTGCTCCAGTAGCTCAGCGTGAGACTGCAAAATTGTTGCAGCAGTTTAATAATATGTATCAATTCAGACAACTGAGTAGTTTAAAACTAATTGACTGCTGATAGTATACCAGTGGATGTTCTAACTGGTCAAGCTTCCCCTTAATCTGCCTTTCTACATTTTCTATCTGCTGCTGCTTGCCCTTAATCTCTTCATTGACTTTCTTCATTTCCATCTTCAAATATATATACAGTTTAGTTTTTCGACAACAATAAAACGTACAACAACATACTGAAAGTGAAGAAAGGGAAATTACCTCGATATGTTCATTCATTGTGCTTCTTCCAGCTTCCTCCATGAGGTGCTTTAAAAAACTTTTATGGAGTGCAACCTCCCCTGACAAGATCTTCAACTGCTCTCTCAATAGATTAACATGATCTGTTCTTTTTCTGCTGACCTATCACCATGACAAGTATCAGATGCTGTGATCACAATTTGTTTAGTGTATCTAATCAACAAACTAACAAGACACCGAGCTGTATCCACTAATTGACCAAGATCTAGCATACTCTATAGGATTGTTTATAGGCTTTCAAGAATATTTTTTTTAGTTGTTGACACATGGTATGGTTTTCATTAGATGAACAAATATCGCATGAGGAAATTTTCAGCAGCTATCTACTCACGCGCATACTTTTATATTGACACATATCTACTGAAAATACATTCTAAAAGCAACTCAAATTTTCATTTGGGTTACTTAACGTGTTACATTAACCACTTTAGTAGATTCAGTGCATCGAATGTAGTAAATTTTTTAGCACCATTGACTTACTCACATTGTTAACTTTCCTGAATATTTATGTATCTTGCATTAGTTTTGATCAAATGTGTAGTCGAATAAACATAGAAAAGATGTGCTCATATCTTGTTGTACCAAAGAAGCTTCTTCTCCGCAAAGGCCATCAGAATGAAACTCTTCATGGTCAACACTCAGTAGGACAGCTGACACATTCTCAGGAAGCAGAGAATTAGACTTCCCTTGTTCCGTTTGAAAATTAAGTCCGTTCCCTAAGGGTGTCGAAGGGGCAGTGAGTGCTTTCCTCAGGCTTGATTGGTCACCATCTGAGCTTGTCAGAGCAGCAGAACCACCGTCATGTTTCTAGTCACAGTTCAGCATGTAAAGGTCAGTAAGAAGCTGAGTTTTATGCACAACAAAAGAATGAAACCTGCTCACTTTTTCTATTCTGCTCTATATCTAACACACTTCAGAAATTTGTGTTCTTTAAAATGATCTTTGTTAGCAACAGATGGTGTCATATATACAGCCATGACAATATGGCACATTGGCTACTAGATGAAAGACTACATTTCGTATTTAAACATCATCGCTATACTGAAAATTGCCAATGCAGTAGATTACACAGTGTCTGATTTGTATACCCGAAGTTTGAACCAATTAAGAAACCCTTTGCGATTCTTCTTCTCCCATTTGGAAGAAACTTCAAGTGTTTCATCAAATCCTTCCATAGAAACAAATAAATCATTGCTTTCACAATTCAATACAATATCTTGGCTTCTATGTGGGAGACATGCCAGCTGCAGTTTTAGCAGATAAAATTAGTGCACTGAAACTGATGAAAATACAATATTGTTGTAATAAAATGCAATTTGACACAGATATAAAAGTTCATAGAGTTATCTCAACAGTCAGACCTCCTGTTCACCAAAAGAATGTCTTCTCCTTGGGATAGGATGTTGGAACAATCTAGGATTCTGAGTTGCTTTTGTGGAAACCAGGATTAGCTTCGTTAGACGTTGTATCCTCGCAAGCAAAGCAGCTTTAGCAGCTTCTTCTTGTTCCAGTCTAGACTGGAGTTTGACATTGCCATCTTCTAGCTTTTCAAGTGATGAAGAATGCTCATTAGGAACTTAGGATCCGGGCGATGGAGTGAACATGCAGCCAACATGCAGCATCAGGTAATAATACCAAAGGAAAAAAATGAACCTAGATATTGCTAACAGATATGGCCATACCACGTCCAGGAACTATAGATAAATTGAAATCCAACAGAATGTGAAAATGCAATGCATTCAAAACCTACCACCTTCTGTTTCCAGAGAATGTCACTATCTTCACTGGCATCTTTCAAAGGAGTGCCAGAAAGTATGCCCCTCTTCAGTTGGTCAAGCTCTTCCTTCAATTGGCGAATTTCATTTTGGTACTTTTTTATTAAAGATTTCTCATCCATAATCTACAAACCACAATTGCAATTTGCAAGTCTCGAAGAATTAGTCAAAGGCACAAAATAATATTTATATTATAGGGTAATAAGTCGCAAAAAGAGTATGCTAAACAAATATGCAGATACACCTTGTTTTGCGATGCCTGAATCTCAATGTGTTTTGCACGGTGGGCAAATTTTAATGTGTTATGAGTCTCTTCTGAATTGCTTGATGTTGGAGTAACAGTGCATATTAGCTGCACAAAAAGATGTCAATTTGAAAAGGTTTTAGATAACTTATTCTAAGTAATAGCCTGAGAAACAACATACAGAAACACGTCCTTGGCCACTTAAGGATGACTGTAGCAACCGTGTCAATTTGGAATCTCGAAATGGAACGTGAGTAGCTTTTCCATCAGTCAGTTTTGATATAACCTGAAATATGCTAGTAACTTATTTTATCCATATGTCTGACTAACTTCTTGGAAATAGACAAAAACAAAAAGGCCTGAGCCAGCTCAGTGGCCTACCGTTCCAAGAGTTAGCAAACTTTTATTGATATAAGATCCTTCCTTCCGGCGTACTCCCGTAGTTTCAGCCCTTGAACTCTCAGAACCTGCCAGATCGATGAGGTTCTGCAAATGAGAAAGAAAACTAAGAAACCGATGTATTTTGGCTATGTGAACACACTGAAAGTGCAGATGAAACAATATATGATGCCAAGTGTAAATGGAATGCAAAAGTGTCATATATCTAGAGTAAACATAGTGGTAAGGGACAGGAACAGATTGAGATAAAAATGCATAGCGTAAAAAGAAATGAATATGTGTGATATATGATATATCTGGATCATTTATAGTGGCAAGACAGAGGAATGGACGAGAAGAAACTTTTTTAAAAAAGAAAGGAAATAAGAAGATGATCCCACCAGCTGTGAGAACGTGACTGCCTCCCCTTCACTAAATTCGCCACAGGGGCTGCTCTCTATCGTCTGCGTGAAACAGTAAACTGAACAATGATGGAGATGCATTTACAATGTGAAATGCAGCCATGCAAATACTTTGTTCCAAAAGATTCAACAAGACGCTGAATTCTATGCACGAATTGTGATGTAACATGACACTTCATTACCAGTGTGAAAATTGTATGGCTTCTGCTGCTTAGCAGATTGAAATTAGTGGACCCAACATGTCTGTGCTCTGAAAATTGAACAAACACAATAAACTCGAAGTACATATAGCAAGTGGTCTTAACATAATGTTAAAAGGTGTAGCAACCAGCTATGAAGTATCACGTACTAAAAAGTAGACATAAACCAAACTATATTCTTAGAAATGCAAATCAATCTGTCATGTATCATTTTGACATTCTCTTTTTTCTTCCAGGTGAAGGGTGCTGTTAGCAACAATAGTCATCCTTATGGCTCAGCAAGATAGCAACCAAGAAAGAGGTCATGGAATCCAATCATGGACAATCCACAAATGAATCTGATAGTCAGGATATTAAAATAAACAAACAACTAAAACATTTAGAAAAATAACCTTCGCCAGCTGCAATAAGGGACAAGGCATGTGCAGGAGACAACACCACTTCTTCTTTTATGCCCTCAACAAATGTCCCCTGAGATAATATATGTAAGTTACAAACAATGCATCGTATCATCAAAACCATTATATGTCATAGTCATGTTATGCAATTGGCACTTTGGCAGTGTTATGCATTAGCTGCCATGTAATCAATTTGAGATTCTTTTCAAATTCATCACCCGTGGCTATCTTCTGATTCGAAAAACCCTCGCTTGATAAGACTATTACATGTATGGACTTGAGTTACTTATGGAAATATTTCGAACCTGAAGATCCTCCCTAATCCGCAAGTTCTGCCGTGAAGGATTTAGAAGATCATTGACAACCTATGATAAATGTGCTTCTCAATCAATACAATATAAAGAAAGCAAAAGAATAATATGTAATTTAGTTGATAAGTTAATGAACCATTGATACAGTAGTCAGAGTTCAATTAAATTGAATCACATTCATAGATAAATTCCACCTGCCTATCATAAATATGCAACTCCTAACATTTGTGCAAAAACATCAGCAAACAAGGTAGGCACAAACTGACAGGTCGATGATTGAAAATAGAAGGGCAAAATTGTAAATTTTCCATAACCACATTCAGACATTCTGCTACTACGTTATGTTACTAACTGTCAAAAAATGTTACTACAAATTACTTGAAGTAGTTATGCTTCTATTCCATGCTAGTACAACTGAGACACCTATATCGTTTTGATTAACAAAGAAATATTTCTACCAACCATTTTTCACTTGGTAATGGTAATTCGTTTTTAAGGTTACAAAAGCGAGCAAGTAGACAAACAAAAACAGCATTAACTCTGCTGTTTTACTAATAAATTATTTTGGAAAGTAAACTTTGATTGGGCTTGGTACCATAAAAACAATCAAAGGGTAGGGACATGAAAGCCCCACTACAATTTCACTAAGATGATCAAAGTAATAAGCATATTGGGGATGGCAAACCTCATTATAGATTTCCAAGTATGATACACGGAGTAGAAACTCTCGGTTTGGAGTCTGCAAGGAAAATAATTGGGTAGAGATGCAAGTGAATAACCCATCAATCATGCAAAACCAAAAACTTGATTGAAGTTGTTGATGCCAAACAATACCTCTTGTATTATATTAAATGCATCTTTAACAGCCAAAGGTATGATCCCGGGTGATCTTTGATCTCCCTGCTCATAAAATAAGTGTGTATTAAGAAAATATTTTCAACCATATACACACTATAGTTAATTCAAAGTTCGCTAAGAGAAATGCTATCGATACAAATGATATGCTTCAAAGAAAAGATGATAGCTATCTTGTTTCAGGAAAGGGTCATCAAGCAGAAGCAGAAAACTATACAGGAGCAGTGAGCTATGATGTTCCAAACAAAAGAAAAGGCCAAAAAAGGTACCAGATCTATATGTGAAATCGAGGCAGAACATTAGATTGCGCCCATGTAAAGTCCACAAAAACAGCGACTTAAAAAAAGTTTGAAATCGTATATATGTTACTCCACTGTTTTTGCATGGTATCGGGAGGTATACATACATTCTTCAAAGCACAGCACTACAACCATTAACTCTACAGAAGTAAAACCATGTAACAATACAAAATTATTGCAATAAGTTTTCCCACATGCATTGTATGTGTCTTCCCACTGCTTGTAACTCCATATGTGAATATTGTACCTGTGACAGTGAAATGAAGTAAAAATTATCAAAAAAAATCATGAACAATAATGAAACAAGGATGTCATGACATCATAAATTCACAATCACAAGCTTATTTCAATCAATGGGCTTTCACATAGGTTGGCAAATTCTGCACAGATTCTGCAAGATATTCAAAAAAATTTAAAAGCAATCGAACAAATAATAAACTGCAATTTACTCGAAAGTTTCCCAGAAAACATCAATGATCCTCATAAGCATAATAGACTGTAAAAGGGAAAAATATAAGAATAAGAGAACAGAACCTCAATTACCATTTATTCCATCCATGGCACCACGAACAACATGCAGAGCTGCGGCATCATATACATGACGTGTTGTTGTAGTTGGTCTGAAAACTCGATCTGATAAGAATTTCATGTTAGTCTCTGATGAAGAAACTTTAACTGAAGAAAGTAGCATGCCTTCTTATTGCATCTGCGTGTGATATCTACTGTCTTCGAAGCTGAAACTATCAATTTTAGTATCATAGCCATCCAACTTAATACACTCCTGAACCATTTATGCTGAAAACCACAGCTAGTTGCCTGCTTGACTAGTAGTTACCATTCTCTCCCTCAAGCAATTCATTCACATATCACATCTCCCACTGGTGAAATTCACAAATCGCTCAAGTCATTCTACTAGCAGTGTAGCATCTTGCCACACAAACGCGCGGATGCGCGCGCGCGGGCGCGGGGGGGGGGGGGGGGAGTGGGGGGGGGGGCAAAAACAAAAAAACTACTATTCCACTTCAAAATATTTTTTTTTGGAAGATCCGGCTAACCAACATATATATTAATAAGAAGGAAGCAAGTACATCAAACCAGTCTCATGCTTTAGCAAGGATTGCCAAGCCAGACAACAATAAGCTATTACTCGCAATAGGGTGAGCAACCAAGCAAAACTTCAAAAAATATGGATAATTAGTTAATTACTCAGCAGGGGGGAGATCAACTAGAAAACTAAGACTGCCAGACTGGTGTCTCCTGCCGCGGTAGACTAACAATAATGCTGCAATAATCAAATGTGATGGACCCACCCCCTCCAAAAACCCCGAACAGGATCAGCCACATACCGTACGCGTACGCGATGCCGTGATTCTGCTCACTCCGCACAATGGTGTCGCCATCCGCGTACCAAGCGATCTCTTCCCCCAGCCGAACCTCCCGCGGGCTTCAACGCACACACAAGGGGAAAAAAACACCACCAAAATCAGTCCGCATTGCCCAAGGCCAAAACCCAGACGATTAACGGAAAAGTTGCAGCCACATGGGGCGCAGCAGGGGACCCAACCTGAGCGGCCGGAAGCGGACGGTGACGGTGACGCTCTCCTTGGCCTCGGTGGCGTCGAGCATCGAGGCCGCGGGCGCGCCGAGCGGGGCCTCCCCCGCACGCCGCGGCGAGGACGATGTCATTGTCGGCGAGTCCTTCCCCACCGGCTCCGCCGCTGGAGAAGCATTCCAGTGCTGCGACGCCATAACGAGCCGCCAGCGAGCGGAGACCTAGCGGCGCGTGGGGGAGCTCGCCGTTGGCGCGGGCACGGGCCGCATTTGGGTGCGTGGGAACCGCAGGCGCCGCGCGCGTGCGGGTCGGTTCGGTTGGGCTCTCTCCTTTCACTTGGCTTTGAAGCGATCCGGGGGAAGCAGGGGTCCTCCGGGAGCGGGTGAAAAGCGCCTTTGTTTCGAGAAGGGCATCCCCTTTCCGTTAAAAAAAAATTCAGGCTTGCTAGAGCCTCGGACGTCCCAGACATCAGACGCTTCCTTCCAACATCGAAATAAAATATCTGAAATATTTTAATAAAAAAATAGTTCAATATAAACATCGTATTCCGAGGAAAAAAATTCTCGCCGCTACATTGAACGCATGCTCATGCAACCTTCCCTAAACATCCAAAAATATCTACTACAACACCATTAGATACCCATTGCAATATCATGATATACCTATTACAATATGGTTACCCGCTGCTCCCCTGCCACAGCCTTTACTCTTCCCCTGCAATCTCCCGGAGCTGCCCGCTATGACCGCCGCCCAAAGCTCCTCCGACAGCCTGCACGACTCGCCCCTAGAGGGGGAGTGGCAACTGGGCCCGGAGAAGGCGCGGGGGAGCGAAGGCCCGGCCCCCACCGCATGCGCCTCCGCCTGCTGCCCACCGCTCGGAGCTGCCCACCATGTTGCTGCCTGGAGCTCCTCCGGCGGCCAGCGCGGAGGAAGGCGTGGAGAGCGGCAGCCGACGCGGCTCACCCTCGCTGCAGGGGGAGTGTGGTCGGCACGAGGCCGCGCCCGGCGGCCAGAGCAGCTCCTCTCGGCGCTTCAACCTGCACGGGAGAGAGATATAGAGAGATTGCTCATCGGGGGCCGGTTTGGACGGTGGTTAAGATGTCCGACGGATCGGACACCCTATCCCTGGTATTATTGAAAAAAAATTAACCAACTTTCCGGGCATGTTTTTTTCCGGCGGTGCCATGGTGTTAAGACCGGTAGCAGCGGGATGTATATGAACGTGCAACTAGTGGTCGTATCATCGCACGCATCCGCCGGAGATAATATTATTTCAGAATAAAATAAAATATTTTAGAATAAAATAAAAGGCAGAAATTGTAGGCAAAATAAATTGTTCCAAAATACTTTTATCTTGTTTTGGAACATTTTTTTATCCTGGAACATTGTTATCTCTAGCGGATATGTGCGATGATACAACGGTTAGTCGCACGTGCTATGAATAGACGCTTCCGGAGCAGCGGGTGGATCGTCTGCGAAAATATTAGGAGTCACATGTGTGACTGGAAATCAAACCATCGCACAAGGCGGAATATTTTTTTTATATTGTTGGAATAATTGTTCCAACATCAACAAAATTATTCCGTGTTAAAAAATATTCAAATATAATCTTGTTTTGAAGAATTCATCGAAAAAATATAGTGATACAGTCGGATTTTAATTTAAACATGTAATTTTGAGAAATATAACTATACGATATCTTAACTGTGACTTCTGATAACCTCCATCGGATATCGTCGGCGGGGACGAAACTACCGTCGATGCAGAACAACCGATTGCGATCCTGCACCGGGCCGACAAGTATTCTGGGCTGATTGGGGGCAGGCATCGGGGTCATCATCAGTGTTGTAGACTCTGTATATTTTCTTATTATCAAACTTGCTTCCTATGTTTGAATCCGTACTATGGTAATCGATGGTTAAGATAAGCTGGAAACCTAAGAGAAATAAATTATACCTCAACCCTCAATCTAACTATAAATATATTTTATTTTTTTATAAAAGCTGAATTCTTCTATTCGAAATGTTAAATCAGACTTCGCTGCTTATCAAATCATGTATCAAGTGTGGAGAACCTTGGTGAGGTGGGGAAGCAAGCTATAAATAAATAATCTAGCCCCCGTACAATGTTGAATTAGCCTATTAGAAGTATCGACACAGGACTCACAAAATTGTTGAATCAAGTGCAAAAGAATATTGAATGGCGTCTTGCAGGGAGCCAGGGAGATCGATGGGCTGCAATGGTTGTGGTAGATAGGTCTAGCGGGATTTTAAGTTCTAACGCTTAGCCAGCCTATGGAAACTACATAGGAGCCCCTTATTTTGCTTGCAACACGAGGTTGCTACCACTGTGTTTCCCCGCACAGTCGTTTAGTCTGTTTACTAGAAAAATCCCTCTTGGATGAGGATGCCACTTGGATTGGAAGGCCCATCATGCGGCCCTAATTCCATCCAAACACCTGACGATAGCAACCTCATCCAACAACTTACCAACCTCGGGTGCAAATCTACACCATCCAAGAGCCGAGGCGATAGACTACTCGTGTTTGAGTCCTAAATTCAACAAGGGTGCTTGATTTTTCTGGATTTATTTTGTTAATCGATAGGAGCAACACGCCCTGCCCCATTTCTTTCATTGAAAAAAATAGAGCCAAAGGTTTAAGCAGTTTTATAGCTCAGAATGGTAAACAAGCAGCTTAACACTGATGGACTGAGCAGCGCCTACAGAAGCTGAAACAGCACCAGCTAGCTCAGGCAGATTGAGCATAGAACGATGAAGGGTAATCAAGTTTAGAAACTTAAAAAGAAACCGATTCAACAACTTTTTCTGAGCAGACATCCCCGATGGATCATAGCTTCTCCGATACCTTGAACTTCTTCGGTCGCCGAGCGCCAAGGGGTCTTGAGGCGACCCTCCCAAAACTGCACCATGGGGCGATGTCCTCCACCAAAGATGTTGGGAGCATTGGCATCCACTCCTTCATAATGATCCACACCCTTCCAAGAACGAGCTTGATATTTAACCATCTCTATCCATGGAAAACAAAATCAAACCAGCTGATTTTTCTGGATTTATTTTAAAAATTAATATGATTATTCTTTCAATAGCGTGCATGTGGTGATTTTATTAATGTTAAGATTGACATGCCAGCAATATTTTCTACTCCGTCATTCCAACCACTAATCGCAAACATTTGAGTGCATGCTACTCTTCCTCCGTCTTGAAACAATAATAACTATGACCGGCCGGGTTCAATGGAAACGTTTCGTCGGATGGAATGGCATGATCATCCACCATACATGGGCCCGCCCGTGAGCGTGGTAATTATTGGACCTCTTTCCGTGAGCACGAGGCGTAGGTGCCGCCGACAGGAATTAGGAAATTAGTTTTAGTCGTAATCAAAGGACCAGATGGGTGACCTCACAAAAGTTCAGATCATATAGGGTTGTTTGGATCTTAGTCCCGTCATATCGGATATTTGATACTAATTAGAATTATTAAATATAGATTAATTATAAAATCAATTGCATAAATAGAGACTAATTCGCGCGACGAATCCATTACGCCTAATTAGTCCATAATTTGGCAATATTATGCTAAGTAAACATGTGTTAATGATGGATTAATTAGGCTTAAGATTTATCTCGTGAACTAGTCTTTATTTATGCGATTAGTTTTATAGTAGCTCATGTTTAGTCCGCCTAATTGGCATTCAAACATGCGATGTGATCCAGATTAAAAATTAAAAATTAATCTCGGATCCAAACAGCCCCAATATCAATGCAATGCAAGTAGAGGAGAGGAATGCAGGAATAATAATATAATGTTACTACTGTACTGTGTAGAGGTCAGAGTGGCCTAATAATACAGGTGAGAAAGAATAAGCAGTGTCTTTGGGCCAGGCTTTTCTCTCATTGGGTAATATATAACCGATGGAAAGGAAGTGTGGGCTCATGTAGAGCCCAAGGCTCCATTTTGCTACACAGGCCTCGATGGGCTCTGGCTCTGAGCTGCTGAATCAGTGACATGTGGCAACAAGGCCGCACAACGAGCATCTCAGTCTACCAGAGAAAGAAGCAGTGAGAGCGCGCGCGCTGTGCTGCTGTCGTCGTCATCAGCCCACGCGCGCTCGTACCGCCGGCCGGCCGACCGGCAGCGCCCACCGCGGCCGTGCGTCGCTGCAGCCTGCAGCTAGCTATAGCTAGCTCCGCCACGCCGCACCTCCCGTCCCACATGGAGCTATCCGATCCACGAAGAGCGGCGGCGGAGCCACACAAACATATACGCATCCACGGCGCTGCGTCCGCCCGGCCCGTGTGGCCCGCCGGCGACCATGCACACGCACGCGTAGCATCCACGGCAATGCGGCATGTGCTGCCAGCCGTGCACCGCGCCTCGTACATACGTGCACGCACGCACGGGCAGGAAGGACCTGACTGCTGCGTGTCGTGTACCGCAGTCCGCAGGCCTATGGGGCGAGGGACGTGTGTCCGTATGGTACCTAGCGCATAGCTAGAGACGGTACACGCTGCGACCATGCCCAGCGCATCGCAGGCATGCACGTACGCATGCGTGCCATCGGTGTCGATCGTGCGCGTGCATGCACGTACGGCAGCGCTGTCGTCGTTGCCCCGGCCCCAGCAAAGCTTGGATGGGAATGGAGTATGGACGGACCTCAAAGCAGGGCCTTGGGAGTGTCCGGCAGTTTCGAAGCTGGCTAGCTGCATCTATCTCAAAACTGTGAAAAATGGTGAAGTCGCGACTCGTAAGCAGGAGGTGGATACACAAGGGTCGATGGAGACCGGGCCCACATAGCAGTGGCTCGAGTCCCTCCGCACTAACCACAAGTAAAAGAATATTCATCCTACATGATTGCACATCTCTATGTGTGTATGTACGTGGTACGGCATGCCTAGCTAGCTGTAGCTGGGCAGCGAGCGCACACGCTCACGTGCTGCACGACGATGTACTGAATCATGTACGCGCGCGCGAGGAGGCAGGCAGACAGACTGCGCGTCTTCGTCGTCCGATGCCGCCGTGTCGGCACTGTTGCCTGTTGGGCTCCGACTAGCTCACGTGTCCTACGACGGCAGATTGGCACATTGCCACTAATTTCCTGGTTTCACCTCCAGCAAATCAAACGGTCCATAGTGCTGACAAAATCGGTTCACAGTCGGGGTTCGGACAGAGTTATGCAAGTAGTCATAATTTCGCCCAATTATTTGAATCGGACAACATCAAAGTCTGCAAAGCCGATCAACTATCGTACTATGTTAACATTGGGTCTGCCGGGGTTTTCTTCTTTTTTTTTTTTTAGCTTCGACTGGTGTAACCGATCTTGGCGTGAGCCTAGCGGTTCCGCGTTGTACTAACTCTATTTCTTTCGTCTTACTCCAATGATAGGTAACTCTCCTGCGTATTAGAGAAAAAAACATTGGTATCAGCATTTTTTAAGACCTGGCAAATCTAGCCCAAACAAGTGTTCACCTACACGGGCTACATGCCGTGTACACGGCGTGTAAACGTTACTCGATGGGTAGACGTGCAGTTTAGGCTATAAAACAGTATATTACTCGATGGGTAGACGTGCAGTTTAGGCTATATTACACGTTACATGGAATTACACGGGTTACACGGTGTGTACACGGGCTAAACGGGCTACATGGCACGGAAAAAAACGTTCTAAACGGGTGAGTAGCGTACTGTTTAGGACAGAGAAGGCATTGCCTAAAGGTCTTGTTTAAAAGTTCAATTTTAATTCACGCTAAAGTGAATGCAAAACACTCCAATAGTCATTCTCACTTCAAATTATTTTTTAACTTGTCATTATTATTGTTAGTTTTAAGCATGTATACATGTTACTATACTTATATTTGTCAATATAGTACAAAACGTGTAATCCATGTAATACCGTGTACACGGTGTGTACACGATCTACACGCTACATAGATCTGCACCGACCGTTTAGCGTTTACCGTCTACACTACCGGAAACCAGCACTTTGCCGAGTGCCAAACTCTTTGCCGAGTGTAAAATATCGGGCACTCGGCAAAGAGACTGTTTGCCGAGTGCCGCACTCGGCAAATACAAACACACGGTGAATTCATCCTTTACCGAGTGTCGGACACTCGGCAAAGGAAAACACTCGGCAAAGAACATTTTGCCGAGTGCCGTGCACTCGGCAAAGGATGACACTCGGCAAACAGGCGCCAGGAAGTAACGGTAGGTCACGCCGTGATTGTTTGCCGAGTGTCTGGTCCAAGACACTCGGCAAAGAGATCCTGTGCCGAGTGCCCCTGCTAGACACTCGGCAAAATATACAAATTTTTTTTCTTTAATTTCTCTAAAATTTTTTCTATTGTCTTCCTATAGTCTCCTGAGCAAGATATGTAATTTAGGTTCTTTTATCCAAGTGTTTGCTATATTTCGATAATTTATTTCATTGTAGTGAATTTTTCGAATAATTCAAATTTGAACTGCGTGGTCATTTTAATAGTGGGAAAAATGTATGAAAAATTATTATTCATGTTAATGAGCATGCTTTGAGACCTTAATGAAGAAAGGACCATAAATGTCAAACCTACTATTCATAAAACATGGCGACTAAATAATGTTCAAGTCGTGTTTAAATTGTATAAAAGATAAATTTGGTCGGAAAATTATGAAACTTGTCGAGATGTCATCTTATCATGTGAGGACATTGTGATAAAATTTGTATAAGATTTCGTGAAAGTTTGACATCTACGATGCTTAAAACTTAATCGGATATCACATGAAATCATATATCTCTTTGAAGAACTTTCAATTTATAAGCATTGTATATTTTAACTTCCACGAAACCTCGTCATATTTTTATCATAGCTTTCCCATATGATTTCATTACATCTCGACAAATTTCATAATTTTCCAACCATAATTGCTTTTTATACATTTTTAAAATAACTGGATATGAAGTTCGTCGTCATGTTTTATGGACAACAAGTTTGGAATTTCTGATTTTTTTCTCGATAAGATCTCAACGCATCCTTCAATAACGTGAATATAATTTTTTCATTCATTATTTTCCTTTTTTCGAGTGACTTGTAGCTCAATTTTCAATAAATACAAAAATTAAATGAATTCGGAAAAGGGAAATGAAAAAAGTGACCTCTTTGCCGAGTGCAAGAAGGGCGGCACTCGGCAAAGAGGTGACTTTGCCGAGTGCCGCCGATCTGGCACTCGGCAAAGTTATTCAATATATATATTTAATAGCTTTGCCGAGTGCCGCCGATCTGGCACTCGGCAAAGCTTTTCAGTATAGCCCCCCCCGCCCGCTCCCTCGCTCGCTCCCACCCTAGCTAGCAGCACTTAGGCAAATTCGCTCACAGTACCCCTGCTCCGCGCGCCCGCCGCCCCCGGCCCCGCCCGCCGCCGCCCCCGGCCCCGCGCGCCGCCGCCCCGCGCCCGCGCCCGCCCCGGCCCCGCCGCCGCCCCCGCCCCGCGCCCGCCCCCGGCCCCGCGCGCCCCCGCCCCGCGCCCGCCCCCGGCCCCGCGCGCCCCGCCGCCGTCTGCGCGCCCGCCCCCGGCCGCGCCGCCGCCCCCGGCCCCGCCGCCGGCCGCGCCGCCGGCCGCCCCCGGCCCCGCGCGCCCCCGCCCCGCCGCCGCCCCCGGCCCGCCCCGCGCCCCCGCGCGCCCCCTCCGCCGACCCCGCCGCCGGCCGTTCCCCCGGCCCGCCCCCGCCCCCGCCCCCGGCCCCGCCCCACGCCCCCGCCGCCGCCCCCGGCCCCGCCCCGCGCCCCCGCCGCCGACCACGCCGCGGCCGTGCCCCGCGCGCCCCTGCGCGCCCCTGGCCCCGCCCCCGCCGCGGGCCGTTCCCCCGGCCCGCCCCCGCCCCCGCCACCGGCCCCGCCCCTGCGCGCCCCTGGCCCCGCGGCCGCCCCCGGCCCCGCGCGCCCCCGGTTCTATCCAGTTCTTGGGATTTTGTTAATTGGTTCAGCACCATTTCTGCAGTACTTATTACCCCAGCATCAGTTGATATTAGAGAAGGTTGACCAAAGTTTGCTAGTGTATAGTTTTTTTTACAGCTGTTGCATGACCACTGGTCAAAAGATAGCTAGAATTGGAGAAGAGAATTCATCCATCACCACAACTAGAGCTAGTATGTCGGTCAATCACACAACTTTCATCAGCTATACTTGAACTTCTAAGTTCTGGATAATTAAATCGCTGTTGGTATTAATTATTTCTTTAATTAGAACATTGTTATAATATTGTTTCCCCTTTTTTTACGTTCGAATGCTTATTTGAACATGCATGTCTACTGATTTTTAGGTGTATCGGCCCGCGCGCCCTCGGCCCCGCCCCGCTCCCCCGCGCCCCGCGCGCCCTCGGCCCCGCCCCGCTCCCCCGGCCGCCGCAGGTACTTGCGAAATGTTTGCTATGGTTTGTTTGTATTGAAGTAGAGACAGGTACCATTTTGGACCATTAAATATATTAACATAGCGTAGAAACCTAGGAGATCGCAATGTTTGTAACTTTAGTTCCTTAGTCATCTTTTAGGCTAAAGAGTGTGAATGCATTGTCATGTGAAATTGATATTACTTTCCAATGCATATGTTAGACGATGGAGGACCGTGACTGGATGTACACTGGCCACTTAAGTCGGGGTCAAGTCACCGATGAGTGGATCAACAAGACCGAGTCCTTCTTGGAACGGGTGTTTGGCGAAGCTGCTAAAGGAGCGAGTAGAATGTTCTGTCCATGCAGCAAATGTGCAAATAGGAAACGACAAACGAAGAAGGTCATGGGGGAACATCTTTGTTTGAATGGATTTACGGCAGGCTATACCCAGTGGGTCTTCCACGGTGAAGCCGATCGTATGAGAGAGGAGGTGGTGAGGCAACGTGTCGAGGAATATGATGCCGATGCCGGGGTAGCGGAAATGTTACATGACTACCACGAGGCACAATTTGTTGAAGGACATACAGAGGAGGAGCCAGAGGCAACTGCAAAGGTCTTCTACGACATGTTTGCCGCGGCACAGAAACCCCTTCATGGACAGACGAAGGTTTCTCAATTGGATGCCATTGGACGCATAATGGCGTTAAAGTCGCAGTATAGCCTGAGCCGAGACGCCTTCGATGGTATGTTGACAGTTATTGGCAGCCTACTTCCGGAGGGTCACATTCTTCCAAAGAGCATGTACGAGGCACAGAAAATTCTTCGTGCACTCAAGATGCCGTATGAGCAGATACATGCTTGTCCGAAGGGGTGTGTCTTGTTTAGGAAAGAACACGCAGAATCAAAGTATTGTCCAAGGTGTGGATCCTCTAGGTTCATGGAGGTAGACTCTGGTGATGGGCAGAAGAGGCAGCTTGACATCCCCGTGACAATCCTACGTCATCTTCCGTTCATACCGAGGATCCAGCGGTTATACATGACAGAGGAATATGCAAAACAGATGACATGGCACAAAAATGGAAAACGATACAATCGTGATAAGATGGTACATGCGTCCGATGGTGAAGCATGGACCCACTTTGATAGCATTCATCATGAGAAAGCCAGAGAGTCTCGTAATGTACGTGTTGCGCTGGCAACAGATGGGTTCAATCCTTATGGAATGATGGCTGCAACATACACATGTTGGCCAGTATTCGTTATCCCCCTCAATCTCCCTCCAGGCATATGCTTTCAACGACAGAACATATTATTGTCGTTGATTATTCCTGGACACCCGGGGAATAACATGGGTGTGTTCATGGAGCCTCTAATTGATGAATTGCTCCGTGCTTGGGAGGAAGGAGTATGGACATATGACCGGGCTACAAAGACAAACTTCAAAATGCATGTCTGGTACCAATACTCCCTTCATGACCTTTTGGCGTATGGGATATTCAGCGCTTGGTGTGTTCACGGGAAGTATCCATGCCCAGTATGCAAGGAAGGTCTTAGGTTCATTTGGTTGCAGAAGGGTGGCAAGTATTCGGCGTTTGATAAACATCGGCAATTCCTCCCTCTTGATCATGCATTCAGACGAGACATCAAAAACTTTATGAAAGGTGTCGTAGTGACAGACCTTGCACCTCCTATGAAGACTAGTGCCGCAGTTCGTCAGCAGATAGATGGCCTCGTGCTGAATCCAGAAGGTGGCTTTGTGGGATATAGCCAGCAACATATGTGGACTCATAAGTCAGGCTTGACTCGGCTCCCCTATTATGATGATCTTCTCCTTCCACACAATATTGATGTGATGCACACTGAAAAGAATGTCGCTGAGGCACTTTGGGCAACAATCATGGACATTCCCGGTAAGACAAAGGACAATGTTAAGGCTAGAGTGGATTTAGCAATGTTATGCGATAGACCGAACCTAGAGATGAAGCCTCCTGGTCGCGGAAAGACATGGAGAAGGCCTAAGGCCGATTTCGTATTGAGCAAGCCCCAAAGGAGGGAAGTACTAGAATGGATAAAGAGGTTGATGTTCCCTGATAGGTATGCAGCTAATCTGAGTAGGGGGGTCAACTTATCTACTATGCGAGTCTTAGGGATGAAGAGTCATGACTACCACATATGGATTGAGCGGCTTCTTCCGGCGATGGTTCGAGGATATGTCCCGGAGCGTGTCTGGCTAGTGCTTGCAGAGTTGAGCTATTTCTTCCGCCAGCTTTGTGCCAAGGAGTTATCTCGGACCGTGGTGGCAGACTTGGAGAAAGTTGCACCGGTGTTGCTCTGTAAGTTGGAGAAGATCTTTCCACCCGGCTTCTTCAATCCGATGGAGCATATGATATTGCACCTCCCGTATGAGGCACGAATGGGGGGGCCTGTTCAGGGTCGTTGGTGCTATCCAATCGAGAGGTCTCTAAAGGTTCTTCGGAAGAAATGTGGAAATAAATGTAAAATCGAGGCCTCCATTGCAGAGGCATACATTCTGGAGGAGGTGTCGAACTTCACAACAACATACTATGGTGACAACCTCCCTAGTGTGCACAATCCACCCCCTCGTTACAATGCTAGTGAAAATGACTCGAACCTCAGCCTTTTCCTAGGGCAACTCGGAAGTGCAAGTGGTTCGACCACCAAGACATTGACACATCAAGAGTGGCGCCAGATAATGCTATATGTGTTGACCAACCTTGACGAGGTGGTGCCGTACATGAAGCAATTTATTCATGAATTCTGGCATCGATCAAGGGAACCTACCCAACAGGAATGTGATACCCTTTTTAGCCAGGGTGCTGGAAATGGAGCGCCCGATTTCATTCATTGGTTCAAACAGCAGGTAACCGTGCAATCTAGCTTGTACTTAGTTTGTCATTTGAAGTTGGTCCCATATACGAGGCATACAATGATCAAATGTGCTTGAACATGCAGGGCCATACGATGAATGCTGAGTTGAGACAGGTAGCCGATGGCTTTGCCCTTAGAGTCAGGTCATATTCTGTTTATGACGTGAATGGATATCGTTTTTGTACAGCAAGCTACGAGGCAAGTCGACCTAATCGAAAGACCACAAATACTGGAGTTTTTACTCCTGGCCTTGATGGGATCGAGTATTATGGAAGAATTGAAGAAATATACGAACTCAGTTTTTATGGTTGCAAACCTCTTAATCCTGTCATATTCAAATGTCATTGGTTTGATCCTGAAGTAACGAGACGGACATATTCTAATCTTGGACTAGTGGAAATTCGACAGGATTCCGTCTTCCCTGGAGACGATGTGTATATTGTGGCCCAACAGGCTAGACAAGTTTATTATCTCCCATATGCGTGCCAAACCAAAGAGCATCTTAAGGGTTGGTATATTGTGCACAAGGTATCACCGCACGGTAAAGTACCTGTTCCAAACGATGAAGACTACAATTTAGACCCAAACACATATGACGGAGAATTCTTTCAAGAAGAGGGGCTAGAAGGGCGATTTGAGATAGACTTAACCGAAGCGGACAGAATGGATGTTGAAACGGTTGTTGATGAGGAGGAGGATGAGGTCCAAAATGTGAAAGAACTACAAATGCTAGAACGATTATATTTAGGCAATGCCAATGATGACGTTGATCCTTCGGACACTGTTGATTATGATTTGATTGATAGTGATGATGAGACTTATGATCCAGCTAATCCCGATTATGAAGATTATTTTTAATCAATGTAATACTATATTATTATGCATTTATGTTTAATTTATTTTGCATCTCTTTCTAAGTACTTCTTGTTTATATGTACTAATTACTTTACTCTTCTTAATTGCAGGTGACTGAACAAAGATGGTAGGCAGTGGGTTGAGGACCGTTAGGTCGCTTTACCAGAGGGCTAGGTCAGCTACATCTGGGCCGTCTGAGAGGAGGAGGGGGAGGAGGGGGACGCCGCAGGTGCCCCCACAGGAGGCGGAGGAGGAGGAGGCGCAGGTGGGGCAGCAAGACGCTACGGAGGAGGAGGGGCATGTGCAGGAGGAGGAGGAGGAGGAGGTGCAGGAGGAGGACGAGGCGCAGCAGACCGCCTCTGTTTCTGGTGCCTCTGGTTCGTCGAGCGTCTACTTGCGAGGTAAGAATCTTTATATGTTTTCATTGCTTCTTTATGTTATACGTTCATAATCAAAGTTGAAACTAACAATTTTTCTTAGTCACATGTACAGGTCCCGCCAGTCTCCCTAGACGACCGATACCTCGTGAGAGGCGCCCGTTGATTCGACCCGAAGGGGAAAAGTAAGTAACTTTTCATATTTTCATTTCTTCTTCTTGTTATATGTTCAAATTCAAATTTGAAACTATTAAGAGGTCTTAATCATTTGTGCAGGTCCTGGACGATTGTGCAGAGTGCAGGTGCTGCTCACAAACGTTCCGTCAATGGCATCCTCGGTCTTCTGTGCAGGGAATACTTCCCTGGCCTGGTTGAGTACGGTGGAGTGATGGAGCCGGCCTATACGTTCGACCACTACGCCGCCGCCCCTGATGCTGAAGATCGGGATGGCAGGGTATTCAACAACAAGGCGGAGCGGGTGAAACAAGAGCTGTGGGTAAGTGCTAAATACATTGCATTCATTTCACATTCTTAAAAAAATGAATGGTATACATCGTGTTTCCATGTTTCCATGCAGGATTTCTTCAGATGTGAGCATGGATTTGAGGACAAAGCTGATGTGGTGGCCACCAAAGTATGTAAGAAGCGAGTCGTGGATATGCACTATGAGGCGCGTATCCAGGCCATTATTAGTTTTCACGGCAACGTTCTTGGGCAGAGGGTCACCAAAACGGAAGCAAGAACCATGTCTTTGACTGAGGAGCAGTATTTGCAGGTAAATAAAGAAAATTAATATGCATTCTGGTTTACATTAAGCAGGCTTAATTTCATCTTCGAATATTTCAAATACTTGATGCCCTGTAGACGACTCCTTATTGGTGCCTCGGGCATCAAGAGTGCTGGCGACAGATGGTGCAGAAGTGGTGCTCCGACGAGTGGGAGGAGTCACACAACGCTTGTCGGGAGCGACGTTTGTTGATGCCAGGTGCAACACACCATCAAGGCAGTCGCAGCCTCAGCGGATACGCAGAAGCATGGGTACGCGAATGAATTTGTTTAATGTAAACACTCAATTATGCATGATTTTTAATCGTCTTGCTTGTTTTGTTGCAGTCGTCGTCACATGGTGGTCAGCCTTGCGGCCTCTTGAAGGCATATGCTATGTCCCATAAGGGCAAGGCGACGTCTGACGTCGACTACAATCCGGAGGACGGGCCCGAGGCATACAGCAACCCCATGGTCCATACCCGCCTCAATGCGTACACAACAATGGCAAGGGAGGTCCATGGTCCAGAGTTTGATCCGGCCACCGAGGACCTTGACGGAGAAGTCGTCATGAGGGTTGGAGGAGGTAAGAATCATGGGCGGTATTGGATTGCCGACGGCGCAATCGACTCGTCCTCTACTCCTACTCTATCTCAGATTAGAGCAAGGAGCACGAGTGCGAGCCCAGGCATACGACCTCGGCAAGACACTTCACAGTACCGCATACAGGCACTCCAGGTCATTTCTTATTCGTCGCTCACTGATTATTGTATACTATTTTTTTGTATTATCATAACATTGGAGTGAAAATTTTGTAGGCCGAATTAGAAGAAGAGAGGAGGCTACGTCTGGAGAACGAGCATAGGATGAGGGATATGTTTGCCTACATGCAGACTCTTGGTGCCGCAGCGGGTGTAGCTCCACCACCTTCGTTGTTCGCTACACCACCTCGACCTCCTGCGGAGTTTTCTACTCCTGTGAGTATGGATAAGTTTTAGCCATGTCTGACCTTTACTTATTTTGTCTCATACATGTGATCGCTTCTTCTCTTTGCAGAATCAATCGGCGGCCTCAAATGACCCTCATGTTTCTCCAACTACGCCGGTATGGAGGTCGCCGGATTGGAGGTCTTGATCATGATTCTTACCACTTATCCTGTTTCGATAGACTTTTTATGTTTTTGGACATCTGTGGACTATATCGTGAGACATGCATATTTATGATCTGTAATAATAGTACGTGTGTTAACTTTGGGATATGTATGTGAATCAATTGTGTTTGTAGTATATATGTGATATTTGTGATATAGATGTGATATTGGTGTTCTTTGTGATGATATAATGTTTTCTGATATATATGTATATGTGTGGATGAAATCGAAAAAACAGATTAAAATGGGAAATCTGAAGAATCTTTGCCGAGTGCAAACACTCGGCAAAGAGTGAAGAATCTTTGCCGCGTGTAAACACTCGGCAAAGAGTGAAGATTCTTTGCCGAGAGCTTAAATCAGACACTCGGCAAAGGAGGTCGCTTTGCCGAGTGCCTTGAATCAAACACACGGCAAAGCGAGGTCTCTTTGCCGAGTGCCGTGAATCTGACACTCGGCAAAGGTGGTCTCTTTGCCGAGTGCCGTGAGTCTGACACTCGGCAAAGCGACCTCCTTTGCCGAGTGTCAGGTACGCGACACTCGGCAAATCGACCTCCTTTGCCGAGTGTCAAAAGCTCGGCACTCGGCAAACCAGCCGTTATATGCCTGTTCCGTCACGGCGCTTAAACTTTGCCGAGCGCGGCGCTTTGCACTCGGCAAAGACTTTGCCGAGTGCCCGACGAAATGCACTCGGCAAAGAACCCTTTGCCGACATTCTCTCTTCCGTGTGCCCTTTGCCGAGTGCAACACTCGGCAAAGTCTTTGCCGAGTGTTTTTTGAGTTTTGCCGAGTGTTTTTTGCACTCGGCAAAGTCACCGTTTCCCGTAGTGCTAGGTGAACATTGGCCCAAACATGCCGGAGTTTAACCCACCCATATCTGCTATAGAGCCAGACTTTGTCAAAGGCTCAAAAAATTTCGGACCAGCTCTGAGTTATTTATTTTATTATTTAATAGATAAATATTCGGAAGCCCTAACTCAGTCTGAAAAATTGGCTTAAGGTTGTCTATGGAACGGGACTGGGCACGAATTTTAGGCCCGAATTCAGCCGGGTCTTTTTTCAGCCCTACACAAAAAAATGTTCAAGTCTCATGTGCATAGTGCATTCTTGGCGTGGATCTCCATTACTAAAAAAAAGGATGTTATAGCGTGTTTAGGAATTTTGCCGCCTTTCGCTATGCATGTCTAGACCGGCATTCCGTTGATAATCTTTACATATATACCGGCCGGGGGAAAACATGGATATACTCACATGGATTTTCTTTAGGTTCTGTCCGGCTTCTGATTCAACTTTTCATAGAAAAGAACTGCAAATGATGCCAAATTAATTACATGATCTGCGGTGGATTTGTAAATATACGGAAGCTGATATTGGGAACTAATTAATTAATTAATAAGAAACTACTGCTTCCTGCAGGCTAAGGATCAATGTTAAACTTTTCATCAGCAAATTTTTAACGCTGCTCGTGCGGGTATGAAATATATTTTGGGAAAAAAACTTGATTTTTATGAACTTTGACTAGAATAAAATGAACTAAATTTGTTCAAAAAATGTTCAGGATGCAAAAAACGTATACATAGTTTGTTTGAGGCAGCCGCTATGACCGAACAGTAACAGTGTTCCCAGGATACAGCTTTATTCTATCTCTGAAAAATCAAAAGAACCAAAGGAAAAAAGAAGAAGATAATGCATAGTTAATGATAGTTCAAACGTAATTATCACAATTCAACGACATGCATGCTTACCTTAAACTAAAGAGAAGTACAGATCATCCGACAGTGCTAATGAAAGTCTCTCTCGCAATTTAGCAGAAGAAACATACGTAAAACCTCTCTCAAAACAAACAAAAAGAAGAAGAGAAGAAAGAGAAGAAATTGGAAGCAACCTAAACAAAAGCAGCAGCTTAGGACGATTACAAACAGAGGTCCAAGCTTAAGATGCCATCCTTGTGTCCCAACTCAGGTCTCCCTATCATCTCCGGCGACTGGCCGGACAAACACGTCGGCGGCAACGCTGGCAGTGACGTCACCACGCTCATCGCCACCTTGTCGCCCTTGCCAGCCATCTCCGCGTACGTCGCGAGCTCCCCCTCGGGCCGGCCGGCCGCGCAAAAAGGGCCACTCCCAGCCGGCGACGGCCTCCACATCCCCGGCGCCACGGGCATGCCGCCGTACACGGGAGGCCGCGGCACGGGTGGTGCCACGCCGCCGCCATACAAACCTGGCACGGCGCCAGCCCACACGGCGGCCGGGTAGTGCGCCGCCGGCAGCGCGGTGTGGCCAGCGCCGTAGCCGAAGAGGCCGTAGAGGTGCGCCCCCGGCAGGTAGGCGCCGCAGTGCGCGGCGAGGGAGGCCTCGAGGTGCGCCCTCCGCGCGTGCTGCCGCTCCCGCTTGTGCGCGTTCTGGTGCCCGCCCAGCGCCTGCGACGTCGGGAAGTTGCGGCAGCAGTAGTGGCACTCGAACTTCCTCTCCCCGGCCGCCGCCGCCGCCTCGCCGCCCTCGCCCGCGACGACCCCGTCGTCTTCCTTGCGCAGCAGCAGCTGGCCCGCCTGCTGGTCGTTGGAGAAGTCCCGGCCGAAGAGGCGGATGGTGGCGTCCCTTCCGGCCATCGTCGGTGCTGCATGCCCGGCGCCGCGGAGGAGCGGCAGCTGCGCGAATGAGTCGACGCTGTGCACGTCATGCGGCGCGGCCATGACGACGACGCCGGTGGCAGTACAGTGGGCCCCTGTCGCCTGTGCGCGGTGAGCAAGTGAGCAGCAGAGTGTGGAGGAAGATGGGGTGAGTGCCGGTGTGGTTTTAAGGCGAGGGATGAGACGGCCGGCCGGCCGGCATTCGCATTGCAATGAGAGGAGGGGGACCGAAGTACAGTACGTGACAGCAGCCGAGTCGTTGATTAAAAGCTAACCATCCCGTCAGCGAAGGCAGCCGCGTGTACCGCACTGCCGACCTGTGCAAATGCCCGTGCCGAGGTCACTGTCAGGCCTACGGGCGATCACTGCTACTTGGGGTCGCTAACGACTACATAAAAATGCTGATGTCTTATCTAAACGTTGCTTTAAAATGTCTAAGTTTCCGTATCGAGAATTCCATCACAAAAGAAAAGGATATTTGAGAATTCCCTCACAAAAGAAAAGGGTATTTGAGAATTCATTAAACATTCGCATAAAACGGACAATGGAAAAACATTATGTGAAACTGTACTCTCTCTATTTTTAAATATATGACATTTAGGAAAAGCTAATTAGTTCACTTTTTAATTAGTTAGCTTGTCTTAAAATTATATATTTAAAAACGGATGCTGTTTTAAATTTGAATGATATTTTGGTGCCCAAACATTTGTTAGAGGCTTCAGAAAACAAACGTTAAAAACGAAAATGAAGCTACTGCGAGGTAGATGAGGCTGGCCATTTTAGAACCTCAACCTCTGGGATGACCCTTTATGTCACAGATTTAACTGTTGATTAATTAACTAGGGCAAACATGCATGCATGTCTTGAACTGTTGGTTCAAGTATACAGAGCTAAGCCTATTTAGATATGTAGGCTTGACACTGTGGTATTAAGAAACTATAGTTTTAGAAATTGGTGATGATGCTCAAAACTAGGGTTTAGAGGGTGTTTGAAAGCAATTGTCCAAAAGTACTAAAGTTTAGCACTAGTCCATCCAAATAGAAGTGCTAATGGAGTAGGCTAAACTTTAGCCAGACTCAAAAACTTTAGTAAGAATATGAGTATTAATAGGTATTAAAATTTAGTATTTAATTTTAACTCATTCAAACCAACCCTCAGACAAAAAGGATTGGCCTGTTGAGAGTTTCTAAAGGACTACAATTTTTGCAATTCTACGCATGATTTTCAAAACTATAGGGTTTGTACCATCCAAATAGCACCATAGCTTTTCAGAACCAAAGTATATCTCACGATACTATGGTATTTTTCAAAAACTCGAAACATGTTTTGCATCCAAACAAGACATAAGACATAAAGCTGCATTTGTGTTGCTTTTTTGCTGGCTCTGTATGTTGATAGAGGAGCAGGTATCAATAGCGGCGACATGAAGCCATGAAGTAGTTGATGTGAAAGTGGCATGCATGCATGCTGCGGCTCATGGATATCTCGTCTCGCTGCCTGTTTGTCCCTCTGCGCGCTGCCATGCTGGGTTCTTGACAGGAACCAGACTGGGCTTGCATTGTTTTCAGGGCATGGCGTGAGACTGACTGACTACACGGCAGGTGGTCCTCCGACTCCGATCATGTCCTGGGGATGGCTGGGGCGACGTGCCTGGGGATTGAGATGGTTTCATTGCTTGTTTGCTTGCTGCTATACGTGTTAGCATTACAGTAGCTTGCCCCATGATGCCATGATTTCTAGCTGAGCAGCCACTTTCGTACGTGCTCGTAGACCGAAGGATGCATGGCTGTCAAAGGTCTCGCCTTTACGACACTGCTCTGACGATCTCTGAACTCTGCTTGTTCCCTTTTGTCGCCCCTGTCTTTGATCAGTGTTCATCATTCTTGGTGCTGCGTCCGATGGATAAATAAGCTAGCTTTCTGTGGGATCTACTACGTGAATGCATGCTCGCTTGAATCGTCTCTCTCGCTTTTGCTGCATGCTCCAAGGCCCTCAATGATTTTTCCCAAACTTTCATGCAGTGGTACTGACATCCGCTGCATCCTGCAAAGCTCCCAGAGGAATACATTTGGTCTGCAGCGGCAACCAGCATCAGACCGGCCGGAAGGACGGACACGACGGTTTCATTTGGTCTGCAGCGGCTGGCTGGCCTGCATTGTCGTCAAAGCTAGCTAGCTAAGCATCGCTTAGGCCAGTACGAGCTCGCCCATTACTCGCAACCGCGTGACCTAGCTAGAGTTTTACTCATCGTACGTGTACTACTACTCTTCGATCGCTGGAATAGAATTGAAGACCATTATCCTGAGAGAAATGATCACACGACGCCAGTACGCCATGGTAAGGGCTGGAGGTGATTCAGGTACTCCAGACTCGCAGCCAGCCCTAGCTAGCTACTCCCTGTTCCCATCTTTCTGCGACAGTCATCCTGACTCCCGATCGAGTGAGCTAGAAGCTCGTGCGTGCCTGCTAGGTGCTAGCTGGAACGCCGGACGGTACTCGGAGTACGCGTGCGAGTAGCGGCGACGTGATCATTTGCGCCGCCGTGCGACTTGCATTGTGATCGTCTGATCGATCGCAGCCGTCGCGGCCGGTACATCGCCGCCGTTCTCGGGCGGAATAAGCTGGCCTGTTACAGGAGAGATCCAGAGACACAGGAGCACCGGCCGGCCGGCACGTTCTTCTTCCCGGGATACGGCGGGAGAACGGCCGGCATCGCGCGGCCGCCGCTCGACGAACGCACCCGTCGCGTCATGGAAACGAACTGCCTGGGAGTGGGATCGATCGGTGGCGTGCGCGCTCTTCTCCCCTTCCTTCTCCCCGATCCATCTCGGGCCTCGGTCTCGGCGAAGGCAGGGTATGGGCGTACATGCGCTCGAAGTTCGGTGGCTGATGATGATGATGATGGGTGGGTCACGCGCGTGTTGATACTGCCTACGGGCCAACCGGGTTCACTTTCGGGTTTAATTTTCATCCAATAACCCAGATTCAGAAACTGTTTGCATATATGGAACCAATTTGTAACAGCACAAAATTATTAAAACACAACATGAAGCATGCGTGTGCATCATCTTTGATGGTTGCCTAAAATTTTTGGCATTCCTGCACTTCCAAATATATGTCCAAATTTAGACATGAAGATGAGACGAACATGATGATCTCTAGACGATGCAACGAAGACTTGACTCTCTGGTCCAACGGATGCCCCTCCCTCTCTGATAGGATGAAGTTAGTAGCTTGGAGTAGTTTCTTCCCAGTTTAGTACAGTATAGGATAGGCAGATCGTCCTGTTTCTTCAAAAAAATCTTTGATTGATATGGTTGCATTTAGCATAATTTTGAGGTACCTCAGAAATAGTAAAAGGCGCCTAACTCCCTTTAGAACAATTATATCAACTACTCCATGCCGATGCGTCCGCCAATGTTCGGAATTCCGCGTGTGACTGCCCGTCAAGGCATCACAGAAGGCCCACCGGCGATCTGGAGCAACTCTGCCGCCGCCGCCATGCCGCGGGGTTAGGGTTCTGGGGTTAGGGTACCAAGGTTGCCGGGGCCCTGGTCACCTGGACCTATAGAGGTCCGCCAGGGGCTGTCGGACCGACGGTGGGTCGGTCGAGACGGCAGCGAGAAGGGGCAGCGAGGGTGCCGCCTACCGGGGCGGTGGAAGATGGCGGCCGAGAAGGGCTGGTGGCAGGGGAGGTTGCCCGGAGTTGGAGAAGAAGGAGCTTGCGCGGTGGCGGCGGAGGGTGGTGGTGGAGGCGCCGGCACGGTGCCGGAGCCGGCGGTGGGGGAGCTCGGCCGGTGTTGAGGATAAGGATCGGGGTTAGCGTCGGCGGCGATAGAGGGCAGCGGCAGAGGCTCTAGGATGGCGCTGGAGCTGGCCGGCGGTGGTGGAGGCGGGGAGCGACGCCAGCCCATATACGGCTCACGGTGGTGGAGATGGGGGAGTCTTCTGCGAGGCTTCCCCTCCCCATCGCACATGCGACTGGGAATAGCCCCTGATGCGTCCCCTTCAATGTTAGACCTTTGGAGTCAGTCTTTTAGACGCCGTTAGCGTTTGCTGTCGCTTGGGACCATGACAGAATGGACTCTGCTGCAGTTCAGGGTATCGTGTTCATGACTTCCTTCTTTCCTTTAGCGTGTACGTGTGCTTCGTTGCCCAACAGATGATGGGCGCCGCCGTGGTAATCAGCAGCCATACAGAATCCTAGGCTTCCCCGCACCAGCTAATCTAGTTTAATTACCGACGATGGACCGGGCTTGGTACTAGAAGAAGCATCTAACGGCCGCTGACTAACATCTCTCGTCTATAAACTTCATCGGTACCTAAGCACACGTTCATGAGAAAGGTACACAAATAAATAAAACAAGCATCCATGTGCATGCCTACAGGATTATTGGTGTGGTTTTATCGATGCAGCAACTACTACGTACGTTTGGTGACTTATTTATCAGTGATAATTTTATTGATTCAAACTTATCACGGTACACTATGTAAGGATTATACATTATCTTTATTGTTTTTGAAGCCTTGTCACGTTTCTTTGTCACGTTACACCATGTTAGGCCTGTTTTAGATCTAATAGTCATATTTTTTTAATGAACTGAGCGTAACTTAGTTGGTAAAATCTCTTGTGGTGCTATCTGCCCACCCGGGTTCGTGTCCCCGACTCGGCACAGATGCTCGCATTTTTCTGAATTTATTTCAGAATTTAACCAGAGCTATTCTTTCAGTGGTTGACGACATGCCCGACGACATCGAGGCTCATGTGGTGATTTCGTCAATCTCGAGGATCTGCCGCTCAGTCTTTCGAAAATGCTCATAGAGGTACGGTTACGTGCATGTATTCATAGTATGAGTGTGCATGCGTGTTTGCGAGCGTCTGCGTTTGTATTGTGTTTTTTAAAAAAATCATATTTTTAAAAATAGAAACATAATAAATATAAAAATTATATTCACCTATTACTTCCTAGGAGGTAATATGTTACTAAATAAATGTTCACAATTATTCTAGCAAATTTCAAATTTATTTCCTATGCTATATGTGGTACTCAGACGGTTATCACTCGCCTCTAAATAAGACCGCTCAAAGCAGCGAAAGGGCATGTAGTCTGGTGGTTACAGGAGCCTCGGTATTATCTTAGGTCCTAGGTTCGACTAACCGTGGGAGCGAATTTTCTAGAATTTAACGGCGTTATGCTTTCAGTGGTAGGCGATATTCTCGTCGACAGCGAGACACCAGTGGTTGCATAGGTGTATTCAGGGGGTGAATGTATACGTTGTGAGTGCCTCGCATTATATAATCTAGATTATACAAACCAGTTCAGATTATAATCTAAGATTATATAATCGAAGTCGTCTCACCTTTCGTATTATATTCTCGCGCAGTGGAGTTCGAGACGCGCGTACACATTACGTATACCGCCTGGCGTGTCGTGCGGGGTGATGGCACGGCACACGTACTGTACGTACGTGTACCTCGCCATTGGATCAATACCGCGACACGGAAGATTGGTGGTATATGGGCATGGCACACGCACTCTCCGACCGAACCCAGTGCGGTACCAGCTGGCTCAGTAGTGCGTGTCGATCGTGGGTCGCAACTTGCAAAGAGGGCCCTCGAAGAGATCCTTGGCACACAGGATCCATGCGTACGTGTACGGCGTACCTCACCCTGCACGCCCTCGCGTAGCGCGTGCACCCACGTTCTGCCCGCGCGTACACGTACGCCCTGCACGCGGGGCTTAGGTCCATGCATGTTGTTGTCGTCGTCGTCGATCCATGTTGATCCAGAGATGAGCATTACTGGAGCCAGAAATTAGACCATCGTTGCTGGTTTACGTGGCGCCTTTTACGCGTACACGCACAGGTCGCACGTGCGTGTATACGTGCTTATTGTAGTACTCCAAGGCAGGGATGTTTGGAAGGCGCACGCAGAGGGCGAGCATAAGTTGTTGGTGCAAAACAAAATCCTCACAGCTGATAAATTAGTAAAAAGGAATTGACCGTGTGATCCGGTCTGCAGACTTTGTGATCAAGAACAAGAAACAGCTGTGCACCTCTGCCTGGAGTGCGTCTCTGCGCGCGAAGTTTGGACGCTGATGAAAGATTGGTCTGCAGGTTTAATACAGGTGCCAGAACCAGGTTTGGAGATTGAAGAATGGTGAAGAGCTTCCCTTTCGCATTTGCCTAAAGCTGAACGCAGGAATGCAGCTGCATGGCTCGTGTACACGGCTTGGAACATTTAGAAGGGAAGGAATCGAAGGATTTTTGAAGGGAGCTCATTGCCGACCACACAAGTCTTCGTGTTCATCAAGGTAGAGATTGGCCTGAGGCAAGCAGCCTTGAGAGTACCGAGTGTACTGTAGTTTCTTATGTTAAGCTGTGATCTCTACTGTTTCTTGTGTGTGAGCCCTTTTGTTTTATGCAATGTCTAGTTTGCTTGTACGAACATTTGCTTCTCCTCCTTATATGATGTGGCAGTGCTTCTGCCGTGCTCTTCAAATTTCTTTGTTTTTGACTATTGAAGGATCGGATCGGAGGTGAGGATGTGTACCCTCTCGCACGTGCGCTCGATCCGTCTTCACCGCCGGCATCTTGATGGTGGGCCATAACCTACGCCGCCGAATACGCATATATACGGAGAACAAGACGCGGTTACGTAGTACGCACGCACGTCGAGCGGTTGGTTGATCGAGGAATTCAGTGCAAAGAGGAATTCATACTGTCGAGTAGTACTCCAAAACGGAACGGCCGAGGAAGCCGCCGGCGGGCGGCGCCGGTTCCGCTCTGGAAAATCGAACCCAACCGTCAGTCAACCGCGCCGATCGGGGGAACCCACCGCCTCGCGCAGTCGCGCGCGCACGGGGCCCATAAAACGCGACACGCGTCGGGCGAGCCAGTATTCTGTTAGACCCTGTAGGCCCCACAGCCGCCGGAGCAAATGGACGGCGGCGACGCGGCCTCGGACGACGGCGGCGACGATCTCGCGATCGGAGAAGAAGCTGGAGGGGCGACCACGCCGCCGCCGATGCCGCCTCCTCCGGTGATGGCGGTGGTCCTCGCGATCAGAACCAGGAGGCGGCGGCCGGGGCCCCCGCGCGCGCCGCGACCGAGGCGGCGGCGCGCGGTGGTGACGGGCGCCACCGGGTCGGGCCACGGCGCGCGGCGGACCAAGGAGTTCATGCAGTGGCGGGAGTGGTACCTGCGCGAGAAGAGGCGGGAGAGGGAGGAGGCGGCGCGGTGGTTCCACGTCGGGATCCCGCCGGCGTAGCTTCAGCCATTCGCCCGGGGAGTCGACCTTGCTTTGGAGACCTTGTTTGATCAAGAAATTAGGGTTTGGTCTGATTTTGTTATACCCAAATTGAAATGGAAAGTCTAAATTCGTCTGTAGCCAAAGTCTGGATAAACTCTAATATAATTTGTCCTTTTCATTTCTCCACCTATGCGTGGAGTTTTAAGTTGAAATTTTATAACATCATAACACATGTTAGAAAAATACATCATAATTTTTTATCATTACTTTGAGAGGTTAGACTATTTAATAATAAATTAATCATTGGAGTTCAAAATTATATGAAAAATAAAGATGAAAAAATTATAACAAATTTTTTTCATATGCATTGTGATGTCCCTGCAAATTTGAAATTAAAATTCAACTTGTGTATGAAAAAATAAAAAATCAAATTGTGTTACGGGTAAAATGAACTAAATGGCATAGCTTAGAGAGTAAATTGAATCAAATTATAGTTTAGAAGGTTATTCAAACTTTAGCTATACTTAAAGGGAGTAAATTGAACTTTTTTCCAATTGAAATAGTCGATCAGCCACCGTTTAACTAGCCATTTGCAATTATGTGCACTGTACTCATTAGCGGTATCCATAGATGGTTCATTCATGAATGCTTCATGGTTTCATAGTAACTCACAGGTCATGTTCTTCAGTGCAAATAATGTACCCCTTACAATTCACCGCGTGTTCTTACTAGTTCACCTCACTTCTCTGCATATAATGTTAAATTCAAATCACAATGTTACCCAAGACAAAGCTGTATGCAATTTGACCAACATAATTTAGTTTTAACGTGGGTGGGATGATAAGCAAAGCTATATCACTCTCTCCTTACGATTCTCTGAAACACTGAACACAGAAAAACTAGTACTGTACTTAACACGGCAACAGCTGCAGTAATCGTTCTTAACTACTTATATACCATGTACATGGCACCAATAGAGCAAACAGACTGCCAAGAATTCATCTAGATTTCTCGTCAGATTCTGAAAAATGGGCGCTTTCGATTTGGCGGGTGATCTGTGAAACTGCATAGTGAGAGCCGCTTGATGCCGCGTAGTAAGACGTCACAGTGAGCTGAGCAAACCTTGGAAGTGCATATGCTGCAACAAGTAACAGATCATTAGATACTAGGTACTAGGCACTATCAACATTTCCAAGTTAAAAATGTGAATGCGGGGGTTAAAAAGAGAGGTCTACTCAGTGAATAATTTTGTCAAACCACACGTAAGCAATGTGTTAGTTTTAACTAAAGAAAAGAAGATATGAAGCCAGGATTTGCTAGTTGGATTTGGCATGTCTGATGTGTTTGCCATAGGAGTACAAGACATTGAAGGGAACGCAGCCTGGGACAGTTAGGTTCCAGTTCCATCCCTTGAGGTCATCAGACTGGCTAACATGATACATATCCATACTTTGATTAGCTCTATGAAATCTAAATCAACAAAAAAAATTTGTAATTTTCATTGCTCCCATTTGTTCAAGGTAGCTAATCTAGTTGTGTTTGACATGCTAGCAAACGTTGGCATCGCACCTGACAATGTGGCTATAATTTCAGAATAGCAAATCTTGTTCTATTGGACAACCAGTTGAGGGATCTAGAAAGAACTACTAACTTTGCATTATTTATTATAAAGCATATAGAAAAAAGGAAGATGAAGAGGCTCAAGTCATGTTTTGACAGGAACAAATTGACCTCGTCTAATCCAACCGTTGAGACATAATTCCTTTCTATCGCATATATAATTTCTGTTTCTATACCCCTGTAGCCAATACACATTCACTTTTTTCATATTTTCGTGCATAGCGCTCCAGTCTATACATATGAAGCATTTGTTAATAATCAGATTAGAAAAGGTCAAGTGACTTGTGTGAACAATTCCCTAGTGCTTAAAATATTTTCCAGAAACAAATATAAATTGGAGACTTACCACCAAATACAGCACTGGCACCTGAGAACAGCAGCAGTGGTGGTATCTGCAGAAAAGTAGCAACTTCCAAAGTGAACAAATCGTAACATTTTCCCCCACTTCTATAGCCAAGCAAATCACAAAATCTATTTGCGATTGCCACTGAAATATAGGACAACAAATGCCCAAAACAAGTTGCAAGTATATGATCACATGCCACAATATCACTAATCCTATAGCCAAACTGGAATTTATGTTAAGAAGGTTGGCTACCTAAAGCGGACCGTGTAGTCATGCAGTAATGCCTGGTTCAAGGGCCCCAATCCAAAGTTTCAATCGACAAAACTATGTAGGTAATCAAAGATCTGACTTGGACTATTTCTTTTCCTTTCGGCAATACTGTTTTTCAATAATCCACAAAGCCATATTCATATCTTTAAATGCAGTAGCATACAAGTTTGGACTTTGGAGTTCAGTTGAGCTTGATGTCTATGTGTGTCTAGCAACATAATATTAGTTTTCTACTTTCCTTTGGATCATGTCACACCCGGTTTTAAGGATCCTAGCATGCATATAGTTATGCATTTGGTTTTGTCCTTAAAACTGGGTAGAGCCATAGAACATGTAAAGTGTACTCGATTACTCATACATGTACATCAGTAAATAAATATAAAGACTTACCCCAACAAGCAACTGCAGCCACTTCGGCCCCTTCACATGCTTCTGGACAAAAGGGATCCCTGTTCCAAAGGAAGCAACAAAAATATCTCAATTTTTGAGCACCGGGCTGCCTACTGATTCAACCCCAGAATCAAACAAGGGACTGGGCGATACCTGTGTTAAACCCGTGCACAGCGCTGAGCAATGCGCCGGCACCAGAACCAGCCTACAATAACAGCACAAACAGGACAACCAAAATCGCACAAGTTAGCAACGGTTCCCCCAAGCAATAACACCTAAAGGCCACACGGATCTAATCAGCAGCATCGAAAGAGCGAGGAAGGATCCCGTGGTTACCACGGCGGTGGCGTCGTGCAGGACGGAGGTGATGGCCCAGTCCCCCTCTCCCTGCGCCGCGGAACAGAAGAACGGGATCAGATGGAACACCACGAAGGAAGAGCGGGGAGGAATCGGGGAGGCGGAGAGACGCACGGCGGTGGGGTTGAGGAGGGAGAGGCATCGCGGGCAGCGGGGCGAGCCGAGGCCGGGGTTGATGGTGGGGTCGCGGTGGAGGTGCGCGCCGCTGCGGAGCTTCTCCTCGTACACCTCCCGCGTTCCCATGGCGGGGGAGGGGGTTGCGCCGCCGCCGAAGCCGCCGCTGCTCGGGGAGTCAGGGCCTGGGGGGCGTGAGGCGCCCGTCGATGACTCGCGCTGGGGTGACCCGGTGGTGGTCTTGGACCCCGAGACGGTCCACGGGCTGGGCCGATGTGCTTATGGCGGTTGTCGGGTTACATACTAGGCAAATCCTTAAAAAAAGAAAATATGTTCCCAGTTATATTTTTTATAATAGTTGCTGTAGCAAACCATCAAAATCCAATCACCAACAAAATTCAATCACCAAATATAGGGTAGAGGGATAAATCCTCTTTATTTAAGATGGAGGGAGGTGTGTTTTGATAATTAACAAAAAAATTTAGGTACTGGGGATTGGATTGGTAATCTGCTGAAACACCTCTAATCATCAAAACATCAATTTTTGGTACTGGAAAGAGGGATGAGTAATCTGTTGAAGATGCTCTACTATAATAATAAATCATACTCCCTCGGTTCCAATCGATTCCAAAATATATCTAGGTACACAGCAAACACTATAATCTAAAAAAAACAAGCTATTTTAGCTTCTATAGACATTAATTATATTTAAATACATAGCAAACACTGTAAACGAGCTGCATTTTGAAATGGAGGGAGTAATACAAAACTATGAGAAATTTCTTATAAGTATAACTATCTTTAATTTCAAGATAATTTAAATAAAAAAACCAGAACTTGACTTTTTTTCACACAGCATAACTAAAGGTTAAAGCTGGAACATACACTGGACATGACGAGATAAACCAGCTGTAGAAACTATTATGCCCGTATTGCGCAGCCTTGTTTGGTCAATATCGATCGCCTTCTAACTCTTGTTTCTTCAACTAACAGTGCACATGATTCAGGTATCTGAAAGAAGACCAATATTGTTCGATTTGACACAGATTCGCATCATTAGGTTGTTTGTAAAATCTTTAATGTAAGTCATTCCAGATGCTTCTCCAAAAAAGCGTAGAACAGTGTACAACCTAAGGTATATCAACATCACACATTGTAGACCACTTCCTAGCACATCCTAACACCACGCAACTCCAGAGAGGGGTTTGAACTTCGAAGGGCCATCAGAAACCCACGCAGAACAGCAAACAAGTGATGACTACAGTGCTCAGTTGACAAACAAGAACTTGACAAATTGAGGAATGTGATTTCCTCGCTCCCCTCGTATACTGAATGAATGTCCCCCTAAATAGGATGCATGCGACATGCATCAAACAACAAACAAATGAACAGTGTTGAATAATATTAGTACATCAAAGTCGACCTCCACATCCACAATCCACACCGCCCAGGGAAACTGACTCGGTGTAGTTACAGTCAACTATACAGACTAAAAAGCCGCACAAGTAACAATATTCAATTGTCAGCAGTTTCAAGAATAAATAAATATATCACCACAAGCAATTAAATGGTAGATCGTAGTTTCAAAAGAAGCCAACCGAGTTATCACATTGCCTGATGATTCATGACGTGGAAGGCCTCAACTACAAAGAACCCCATCAGGTTATCACATTGCACTTAGTAGCACTTCCCACCCAATGTGTAAATAATTTAGATTAGGACACGACAGAACAAAATGGAAAGCACTCAACCTTGGTGCTCGTGCGAGAACTTGCCCAATGTTTAACTCAAATCTACATCATACCAGTTCAGATGGGATACTGAATTCACCTGGGGGAAGGAAAAGCTAACAAAAACCTTGTTATAGCTTAAATAGATCAGAAAGAGCTGCACTAAAAACAAAGGTGCTTCCTGTTAAAAGGAGCCTACTCTTGTTACATAAAGGCTCTTGTGACCCCCCTAATTACAGATAATTAAGAAACCTTCAAAAGCTGGGTCTCCAATTCATATGACCGATCTGTGGTTGCTGGTAAGCCCCTACTTGGGGGCCAGGAGCCGCTACCCCAACACCAACATTGGGGCCAATTGCTGATGGCACCTGTTGATGCACCATGGGGTGCGGACTTACAATAGAGGGAGGTTGCTGGGGATGGTACATGCCTGGGAACTGAGCATGAGAAGATTGGGCCGTAGCATTGAAAGATGCATTCGCTGGATTTGGCACAAAAGCACCAGGTGTTGCTTGTCCTGATATGTTGTAGTATGGAGGAACCTGCATAGTTGGAATCTCTCTAGCAGTCTGAATCCAGATGTCAGATGTCTCAACCTGTGGAAGATACACAAATTAGTAAAAAGGAAGTTGCTGACAAGAAACACAGAAAGCCCCACCTTAAATATACCAAAATAAAAAGTGAGCCTAAAGCTATTATCATTATCATAGTTTCTTGTTAGGGATTGAATGCTACCTCTCCATCTGATTTACATTTACAAGGAAACAGATGGGATCCTAGCTAAAGTACACAACCCAATAATAAACAAAGGCAACAGTCCTCTTAATGCGCTACAATACTATAGCAAAATCAAAAAAGATATCGAAAAATTGTGAATTGTACCTGGGGAGTTGAGGCATAAATGTTGTTGTCTTTGTACTTCATCCTATTGACATCATCAACACCAACTGCAGCACCAATAACACCAGGAGAACCAATTGTAAAACCAGCTGGATGAGTGTAGTTTCCATATCCAGAAGGGTTACCAGCTGGGACAGGTTTATACTGTGAAACCCCATACTTCATGCCTCCTGCAGTTAAATGTGAACCTCCACCCGGCATCTGAAGATAATTATTCCCATTTGATGGGTAAGGGACATTTGGAGAGTAGTTTGGCATAGGCACAGGATAAACTGGAGAATATAGTTGTCGGTATGGCATAAAATTTGGAAAATGTTGCACATGCATTTGAGGGTACATCTGTGCTGCAGCTTGTTGCTGAGACATATGTTGCTGCTGTGAAGAGATTGTAAAAGGGCTGTTGCTCACAATCTGAGGATTTAGTGCCTGCAAATGTCATAATTTAATCATGAGATCTACTAGACCTAATATTTCACAGAAGATGTTGCAAAATTATCTTTTTCCTTGAACTGCGATATTATGTTTTTATTCAGATCAACAATGAACACAAGATCACTTTATGATAACAAAAAAGGACAAAATGTGGCACCAGTCCAAACGTCATTGTCATCTTTCAGCCTGAGATAGAAGTATAGAACAGTAGAACACTAAAACCAAGACTACGAGGTGAAAAATAATCCGCCAATAGAATGTCAAAAAGAAAACAAGTAATACAAAAAGGGACTATAGGAGAGAAATGGTGAAAAACAGTGCTACCTCAGAAGTGGAAGGAAGTACTTGTGAGTGAACATTAGAATCTGGCATCCTGAACACTTGCACAGCATTATCTGCTTCCGGATTTTCTGAAGGGTACCCCTGATGAGAGTGAAATTGTAAGCACTGCAGTAACACATTTCATCCAAATCACTCTAGTAAAAAACGATTGTTGATTTGGGATAAGCAGTCAATCTCTGTAATATTTCTCCACCAATATATATTTCGAATTATTCAAATTGAATTTAATGTCGGTTTCAGAAAGTACTTCACAATATTATAACATCAATATTTATACACATTAAAATAGGAATTAGTATTTTAAGTTGCATAAAAAATGCAAACTACATCCAGAAAAAATAACATTTTTAATGTGCAAAGAGTATGAATTTTCAAGGAGAACAATGAGCAATTGAATTTCAATAGCACATATACCTGAGAAGAGGAAGCTAATACTTGCTGATGTACATTAGGTTCCACCAGTCCATATAACTGTGCCTCATTATTTGAATGCATATTAGGATCTTCATGACTATATGTCTGCATGACCAGTTCTACATGTCATTCAAGAAACCAAGAAACTCTCTGAAAAAAAAATTAGCTTTTCTATCTAATAAATAACCTAATAACAAATAAAATGCCAAACGGAAAAAAAGGCTTCAACCATGTCAAGCATTGACAAAATATGCATTGTCAAGGTATTATGCAAATTCCTCGTTAACTTACAGAAAAAGCAGTCAAAGTTGTGGTGATTTGGGTACTTTCTCCATCTGCTGCACCAATTGGAGTGTCGCTCTGAACTAAGCCCAGACCATCATCATTCTCTACTTGTCCACTTATTCTGTCACTATCCTCGGATGGTGGTAAGGAAATCTCAGCCGTTGATGTGGAGAGGTGCTGTGAAGATCTAGCTTGCCCATCCACATCATCATGTCCAGCATGCAAACTATCATCTTCGCTAACCTGTTGAACTGGTTCTTGTACACTACATATAAGAAAAGGATTATCAGAGAATGCCATATTGTCTAAATTACCCACAGCCCACATCAAAGTGGGTGTGCAAACCGTTCAGAAATGGCATGCTTGAATTATTAAAGGAAAAAACAAGTGAAAATATCATTAGGATCTGTTAAATATTATCACCCAAAAAGTCATAAATGTAATCTAAAAACCAAAATGGCTATGTCAATAAAACTGCAGGACCGAACCATTCACCGTGTAAAAGAATAGATGATGTTAGCAAATTGTATATTAACTACAGATGTGACGTTAAACTACAGAATCTTATTGAATATAAATAAAGTACTTTAAAATGTAGAAAAACTATCATGAACTGCATAATCTAATTTAGTATTTTCAATAACTAAGAACTTCCAAGAGATCAGCTTCATACAGCAATATTGATTAGTTCTGGCATAATAACTGATAAAAAAATTGGAAAAGGTTCACCTAACTGTTCTGATGGTTCAGAGTCTGGAGAGGTTGAGGTCGGTACTTGTTCCGAATCAAAACCAGATGTGAAACTGCCAAACCTTAACTTTGTCTGCTCATATTCCGGCACACGAAGATGTTCCGGGATGATAACATGCTCTACCTCGTGCAAGTTAGATTGTGAAAGTTTATCAGACAAGCCGTTTACAACTGATGCATTAGCATTTTCAGTAATGCTAGCTGAAGGAGAAACAGCATCAGCTACACTGGTATCTGCATCAGTAGTGGGTGACTTCTTTGTCGATTTTGGCTTCCACTCCTTAATAGGCTGAACAGCTGCAGAGACAGAATTTATAATTTCATCAGATTATTTGACATACAGCATGGCTAGAGAAAACTTAAGAAATTAAACAACAAGTGGCAAGGTCCAACTGTTCAATTTGGCAATTTTCTGGCAACATGGAACATTTTCAGAAAGAGTACCTTAAATTAAAAACCAATTCAAGTAGATCTACACACAAAAGCGAAAGTAACTAGTACAGTAATAATGAATTTTTACGTGACAGCCAAATATTTACATGAAACATACAAAAAACTGCAGTATATGAAGTTCACAGTAGCACAAAGTACCCAGTAATAAACTGAACTAAACCAGTTAAAGAAATTATTGTATGTAAAAAATATGTAGTACGTTTGTTTTTAAACATATAAGACAAAGCTCATCACTAATCCAAGTACTCCCTCCATTCCAAAATGTAGGTCGTTTTGACTTTACCAGGTTCATGACTTTTGCTATGTACCTAGATGTACGTTATATCTAGGTGCATAGCAAATACAATGAATCTAGAAAAGCCAAAACAACCTACATCCTACATTTTGGAACGGAAGGAGTATTTTTTTCACAAAATCCTTACAGTTGCTGACCAAATTACAGCATAACCATCTATGAAGAATTTTACCTTTTTGGTTACTAGTAGGACCCTGGTGATACCTGTTAATGTTTTGGGCAACAAAAGATCTACCAGTAGGCCTTCCACGAAACATGGTGTCAGGTCTCTGGTTTTGATGAATGTTTCTAGACATAAACGCTGAGTGTCGCCCAGATGTCCCAACTGAAGAAAAATTCCCCCTCTGATTATTAGCATAAGAACTGCCCAGTGCATGCATCTGAGAGCCCAAATGGCCAGCAGGTTGCCTAGTGGAATTGATAACACCAACTTGGCGTCGAGCAGATCCAACAGGTCCACCAGCATTCCTGACATTGGATGGCACATGGGCTGGGTCAGAACCTGGAAAGTGCTGCTCGTTCTGAGAGTTCTTCAAATATGGCTTTGCATGCTTCTGCGTAGCACCCTGAGCATCCCTCTTCCCATGAAGTGTGTCAGAGTGGAAGTTGTGCTTAACATTTTGATGTGTAATCTGGCCATCTGAGGTTGTAGCAGGTGAACGGTTTCGACCAGACTGAACAACACTGAACATAGACATCCACAAGGAAAGTATTAATTTGATTACAAAATGTGCATATGCAAAATAGCTGACATAAAAATCTGAAGGAAGAGGGCAGTTTTTATTTTTCTATTTTGGTCGGCTCTGGAATCTAGTAACATAAATCGCAAAAATAACTGTAGACAAGATGTAAAACTAATGGATATGCAAAATACACCTTCAGACGAAGCAGCTACCTGTCAGCTTGTTCCATTTACCTCAAGATATGTATCCCCACCTTTTCACAAGATGTGTTCAAGTACCATAGGGCACAGAACAAAGAATCATCAAACCTAAATCACTATTTCATTTTCACAGCATTAAATTACGGTTGATAGTGGAGGTGATGCGATATCTACAATTGATTTTCTTTAATAGCTGACAATCGATTAGAAACAACCTTTAGCTATAGGGAAATATAGTGAAATGGAGAAGTTGACGACTCATCATACAACTTAGCCTGAACTACACGAAATGGTGACAAGATTGTTTGGCAAACAGATGAGCACGACAAAAATTAACAGCAGCAACAGAAATTTTCCAAACAATAATACCTCCTATCAGACATTTGTACATTTGGTGAACCTTTGTTTCCTAGTTCTGGTCTGTTTTCCACTGCACCATGTTGAACTCTGTTGTCCCTCACAACCCGAAATTCCCTACTAGGGCCTGCATCAAGCAATGAGTTACAATTCAGGTGTGAGGCCGCAATCATGCAAGGTAAAAGTGAAAAACGCTTCCAATATGAGGGCAACAGACGACAGAGCATATTGCAATCTGAAAAATCGGAACATAATACTTCACAATAAACCTGCACACTTTACACGCAGAACCAAATGGAAAATTAACCCATTTCAAGAACTAAATAATATTCAAGTTGTTCTAATGAAATTATTCTAGAGGTCTATTTTATCTACGATAAACACCAGTCAGAAAGAGAGCTCGCAAGATTATATTTTTAAAAAAATGGTCATTTTGCTAATTCTAGCTCACAACAGCCAACAAAATTTGTTATTTGTCCACTTAAAAGGCTGAAATCCAATATCACTAAATCTAAAGTGTTATTTGAGAGAGACATTACGAAATCCAGTTCTATGGAGAGGGACTGAGAAAATAAGCGCACATCATATAAGGCATAATGAAAATAATCAAATAGTTTTACAAGATCGTACAATGGAATAACACAAAAAGGTGTTACAGCAAGCCAAAGATTGAGAGGAGAACAACCTTAAACATTTTAAAAGCCAACGACAACTACATAAGGCTTAAGTTGTGTAGAAGTTCACTTATGCTACCTGACATCTGACCCTGATTAGGAGCTCTTCTTTCATTCTCAATCCTTTGTGCATGCGGCTTCATCCATTGTGGGTTCTGCTCAACCTGTGCAGTACTATCAGCAAAGCTCTTCTGACCAGAACTCTAACAAAGCGAGAGAGAAAATTCAGCATAAGAGAATGTAAAAGTAACTATTTATTATTTACGCAGTGGATTTAAACAGATGCTTTGATAAGAATTGATGACCACCCAGGTAATGCCTCATATAACACACTTCAACGGCAATATAAAGAAGCAACAAAGGGCATCTTCATTCAATTCATAGAGAACTAATTAATAATTGTGTATCTGTGAAAATAATTCATAGCCAGTGTTGAAAGCTTGCACATAAGGTGGGATCTGGGAAGTGAATTTCTAGGCCATTCAGGACCTGGATAATAGCTCTACCACTGCACCAGGCCCACCTTCACAGTTCTAATACAGTACTCGTACCAAATACTAAAAAATTTAGATCACTATATGAATATTGCACGATGTACATGATTAACAAGCGGCTAGCACCTCTTTGTCGAATGACTAATTTGGCCGCACGACCACAAACACTTTAGGAGCGCCTCAGGTTAACTTCCCTAGCGATCATAACCATAATTTTGGTGCGCCTAACTTCCCTAGGGAGCTAGTATTTATACCTAAGTTGTTGAAGGTCAGTTCCACTATAGTCAAGAGTACAATAACTCTCTAGGTTTAGTATTCATCATCTGTAAGCTACAAACCAGTTAACAAGGAAAAACGAAAAAGTGCACAAAAGAACAAATGGGCTGTTGTTGTATGCATATCTTGCAGAGAAACAACGTATATATATCATATTGCATCTAGTGTTTCCTAGGGCAGGTTTTCTTTTGTTGGCACTATTGAGTGCCGGCGTGTACACAATTTAAGGGCATAGAACCCCCCCCCCCCCCAAGTGTGCCCTTTTGCTTTAGACTGTTTGAAAATTTGTTTACCAAAACATGATGACAAACCTAACGTTATGACAAAAACACATATCTTTTACGCTACAAACAAAAAAAGTGTAATCCAAAAGGTAAACAACTTTATTATTTAAACCTTTGGTTTGCCATTGCATTGAAAAATTACCAAAACTGCTAAAGTGTACCTCTTTCTTCTTGTCCCTTTTTCTTTTCACTTCGTGGAATGGATCTGCAAGTGCAAACAGAAGAAGACTTACTTCCACAAAGACAGTATGAGAAGAATTACTATCACAGAGGCAATTGATTACATATAATGGTATCTATCATCCATCAACTAAATTGATAAATATGGAGGATGCCACATGTTTGTAATATGTGCCAACAATAGACACTCCACAAATCAGCATCACACAAAAACATCAAAGCTACCTCTTAAAAACAATTAATGGAGAACATCAATATCTAATTCTTCTTAAGTGGGTACACAAACACCAAAAACAATAGTACCCACTGCCTGACAAATTTACCTTAGTAACATAAAAGCCAAAAATACAAGTAGTGAACAACTAAAACTAACTATTTGACGCTGCATAAAGGCCATTGGCACATCGACATCCTTGACTAATCAAGATCACAGGCTACAACAAGACCCTCGCGGTTACTAATATTAATATTCAATAAAACGCTGACCAACCCTGCGAATGTCACATTAATCACCTCAGATCGAGTGTGAATCACCTGCAGAGCCTCCCCAAATCGCTACAGCTCGAAAACCCTAGGCCGTACAACGCAACCCCACGCACCCCGAAGACCACGCGTGCAGCGGCAGAGCCGACCCAATGCGGTTCGGCGCACGCCCCCAAAACCCTAGCTCCCGGTGCGACACGAGATCGACCGAGGCGACCCAGATCGGGGGGTAACAGGGCAGAGAGAGAGAGAGAGGGGAAGACCTTGGTTGAGCAGCTTCTGCGCCGTCTCGTTGGGGTCCATATTGGACTCGCGGAGGGTGTCCAAGATGTCGGCGTCGGAGTGGCCTCCGACGACCTCCTTGATCGACTGGATGGTGGACTGGATCGCCGTCGTGGTGGTGGGCGAGCGCGCCGCCCCCGCCCTGTCGGAGGCCCCGCGCGCCCCGCCGCCGCCGCCAGCCATGCCCGCCGCGAGAGGGGAGATCGCCCGAACGCACGCTAGGACGGGGGAGCGGGTGGTGGTGGAGGCGCTCGCGATCGCCGCCGGAATCGCATCAAACGACGCGAGGCCCTGGGTTTTGGTTGGAGTGGTTAGGGCCGGCTGGGCTCGGTGGGTGCTTTGGTTTTCCAAGGGAGGGGAAGGAGGAAAAAAAATAGATGGAAATTGAAAAGGTTGCGCGACTTGCGAGGGCCGAGGAGGGTGGTGGCCGCTGTGCACGAGTTTTACGGCCGGCGCGGCGAGTGAATGCGGTAGAGGTGTTCAAATGACGGGTATGCCCCTGCATGGGAGAGCGGCGAGCGTGGGGTTTCCGCCTTTGGATTGGGGAGAGGGGTGGGGGCGTCATTTTGAGCGGCGGCAGGGTAGGAGAGCGCACGGATTTACAGTCTTGTTTGCACTTCATCCCGGTTGAATCCGTGGGCCGGGCCTGCATTCGTTCCAATTGTGACTTGGGCTTTCCGTCGGCATCGCGCCTTGCTGGACCGAAAGGAACAAAAGATTTTTTTTCTTTAGCTTTTCGGCTTTGCTTGTTCCTTTTGTTTTCAGAAATATTCTATCCGTTTAAATTTGAAGAGTTTGGACACCCCTTGTTGTTGCAATTCAAACATGCAAAGGTACGGCACGTTTCGGATTTAGCGGATTATGTATTGACTGCAATATTATTTATTGTTCCTGTCTTTATGCTGGGCCAACAAATAATCATGCTGGTCTGCTGGAGCATGGCACGTCTGTCAATTACTCCCCAAGAAGGGGAGTTGGACACTTCGAGTGCGATAGAAAACAACCACATCAAAATTCAGATATGTTTTAGGCATCGGAGATTTTTTTTCTTTTTTGTCCAACATGTGAAAGTTGTCAACGGTCGTACATGTCAGTGTTACACCAGTGACTAGGCAGGCATCTTGCAGCACAGCTCAGAACACGGTGTCACTGATCAGAGCGTCTTCGCCGTCCACTCCCCGGGCGCCGTCGCTTGCAGACTCTCCCCGCCCCTGCACATCCACCAATCGGTGCAGGTCTCCTCTGCTCTGCATCCCCAACGGGAGCTTCGCCCTGCACATGTTCTTCCTTGATCAGACCGCAAACGCACGGGCACAGTAGGAACCAAATTTGAAGTGTGAAAGGGTGAACTTTTTTAGTCCGGATCTTATCAGATGTTGGATACCAAATAGATGAATTAAACATAAGCTAACTATAAACCTAATTATATAAGTTGGTGCTAATTCATGAGATGAATCTATTAAGTCTAATTAATCAATCATTAGTACATGTTTACAATAGACATGGTCAAATTATGGACTAATTAGATTTAATGGATTCGTCTCGCGAATTAGCCTCTATTTATCCAATTGGTTTTATAATTAAACTATATTTAATATTTCTAATTGGTGTCAAACATCCGATGTCCCGTGGAACCAAAGAGGCTCTAAATCTTAGATAAGTAAAGTGTCAGAAGAGAGTTTATGCGCTATGATTATTTTACCAGTAGTAGTACCTGATTGTCAACAGCCCTGATGGAGTGAAAGGATACCGGCGAAAACAAGGTCAGTCAGATAAATACATGGAGAGATGGATGTTCTAATCCCAACTTAAACAAAAGTACAGTTGAAACTGCGTATTACTATTTCTGAATTCTGATGGCATCTTGGCACAGAGAGCAGAACTGAAGAGCGAAGGCTGGAAAGGGGGCTGTGCAACCTGGATTTCTGCATGAGGTCCCACACGAGCTCCCCAGTGCTGATGTTGAATGCAGAAGGATAGCATATCAGGTGCGCACCTGGTTTGGCAAGTCACAGGAAGAGAGGCAGACACCTGTTGAGCCGTTCATGGAAATTTGGGAGGATCTAGCGCTGCATGAAACCGATGTAGCAGATCCTGCTGAAACGGCGAGGCGTACCTCTTGATCTGTACAGCATTGCTAGTTCTGAGGACATGATATCATGACATATCCCTATGCCAATCCGTCCAACATCTGTAACGCATTGTCACGAGTTTTCACAAAAGTTGAAGCAGAAAGAAGTTTGTGCACTGTTCTTTTCTTTGAGGGAGGAAGGGAGGGAGAGAGGTGCACTGTACATGTACTTCTCCACAGAATCTTAAAGAACATCGCAGTAGGAGGCTATTTTCAGACATGATGTTGGCCCGTTCGATTACCGAGAGCTAAAGATTAGCCATATCATATAAAAAAAATCTTGTCATTTAGAAATATTAAATAAAATCTGTTTACAAATTTTTTTCATAGATGGAAAACTTTTTCATAGATAGATGCTAATTTGCGAGATAAATTTAATGAGGCTAATTAATCCATGATTTGCTACAGTGATGTTACAGTAACCGTCTACTAAACATAGATTAACATACCTCATTAGATTTGTCCACTAGTTAGATTAATATACCTCATTAGACTCTACAATTAGTTTTGTAATTAGACTTTATTTAATGCTCTAAATGATAAAATTATTTTTTATGTAACATGGCTAAACTTAACACCAACAAAGATGATACTTTTTCTAATAACATAGCTTATAAGCAATTAGCAGTTAACACACACCTGTGTCAACTTCTGTAGGTTCCTGTCCACCTGTGAATGTATCAGACTCCTTCCGCTTGGATGTCTCTTGGGATGTCAATCTCAAACAGATGCAGCTGACATCCAACTTTTCCAGCATTGGTCACACGGATCAATCCAATTACTACGCAAATTCCACATCAAATATGTGGATGCAAAGAACAGACTGTCCGGCCACTCACTTTTCGATGCTTGGACAATATCTGTCCATCTGGTCCGATGACACAGCAGGTGTTGAACACGTTCCCAGACGCCTTCTCGATCCGCCTACAATGGTGATGTTTCTGGCAGCAGCCATCTCCGACAGCAGCGCAGCTGAGCAGGATCTTGTTTAGTTTTGGAGGGTTAAATTTTAGTCATGTTATATTAAAAATATTTTATCATTTGTAAATATTAACCAAAATCTAATTATAAAACTAATTGCATAACCTCTGAGCTAATTCACGAGATGAATCTAATGAGGTATATTATTATAGCACCACTGTTACAAATTATAGATTAATTAGACTCATTAAATACGTCTCGCGAATTAGCACACATATATGGGAAAAAAATTAATATATTTTATTTAATACTCTAAATGATAAAATTCTGTGTGATATGTCGGGCTAAAGTTTAGCCAACCGAACCAAACGGAGCCTGAGTAGGGGCACCTCCGTATTTCCTCAAACAAAGGCACAAAGCAGAGCAACAATGTCAAAAGAAGCAATGCGTATAACTTTCTATGTTCAGTCAGTAGTTAACAGTTTACTTATTTTTGAGGCGGTAAACACAGTCAGTAATGACGAGTGCGTTCAAAAAAAAAGAAAACAAAGAAAGTGAGGGCACGACTTGCCGGCATGACGATGAGCATGGCGCCGCGGCGTCCGCGGCGGCCTCGATGCGGGAGCGCGCACGGGCGATGTTCTCTTCCTTGTCCGGTGAGACCAACAGCTGGCACAGCGCGACCTTGTACTGGAGATGCGAGGCAACAGATCGTGATTTTTGAACAAAAAGAAACCTGAACAACTAAAATAAGTGAACCTGAATTTGCAGCTACTAAAATAAGTGAAGCTGAATTTGCAGCTACCATGATTCCATGAAATGTCATGCGCGAATTGGGGTTTAAGAACTGAGATCCATATGCTATATACCTTGTGCGCGTTGGCTTTGGGAGGACGGGCGGCCGCGGCGAGACCGAGGTTTGAGACATGGTGAGTTATAATGTATGCATATTTATCCCTATAACATCAATTCTATAAAAACATGTACATAAATTCTATCCCTGTGAGCTTCTTCGAAGATTGAGACGGCAAACCGTCGAGATTGATGAAGTCACCATAGGTACCTTGCTGTCGATAGGAATATCATCTTCCACTGACAGCACAACACTATTAAGTCCTAGAAAATTCGTTCTCACTAGGAGATGAACCCAAGATCTAAGGTGCTTCGGAGATTCTTATAACCACTGGACTATAGACCCTTTCGTGGATCATGGTGAGTTGGTGGCTTCAGTTGGGAGGCAGGGGAATTAGGGATCAGAAGAGGGATGAAAGGAAGGCTGGGGCTGTTAGACCAGCTGTGCAACACCTGCTGATGGGCGATATCATGTTACTTCTTGATTGCATTTTGTTATTTGTACCTGGTAGCATCTGATCTGAATATACATCTAATAAACAGTTACAAAAAAGAACTTGACACACATCTATTATATTAATAAGGGAGTGTTATAACAAGTCACCAAGTCCGCCGAGAGGGTTTAGAAATTTCCACCGTCGGATTTTATAAAGATCTAACTGTCTATAGGCATTTTATCAGCGTCTTTCTATATTTCTTATCCTCTCTCTACTTACCACCACGTTCGTCGAGAGAGTCTAGAAATTTTCACGTTAATCTAAAAAAGAGAAAAATTTGCACCGTCGAATTTTATGAAGATCTAACTGTCTATATTAATCTGAAGAGTCCACGCCAAATACGAATTATAAATATAGCTAGATTAGGAATCAAAAGTAGCTAATTCATCAGCGTGACATAGACTGTCTTTCAATATTTCTTCTCTCTCTATCCCTCCAACGAAGATGTGTATGCTACGGAGTAGATATATGAGATGAGAACTGAGTTTGCTTATTTTTAGGCCTGAACGGAATCCAACTGCTGCTAGATATATAAGATGATCTCCATGCAGGCCTACGAAACACAAAAGATATCCGGCATATTAAAAAAGTTTTGATCAGCTTGCACACTGCTAGGCCATCTTTTGTGCGCTCAAAGCTCCATGCAGGATACAGTGGCGGCTCCATTTGCAAAGGCAAGACTGGCAGGCTGGATGGATTCTGGAATAAACTCTAGCTACTACGGTGATAAGCATGGAGCACGAGCTAAACTGTGACTTATATTATTATTATACATAAATATACTCCGTACTACAATATTTAATTAGCCAATTAAGAAATATTAGGCTTTAGGTTAACTATTAGATGTCCATTATTGAAGTTCATTGATTGTGTTCTGTCCAATAAATTAATAAGTGATTGTTGAAAAAAATCACCACATTCTCTAAGAGAGTTTAGAAATTTCCATAGTAATCTAAAAGAAAGAAGAATTTATACATCAGATTTTATAAAGATCTAACGGCCTACGTTAACCTGAAAAGTTCACACTAAATACGAATTATAAATATAGCTAAATTAGGAATCTAAAAGGAAAAATAGATGCAAAAGGCTTATGTTGTCCCTATGTTGTCATTATACATAAATATACTTCATACTACAATATCTAATTAGCCAATTAGAAAATATTAGGATTTAGACTAACTATTGGTGGTCCATTGAAATTCTTTTATTATGTTCCATCCAACAAAATTTATACCTGGATACGACAGAAGAGAAGAACAAACGTCACCTACACCTGATGGCCTGGACATGAGAGGAGATTGCTGTCGTGGGAGCCTCCCGATATTGATACTGAATGGATCAAAATCAATTCTGATCATGAAGAATAAGCACAAAATATGGTGAAAAATATAGTGATTTTTCGTTCTAGATCATCATGAGTAGACGAAACAATTTCTAATAGAATAAATGTACGCACATTTCTTCAAGTAATTAAATCTAAATGTTAACGCAAAAAATGCTAGCTACCCGCGCAATTTGCGCGGGCCGCCTTTCTAGTTTTATACGAGTCTCAAAAAGCGAGAACTAAAGATACTACCAAGATTTGCTGTAACAAACTCACATTACTCGATAGACACTTGCCTTTAAATATACCTCTATATGACATCAACGGTTATCATTGTTCGTGTAAACCTTTTTTAAAAAAACTATTGTTCGTGTAAATTTATACGCTTCCATTGTAATAGTAGTATAACTGTGGGCAACAAAATACGCTGTTTGACCCGAGAGAGTCGGAGGATCATCGGCTCTTAAATTGTCGCGCCAAGATCTACTGCTGGGGAAAAAAAGTTCGAGGAAACACAGTAGTGACGCTGACGGGGATCCTCTACTGTGAAACAACGGAGCCACGAACAACACCTCGAATGGCTAAGGTCCAGGTGCGGCGTGCCGCTCTGCCGGCCGCTGCTCGGCGCCTCGGCTCCGTTCACCCACCGCTGTCGCTCCGCTGACACGCACCGTCGTCCAACGGAGCAGCGGTCGGCCACCTCCCACGAATGCGCGTGGCCCATCATCACAATTCACATCGCCCACCACCGTCAGGCAGCGCGCGCCCCGGGGGAGCTCCGGCGCCCTCGAGGAAGGAAGCGGCGGACACGGCGTGGTGTCCTGCCACCCTGCACCGGCCGTCCGCTAGCTCGGAGTCGGAGGCGGCGAGGCCGCGAGGGCATCGTGCGCGTGCCGCAGGCGGCCTGCGATCCGCGCGTGCTGCCACTGTCCCACGCACGCGCCCCAGGGTTTTTTAGCTGGGAGGGACGGGAGCCATCGTCCAGTCAGGTAGCATGACGGCCGTCGTTTAGCCCGCGGAGGATTACGGGGGGACAGCCGCCAGTGATAGCGCTAGTATTCTAGCGTAATCACTTCCCACTTGGATTTTACTCTATACCGTTGTAGTACACCTGCGGCTGTTGCTCGATCTCATCGGTCCGAAAGTGTGATCGGAGGCTTCAGAGTATCATTCCCTATCTACGCTCTGTTCTTCGAGGTGGCTCTGGTGCCCTTTCAGCCTCTCAGCCACATGTACCTGGACGTGTCATACGATACAATACGTGCTCCATTCTAATATCCAAATCTATCTATGCACGCCCGCCCCCGTGCTAGTCGAATCATTGGTGCGAATTTGCTCAGTAAAGGCAGCATGATGGCCATCATTTACAGCCTTACAGGTCTCGCTTGCATATGTAATCGCTTCCACTGTACTAATCATAGTTAGCTCGTATTGTCCTCTTTTCTATAAATTTACTTAGATTTCAAATACTTAGATATTTCAGGATGGAAGTAGCATCATGTTGCCGATCACAAGAGGTGCAAATTGGAGTCCATAGAGTTATTAGCAGTTTACCACCATCCTATTTAGTCCGTTTTCGATTTTCTTTTTTTTTCAAAAAGCTTCGAATGTTAAAAAAATTCCAGCGCCCCTCGTCTCTAGGTTCTGTACAACTCAAAGAGAAGCCGTTTCTCGTAGATTACGCGCAGAGCAGTGTGTGTCTTCATCCGAACATTCAGATTTCAGAACTACAGCAGTAAAATGCGTGGCACGCCATTCCGTTTCCATTTTTCTTGCAATCGCACCACATCACTAGTGTCTAATGAGGAACGTGACATTGTACTTCAAGTGCTTGGACCGTGACATTCCATTTGCCTAGGCATTTCCAGCCATGGATGTGACACCGTTTTTTCACCGTCTATGTTCCTGTTTACTTAGATATTTTCGATTCAATTTTTCTGCGGCTACTTTTAAAAAGCTGCTTTTCTATGGTACAAATTTGAAAGCAAATTATACCCTGCTTTTACAGCTTTTCCAAATTTATAAAAACTGCACAACTACTATTGGTCACATATATACCCTTTCAATTTTTTTATATATAAGAAAATAAAGATTTTCATATATAGAAAAATAAAAATAAAAAAGAATAAAAAAATTAACTTCAAATATTTTCATATATATATAAATAAAGATTTAAAAGAAAAGGAATTTGGTCATCACAAAGAAATATTGCATACTGTCAATTTGCATAAAGACAATATATAACTTTTTAACAGTCGACAACTCACAGCAGTTTGAACCAAACAACTTTCAGCTTTTTCACAGCAGCCATCTCACAGCAGATTTTTCACAACAGACGTCTGACAGCAGCTTTTTTACAGCTCATAGCTAAACCAAACGCACCCTTAGATTATAAGCTAAGCGAAGATTTTTTCGCTTCCTATAGTTCAAATATCTAAAGCGAACTACCACACAAGTGAAAATAAACAAAAACATGCAAAACGTTTGATAGAATTAGTGTTTATTTTCACAGATAAGTTGATTATAATCGGAAACAAACGGGGCCAACCATAGATAGAGTCCATCGGTTTGTCATTGCGGTGCTTGCTTCACACGGCCTTTGACTCTTACGAACCGAGCTGTTGTGATCCTGAGATATTTTGGACGCTGAACTTGCATCAATCATGCCCTGAAAAAGTGAAAAGGGCCAGCATCTGGTGGCGGGTGGACGCCCCTATAGCGAAAGCTGATTTACCGTTTGCGCTTAGTGCTACGGTCAAAGGTGAAAGGGGTGTTTCGACGGGGACGGTTTCTGATGCGTGACTAAAGTTTAGATCCCAACGTGCAGGGCCTGAACTCGCGCAGTTTTCCTTTGATCAGCTGGCAACAAAAGTATGACGACTGCGTGGGACCATGAGATTAGCATCAAGGTGGGAAAAATGCCTTTGATATATAGATGATTTGCCGACGGGCTAAAAGTTTCTTTGTTTGAGAATTATGGGCTAGAAACTACAAAGTGACTAAAACTTGGCACATGATGCCTAGGTAATCCTCGTTACACTACAGTTTTCCGGTACTTGATCTGACATCCTAGCCATTCCTTTCTCCTTATCATAGAGACCGGCTTCCCTTATCCTAATCTACTTGCCAGTTTGCTTAGACCTTGTTTATTTAGACTTCCGTTGGCTTTAGCTTCTCAGAAGCCACCACCGAATGACGGTTTCTTCTTGCCTTCCTCTAATCTCTTGTAGCTCCAGCAGCCGGAAACGGAGCTTAGGCTAAAAAATTTCTTGGAGCTCACCAAGTAAAACTCTAGTGTACGCGTTCATAATATTAACATGCCACATCGTCAGTAATAGGGGCAAGTTGAGAACTTTAAACCTGTACATACGAAACATTTACAAGTTTAGAGATCCTGACGTGTAAATTCAAAGTTTACGGGCCTCGCTGCCCCTCCCGAATAAGCTTAGATTTGCACAGTAAATAAATTTAAGACTTTGGATGAAAATTACAGTTTTTTTAGGGATGAAAATTACAATTGACAAAAGCAAGCGAAGAGATGAGTTCGGTGAGGAGTCGGGAGACACGTGATCTGGCCGGCAATAACTAGGGCCACTGACTCCACTGACCACAGTGCCGCGCAGTGTCAGCGGTCCTTGGATTTCATGTTTATTACTCCCTTTTGAAATGGAGGGTCGGAAAGAAAAAGAAGCAATCACCACCACGCTGGTTTGATTTTGACTCCCACAATCCCACCCCACGGGGAAGAAAAAGGAACACGGAGTAACGAAGCGTGAAACCCGGCGCTGGCCGCGGCGCGACGCCGTGACCGTGAACGGCGAGAGCGAGGCGAGCGAACCCAGGCCTGACCCGGCCGCCAAAAGGGCACGACACGACCCGGCCGCGTGCGCACCAGGCCGCCGCCACCAGCCAGCCGGGGGTCTCTCGTTCGCTCAGAGCTTCGAAAAACAGGCCACCGCCCCCGTCCGTTCCCACCACGGCACCGAGGCACCTGCACGCCTGCTGCGCTGCCCCCATCATTCACTCACTCCCGCTGCCCCGCTCGCCCCGCGCCGCCACCGCCGCACTTCCGAGGTTGCCGCCACCCCCGCCGTAACCCGCGGAGGCGCCCAAGTTTTCACAGCCCGCACGCCGCGTCCGCCGTCCTTGGCGCGCGCGCATGGACCCGTCCGCGGCGAAGGCGGCCGCGCCGCCGCCCGGTAATGCGGCGGACCACGTCCTCCTCATCCCGCCTGACCAGCCCCCGACGCCGCCGCACGCGGCGAGCGGCAACCAGCAGCCGAACCCCGCGGCCGCGGAGGGCCCCAAGCCCTCGCAGAACCCCGAGAAGCCGCCGCCACCGGTCTCGAGCCCCGCGCGCCCGCCGCTGCCGCCCGCGCTCCTCCGCCGCCGCTCCTCCATCGGCATGCCCAAGTCCCGCTTCGCCGAGCCGCCCACGCCGCCGCACCCGGACTCCGCGCACCCATCCCCCGTCCACCCCGCCGCCGCCGCCTCGCTGGCCGCCACCCCGAGCCACCGCGCCGCGGCGGGCGTCTCCACCCCGCGCACCCCCGCGGAGGCCGACGACGAGGAGGACCTGTTCCGCAACCGGGACGGCTCCCGGACGTGGGCCTCCGCGGCGCGGTGCCGCCGCCGGGCGCGCATCGGGCTCGAGCTCTCCGTGCTCATCCTCTTCCTCGCGCTGCTCGCCGTCAGCGTCGTCGTGCGACCCCTGCGGGGGCGTGTCCTCTGGGGGCTGGAGATCTGGAAGTGGTGCGTCATGGTCACCGCCGTCTTCTCCGGCCACCTCCTCAGCCGGTGGCTCGTCACGCTCATCGTCTTCGTCGTCGAGCGCAACTTCCTGCTGCGCACCAAGGTGCTCTACTTCGTCTTCGGGCTCAAGAAGAGCTTCCAGGTCAGCCTCTGGCTCGGCCTCGTGCTCATCGCGTGGTCGCAGCTCTTCGATCAAGGGGCCGGCCGCTCGCTCAAGACCGCCAGGATCCTCAACTACGTCTCCAAGTTCCTCGCCTCCGTCCTCATCGGCTCCGACATCTGGCTCGTCAAGACCTTCCTCATGAAGTTGATCGCCGCCACGTTCCACCGGAAGACCTTCTTCGATCGGATCCAGGAGAGCGTGTTCCACCAGTACGTGCTGCAGACGCTGTCGGGGCCACCGCTGATGCAGCTGGCGGAGAATGTGGGCCGGGAGGGAAGTGGGCTTGGGCGGGTCAGCTTCAGTACGGCCAAGGAGGAGAAAGATAAAGGTGTGCCGGAGGTGATTGATGTCGTCAAGCTCAGGAGGATGAGCCAGGAGAAGGTGTCAGCATGGACGATGAGAGGGCTCATCACAGCAATCCGAAGTTCTAGGCTGTCAACCATATCTAATACTATCGAGAGCTTTGATGATGCTGATGGCATGTCGAAGGATAAAGAGATAAATAGCGAGTGGGAGGCGAAGGCTGCGGCATGTGCCATATTCAAGAACGTTGCAAGGCCCGGCTATAAGTGAGGATGGCTTCAATTATTTTTCAGTAGCCATTTCTTATGTATATGAGTACCTCAACATGCGCATTCTTTTCAATTGTTTGCATAGGCACATTGAGGAGGTGGATCTGCTGAGATTTCTCACCAAGGAGGAGGTGGACCTGGTGATTCCACTGTTTGAGGGAGCACCTGAGACGGGAAAGATTAAAAAATCTGCTCTGAAGAATTGGGTGGTAATGGAAAAATTGAATGCATTTACCATCTCTGTTTCCTTCTTATTTCAGAATTTATATGGACATGTTATAGGTTGGTTCGAATGTCTCATGTCTCGAATTTTTAGTTTTGCGCACAAATGCAGTCGTAATTGTGGGTCTTGACTTGAGTCCTGTGTAGTAGCTGAAATTTGTGATTTGAGTATGCAAACACAGCCTAAGTTGCATAATTTGAGGACTATGATCATCATCTGCCTTAGTTTTGTATTTACAAGTTCTATTCTATTTTTTGGCACTTGCAAAATATTTGATTCCTTGAATCAGAAATCAGTACCAGCTGATGAAAAATAGCAAAACATGATTTTCTTTTTTGTAAACATCATCATGGATTCATACTGGACGGATGTCTGTTTGCATTCCTGATCTTTTTTTACTACCAGGTCAAAGCATACCTCGATCGCAAATCACTAGCACTTTCTCTGAATGACACGAAGACTGCAGTTATGCAACTTCACAACCTCATCAGTGTTATAGTCGTCATTATAATCATCATCGTCACACTATTGTTGATGGGCATTGCGACAACCAAAATCATTGTTGTCATCTCGTCCCAGCTTCTGGTTGTGGTATTCATATTTGGGAATGCCTGCAAGACTGTATTTGAGGCCCTTATATTTGTATTCATCATGCATCCATTTGATGTTGGTGACCGCTGTGTTATCGATGGAACGCAGGTAACTTCTAGGCCACCCTTTCTGGTACCTGTTTCCGTTTATTTCCCATGTTATGTTATGTTATGTTATGTTATGTTATGTTATGTTATGTTATGTTATGTTATGTTATGTTTCTGACATGAATCTACTATCTGATGATAGATGACTGTCGAAGAAATGAATATATTGACTACTGTTTTCTTGAAGAATGACAATGAGAAAGTATATTATCCAAACTCTGTACTGTCCACAAAGGCAATCAGCAACTTTTACCGAAGCCCTAACATGTATGAGACAATTGATTTTGCTATTGATGTTTCAACTTCAATTGAGAGCATTGGAGCTTTGAAGTCCAAAATCAAAGGGTAAGTTCTGTCACTTAATCTGAACTGTCATAGTCCATATTTCAACTTCCGAGGTTGTAGTTCATCATAATAGATATTCAAATCTGCATATGATGTGTACAAAGAATCTGAATGTAATCGCATGTTCATGTGAATAGGTTTTGTATCCATGCTATCAATTGTGACTGGTTCCTTCTACTTTCAGGTACTTGGAGAGCAAACCAACACATTGGCACCCTGTCCACACGGTAAACCTGAAGGACATCCTGGATGTGAACAAGATCAACATGTCTCTGTCTGTCCAGCACACAATGAACTTCCAAAACATCAGGGAGAAGAACATCAGGAGGTCTGAGCTTGTCATGGAGCTAAAGAGAATATTCGAGGAGATGTCCATCCGGTACCACCTTCTTCCTCAGAAAGTTGAGCTCACCTATGTCGGCCCAAACCCGTTGCCCATGGCTGTTGCTCATACAAGATAGAAGATCGGGAGCTGTTATACTGACAACTGATGACCGATTTCATGGTGTGAAGGGGTCTGACAATGGTCACCAAGTTCACGGTCTGGTGCGGTCAGAACCGAGGAGCCCGATACGCTACTTGCGTAAGTTCTGACAAGGCAGGGATGACTATTTGTGTAGTCTGTACTCAAGTTCTTCAAACTATGTGCTTGCTGGACAGATCAAGCTATAATTTGTGCTAGATAACGAATCTGTAAGCTGTGAATGTGTGGTACTGGTGATCGATGTTTTGGGTGGGGCTGGCTGTAGATTTGGCCCACAGTTTTTCTGGGCTACAGAGCAGAGAATATGAACAATCGCCACGGACAGTGCAATTGTCTTCGTGTCTGGGCTGCATGCATGCTTTGTATGGGGACAGTGACGCGCGACAACAGCTGGCCTTTTCTCCAAGACTTGGAGTGCTTGCTGTCCTGGACCATGGTTCTTGCTTTTTGCTGCGTTCGGGTGGAGGTAGATGGAATGGTTAGATAATGGAAAATGTCACTTTGCTGAGCAGTCTCCAAGATGGAATGGTTACCGAAATTTTGTCGCTCTGGTAAGATTGGCATGGATTTTGCTGGTATTATCAAGGTTGCCGTAAATTTTGGTTTTACATTTATCAAGCCCAAAATCGTCAATAAATTGTTTACGCCGGTTTCTCGGCTCATGCCTCGTATCCTTTTTCTTATATCATTTCTATTTATGAAAAAAATTTAGAAAGCTAGGCCTGAATAATTCCCGGAGAAAATTACGTAGTGCGGACGTCACGTTCGATGTTGACACTTGGGGCCTGTGGGACGTGGACATCGCCTGATCGGACCAATGCTGCGCGGCTAAGCTGCTTGCACATAAGCACGTTGCCTCGCAGCTTTCTGATGGAACAGAAGAGGTAGATTACTGATGGAAAGCTGGACCTTGCAACTGACAAGGCGTCCAATGGGAGTTGCCGAGGCATCCACGTACGCAAATAAAAGGAGAAAAGGGAAGGAGACGTAAGCGGTGGATCCTCACTGTTTCCACGGGCAGATGCATCCACATGCTAATATGGGTGTTCTTTCGAGCAAATTGCGTGAGCGCTCCTTGAATTTGCATTATTTGCTCAGCACCCGGTAGGAGAGCCAATGCTCCAACTTCTCGTCACACCGCATCCTTTTTTTTTAAGGAGTAACACTCTGCTTTATATTGAAAGCGAATAAAAGGGTACAGAACTTGGGCTACCAGTTTTTCAAGTTTAGCATAAGAAAAAGAGCAAACAACTATCCAATTACATCCAGGCAGCTAAAGCTCCATGATATCTGTAACGGCAGCGTCGCTCGGATTGAAGGCGTGCGCCCAGCCCCTTATCCTTGATTCCATCTCCTGCATCTCATCTTGATCAGCAACCTTCAGTGGCTGGCGCCATTAGATGCCAGAGTACAGAACTTGTAAGGGTGATCTCGGTAGAATGTGCTCAATGGCCATCTTATTACGCGTGTTCCACAGAGCCCAAGCTACCCCGACAAACAAGAACATGCTGAACCTGATTGGCCTGTTACGCTCTCTATGGATCAAACGGCCTCGCCAGTCCTCCCAAGAGAGCGGAATACCCGTCCCAAGGCATCACGAATCCCACACCAGAGAAAACGCGTCACAACGCATCCAAGAAGTGGAATTTATGGGTGTGTTAGTTTCATCAATTTGGGTTGATGAATGTCCTTCTCATCTGATTTTTTTTTTTGGTGTGAAAGAGTGGCGTTGGCTGACTGAGTGGGCGGCCTTGGTGTGGTTTCGGATTGAAAATATCGGGTATACATCATGTAATTGCCTTTTTTGAGTTATGGCTTATACGTACACCTCACCTACTTACCTTTTCCATTGACAAAAAATTGGTTCTAGAATTTTAATTGTGGTGGTTCAGTTGTGAATGGTTTTTGCAGCCTTGGCAGGAATTGCCAGCAACTAAAAAGGAGCCTCCTAGCAACAAAGGAAGCGCCAAGTCCTTTCCAAATGCATCATCTTCTAGGTATATACCGTGGTGAAAAAGAACAATACAAACATTGCTTTAAGATTTTTTTTTATTTTGAAATATAGGATCCATTTCGGTTTTGGAGAGCACATTCACCGCATTCTCCCGTTGCTTACTTCTTAACAGTTTCTGTTAGGGAGTCACGAGGGTATAACCAACCAATGGGGACAAACTATATCAAACGCAAAAACTCCTTCCCTTTCCACATGCATGTGGATTTACATAATTAACAAAATGTAATTCAGAGCGAGGAAATTGGGTAAGCAAGTACAAGGCTACTAGCCTAGTTTTTGACGTATTTTACAACGCTTTAATTAGGTACTCCCTTCGTCGCACAAAAACGGTTCGTTTAGCCTTAAAATTTTATCCTACAAAGAATGTTTCTTTTAGATTGCACTAAAGTTCATATAATTAAAGTAATAGTATCAAATACCAAGAGATAATTGCATAGAGAAGAGTATGAAGCCAATCAAATGCTTAAGTTGATGTTACTTTTCAGGTTTCGATGTATTTGCATTTATTGAGGATTTAGGAAACTAAATAAACAGCTCGGTCTTCAATCACAACTGCTATAATTAATTAGAGATAACATGATCATTTTCTACTTACTAGTAATATGTTTGAAAATTTTTAAACAAACAATATTTATGGAACGGAAGTACACAACAAGCTAGTGACGATAGCTCTAATCTTGAATGCAGGAGTAGTACCAGTACACTACATCGAGAGTGATACTCAACAAATATCTTACATCCACCTCACATGCATATTATCTTCCCTAAGCGCTCATAGTCGTAGTATGTTTGTGCATGCATCCTGCGTACGTACTTGGATGTACGTGTCTGAACTATATTTCCAAAAAAAACCAAAGGGATTAGCAATCATCTATGAACATGTACGGATGCAAAGGTACGCAGTACGCTGCATGCTTACCAAATACTTCCTCTGTCCTTAAAATAATACAACTCTCGCTCCTTCAGCAGTCAAACAATTATAAATTTGATCAAATTTATAAAAATAGTATTAATATCTATATTATAAAATAAGAAGGATCATAGAATATTCATGTAATATATTTTCATATAAATCTATTTGGAGACATAAATATTAGTAATTTTTTTATAAATTTGGTCAAACTTTAAAATTATTTGACTTCTTGGGAAGCGAGAGTTGCATTCTCTCGTGGACCGGGGGAGTAAAACTAATAAAATCAGCCAGCATTGAGCTGCCTCAACAGATCTTGCATCGAAGCATCACAGCGGAATGGCCACACCTACGATCGACCTACCAGTCTACCACGATCACACCACACACACCCACACCGACAAGTACATCATGCGTGCGCTGATGCGCATACGTATACGGTGTACAGTACGTAGCTACGCGTACACGTATACTTGTTGTCTACGCCAGCTGCTCGGCCACCTGGCTCCGGACCCACTCCTCGTCGTTCTCGAGGAACGACGCCAGGGCCCTCACATCGTCCATCCAGTCGCCGCCGTCGCCGGGGAAGCACGGCTCCTCGTCGGCGCCCGCGAAGGTCGACGCCGCCGAGCTGCAGTCTTCCGACGATCCTTCCCCTGACCCTCCTGCTCCTCCCCCGGCCGTTGGCGGCGTCTCGTCCGCGGGCGGCGTGTCCCGGTCCGGGTGGATGAAGAGGCCGCCCGTGCACCGCACGGCCTTGGGCGCCCATACGGCCGCCGAGGCGGCCGTCTCGGCGGCGGCGGTGGCGGATCCAGCCGAGTCGGGGTCCGCGTGAGGAGCGGCGGCGCCCTTCTGGCCGGTCTCGCAGCTGCCCGACGCCGCCGGGGTGTCGGGCGTGCCGGCGACCGCCCTGCTGCCGCCGGCGCCGGCCCTCCGGCCGAGCGTGCTGTTCCAGTAGTTCTTGATTTCATTGTCTGTTCGGCCCGGCAGCCTGGCTGCGATCAGAGACCACCTGCCAGCACGCAAGAAGCGGAGACATGAGATTAATTCCGAGAACTGATCGCAGAGCTTGCAGGTATCTCATGCTCATCAGCTCTTCGGTTATGCATGTGAGCCACCTAAGCTACCTGTTGCCGAGGAGCTTGTGGAGGCGGACGATGAGGTCCTCCTCGTCATCGGAGATGTTGCCGCGCTTGATGTTCGGCCGGAGGTAGTTGAGCCACCGCAGCCGGCAGCTCTTGCCGCACCGACGCAGACCTGCACACACGCATATACAAACACTAGCTCCATCAGCCGAGATCGGCATACTCGATTCAGTATACAAGTTTGTACAAGAGAATTCAAGCTATCTCTATCCCCATATACTCCTAGATAGTTAGACTTTACCGGCTTTCTGGGGGACTTCCCTCCATTTGCCTTCGCCGTGGGCCTTGACGTAGGCGGCCAAGATGCCATCTTCCTTGCTCGTCCACGCCCCTCTCTTCATCCCTTCCTTGGCACAGCACGCCCTCCTCCCCATCTCTCTGATCTCTTCCCCTCTCCGCCCTCTCCCTCTCCCTGATCCGTGGATCAGTGTGCTGCAGCAGGCCGGCAGCAGGGGGCAACGGCGTACTCTCGTCTAGCTCTGTCGTCGTCGGCGTATTTAAGCACGCGACGTGGCCGGCCGACCGCTCTGTGGCACTGGCACCACGTGGCCGAGCTGAGGCCGCACTGCGCGTGCAGGCTCCGTGTCTGTTGGCTAGTGAGTAGTGACCCGTTCTCCGGTGCGAATTGAACCTTCAGGTTAGATGCAGCGAACGGCTGTTACCTCCTACGGTACGCGACTTTTGAAGCAACTCTCGATTCGAATGGCTCACGGTGAATTTAGGTGGCACAGGTTGCTAAGTCGTCCGCCTCCAAAATAGAGCAGGTTGCAGAGAAGCCGGGCGATTTGCAAATGGGCGTCGCGGTCGTCATTTGGTGGCAACCGTTGTTTGCATGCGAGTTGAGAGCTGGACCTGTGTCTTATGCGTGGTGGGCCCAGGGTGTCAGTTCATTTTTAAACAAACCATGCAGTTTTTTGTCATAATACGGGTAAAGTTTATTTAGTTTGATTTTGTGCAATTAGTTTAAAAAATGTGTGAATTTACGATGATTTAGATCATACGCTTGTATATTCCAAACTCTAGGTGTAGTAACCTAACCTTTTGTTCTTCACTTTAGTAATTTTTACCACCTTATTTATGCACTAGTGCGTTGTCAACTCTGATAGATTCATAATGTGAAAAGTATATAATGAACTCTTATGTTGTCTATCCGTCTATGACGGTGCAATATGATGCTAGAGCTACCTAGCACGTGAAACAGTACTATATATCTTCGTTTTTTAATACATACATAAAACATACGAATGACATATCACTACTAGCTAGATTCAGAACAATCACCGATGATGGAACTTGCTAAGTGGCCGAGGGGGATTTAAGGTAGTGACTACATGGCAGCTGGCCGTATTGAGTAGCTTCAAGACTTTTTAAGTGTTTCAAAGGATCTACACATGTAGAATGGGGAAGAGTAGTGTCCCCTGCTAAGTTTTTTTTAAGGACATCAAAGACTGCTAAGTTTGATAGTGGCATCAGCACCGTACTGCATTCCAAAAGTGGTGTGCTGTGTGCATAGTATAGCATACATAGATGCACAAGGAAGCAGTGCTAGCGACTCCGAAATAACCGGACAAAGAAGCATCAACGTGGACGATGATTTTACCGCAACAATGGCAGCTTCTCCGATCAGGTAGGATTGCAGGAACCCACGTCACGCAGCACGCGTAGATCACCAAGATGACGATGAGAAGCTGCAAGTTATTGCGCCGACACCGGCTCGGAGCAATAAGCACGGAAATGGTATGGAGAACAGCATCCCACCCCTACTGGAATCAAGCAAACATCTTGCAGCAGGCAGACAGAGCATTCATATAGCGATAGTAGACGCAAAGCTACCTGCACTGTGAAGGACGCCTTCCAGGCCCTGCAAAACACTGAAACAATGAGCGCGCTGAACTAGCAGGATGAGATGTTTCCATGTTTATACTGCACATGAAAGCAGGGGAAAGAAATAGATATTGCTATCGCCATTATATAGGTTTTGTTCGGATCCGGCTGTGCTAAAGTTTCTTTACCCCTATCACATTGAATGTTTAGTTACTGATTAGAAATATTAAATGTAGATTAATGATAAAACTAATTGCATAATCCCTAGGCTATTTCGCGAGACAAATCTATTAAGTCTAATAAATTCATGATTAGTCCATGTGATGCTAAAGTAAATATGTGCTAATCATGGATTAATGAGGCATAATAGATTCATCTCGCGAATTAGCTCTAGACTTCTACAATTAGTTTTATAATTAGCTCATGTTTAATACTTCTAATTGACATCGAAACATAAGATATGATAGGATTAAATTATCCAAATACCCGTATACGTCTGACAGTATCGCGTAGGCATGCTTCAACTGTCCCTTCGCATCAGGCGCCACAACTGGACAGTGTGTGCCAGCACATTTTTTTCCTGTCGTTTGAAGTTCCAACCAGCAGGTGTGCCTTCTAACCATTAAAGTTCCAAATTACACCTCTATTCCATGTCCATGTGAATGTACTCTCTCCGTCCTTTTTTAAGTGTCGGTCGGCACACGTTTTCTGAGCAACACTTAAAAGGATGGAGGGAGTACATATTGAATTTACTGCTTTATCCTGATAAATTTGGCAGCGAAAAAAATTCAATTATCTTTAGAAATTTCTTACTTTCACCAACCTGACAACACAAAAGCGGGTTAGAGATTCATCAAGTGAAGATAGTCACCAACTGCATTTTTCTTCTCTGGAACACGCAAGCGCCAACTGCATGATCAATATAATGACACTGCAATGGAGCCGAACAGCAATTTTTCTGTCCACTAAATCAGGACCTTCTAAAAACACTGTTTGTAGAACTGGCAGTATAAATACTAAAACATCTCTCTTTTTTTCTTTAACAATCCCAGACGAGAATTTGCCGGTTCATTTGCATATGGAAGGAGATTTTGCAGCAGATACTCCTGGGAGTTAAAAAAAACAAAAGCGCTCAAACTAATGCATCTGAACTCCGAGACAAAGGTTGGATTAGAAACTTATTACAGTCACAACTGGAATACACGTGTTTCTCTAGGGTTATCTAAAGTTTCCTAGGGAAAAACTGTTTCTAAGCTCCTTCGGAAAGTGTTGGGAACTATTGATTTCCCTAGGAATATAAGTTTCTTCGGAAAGTATAGGGAACTATTCGATTTCCCTAAAAATATAACTCATTTTCTAAGAAAATATTGGATCTTTACCTAGGAATCTAACCATATTAGGGTGTATTCGTTTCCTGAGGTCTAAAGTTTAGAGAGGTCACATCAAAAATAATTTTGTCATTTAGAAGTATTAAATAAAGTCTAATTACAAAACTAATTGCAGAACCCCAGTGCTAATTCGCGAGACGAATCTAATGAGGTATATTAGTCCATGATTAGCGGATGATTACTGTAGCATCACTGTGGCAAATTATGGATTAATTAGGCTCATTAAATTTGTCTCGCGAATTAGCACCCAACTGTGCAAAAAGTTTTATAAACAGATTTTATTTAATACTTCTAAATACCAAGATTCTTTTTAATGTGATGGGTCTAAAATTTAGAGGGCAGGAAACGAAATGGGCCTTAGTACGGAAATCACGTGGACCATGCGCTTTGTACTCAAACAATTCAATCTCATCCCCTCACCTCTCTCTCTCTCTTGTCATCTTAGTCTCATCCCCTCATTCCTCTTATCCTCATCTCTCATCCCCTCACTGCATTCCCCTCTCTGCGCGAAGACGCCGGCCCGGCGATGGGCGGAGCACGGCGGCAAGGCGTGGGGCCCGTGAGACGTCGCGGAACAGCCGGAGCTAGACACTGGGAGCAGGCGCCTGCGTCCGCTGGCAAGGGTGGCGTCACCAAGGTGCGGAGTAGAACGCCTCGGCGTGCCGTGGGGCCCGCGAGCAGGGGGGAGCGCGGCCTCGGCAATACAGGGGGAGTGCGGCGGCGGCGGCGGCGGCGACGTGGGGGAGCACGGTAGTGGCGATGTAGGAATGGGGAGTGCGATATTTTTTAAATTTTTTCAAAGCAAGTTCCCTAGGTCCAAAGTTTCCTATACTTTTCCTAGGGTTTTCCGTTAAAACTGTACAACAATCCTCGTTTCCCATCAAATTTATTCCTACAAGTCTTTCCCTGCCAAATTTTCTAGGGAGATGCTTTCCCTAGAGTTTCTCAACCATTTCCGATTTTGGCTCTAGGGAAACAAGTCGAATCCAGTAGTGAGTTTTTATAAGACCCTCTGCCTGACATGGCAAAAACACATATCAAATCCCTGACACAAGTCTACACAACCACCCCATGACGCCCTAGAAAGTAGAGACCGAATACGTCCTGCGACAACATCGCTGATGAACCAACTACTCCAAGTAATCTAACATTAGCCAGCACCGACACGGATGAGCCTGCATGCGTGCGTACATCTCGTCGTCAGCCCATCCTTCCTCATGCTAGCATGCCATGTTGGTAACTGGTCCTCCACATGCCATCACCCACCAAAGCCTTAAATGGGCAAAAACCACTTGCATAGCGCCATAGCCTTCTCCATCGCAGCATTTTCATTCTACTCCCCTCCTGTTGGCTACAACTGAAGCCACGTTGCTGCAGGGCGCTCCAGCCATCAGCATTCATCATGGCCTGCTTGTAGCACGATGACGCAATCGCTTAGAAGTGCTTAGAGGTCTCTAGTCTCTTCCCCCGAAACTATTGGTCCTTTGAGGCCGCACGCGGCTGCGGGTTTCCTTCGTCACTGCGGGTCAGATCCACTGGCCTACCGAATCAAACCAAACGCACCCAAAGCGTGTACCATTCGCGAGAATGAACACGGAATGATCCGGTGCAGATGGATATGATCTTGCAGGGAGCGGTGCGGTGATGCAAACAGATGTAAAAAAAAAAAGAATCATCTGCGGTAAAAATAAGCTATACCGCCATGGTAGGGTCAGTCCAAATAGAAGATGCAAAAAGAAAAAATCGAACCGTCCTTCTGTTTGCTGGGCTTGTTGCTTCAAGTTTACGACCACCGGGTTTTATCCCTGCGGGCCGAGCACACGATTACCTCCACTGCGGGCCAAAAACGCACGCCCTCTCATCATCCTTCGCGCGTGGCCCACCGACACTGAGCTTTTGCCTTGGGGCACCAGCTATGCCGCCTTCCCTATTAAAAAAAATAAAAGAACAGCCATACCGCCGCCCCATTGCTGTAGCTCGGAAGCACCGCTGATGGTTCTGTGCCATCTTTAACAGCGAGGAGCTCGTCCACGCAAATCTAGCCCTGAAGAAAACGTTTCCCAATAGAGGAACAAATTGTTCCAATGAACGAAATAAAATAATGTCCCACGCATTTGATTCACAAATTCCGGGGAGCTCTCGAGAGCATGGAAAAGCACAGCAACAGATAAAACCAATAGAAGCTACCGCGACGGGGAAAGATGAAACCAAACAGAACTCACACGAACCAAGGACAAAGAAAAACATGATAGTGCGGTAAAATAAGATCTGTGACACCATGCTGAAGATTAAGATCTTATTTGGATCGTCTAAAGTTGAGTATTGGTAATGGAGAGAGTGTGTTTTGAATGTAAGATATAAGTAATCTGTTGATAATGTTCATTTGAATCAAATATAGTGTGTTTTGAATGTAAGATATAAGTAATCTGTTGATGATGTTCATTTGAATCAAATATCCTCCGAACAAGAGCAACTTCAATAGATTACTAATACCTCTTCCCAATATCAAAAAATTAATATTTTGGTGATTGGAAGTGCTTCAACAGATTACCAATCCGATCCCCATTACCTACCATTACCTAAAAGTTTTTGATAATCACCAAAACACATCTTTAGCAGATTACCAATCTGATCCTCATTACCTACTATTACCTAAAAGTTTTTGATAATCACCAAAATACATCTTACTTCTACCTAAATAACGGATTTTTTCCTTTAACCTATTTTTGGTGATTGGATTTTGGTAATCTGCTGTAGCAACCATTACCAAAAATATAAAAGTAGTTATTGGTAATGGAAAGAAGATATATTTTGGATATAAGGTATGCGTAATCTGTTGAAAATGCTCACAACAGCTCCAGTGCGTGATGGTTTGTTAGATTGCACATCTTTGAAGTACCATTTTCGCTACCTCACCCTCCTCGAACCTCCTACTAGAAATGTCAACTATTTCCGGTGGTGGTGGATATAAGCGTTTCTCTAGTCTAAAGCCGTAGAGCTCGCCCAAATAATCAAGAGGGGAAAATATGTTCAACCTAGCAGCTCTGGGCAAACTAAAGAAAGGCTCTCTCGTGGTGGAATAATCTTGGCCATCTTTTGCTATTGTCGTGTTCATCGACGACAGCAAGGAGTTGGTGTCCATCGAGCCCGCGGTGATTCTATAAGTATCAAGATTTGAAATAGAGCTGGCCATTTCCGTGGCCCCGCTGCTTCTGGGCCCTGGCGGTTCGTGACTCGGCAGCCGTGGTCATCTGCACAGTCAAAACGGTTTGACTAAACGGTTCGTGACTCGGCATCCGTTGTCAGTGACACGGTGACACAAGTTTCCAGTAGCAGCACGAGCCGATTGACAAGCGGCATCCGTGTAGGTTGCTAATAAATATTTCGTACACGGAAAAATCTAATTTACACTTGCGAATCGTAAAAATCTGATTTTCAATCTTCAACTGCAAAACTAGATAAAACTAGACAAATTAAGCCATCCACTGTTAAAATCAGATAAATTTAGTCCTTAGAGTGGTGTCGAAGGTGGTTTTGTACTTTTTAAACAAATAAAAAAAATTATAATTAGATTAAAAATCAAAATAAATTAGAAAAATATGAAGCTAGTACCCAATTTTTTTATAAAAATATAACCTATCTATTATTGCTTTATTTGAATCTTATTTATTCAAAAATAATAGAAATAACTACAAGCAATCAAATACTACGAACATAAAATATTTATATTCGAATAACTAACAGGTATAGTACCAATAGATAGGTCATATTTTTAGAAAAAATTTGATACTCATTTTATATTTTTTATTTAAAATAAATTACTTATGGATTTTTTAATTTATATTAGAATATTTTTAATTTTCACAAAATGTAAAATCATGTTCGAAATCATACTAAGGGCTAAATTTGCTCCGTTTCAACAGCTTGATGATCTTTTCTATCCGATTTTATCTGAAAACTATAAACTGAACTTTTTTTTTTCCAAAAGCAGCTGTAAAAATGACAAGCGGCGATTGAAAGCTCTGACGCGCCTCCCATCTTTCACAGCCCTCAAACGCTACCTGGACTCGCTCATTGACGTCCTCGCGTGCGCTGGTGCAGCGACGACTGCCTGGTGGCGCAGGCCAGTACCGCGTTTTGCCGCGGGCTGGTACAGTCAACACGAGCAGGGAGGCAGCGCGGTGGGGTCACGCCCAGGTCCAGCCCTGACCGGCCGCCTGCGCCGCGCCTGCCAGTAGAATAATGCATCTCCTGCACGAGGCAGGGAGCCAGGGAGAGGCCCGGCCACCGCTAACCTCTCTCCCTGGCCCTGCTCTCTCGTCTCGTCTGCTTGCTTTCCACGGCGCGGCGCAGACACGCGCCACCGCGCCGCGGCCCGACAAGCGCGACCGCCGATCGCGCGCCGTGACTTTCACTTCATCCTACGTCCTCACGTACGACGCGAAGGCGAGGCTCGCCAGCCAGAAACCGTGACGGCCTTGAACGCCCCCTCGGCCTCCAGATTGCAGACGAGACGAGACTTGGGAGGGCTCGATGCATGCCGCGCGCTGCGTTAACTGTATGTTGCCGTAAAAATCGGATCACGATTTCTACGAAAAACGACACGTTAAGATGTAAGAGCTCTCCTTACTCCTACTATTAAGGTTCGAAGTGTTCCACTCAATTTAATATGTAATTAATAAGAAAAAAATTTAATAAGTAAATAACCAAGAACAAATTGACTGGGACTCCAAAGAATTCAATGCATCGGCTATGAAATCCAATACTAGAAGCAGGTTATCGGCTGTAGGGCTGATTCATTAGCAATATATTTTTAAAGCAAGAAATGAAATCTTGGTCCGTCAATCGGAATTCTAATCGGAATCAATCACAATTCTAGCCCGGATAAATCAACCGGAATTTCTAATCGGAAATCCAAACAAATCAATCGGAACCCGAACAATCAATACCTCATACGGTCGCGGCACGACCTGTACACGGGTGAATGAAAGTGCACAAAGTTAGTGATCTCGTGTAGGTCTGGATAAAATTTATATTACCCGTAGCAACGTACGGAGTGCTAGTTAGCAATAAATAAAGCTAAGGATAGACCTCGTCACAAAGAAATACATCTAGCCGGTTAAACTTAATCCTACGTCATTGTCAGCCGGATTGGATCTAACCGAGACAGGCGCTAACAGAAGGACGATAGATTAAATAAAATTAGCCAATAAATCTTATTACGATAATGAATATTCTTATCAGTATTTATCAAGGGTATCTAGACCAACATCCAATCGGCTAATAGATAAGCAATGAAATCTCCAATAAACCAAGCCGATAGGAACTTAACCAAGATGGGATAGATTAGTGTTAGGCTAAATGGTAAACGCTAAACAGTCAGTCACCTACCATTTAGCTATTTATTCGAACTAAACAGCCATTTTAACAGATTAAATGGTCACTAAACGGGATAAACGGCTGATTAAACGAACACGGCTGGCCATTGTGTAGCGTTTACACGGTGTGTGCATGGGCTAAACGGCCGTATAGGTGAACAATGGAATAAATTGTGAAATCTATTTAGAACTAGTAAGAGATTAAACGATGCAGCCCTACAAAAACTTAATAAAAATCGATAAATTGTAAGATCTGGTGAAACCAACAAGAGATCGGAACGATGCAGTCTTGCTTGATCTAAAAGAACTCGATAGATTGGTTGATAAACTAGGCGAAACTATATTGATGCACCGATAATTAAAGCCTAGAACATCCGATAGAAATGAACTTACAAGCAAATCGGAGATCGAGTCGATTCAGCCCCGTTCACCGAATAATTCATTGAAAGATATTACGCTACTACTACTTTTAGGGTTTTAGCGATGAGCTGAGAAAAGTTTTTATTGATTGACAATTGTGTTTACAGATCCTAACTGCAACTAAACCTAAAACTAAAGACTCGTAGTCGATTACGACAATCTAAACTTGATGGAAAAATACTACTATATTTACAAACTCTTATACAATCTTCTGCTGACGTCATCGTCGTAGCCTGACTTGGACTGTAGTCTTCACCACCTTTGACCAGATTCATGTCGGCTTTGACCGAAAATGAGCTATCGGCCTTCCTTGGACTCCATCGGCTCCTCGCAAGACTCTCCATCGGCTTCCTTAACATGTTACCCTTTCATAAATATATTTGCCTAATTCTTATGTCAACACCATGTGTCTAGGTCTCATGGGGAAATTGGTTGGCAAGCAGGGTTAAAACGTGGCTTTTGCAGCAAATCATTGAGAAAACTCCTCTTTCAACTTGGTTGTTTGGTAGCTGGCTATAGGTAGTCACGCTACAAGCAGAACCTACAAGTGGTGCTGCTGAAAGTTAGGTGCTCATTCTGGACACCATATTGTGCTGAGGTTTTATACTACTTTTCCTATCGGATTGTGGCGAGGTGCAAGTTAGGCGTGTTAAATGATGGCGCGGAACAAAATGCTCCCCTAATCTATGTTGTATAACTTTGATTAAAAATTAATGCAGTAACGTCCCTTGGCAAACTCAGTTTTTTTTTTAACGGTGGCCGGCGGCCAATTTTGCTTACGATCAGTTGCGACGTGAGATTAGGCACTAAAGCGGCCGTGTTTCGCCGAGTCCTGGCAGAGACCACCATGTGAATGAATGGAGATCGAAATGCTGCTAGTGGAGTCGGGGAGTCAGGAGCCTCGAGGAAGAACCCACGGATGTGACAAACGATCAAAGGCAGAGGCGCAGAGTCCGCAGAGGAATCAGGTAAAGGAATCAAAGGCGTGGGTCACACAAAAGCTCTGACAAGGCTTGGATCACAGGCCGGAGAAAAAAAAAGCACAAGAAATGCACCGATAGGAGCATCTCACGTCACTTCAGCTCTTGAAACGCAAATGTTACACAGACGACAACAAAAACTAACATTCGATACTACAAATACAGACAAGTGAACGAAAGAACAAGGAAGATCAAAACATAGGGCTTGCTAGACTCCTGGTACTACTTGACTTGGTTCAGGCTTCGGATTCAGACCGAGCTGCGCAGCGTGCCCTTCTCCATGCTGAGCACGGGAGCACGCAGAGGCGGCATGCACCGATCAATCCTCGCTGTTTTTGGTGCACACTCGCAGCTATGGAACGCACCGATCACTCCCCTGCGTGATAGGATCAAGCGCGACAACGGCAAAGCCAATCAGCAAACAACTGCACGCCAGGTGGGATTAAAAGGGGAATGTTTTTTGCTCGTGGACTCACCGTTGTGGTATCGAGCGGCGGCGAGGTCGGCCGGGGAAGCCGCGGGGATGGAGATGGAGAGCTGCGTCGCGTCCTCCGCCCCCACCGTCCACGGCCTCGCGTCGCCGCCCTCCCGCGGCCACTCGTCGAAGAAGCGCCGAAGCGGCTTCTCCGTGGCGGCGGCGGAGTCCTGGCCGCCGCCACCGCCGCCGGCGGCAGGCGGCTTGTCGAGGCTCAGGTCGGCCCCGAGCGCGAGGTAGTGCCGCCGCCTCAGCTCCGCGTCCTGAAGCTCCTTGGACTGCGAGTGGCCGTAGCCCCCCGGGAAGAGCGACGGCGGCGGCGCGTAGTACGCGTGCGCGTACCTGTGGTAGGACGGCGGCGGCGACGCCGCGTGGAGGCTGGCGTCGAGGTGGAGCTGGAGAGGGGCCCCCGCGGCGGCCTGGTGCACGGGGGCGCGAGCGGAGGAGGCGCCGTGATGGGGTTGCTGGTGGTGGTGGTGGCCGAAGCCGGGCGCGGCGTCGGGCGCGCGGGGCGGCGAGATGGAGAGCGCGGACGGGCGGTAGCCGGCGGCGGCGGGGGAGGTGGCGGAGGATGCCACCGCTTCCACAGGCTTTCTTGAACGGCTCTTGCCGCGGTGGATGTGCTTCTCGCAGTACTTGGAGTCGCCGTGTGCCTCCCTGGAGCAGCGCCACTTCTTGCCGTCCGTCCGCCGGCACCGCCCGGGCTCCGGGTCCTCCGCCTTGCGCCCGAACGGCGCGCCCGCCCCGTAGCAGCCCCAGTACCCCACTGCATACGCGTGCGGCAAACGCATCATCAGCGCGAGGCAAAACACGCGACGAGAAGACGACGACAACTCGAGAATAAAAGAGGAGGAGAGGAGAGGAGGAGCGCGAAGCACACGTACGGGACGGCGAGGTCTGGGGTGGGAAGGCGAGGGAGGGGGCCGTGTCGACGCCGGTGGCGAGGCGGAGCGGCAGGACGAGGTCGTGCGGCACGGGCGCGCCGGACGCCATGTACTTGTAGATGAGCGCCTGGTGCTCCAGCTCCTGCCACTGCGACGCCGTGAACAGGCGCCTCCCGCCGCCGCCGCCGTGCCCGCTCAGCATCATCTCCTCAAAGTTTCAAACACCAGGCGCAGCTCGCAACGCAGCCCGGCGGCGCTGAACGGAGGATAGACGATAGAGGACGGCGGCCGGCGTGGAGAGCTCACCGAGCAACGATGGAGACGACGAAGCGGAGGGTCCGAGTTTAATACTAGCCTCCAGGTTCGTTCGTGGTGGTGTCAGTCGGGGCTCGGGAACGGGAAGCCGTGCCCGTATCATCATCCGCCATCATGCATATGGCGGGTGTCAGCGCAGGGTGGCAGAAGGGGGGGGGGGGGGGGCAGGCGTGCGATCTGGCTGGGATTCAAGGTGAGCTGATCAGCTGCGCTGCTGCCGCCTGCTGAGCAGAGCTGAGGTGGTGGCGCAGAGGATGGGTCACTTCGGTCAGTGTTCGCGTCAGGCGCGGAGGCGGAGCAGAGTGCGCGCTGCAGGATCTGCGTGCGCTGCGCAGGCAGGGCGGCAGCGGCACAGCTGCCAGGCTCAGGCTCAGGCTCGGCAGCCGCTGCCGCGCGCTGCAGCGGCATCAGCAGCAGCGGGAGCAGGGGCGCAGCAGGTGGCAGGGCTCAGGGGCACCTGCCGCTGCGCGCGTGGGTGAGTGAGAGCGGAGGGAGACGCTCGGCCTGCCGCGACAGGGCGCACAGGCACAGTGCGCTGCGCTGCGCACCCGGGCCGGGACGGTACTCTAGTCTAGTCTTTGAAACGGGGGGGACGGGCCGGAGCGGAGGAGGAAAGCAGAGCGGTCTCCGAGGGCGCAAGAACAGTGGCGTTGGGCTGGTCAGTCAGTGGTCACTTGGTCGGTCAGCGTGACGGGGGTGGTGCTGGTGGACGGGCTGGCATTGGCTTGATGGCAAACTGTCGAGGACGACGCGAGCTGAGCTTGAGGCCTGAGCAATCTAGCAGCAGCCAGCAGGGGCTGGACGCGGCAGTGCGGCACGCTGTGTTCACCAACAGTCTCCTGTCGCTGAGACTGTTACATGAATTGAGGCTTGCCTGTGCCAACGCCACTTTGAACCTTTTCCTCTTTGAGTACTCTTTCCTTTTCCTAGGCCACGGCCCTCGAGAGGGTTGTGTTTCCTCAATCTGGGGTTAAAAGTTTCGGCAGAGATAATGCAGGCATAATCTGCTGCCAAGGACTTAATAATTATTTTGGTTTCCAGGACTGAGGAGATCAAGTCTAATCAAGAAAATGTGTTAGTATGAAGCAGACAGTTTCCTGTACAAAACATTACATGAACCACTTTCTCAAAAGCTGTAATTCTAACTTCTTACTGAATGAGAATCTTATCTGCTACAACGCTAGCCCTAGCCACATGTTCTGTGATTAAACCAGCACCCATTCTTGATGAAGGCCTTCGCAGCTGCACTGGTTGATATGAAGCTTCGTCTTGGGTGAAATTTTCCCTTCAAGGCAGCTTCTAGAGATAAAGGCGCCTAGATGTTCAACGTCCTGGGGCAAACCCTTACCGTTTTTGTTACCTGTATCTATGGTTAAGACCTCTAGAGCAGGGGCATTTTTCACTGCGTGGACTAGGAGCTCAGCTTGGCCTTGGATCCCGTTGAAGCCAGTGATGCAAATACTCCTCATGTGCTTGTATGAGCACTTCGGGAGGTTCCTAAGACGCCCTATATCTGCATTCCCGCCGCCAGAAATACTGAACTGCAAAGATTCCAATGAAAGGATGGTGTGACCAATACTTATACTTCGTGCATAAAAAATTATTACATGCGTAAAAGATCCCTGATAGGTTGATAATAAACATAAAAGGTGGATGCCAGTTTACCATAACAACAACTACATGCAAGTATGCAACAATGGTAGTGGCGATGGATATGCAGGCAATCAAAGGAAAAGTAGTAGCAAAGGGGCAGACACCTTGACGTCTCTATTCTCTAGTAGAGGAAGCCAAACCAAGAAGAGTACTTACATGGATCTCCAGCTCTTCGATGAGCGGAGCAGCCCTCAAAAAAGAGGCCAGAGAGAGAATATTGTCCAAATCTTCAGGGGTGTGGCACAGCAGCAACTTTAAATGCTTCAGCTAGGAGAACTTAGATGATTTTCCCAGCAACGCAGGTGACTGAAAAATAGGAAACAACAAGTCATGGGAACAAGAATGTGAGTATAGTGGCTTCAATAACAAATGTTAGTATAATGACATTGGTCATGATTTACAAAACATTGCTAGAACAAGCGTTTAGTAGCAGAGGAGCTTGCAGAGAGAGATTTTGAACCCTTGCAAACATTTTTGGAAGCACAGTGAGGGCATGTTCAAAAGTTGTGAAATTAGTAACAACAAGATCAGCATCTTCAGTTCCTGTGCTTGAATGGTAGGGGCAGGCAGCTGCGTTCCGTTGTAGATAAAAGTCCTGAGATTCGCGGCATCTAGTTCGATCTTTGTCATCTTGCAGCGTGCAACACGCAAGTATAGCAGGTGTGACAATGGACGATCAACTATTACCTCATCTTCCAAATCACATTTAGCTATACTCAGCCACTCAAGCTTAGAACAAGATGACAGCAAATCTTGAAGGTCCGTTCTAGTGACACACAACGAGTACAGGTCAAGTCTTTTGAGCTTTGGAAAACCACTGAACTGGTATGGTAGCTTGAAAGATACGAAGCTTAGTTGAATTTGCTGCAGACGGGACGTGGCTTCTCCATCAAGAAGCTCAGGCTGTCTCCAGCGATATCCTCTAAATCCCATCCTCTACATCCTTCATTTACAGAATTCTCTACAAGATTCTCTCCTCTATATCTCATTTCTCTCCAACAACGTTCTCTAAATCTCATTCTCTATACATTAAACCCTATATTAGAAATATATTTTGTTCCAAATTTTTATACGTACGTATTTATCATACCTCAAACGCTATGGACATATTTTATTTTTATTTAATTCAGTGTTTGAAACGTAAAGAAAAGATAGAGAAGAGGAGAGAGAATCTCTATATATAGAGGAAACCTGTAGCGTTCTCTATTTTAGAGGACCATTTAGAGAACGCTGTTGGAGCAATAGAGAACGGAATCTTCCTCTATATATAGAGTACAGAACGCTTTACAGAACGCTGCTGGAGACAGCCTCAAAGGGGAACACATACCGGTCAATGCGGTTCCAATAATATCTTGGCACTAATTCAAGAGCTAGATTCTTTGTACATGACGCTGCTGCAAAACTGACCCAATTATCCAGATGAACAGCTAGAATACTGCCAAAATCTACTTTGATCTCGAGGGTTTCAACCACCTTGCCATGTTGCAGTTTCAAGACTCGATTTACATGGTCAATAAATTTTGTGATGTAGTACCTCCATGTCAGGTATTTATACATTTTACTGGCATCAAACCTTAGTTTTGAGCAAATCGTCCACGTGTCTCTCCATTTGTTTGACAGAATGCTAGACTTACGACCTCTTTGAGCTCCAAATTTGAAAATATAATGCACTGCATATCCTGCAGAAAATCAATACAAATTATTGTGTTTGCAAATTAAATCTTATAGTCAAACACCAGTCTGAAATAGAGAATCTAGACATACCTCTGCAAGATCTTCAAATTGAACATCATATTTTCCCCTTTCGCAGATTCGTTTGCGAGAGCAAAGATCTGATCTCTTTCCTCTGCCAGGATTTTGGGTAGGGGCGGTCCAACACTCCAACTTCAAAAAATATACCACAAAATAACATGCCAACATACAACTATAGAATTTGCTAAAAGCCAGTATGGATAGATTAATATGATCTTAGAAATGTCTTAAAAACAATAATTAACTCTAAAATTTGCCTTGAAGGAAGCTTTCTACATTGGGCCATTGCACTTGCACAAGCCGATTAGGCTGCCTTGTTGTGGGGTTACATCAACAACAACAACAACAACTTAGCATTTTGTCCCAAACAAGTTGGGGTAGGCTAGAGATGAAACCCACAGAAAACAAGAATAAGATACACAAAAAGGCACGAGACAAAGGAAGAGTTACGGGTTAAACAAAAAGTAAAAAAGGTCACGGTTCAGATACGTTAATTGCTAATCTCCAAGTGCTCCTATCCACAGCTAATTCCTTAGCGATATTCCACTCCTTAAGGTCTCTCTTAACCGTCTCGTCCAATTTAGTCTAGGTTTACCTCTACCTCTCTTTACATTATCGCCCCGCTTTAAAACTCCACTACGCACCGGCGCCTCGGGAGGCCTCCGTTGTACATGTTCAAACCATCTCAACCGATGTTGAATCAACTTCTCCTCGATAGGTGCCACCCCGACCCTATCTCGAATATCTTCGTTCCGGACTCTATCCCTTCTTGTATGCCCGCAAAACCAACGCAGCATACGCATCTCTGCTACACTCAATTGCTGGACATGTCGCCTTTTTGTAGGCCAACATTTAGCACCGTATAGCATCGCCGGGCGAATCGCCGTCCTATAAAACTTACCTTTTAGCCTCTGTGGCACCTTCCTGTCACAGAGGACGCCAGAAGCCTGCCGCCACTTCAACCAACCGGCTGAAATTCTATGCCTAACATCTTCATCAATGTCTCCATCTTTCTAAAGCATTGATCCTAGATACCGGAAAGTATCCTTCTTGGCCACCACTTGACCTTCGAGGCTAACGTCCCCATCCTCATACCTAGTCGGGCTAAAGTCGCACATCATATACTCGGTTTTGGTCCTACTCAGTCTGAACCCTCTCGACTCTAACATGTGTCTCCACAGCTCTAACTTCATATTAACTCCTGCCCTACTCTCGTCAACTAGCACCACATCATCAGCAAAGAGCATACACCAAGGGATATCACCCTGTATGTCCCTTGTGACCTCATCCATCACCAAAGCAAATAGATAAGGGCTCAATGCTGACCCCTGATGTAGTCCTATTTTAATTGGAAAGTCACTGGTATCGCCATCACATGTTCGAACACAAGTCATCGCATCCTTGTACATATCCTTGATGAGGGTAATATACTTAGTTGGGACTTTGTGTTTTTCCAAGGCCCACCACATGACGTCTCTCGGTACTTTGTCATACGCCTTTTCTAGGTCAATAAAGACCACGTGTAAGTCCTTCTTCTCCTCTCTATATCTCCCCATCAACTGTCGTACTAAGAAAATCGCCTCCATGGTCGACCTCCCAGGCATGAACCCAAACTGGTTTTGGGTCACCCATGTTAATCTTCTTAGGCGATGCTCGATAACCCTCTCCCAAAACTTCATCGTATGTCTCATCAGCTTAATCCCCCGGTAGTTAGTACAACTTTGAACATCTCCCTTGTTCTTGAAGATCGGTACTAATATATTTCTCCTCCATTCCTCCGGCATCTTGTTTGACCGGAAAATTAGGTTAAAAAGCTTAGTTAACCATACTACCGCCCTCTCGCCCAGGCATCTCCACACCTCAATGGGGATGCCATCCGGACCCATCGCTTTACCTCCCTTCATCCTCTTCAAAGCCTCCCCGATCTCTGTCTCCTGAATCCTCCTCACAAAGCGTCTGTTGGTATCATCAAATGAGTCGTTCAACTCAAAGATAGGAACCTCATTTTCCCTATTAAACAACTTGTCGAAGTATTCTCACCATCTGTCCTTAATCTCCTCATCCTTCACCAAAAGTCGAGTCCCATCCTTGATGCATTTAATTTGGTTTATGTCCCTTGTCTTCCTCTCGCGGGTCCTAGCGATTCTATAAATGTCCTTCTCTCCTTCCTTCGTACCTAGCCGTTGATAAAGGTCATCAAAAGCCTGACCTTTCGCTACACTTACAGCTCGCTTTGCAGATCTCTTCGCTAATCTATAGCTCTCGATGTTGGTTGCGCTCTTGTCGAGGTGAAGGCGTTTGAAACACTCCTTCTTCTCCTTAATAGCCCTTTGCACCTCGTCATTCCACCACCAAGTCTCTTTCACTTTCTGCTTGCCTCCCCTACTCACACCAAACACTTCTGAGGCCACCTTCCGAACACATGTCGCCATCTTTAGCCACATATCATCTACATCTGCTCCTTCTTCCCAAGGCCCCTGGCCTAGCATCCTCTCCTTAAACGTTTGTGCCTCTTCCCCTCTAAGCTTCCACCACTTCGTTCTCGCAATCTTGGCACGTTTATCGCGGTGGGCACGTACCCGAAAACAAAAATGCGCCACCACAAGCTTGTGTTGGGGGACAAAACACTCCCCAGGTATCACCTTACAATCTAAGCAGGCACGTCTATCCTCTCTCCTAGTAAGGATAAAGTCGATTTGGCTCGAGTATTGTCCACTATGGAAGGTCACTAGATGGGACTCTCTCTTTCTAAAGAGGGTATTCGCTAACAACAGGTCGTAGGCCAACGCAAAATTCAAAACATCCTCCCCCATCGTTCCTACTACCATAGCCGAAACCCCCGTGTACTCGCTCATATCCTACATTAGTCGCACCCACATGACCATTGAGGTCTTCTCGGTACTAACCATGCTATCAAGGTCTTCCCAAAACTGACTCTTGGAACTCTCACTAAGACCTACCTGAGGGGCATAGGCACTGATCACATGCAGAACCAAATCTCCAATGACCAACCGCACTAGGATAATCCGGTCGCCTTGCCTCCTAACATCTACAACTCCATCCTTAAGACTCTTATCGATCAAGATGCCTATACCATTCCTACCCGAAGTTGTCCCCGTGTACCAAAGCTTGAAGCCAGAACCCTCCACCTCCTTCGTCTTCTGGCCCTTCCATTTAGTCTCCTGCACGCATAGAATATTTACACGCCTCCTAATTGCTACATCGACTAGTTCTCTTAACTTACCTGTTAGAGACCCTACGTTCCAACTATCTAGACGAATCCTAATTGGCTCAGCTAGCTTCCTTACCCTTCGCACCCGTCGAGAGAAATGCGAAGACCCTTGCTCATTTTTCACTACACCCGGGCGCAGATGTAGCGCGCCACAGATGCTGCGACAACCCGACCCTTGCTCACTTATCATCGTACCCGGATCACGATACGACACGCCCCTGAGGGGATGACGACCCGGCCCTTGCCCATTTAACACCACACTCGGGTTCCGATGTAGCGCGTCGCTAAGAGGGTTACGCCCCAACGAATTTCTTATGGGTTTCATTTCCATTAAAGTGGCTGATTTTTTACGCTGGTTCGCCAAACCTAACACAACCCTCCACATTTTCTCATCGCGGGCTTGGGACCGGCAAAGGCAGTGTTTATTGTGGGGTTACATGCGCTCACAAATTCTTAGGATATGCCATGGCCCACCAAGTATACTCGCTAGATTCTCCCCCACACATTGTTCTTTGTTCTGGTGCTACATTAGACAACGCCAACTGCCAAATATCCCTCTTAATCCAATATATTGTAGCTACAATGTGAGGAAGGAATTTATCAAACACTGTAGCATTCATTGCTTTTGCTTCCCATTAGCTCAGTTTCCACTGGGTGGATCATAATTTTTGTTGGAGACACTGATATTTGAGGGACCTGACCAGTGATCATGCAGGCGTAAAAAGTGGATAAATTCTTCCATTCTGGATAATGCTTTTTCAACCCACCATTAGACAGTTCAGTGGGTTCAAATCCTTCGCATAATCAGTTTGAAAGGCATGGTTAGAAATTATTGGACACTTTAGCATTCATTGTTTCCCTTTAGCTCAGTTTCCACTGAGTGGATCATAATATTTGTTGCAGAACCTGATATTTGAAGGACCTGATCAGTGATCACCAGAAATGCAGGCGTATCAAAAAAAATGCAGGCGTAAAAGGTGAATAAATTCTTCCATTCGGGATACTGCCTTCTCAAGTCACCTGACCTATCAGTGGGTTCAAACTTCAAATCCTTTGCATAATCAGTTTGAAAGGCATGGTTCTACTTAAAGCAAGCATGCAACGGCAAAAGGATGCTGGCACTATGCAAAGTCTGAACCCACTGATAGAACATTATGCAAGTTGGTAGGTTCCCAGGATTCAGCGAGCCAATAGTGAAGATATGATTAATCCAACAGTCGCAATATTTAAAAATCTAATAACCTACAAGTTCTTCTACGATAGGGGATAAGAACTGCTACTAGGGAACATACAGAACAAGCTGATGCATGTTTGCATGTCGATTAGTATGGTAGTTCTTCAGCAGACTGATTTCATGAAACAATGGTGTAAATAAATTCTTTGATGAACAAAACCTAAATCACGTTGCACTTTTTCATATATTAACAACCAAAATCCTGATCACAAGTAAAAAAAAGATCATGGGGAGGCATCTTTTGCTACGCATTACACTATCCCAATCTAGTGACAATGCAGACAGTTAAAACACTCAATCGAAGCATCGGTGTGGAGGATTTGGTTCAAGATATACCTTGAAGACTTGCCGCGGAAGCGGGCTAGGGCCCCGCGAGCGTACTGGGTCGATTCGTCGCAGGCGGCGACGACGATGTTGGTGACGCCGACCACGAAGTCGACGGCGACGACGACCTTGTCGCCCAGAGGTATCGACTCGTCCTCGCCCAGGCCCTCGCGAGCGTCCTTGATGCGCGTCAGCGCGCCGCCGACACGCTCCACCCCGTAGCCGAGGCGCAGCAGGCCGCCGGCGACGCCGGAGCCGGGCAGGTCGTAGCCGAAGACGATGACGCAATCCGGCGCGATGGCGTCTTGCGTATTCGCTTCTGTCCCGTGCGCCGCCGCCGACACGCCGCGCAGCCTCGCCAGCATGCCACGGATGCGGTTCGCCGCGCGCGAGGGTGGTGGACTGGAGGGGATCCGAACGGTCGAGACTCAAGAGTCGGGTACTCGGGTGTCGCGATGATGATTGGTGACGACTGACGAGTGCGGAGTTCAGAACGAACTGATTCGCTATTAGTATCCAACTCTTAACACATTGTCTGTTGGAAAACAGAACGAATTTCACTTCAAAATTAACCCGATTTTGCTTATTTTGATCGAATCCCTCCGTCCAGCTTGCAAATGTGCAACTTAGCATTTTCTTTCAACTTCTACAAAAAAAGTATCATTATTTAAATTGGAATAATTAATATATGAAGTTCATTTTCATGATGATCTTATATTGTCAACATAAAAACACTTTATGCATTAAAGGTCAAAGTCTACAAATTTGACTATAAAAACTATAAAACAAACAACCCATATTTACGATTGAAGAAAGTATAGGACGTAGCTGATGGCATGCTAACCACCCCACGGAACTCCTACAAATAGAAAATATGAAATAAATCCGAAGATGTCCCTCATGCATGCATTAGTACTTCGTTTATATTGCGATGCAGCACAGTGCAACAACTATATATTTGTTTTCACAAAACATATGTAGTACTCCCTGTCTTCCCAACAATTGTGACATGATCTGAGTTCCAACCAAGACTTTGCAAGTCAGTTAATGTGCGCAATAGTTAATAGTTAATTAGTTATAAGAGCTCACAAAGTACTCCTTGTCTTCTCAATCGCGCTCAACAGCGTTAAGGACTCACTTTTCAGCTGAATGCCAGTTATTTCATAGGGTTAATTGGATCTATGCCACTGCAATTTACGTATTTTTAACCAACATCACTACTTCTCACCTAATAGGAAAGATGCTATTACAATTCGTTCGAAAACCGAAACATGCCATTTTATACGTCTTCGACGACCTCAGACCCACGTGCAGGTGTCTATATTACTGTATAGATCAATATGCCCCTGCTACGATTTTCTCTCTCCATCACTAACATGCGGCCCACGTATCATCCCCTTCCTCCATCCTTTCTTCTCTATGCTACAATCCTCCGTCATCCCGCGACCACGGGCGCATGACATGAGCACGACGGCCGCAACGTGGAGCTAGGCGAGCAATCGGGGCGGAGGCGCCGCCGGCTACTGGTCGGCTGCGTGGCTGTGGTGGCACGCCCCGCGGTTGCCCCGGGCGGCGTGCCGGGCCGGTGGTGGCACGGTCGCGGGGCGGTGGCCTTCATCTGCAGAGAAGGGGAGGAGCAGGGCCACACGGTGGTGGTGGAGGGGAAGGGAAGGAGGGTCGCGCGGTGGTGGCGGAGGGGAAGGGAAGGAGCACGGGAATGAAGGCGGGAGGGAGAAGCAGATGGTGGAAGGGAATAGGAGGAGCACGGTCGCGTGGCGGTGGCCTTCAGCGGCGAAGGAGAAGGGGAGGAGGAGGGTCGCGCAGCAGTGGCGGAGAGGAGTGGGAGGAGCATGGGGATGAGGGCAGGAGGGAGAAGCAGCGAAGACGAAGGGCACCGAGGAGGCGCTGCTACCCGGCAGCTGCAGTTTCCACTCGCGTCAGTGGCGGTGGAGATGGTGGAGGCGGAGCGGGAGCGGACGGTCAGAGAAGCTGAAAAAAGTAGAAGCACGTGCGCTGATTCCCATCCCGACACACCGCTCCTCCACGACGGCTTTTCAAAATCCCATAAACCCTCTAGCTTGCTGCTTTTCTATGCTCCATAAAAAAATCCAATAAACCCTCTAGCTTGCTGCTTTTCTATGCTCCATAAAAAAGATCCCATCGCCTTTCAAAAAATAAAATAAATCCCATCTATATTTATTTTTAGCGTGTCACGTGGGGAGCAAATTCCTGGTCGGTGTTGTCGGCTCTGAGTTATTTTCCTTCAGCAAATTTGAATACAAGGACAGGTGTCGTCCACCCGTCGAGCCCCAAAAGGTTCTCGAGTCCCGTACAAAAAACGCGGCCCCCGCATCCGCACGGACGCGTGACGAATATCCCACTCCCACGCCTTCGATCCGCTCCCCACCTTGCGCCTCCTCGCGATCTCGCAGAACCAGCGCCGCCATCCCCACCCCACCACTCTCCAGCCCCGCCGCAACCGCAACCGTGCCCCCTTCTCGCCTTCTCGGCCCTTCCAGGAGCTTCTAGGCCCCCTCCACCTCCGAGCAGCCCCGCGCCGCCGCCGCCCGGCCGCGAGCCCGACCGAGCAGGGATGGGGTTCATCGGCGCGCACGGCGTGGAGACGCTGAAGCGGTACAGGTACAGCGGGGAGGACCGCTCGGTGGTGGCCAAGTACGTGCTCCAGCCCTTCTGGAGCCGATGCGTCACCCTCTTCCCGCTCTGGATGCCGTGAGTAGCCCCTCTCCTTCCCCTCCTCCTCGCTCCCCCTGTGCGCGTGCGCGCCACGGCGCGATCAATTTGATCGGATGTTTAACCCGTGAGCGCCTGGAATCCGCGGTGATAGGTTGTTTATCGGCTTCATTGTTGCGCTTCCGCTGTTCGGTTGGCGCTCGCTACTGCGTGGGTTGTTTACTGGTCGAGTAGTCGCTGGCTTGCTGCGTTTTCCTAGCTTGTAATTTGTAAGTGCAGTAACAAGTGCTGGTCAGTACGGTGTGCCGATTAGGAGTTGTTTGTTTATTGTGTAGTGGAGCCTGTGGAGAACTAGAAATGCCCAGGACGCTGCGTACGTTATTCCACCTAAAATCACTTTTGGGAGGGAATATTCCGAAGTTAAGCAGACATTTAAGCAGTAGGGGATTGATATGACTGACCTCTCGTTGCTATCTGAAACTATATGGCTGAGACAATTAGGTTGTGTATTTGCAACTTGTCCGGGTATTATACTGTTTTCAGTAGCCAATGGATTCTATGCCAATTTCTCTAAGCAGAGCAAGAATAAATTGCATACACTGAATTGCCGCTAAGATTTTCTCCTTTTTTTGGGTGCATATGGAAAATATACATGTGGTTTCACTACTGTTGTTCATAGATAAAATTTACGAGTGTGAGCTGACTCAGAAATACAACCAAGCTATTGTAGCCTGGAAAACAAAACACTCTTAGGCCCCATGTTGCAGACATCTGATTATTAGTAAATTAAGATTTATCCCTATGCAAACATTATGTTTCATATTGCACTTTCTTTTCTCACCAAAAGTTCTGTACTAACTTGTATTTTTTCTAAATTTGTATGCATGGATTCACAAATAGACCAAATATGGTAAGAGATTGATGATCACATTGACACTTCTTCGTTGGATTCATCTCATCTGGTTCAGCACATGGTTATGCTTTCCAACATTTCAGATCACACTTACAGGATTCATGTTTCTAGTTCTATCAGCTCTGCTTGGCTATGTAAGTGTCTTCCTTGCTTGAATTAGTTGCAATTTTGTGTTGCTGTTACCTAGCTACGAAGATCCCATCTGTGCTTCTTTTGATGCATTCTATATCTCATGACGGTGTCCTTCATTTTCTTACTCATTGTGATGGTAATCAATTCTGCAGATATATTCACCTCGCCTTGACACTGCTCCACCTAGGTGGGTCCATCTTGCCCATGGATTACTTCTCTTCTTGTACCAGGTTTGTGAAACCCTTCATAATATGTTACACATGGTAACTACTGTACAGAGCTGCCCTAGAAAGTCTTCTTTACTACTATCCTTTAGTCTAGGAGATTGCAGCTTGGCCTCCTCAACGAAGTGGAAGGTCCAACCAAGAGGCACAATACCCAGGCAAACAAGGGTATTGTGTCAGTGTTAATGCAAGTGTAGTAATAGTGTCTGACTAATGAGTAAATAGCATAGCTTCCTAGGGATAGAAGTGTGATTGCTCTAGGTGGTTGAATTTTGATTTCCATGTCAGCTTCTGCAGAACAGTTTTTGTAGTGTAGTTGCAGGTCCAGAAAGTTTTAATTGTTAAGTTTCGGTTGCAACTTTTACATGCTTCAGTGCTGTCAAAATTATTAGTCATTGGCAGAAAAGGAAACAAAATGTCTTGTTATAGTCAAATGAGAGCAAACTACTCTTTTGGCTTGATACTGATTAGCACTTACTCTGTGTCCTTTCTGATGGTCTTGTGTTGCTACATAGGGTTGTGATATAACCATATATATATAAAATAAGACTTACTGAACTTTGAAGTACATGATTGCTAAACTGGTTTATTGGGCTCGTACTATCATGCATACCTTTTACAACATCCAATTCCATATCTTAGGATCTAGAGATATGGACAATTTTACTTGGCGAACTCTAGGCCGTTCATAGTCATATTATTTGTTGAATGTATTTTGGCATCGTATTTGCTTATGGGCATTAAAAAGAAGTTCAGAACTTGCTTTCTTGTCTGCTGGTATGCGAAACAGTTCACAAGTTGTCTAAATAAAGTAAAGACTATGATGGCAGATTCTTCGAAATTTTGATAGAGTGGTAATGGCATAATATTTCCTTATAGCATCTGTTTTAATGGAATAACACTGCCTCCATGCTAGACTTTTGATGCTGTTGATGGTAAACAAGCAAGGCGTACTAGCTCATCAAGTCCTCTTGGAGAACTTTTTGATCATGGTACCTTTTTCTAGCCCTCATTTTCTCTTTCTTTTTTCAATATTAGTATGGCACCTTAATATCTCTGAATTGTTATTTTACAGGATGTGATGCACTTGCCTGTGCTGTAAGGATTTTCTAAGCCCTTTCACCTTGTCCTCCTTTGATTTTTGAAATATTTCTCTGATTTGTTATTAGTTTGAAGCTTTGGCCCTTGGAAGCACCTTGATGTGTGGAGGATGGACATTCTGTTTCTGGGTGGTTGCTGCTGTTCCGTTCTATCTTGCAACCTGGGAGCAGTAAGACCTTTTGCCTCCACTCATTTGGTGTGTACACATTCTATATTTGAGCATGATTTGATCTCTTTTTCCTTGCTATGTTTTCTGGTCGTTGGATCAAATGGTTAAATTTGCAATCTTCGTTACTAGGCTTGTAGGCTTTGCACCCCCCTGTGGTATTAAGTTATCTTTAATGTTATCTATTGTGCATGTCACTGTATTTCTTTTGCATCTTATTGTTTTGTACTTCATGGAATGCGATATGATAAGTGACAACATAGCTGTACTTGGATTGCCACCCTCATGATAACTTCCACAATAGCTGGGGAACACCTTGGTGAATTGGCGTGTGTTTTCATTTTCTTATCAGTAAAGATGACAGTGTCTTGAAAAGCGCTAAGGCCCAAGGCTCTAGACGGGCAGAGGGGTGGTTCCATGTGCATCGTCACTGATTAGGCGGGCTAGGCAGTGATCAGGTGCTAGACGAGAGGATCCTGCTTAGAGCCTCAGTGCCACCTTGGCAGGCGAAGGCTTAGTTTTTAAACAGTGGTAGATGATTGCCACTTTCTCATTGTCCATAGTGAATGGTGGTTTTGGTGGGACAGGCAGTTGAGGAGTAGGTAGCCTTGTGGTGTGCAGCTGAGGCTGGGGACCTCAAAAACCTCCTCTTATGACCTGCTGCTTTTGTTGTTTGGGCTGTTTTTATTTGTGTTAAGTGCGTGCGTGATGACTGCAGATCTCCTGTGCGTTTGAGAAAAAAATGGATGTTCATTTTTCTGTTTTACTGATTCCAATCGTTGCTTCATGTATTGTTGGACTGGTGTTGTTAATCTTTAATTTCTCATAGTGTCTGCTACCCATTGACATTACCAAAGGTCTGGAATGCTTTTTTTAATAAATACTTGCGCTTGTGTCACCAGCTTCTTTACAAATACACTCATCCTTCCTACAATAAATGGACCGACAGAGGGCCTGATGTTGATCTATGTGTCCCATTTGTTTACATTTCTTACTGGTAATCCCCAAACCCCCTCCCCCCAACCCCAAAAATCTCGATGTGCAATTAATTTTCTTCTTGAAAATACTATTATATTCTTCTTAAACAAAAACTTGTACCACAATTTTTGTTCTCTCAACCTAGGTGCTGAATGGTGGGCACAGGATTTTCGGAAATCACTACCCATTTTTGGTTGGATTCCACTTCCATTTCTTTCTGGTATGTACTGTAGGAACTATCAGATGTCTCCATTGTTTCCTGTGAACTCAGAATTACCTTTCCTTTATGCCTTATCTCTATGATGTATGACTGCACACATAGGTATTGCTATGCTTTTTGCTGCTGTATGATATCTGTTTCTTTAATCAATTGGATATGTTGCTAGCAAGTGCAAGCGCTCAAGTAACTATTACTATAGTTGTTTCTAATGTTCTTTCTTTTTGCTTGTTTCAGAAATCGAAATCCCCTTATATGTTATTGTGCTGATTCTTATGATTGTTGGTGCTGTTATACCTACTGTTAGATCCAAGTAAGCCTGTATTCATTTTCCTCTCCTATTTCCTTTTCCGCCGGTGACTTTGCGATAGTTCCATAACATGAAGCAGGACCTGCTAATATATGTGTCTATAATTTTATTTTGCAAATGGTTGATTCTCCTATCATGATTATGTTAACCCCCCCCCCCCTTCCTTCTGTCTCGTTATGGAACTACATGCAAATAAATCCTTCTGATTCCATGAATGACTCACTATCTTTGCAATTGACTTTGGGACATTCAGCACAGGACAGTAATGATTATTTAAACATAGTGGTGCTATGTGTCTAACACTGTCGTTGCCGGTCCCAAGCCCGCGATGAGAAAATGTGGAGGGTTGTGTTAGGTTTGGCGAACCAGCGTAAAAAAATCAGCCACTCTAATGGAAATGAAACCCATAAGAAATTTGTTGGGGCGTAACCCTCTTAGCGACGCGCTACATCGGAACCCGGGTGTGGTGTTAAATGGGCAAGGGCCGGGTCGTCATCCCCTTAGGGACGCGTCGTATCGTGATCCGGGTACGATGATAAGTGAGCAAGGGTCGGGTCGTCGCAGCCTCTGTGGCGCGCTACATCTGCGCCCGGGTGTAGTGAAAAATGAGCAAGGGTCTTCGCATTTCTCTCGACGGGTGCGAAGGGTAAGGAAGCTAGCCGAGCCAACTAGGATTCGTCTAGGTAGTTGGAACGTAGGGTCTCTAACAGGTAAGTTAAGAGAGCTAGTCGATGTAGCAATTAGGAGGCGTGTAAATATTCTATGCGTGCAGGAGACTAAATGGAAGGGCCAGAAGGCGAAGGAAGTGGAGGGTTCTGGCTTCAAGCTTTGGTACACGGGGACAACCTCGGGTAGGAATGGTGTAGGCATCTTGATCGATAAGAGCCTTAAGGATGGAGTTGTAGATGTTAGGAGGCAAGGCGACCGGATTATCCTAGTGCGGTTGGTTATTGGAGATTTGGCTCTGAATGTGATCAGTGCCTATGCCCCTCAGGTAGGTCTTTGTGAGAGCTCCAAGAGTCAGTTCTGGGAAGACCTTGATAGCATGGTTAGTACCGTGCCTATCAGTGAGAAGCTCTTCATAGGAGGAGACCTCAATGGCCATGTGGGTGCGACTAATGTAGGATATGAGCGAGTACACGGGGGTTTCGGGTATGGCAGTAGTAACGAGGGGGGGGAGGATGTTTTGAATTTTGCGTTGGCCTACGACTTGCTGTTAGCGAATACCCTCTTTAGAAAGAGGGAGTCCCATCTAGTGACCTTCCATAGTGGACAATACTCGAGCCAAATCGATTTTATCCTTGGTAGGAGAGAGGATAGACGTGCCTGCTTAGATTGTAAGGTGATACCTGGGGAGTGTGTTGTCCCCCAACACAAGCTTGTGGTGGCGGATTTTCGTTTTCGGGTACGTGCCCACCGGGACAAACGTGCCAAGATTGCGAGAACGAAGTGGTGGAAGCTTAGAGGGGAAGAGGCACAGACGTTTAAGGAGAGGATGCTAGGCGAGGGGCCTTGGGAAGAAGGAGTAGATGTAGATGATATGTGGCTAAAGATGGCGACATGTGTTCGGAAGGTGGCCTCAGAAGTGTTTGGTGTGAGTAGGGGAGGCAAGCAGGAAGTGAAAGAGACTTGGTGGTGGAATGACGAGGTGCAAAGGGCTATTAAGGAGAAGAAGAAGTGTTTCAAACGCCTTCACCTCGACAAGAGCGCAACCAACATCGAGGGATATAGATTAGCGAAAAGGTCTGCAAAGCGAGCTGTAAGTGTAGCGAAAGGTCAGGCTTTTGATGACCTGTATCAACGGCTAGGTACGAAGGAAGGAGAGAAGGACATTTATAGGATAGCTAGGACCCGCGAGAGGAAGACAAGGGACATAAACCAAATCAAATGCATCAAGGATGGGACAGATCGACTTCTGGTGAAGGATGAGGAGATCAAGGACAGATGGCGAGAATACTTCGACAAGTTGTTTAATGGGGAAAATGAGGGTCCTACCTTCGAGTTGGACGACTCATTTGATGATACCAACAGACGCTTTATGAGGAGGATTCAGGAGGCAGAGATCGGGGAGGCTTTGAAGAGGATGAAGGGAGGTAAAGCGATGGGTCCCGATGGCATCCCCATTGAGGTGTGGAGATGCCTGGGCGAGAGGGTGGTAGTATGGTTAACTAAGCTTTTTAACCTAATTTTCCAGTCAAACAGGATGCCGGAGGAATGGAGGAGAAGTATATTAGTACCGATCTTCAAGAATAAGGGAGATGTTCAAAGTTGTACTAACTACAGGGGGATTAAGCTGATGAGCCATTCGATGAAACTTTGGGAGAGGGTTATCGAGCATCGCCTAAGAGGATTGACAAGGGTGACCCAAAACCAGTTTGGGTTCATGCCTGGGAGGTCGACCATGGAGGCGATTTTCTTAGTACGACAGTTGATGGAGAGATATAGAGAGGAGAAGAAGGACTTACACATGGTCTTTATTGACCTAGAGAAGGCGTATGATAAAGTACCGAGAGACGTCATGTGGTGGGCCTTGGAAAAACACAAAGTTCCAACTAAGTATATTACCCTCATCAAGGATATGTACAAGGATGCGATGACTTGTGTTCGAACATGTGATGGCGATACCAGTGACTTTCCAATTAAAATAGGACTACATCAGGGGTCAGCATTGAGCCCTTATCTATTTGCTTTGGTGATGGATGATGTCACAAGGGACATACAGGGTGATATCCCTTGGTGTATGCTCTTTGTTGATGATGTGGTGCTAGTTGATGAGAGTAGGGTAGGGGTTAATATGAAGTTAGAGCTGTGGAGACACACGTTAGAGTCGAGGGGGTTCAGACTGAGTAGGACCAAGACCGAGTATATGATGTGCGACTTTAGCCCGACTAGGCATGAGGATGGGGACGTTAGCCTCGAAGGTCAAGTGGTGGCCAAGAAGGATACTTTCCGGTATCTAGGATCAATGCTTCAGAAAGATGGAGACATTGATGAAGATGTTAGACATAGAATTTCAGCCGGGTGGTTGAAGTGGCGGCAGGCTTCGGGCGTCCTCTGTGACAAGAAGGTGCCACAGAGGCTAAAAGGTAAGTTCTATAGGACAGCGATTCGCCCAGCAATGCTATACGGTGCTGAATGTTGGCCTACAAAAAGGCGACATGTCCAGCAACTGAGTGTAGCAGAGATGCGTATGCTGCGTTGGTTCTGCGGGCATACAAGAAGGAATAGAATCCGGAACGAAGAGATTCGAGATAGGGTCGGGGTGGCACCTATCGATGAGAAGTTGATTCAACATCGGTTGAGATGGTTTGGACATGTACAACGGAGGCCTCCCGAGGCGCCGGTGCGTAGTGGAGTTTTAAAGCGGGGCGATAATGTAAAGAGATGTAGAGGTAGACCTAGACTAACTTGGGACGAGACGGTTAAGAGAGACCTTAAGGAGTGGAATATCGCTAAGGATTAGCTATGGATAGGAGCGCTTGGAGATTAGCAATTAATGTATCTGAACCGTGACCTTTGTTACTTTTTGTTTAACCCCTAACTCTTCCTTTGGCTTGTGTACTTTTTGTATTTCTTATTCTTGTTTTCTGTGGGTTTCATCTCTAGCCTACCCCAACTTGCTTGGGACAAAAGGCTAAGTTGTTGTTGTTGTTGTTGTAGTGGTGCTATGTGTCTCATATTTGCTAATTGCTACAGATGATCGATGCTACCATTATGTTACAGTCCCTTGTATTCAGTGCACAAAACTGCTTGCAAATATTGATTCATCCATTTCCATTAACTTTTGCAAATTGCAACCACAAGATGAATCGATAATAATAGTAAATAAACATACCTGTGCTGCATGTCTTAATTAATCTTTGCTTACAAGTGATTCTCCTGTTGCAGTGTCAGTAATGTCCAGGAGGTAGTCGAAGCGCGAAAAGGAAGCATGGCACTGGCATTAGCAATGGTGAGCTTCTGACATTCTCATATTGGCAAATATATTTTTTAATGTTTGAGATCTAGTAGCCTTGGCTTTCTACAAATGCTTTTTGTTATAGTAAGCAATCATCCACCTGAAATTTTACACCATAAGCAAGCAATTATGGAATGGTTAGTTTTCTTAAGAAACATGTAGAAACGTGTATTCTTCAGTATTGCATTTTCGACTTTTGTGTCCATTAGAGTTTTTTTTTCTTTCGTTAAGTTTATATATGTTCGCACTGCTGAAAAAGCAATAGACATCTAGTTCCCTCCTGCATTTAGCCCCCTAGATCATCTAAATTGTTAAGCTTAGGTGTTAGTTTTAATGTGTCTTTAGCTTATACTTTATAGATACTAAGCTGTCTTGCCATTGTGTGTTTGGCAGTCTCAGGTTGCATGCTCTATAGTTTTATATAAGCTCTTCGATTCACATTATGAGAACTAGGAATAAAACTTTGCTTATCTCTACAGATACCACACGCCATTAGTGTTGATTCTTTTACTTTTTTATACTTGGCTGCAGATCCTTCCTTTTATTGCACTGTTAGCTGGAGTTTCTATCTGGTATGGCTATCAGACAAAACTTATTCTTGTTTATTGTATAGGATACATCTTCTGAAATCTAAAAGATATAATCAGGTCCCTGTTATGTGTTATGCAGGTGTTCTCTTTCTCCTTCCAGTATTATGAGGAACCAGCCACATTTGCTTGTAATAGGAACTGGCTTTAATTTTGGATATTTGGTGGTAAGTTCATTGCTATGTTTTAGTTGTTAGATTAGACTCTGTAAATCGTTAAATGCAATGCAAATTTGTATCTAATTTTAAATTTCCAACTTTATTTGCAAAAGTTCCTTGTGGCCAACTATTATAGAGGGGGTTTGGTTCAACAAAGCAGCCTCAGAAACTCATACATATCTCAGTGTGATTAGTAGTTCAGTCTTCAGCATTTGATAGTCCCATACTACCATTAGACACCTCGCCTGGATATGTAATGTGTGGCAGCATGAGTCAAGCAATGCACCTGATGACTGAATGGACTACAGATTAATCATATGTAGTTTCAGCGGTTGCTTCATGTTCTTTAGTATTGTGTCATTGCATGGTTTCATTGAGGGACAAAACCAGCACAAAATATTAACCCACGATCAAACCCTGTTTTATTTATCTCTAGAATTATTGTTCACCATTTCATAATGTGAATAATCATGCATGGACAGGGAAGAATGATACTTGCCCATTTGTGCGACGAGCCCAAAGGTCTAAAATCTGGGATGTTCATGGTATGACTTTATTTAATGTCAAGTCATCTCATCTTCATATACCAAGTGCAGGTCACTTTCAGTGCTAATTAAAAATCTCTTTTTGCAGTCTCTGGTGTTTCTTTGTTTTCCAATTGCTAATGCTCTCATTGCAAAGATCAATGATGGGTAAACTCTTTTCTTTATTCCACCTAGTACCGGTAACATCTGAAGTCAGCTCTTTTATAATTACACTAAATGTTTCAATCTTCTTACTGGCAGGACGCCTTTAGTTGATGAGCTTGTTCTGCTTGTTCTGTATTGTGCATATACAGGTGAGCTTGAGCATTTTCAGTTTCATAATTACAGCGCATGATCAATTTGAAGGAACCCTGTCTCTTCCTAGGCCCTAGTATTTTTCATTTGTCCGTTCCATTCAATAGTATCACGCCTGATGGGACAAAAGTGCATGTGTATATTTATATGGTGCCTTTTCAGATAGAAATATACAAAACAAGCGTATCCAGATTTTATTTTCCGATTGACTTGTACAGTACCAAGATAGTGGCTAATGTTTAGTCAAGTCTTTCTTCATCATTTCCTAACGATAAGTCACAAGCAATATAAAAATGTACTGCTTTTTTTCTTTTATTGCTGTTATACCGGGTATGGTCAGGGACCCACATGCATGCATGTGGTATTCTCTTGTTCATATCATCTAACTATGCATCTGGAAAGTTGCGCATGATGTGACACCTGATCTAGGAAACACATGCTCTGCAGTATGCTGAGTTCTATCTTCTGCTGTTATGGTTACCTTTTATGTCGATCCTTCTGCTTGCTTATCTGGCCACATTCAACATTTACATATCAGCGTTTTATTTTTGTGACAGTGGGTCTTTACCTACACCTTGCCGTTTCGGTTGTGCATGAAATCAAGGATGCTCTTGGAATCTATTGCTTCAGGTCTGCAAACCTGTGTTATCCTACTATCAAGAAAACGGGCATGTTTTAATTTGTAACCACTTTCCTTTTTTTTTGGCTGCTGCTGCTGACAGGATAACTAGGAAGGAGGCTTGAGTTTGTTGCAGTGTGGATATATTATTTCACAAATACTAGCACGTAGCAACAATTCATCACCATGAACGCTGGAATTGTGCCCCTGGAAGCGCCACGATCATCTGCTGGTTGTGCTGAGAAATCTAGGGATTGTAATGCATAGTTATCTTGGTCATATGACTGTAATGTACATTATGGGCTGCAGATGTATTGTAGTAATGGGGCCCTTAGAAGATATGACGAAGGGATACAAATAGTGTTGGAAGCTTAAAATCATGCCTGGAGAGTGATTCTAGCAGGCGATTGTCTTCGTGGTTTCTCAGTTTCCATCTTTAGCTTGGGTTTTTAGACCATATTTAGCTTCTTTTTTGTTTTCTGTTTTTTTAGGGAGAACTATATTTAGCTTGGTTGTAATGGCTCGGATTATGCCAAAACCTGCTGGCCCATGAAGTCGGCCCATGTCTTCTGTTTGCGGTCGACAGCCTCTTTTTCATTTCGTGGGCTGTTGCTTCGAATAACAAACAACAGGGCCGGTCTTGAGGCTGTCTGTGTCTCCTCTCTGGCAGTTTTTGAGGCTAGTTTGCTTTATGCTCCCGACCTCTAACGGCATGTCATCTGGCCTCTGTAGAAAGATGGTGAGATGCGTGTGGTGGAGCTTACCAGAATCTTTGTTAGCTGCTTAGTGACACGGAGCACATTTCAACCAATCTCCTTGCATTCTAAAAACGCAAATATCAGCGAGGCGTATCGATCGCCATCGGACAAGTCAGGAACACGCGATGGATCACGAATGGCGATTCTCGGCCACCAGAAAAACGATGACCTGACCATGATAAAAAAGCGACGTTGGCGGCTTCCCCCAGAGCCGCAATGATACGCGCCGTGGCCGTACGCACGCCGAGGACGGCGGCCACCGCACCCCGCGCATCGGCACATACCCGGCCCCTCCTCCCCCGCTCCCGGCGCGTCGGCTTCCTGCGCGCGCATACCCGTCCCCCCGAGAGCCGAACGAGACCGCAGAATCGTTCGCGGTGAAACCGAAGCAGCGACGGCTTTGGCCTCGCGACGTGGGGAGGGGAAAAGGAGGGCTCGGTTGGAGCGGCGCCACTCGATGGCGGCGTATCCGCGGCAGCAATGATGCGGCGCTTTCCGGATGGGCAGGAAGCCGGTGGATCAGGGAGCACTCCGGCGAGGGGTGGTAGTAGCAGGAGCAGCGGCCTGGCCGGCTGTTGAGTGCGGAGGCGTGGACGACAGGTGCTGCGCTGCCGTTGGAAATTAGTAGTTGGATGGAGTAGCCGAGTAGTAGTAGTTCCTCCTCCCCTCCCTCCTCAAGCAACGCCCCCATACCGCCGTGTCCTTGTTGGTACGCTGATCATTTGGCAGCGTGGAATGATGCTAGCTTCCAGTGCTCAGGGCCCATCCAGGATCCAGGCCGTCAGCGCAAGTTCTTCATAAACCTTTTGGAGTCTCTGCTACGTGCAATATTGTGAAAATTTTCTTTTGAAAGATTGAGAAAAAAGTTAAGAGTTCGTTCGGATGCTGCTGAGCAGCTCGCATTATTCTGGGCCAAACATGTAGCGCGCTAATGGTGCACCTTCGGGGTGGGGGCACGTCGCCCGGCGGCTGCCGGAAATGGGTGGGTTTCCTTTACCGCAAAGGCTACCGGCGTCCGCTTGCGGCAGCCGCGCAGATCTGGGCGACCACGAGCGGGCCTTCCTGAGGCCGGCGAGCTGAGCCTGCCTCACCGTCAGAAAAAAAAAAGGGCCCCGCCTCGCCGGCTCGCCCCTCCCTTTCAGCTCACCGCAAACGGTAAAGAGGCCGGCCGGCCACGACGTGTCCGCGGCTGCAGCACCGACGGGGGCCCAGCAGACACAGAAGCGCTCACGGCGGCACGTTGGTGTCTCTGCGTGCGAGTGTCTGAGAGGGACGTCCGTCTGAGAGAGGCCACCCCCAAAAAAGTTACCGTGTCGCCCGCGAGCAAAAGCCCTCGGGTCCGTCCGTGGCGAGCGTACGGCCGGCCGCGAGCGGCGAGCCCACCGGCTCGGCTCGTGTCCTTTGCCGACGGGGAGGGCGGAGGGGCCAAAAGACGTGAGAGCGACGGGTGAGTGAGCAATGGATGGGGGGGCAGCAGCGCAGCGCTTTGCGTGTGCCGCCACCGACGCGCGGGACCCGCGGCGCGGCCTTCCCCGGCCCTGGCGCTGGCTGGTGCGGCGCCCTTGGCCGCCCGGCGTCTCGTTGCCGGCCGCTGGCCGGGGCCCTCGCCGCGGCGGGAGCGCCGGGACATGCAATTTGACAAACCGGCAGGGGGACGCTCAACCTCACCGGCTCTTTCTTTTTAGTTTTACCGGTACGGATAGTTACCGCTGCGGCTGCGGTCGAGCAGAACTTGCTACAAAAAACCGCGCGACGGGCGACGGCCTTTTGCCGTGGTACGTGCGGGTATCGCCACCGTCTGCTTCCGACTTCGGAGCCGCGGCAGGCGCGCTACTCCTGCACTGCACGTCGCACCCTTGCAGCTGCGGGACGGGAGGAGCGGCGATAGATCCAGGGCCGGCAGGGCCCAGGGGCCCCGTCGGCCGTCGCCGCGGAGCAGATGTGCCTGCGCGCCTGCATGGCTCGGCCGGTGCTGTGCTGCATGCCGTCCGTAGCAGCCATGCCACGGCTGTTCTACGGCGGCTAGCACACGGATCGATCGAGCGGCGGTCGAGCGTACGAACAGTCCGTTCCACTGTGCAGGCACCTGTGCGTCGCCACAGGCCCCAGCCCTGATGATGGAACAGCCGTCAGCCATGCATGCTACACGTACGAATACGTAGGGCATCGGAGTAAAAGCCCTCGTCCGGCTGGCCGCCGGCCCGTCACTGTGGACTGTGCTACTGGTAGCTCTACTCTACTCTACCATTAACTCCACGGCCGGGTAGTGTCTGCCCCATTTTTGCTCGACGGGCCGGGAAAAAAGAAAGCAAGGAAGAAAGGCGCGCGACAGCGGGTTACGGACATCGCATTTATGAGACGTGCCATTTATGCTCGCCCGCGCCAATAATTCGCGGCGGCACGGGAAGCCTCTGAGGCCGAGCCATGCGTCCTTCCATCCATCCAGCAGCCAGCCATGGGCCATGGCCACGGCCCGGCGACCGGCGTCCTGCTCGGTGTGCGACGCCGGTCGGCCGGTGCGGGCGGGCGGGCGCTGTGGACTTTAGGGTACATGTGTGTGTGTGTGTACGTGCCGGTGCATGCCGGGAGTAATTTCGTCGGTCGTGTTCTTGGTCGCGGATCTTGACCGGAATCTCGTCACGGGTAAAAGCGTGCGCGCGTTGAAGCCTCCTAATCATGCGGCGTTATTACGGCGCACTGTTTGCTTGCGGCTTCACTTGCATGTCTCGATCGCTCGACGTCGTGCAGGAATGGTGGTACAGCCTGCGGACCGAGCAGCGGCATCCGGACACGGCGTGGCCGGAAGCGCAGTGGCACCGGCCGCGCCCTGCTAGTGCTAGCTCGGCTCTCTGCCTCTCTCCAGCTGGGGGATGCTGCGAATCTGCGACGCCGCGCAAAGTGGAGTATAGCTAGCGCCGTGGGGTGAGTCGACCCGTCCCTGGCCTGCGCCGCGCAGAGGTTCCTGCTCTGCTCATGCATGCATGCGCCATTGCAAGTACCAAGGCGAGGGGAGGAGGAAGGGAACTGGAGTGGAAACGGATGGATGGATGGACAGTTGAGAGGAGAGGAGCTCAGAGCCAGTAGCTCACTGCTCACACCTCAGCCGGGCGCGTGCATGCCCGGCCACTGCCCACTGGCCAGGCTTCGCCTGGATGCCGAGTGGCGGGCGCCGTGGGTGAGGGTGACGGTACAACTCGTCCGCCCGCCGAGCCAGCATCTGGACGCGACCTTTTCTATTGCCATTTATACTCCGCCGCGGCCGCGCTCGCCCGTGGTCGCAGCAGCGCACGACGGGTCCCCGTCGCTCCAAGGCGGACCTGCTTGCCGCTGCTTTTGGGCTCGCGAAAAAAAAAAAAGAAAAAACACGAAGAGATCCCAAGCGAACTCGAGCAGTGACCGGCGGATTTGCGCGGCCAAATACGCGAATCTCCTGAGCTGAGCCTCCCTGCCGCGCAGGCGCCGGTGCCGTCCAATCACTCCGACCAGGCGTGTTTCAGCACGCGGCTAGTTTTTTTTTCTTCTTCTCAGGGCAAGTACGCGGCGAGGTTTGTGCACGCGAAAGCGGCATGATTAGCTTGCGGAGCACGATCCCCCCGCGGCGAGTCTTTCAAAACTCCGCCGGCGTGAGCGGAACGTACGCGACGCTGCACGCCGGATCTGATCCCCGGCTTAGGTTCGCTTGCTTGCTTTTCCTCGCGATCCACATGGTAATGGGAATGGCCCGCCGGGAGAAAGGCTGCGCGTCACTCTCGGCGCGAATCATCAGACGGGGCCGGCAGGAGCTTAGAGCTTGCTACAAGGCTATCTCCAGCGATATCCTCCAAATCTCATTCCCTATTTCCATCCTCTATATCAACTTCATTCTCTATACCAAATTTTACTCCAACAACGTCCTCTATTTCCATCCTCTGTACCCCATAATATTATTTTTTATCATTTCCTCCTCCCGCCCGCCGCCGCCCCACGCCTCCTCCCGCCCGCCGCCGCCCGCGCCTCCCCCGCCCGCCGCGCCTCCTCCCGCCCGCCGCCGCCCCGCGCCTCCCCTGCCCCCGCGCCTCTGCCCGCCGCCCCCTCGCGTCCGCCCGCCGCCCCTCCGCCCGCCGCGCCTCCCCGCCCGCCGCCACCCCGCGCCTCCCCCGCCCGCCGCGCCTCCCCGCCCGCCGCCCCTCTGCCCGCCGCCCCTTCGCGTCCGCCCGCCGCCCCGCGCCTCCCCTGCCCGCCGCCCCTTCGCGTCCGCCCGCGCCGCCGTCCCGCGCCGCCGCCCCGAGCCGCCCCGCCCCGCCGCCCCGAGCAGCCCCGCCCGCGGCCCGCCGCCCCGCGCGCCGCCGTCCCGAGCCGCCGTCCCTGCGCCGCGATGGAGGACGCCGGTCCTTTCTCCCTCTGTGCGGGACGCAGAAGACTTCCTCTATTTTACCGCACCGTTTGGAGAACATCGCTGGAGCGTCCCCGTGCTACAGTATCCCTCGCGTTTACAGAACAGAACCATTTACGGTTCCTCGCTGGAGACAGCCTAATACCCCTTACCCTTTTTAAGTTTTTTATTCGTTCACTATTACTTGTAGCTTTGTATCCGTATCAGGATTCATGGAGGCATGGAGCTGCTCGTCCCGATACGACCAGGCCGGCAAGCCATGGCGCCCCCGTCAGCGGCTCACCCGCCCGGCCTCGTGACCGACCAGTAACCTCGCTGTCACGAGGGGGATTAGGGTTGGCGTAGCCGCAGCCGGGCTAGCTAGCTAGCCACGCCGCGGCCCCTACCCGCGGCAGCGCCGGCAGGGGGGAGCACATGGCGCCGCCTGCCACCGCACCCCGCGCGCCGGCCCCGCCAGTCGTCCGCGCGCCGCTTGCACAAGGCCGGCCCCACGCCCGTCACCGGCGCGCCACGCCGTCCGCGACGGGCGTGCCCGCGAACGGCGAGAGCACAAGGCAGCAGACGCCGTGGCGCGCGACGCCGCCGTAGACTCGACTCGCCACCGTAGAGGGCGCCGAGCTCTGTAGCGCTAGCAGAGGGCGGGGCCGGACGCCGAGGACGGGCGCGACAGCGACACGCGGGGCAAAGGATCGGCGATTGGATTGGAGAGAGGGCCATACGGGCAAAAAATCGTTGCGAGGCCCGAGGGGAGGTCACGCTCCCCCGGATTGATTGACGCGCCAGTTCGCGCCGCGCGGCACTGTTCGACCTGGAAAAGAACATTTCCATCGCCTGTCGCGATTGTACACCTCGAGCTCTCTAGACCTAATCTACATGGTTAAGCACTAATAATCTCTTACATCTCTAGCGTTATGGTTGCAGATGTTGCTGTCAGGATGGGCCATAAGATAAGACGCGTTCCGTTAAATGCCGAGATGGAACTGGAAGCAATGCTGTGCCCGAGCAGCGAGCATCAACGTGCTCGATCGAGCCCAGAACACACGGCACGTGCGCACAGTGGCTGGGGAAGCCTCAGCCCTCACCCCTCTGGAGCTGGAAGCCGAGAACACCAGCTGGATGATCTCGCTCGACGCATGCGGGCGCGCATGTGAGCTCCTCGTCATCTCGTTACACGCCCCATGCCGCGTGTCAGAGCCGGCTGCGATGCGATGCGACGCGCCGGCGGGGGTGGATGGAAGAGAATGCTGGCTGGAAACCGAGGGGAATCGTGCCATCATCGGCTCATCGTCCTCCTCCGACCTCGCCATCGGCCACGCACATGGCGACCCACGCCGCCCCAGCGCCAAGCCAGACAGCGTGAAACCAGGTCCGGAAGTGAAGAGAAGAATAGGAAAAAACAATGAGATGGCGCTGGGCTGTTCAAAACGAGGACGGATAAAGTGATCATTTGAAGCCCTAAGGAGACTGGACGGTGACGAGGCGAGCTAACGTGACGTGCCACGTTAGAAAATAGATAAAATTGGACTAATTTGTATAGTTCAGGAACTGAATTAGATCTTTTTATAGTCGAGGGATAAAATTTTCCAGATAAATTCGACTATTTCGTCAAGAAAAAATAAGCGAAATTTAACTAGCAGTTCTCGGTCGCCGGTGCCGCAGCCGGGCGGCGGAGGCTGGCTCTCGCAATGAATGGAGGCCGCTGCGTGCTGCTGCCACCCTGAAAAGGGCCCCTGCCGTGTCCTCGCGAGAACAGGGCGCGCGCACGCCCCTATCCCGTCCGTCCGTCCACCCATCATTCGGACCCCTGATGGCCCGGCTGATCCCTCCGCTTCTCTCTCACTCTCTTTCTCCGGCCATGCAGCTAGCTAGTGGCTGCTGCTGCTGCTGTGCAGGGCGGAAAGCGAGCGAGATGGTCACGTGGCGCGAAGCGTGCCTCTGCCTCGTGGTCGGGAGCACAGTACTTGCACGGCCGCAGGGATCCCGGTGCTCAAACAATCCGTGCTCCGCCGAAAAGCTTCTGCCTCTCGTTAATGGGTGGCCGTAGCGGATCAGACGTGTACGTATCCGAGCACTGTGTACGGACGGTACGACGTACACTGACAGATACGAACGGATGGGTGTCTGCGTAGACGGTATGTAGATGTGTGTAGCTCGCAGGCCGCCTCCTGATTCCTGAATCCTGATGCGGTCATGCTGCGACGGGGAGGATCCAACCGGCCATGGTAGAGGTAGACTGGTAGCTAGTGGAGTCGAATCGACGAGTACGTGCTCAAAGCCAGACACTCGCACTGGCGACCGCGATACGGCCGCGCGCGTGGCCACACGGGACGCCTCCGCCGCGCGTACCTCGGAGAATCTCTGCGTCCGCCGGCCGGCGGGTGGGCCACCGCGGAATAGAGACAGTACACTACTCGTACAGGTCTACAGCAGCCAGCAGCGGCGCCCAGAGGCCCAGGCAGCGCGGCTGTCAGCGCTGAGCGAGGTGTGCGCGCGGCGCTGGGCGCACTGTGCAGCCATTCGGTTCCGGCGATGGGATGGGATTCGGGTCCGCCGGAGCGACAGGGGGCCACGGGCCGGGCACGCCGCATCGGCGGCCGTGCGAGCAGCGCGCAGAATGAACTGAACCTGAACCCGTGCGTGCACGCCCCCTCGGCTCATCGTCATCGTGTCACCGGGCGTGTCACTCATGGCTCGTAATCCGGCGTCGGGTGCTGCGCCCGGCAACAGCGACTCCGCCGCAATGGAACTGCGCGTGCCATCAAGGGCTAAAGACGTACAGCTCTGTCCGAGGAGGGGATAAATTGGGACCCACTATGCCTCGGGGGACATCACAATATGCGAAATCGCCAGAAGCTATCGCACAAGCGATTTCTCCTCGTCCCCTCGTCCTCCGCCCCGGCCGGCGGCTCTCTGGCCGCCGCGCCGCCCGCCTCCTTTCCAACCTTCTGCTCATCCCTGCTAACAGCCACCGTCCACCGGATATCAGGTTCCAGCCGACCGCACCGCCTCACCTCCGCCGCCGGACCGCCGTCGCCGTTGAGCTTCTCCTCTAAAAGCCGGTGACAATTGGAGCCATAAAAATCCAAAATTCTAAGCTCCACCATATCGACCACCATCCCAGCCGCCGGCGATCTCGCTGGTGGCCGCTACCCCCATCTCCCACCTCTCACTAGCAGCCGCTCCATCTTCTCCTCCTAGCTCGCACTTCCACAGCGGTCGGTGGAAGAATCGCCCTTCTGCTATAGAATCCCGAGAAATCGCTCGCACTTCCACAGCGGTCGGCGGAAGAATCGCCCTTCTGCTATAGAATCCCGAGAAACCATAGTATGCGAGAAATTCTGCTGTGCGTAAGGCGAGAGTCACCGCTCGTCGTCAGGGCTTGGGAGAGTGAGCAAGTGTCCACTACTAAAAAGATTTATAGATGTGGGTAAAAATATATTTTTAGAGACAGGTGCGATACCCGTCCCTACTTCTCATAGTTATAAATACTAAAAAAAGATGGGTAGTGCGCCCGCCCATACCATGACCCACCTCTGCAAATCAAATTAAAAAAATAAATAACTAAAAAGACCACTACCACAGACCCTCATACTATCCGTGTACTATTGAGGTATAATTTTTTTGATGAAATATGCACACTTGCATCACCCGAGGTTCGAACCGTATACCTCAAGCGCGCGTATCTTCCTCTCCACCACACTACACAATCAATTGTGAATCTATGGGGTATGCTATTCTTTTATATTAACTCTAAAATTGATTTGCAGGGACGGGTGACGCCATCACGCGCCCCTAAAAATATTTTTTCTATTTTGCTCCGAAAATTCATTTAAATCTTTACATACAGCAAGACAAATTTAAAAAAGGTAAAATTTCTACACTATGATTATTGTGAACTGTCGATAAAAAATACCAAGTATATTTCAGTATATATAAAGGTTATGATTATGGAAATCTAGTATGACAAGATACTATATAGTTATAGCTGCTAGACAACTTATAGTAAGTTCTGAACTATTAAATATCTTTAAATGAAAAAGTTATGAACTAAAAAATTGTAGGTCTCGTTAATCTATACAATTTTGATATAAAGTTTGACTTCATCCGAGATCATATGAGAAGTTATGAATTTTTTTGTGTGGGACTTTTTTTAGAGTTGGGTCGTACTATCATCCGTCTCTAGAAATATATTTTAGCACTATTTTTACGGACGAGTGATGACATAATCCGTCTCTAAAATATATTTTTAGGAATGGGTGAATTGCTACGATAGTCTTGTTCTATTTGTTTGAGCGGATTATGTTTTGGACCGTCTTATGACATCCCTTGAATCGTTTTTTTATAGCGGTCGCAGACGATCGGAAGAAGCACTGCTTGCAGTTGCAGCACGAAAAGCTTCGGCCGCTAAAACTAATGAGGCATCTTGACGCGCCCGAAGCAAGCAGTTGAGGTTGTCGTGACGCCATGGGCCCACCTGATAGTATCCGGAAGGGCCCACGGCGTTTCCATCCGCTGATCCACGGATCCACGCACCCGACCGAGCCGCGCGCCTGGCAGCGAGCCGGAGGCGGCGAAGAGCAGTTGCGACGCTGGGCGGCCACGACGGAGCGCGGCGAACGGGGCCGCGGCCCGGCTTCGTTTCCACACAGGTGGAACGCAATGGCCGGCGCCCGGCGCCGTGCAGGAGGAAAAACCTGGCTGGACTGGCCGCTTCAGTGCCGCTTGACTGACGTGGTGACGCCGTCCAGCCGCGCCGCAGGACAGGGCCGGGCATGGCCGCATCATGGCAATGCGAGGATTAGCAGGATCGGGGGCCGCGGATCCGGGGTAGAACGGGCGTGCTCTCGAAAGCTTCTCTTGAATCTTTGATTCTGACGATACGTTGGGAATGGGGTTTGGCCGGTTTGCGATGAGTTGCCGTTCGCTGCAGCTGGATCGATCAGTTCGGAGGCAGCCGTCGCATAAATGCGGGCATGTGGGGAGCTGATCGGAGAAGGCAGTTTGAGCTGGGGGCGTGGTGGTGGTGTAACGGTGTGTTGGGCAGAATGGCTACTAGGTGTACTGAAAGTGGAGGCCTGTTTTCTTAGAAAAAGAAAGAGGAGAGGGTACGCGTGGAGGCTACTTCCGTTCGGAATTATAATTTATTTTAATTTTTTTAGATGCATATAGTTTGCTATGCACATAAATATATACAATGTCTAGATATATTATGTATCTAATAAAATCAAAATGAATTGTAATTTAGGACGGAAGGAGTACTATCTAGACCACTGGTTGCCAGCCGATGATCTATCACTATGGTGTGTCTGGTCTATGGTGTCTCCGTTTAGCTAACCTGGTTAGTTCATAATTTTTTATCTTTATAACCTCTAAGATTTTAGTTCTGGAAAAGATTGACTCTCGTACGATCATAAGAAACCATCTATCAATTTAGTCGATTGTTTAGATGCCAGATCAACCAACGGTCATATAACCATCTTATTTACCCGTCATTTTCCAACAAGCCGTATCTACGCATTGGTCAATAACTCAACATACCTGCCTACGTCTCGTGCTTTCCTCTTACCATTCTTAATGGTATCCCACCACCACTCCTGCCATATGCTAATCTTTTATTATTATTCCTGGCTTATATATGTCGTCTAAATGTCAACCTTCAACATCAGCAATATAACCTCACCGCATCACCCATTGCTTGCCGCGTAGGTTGGGCCAGCAACTTAAAAAAAAAGCCACCATATATTATTAGCTTGAATGAACTTTAATCTCTTACCCCAACAGCCTTGGCGTTATGTCTGCGATCTAGTGAATCTCTTATTCAACAATCTTGTTATCAGCAACCATGCATGTATATAAGTGTTTTGCGTCTACGTTGTGTTTCATAAATAAATAAAAAAACTTACTAGACACTCGATTGAAGAAAAAAAAAGATATCAAGATTACCGGTTATTCTACGGAAAAGATGTAAATTTCTTATCATGGGCGTTCCTCTCCTCCGGGCAACACGCTGGTCGTATTTATCACTCGCTAAATTCGGATCGAGGGCTTTCCTTATTTGCTAAGGAAGCCGAGATGGCATTTCGAAACCGAAACTTTCAAAGTGCATCTCTGAAACTGAACTCCTCATTGCAGGTGCTCGTAGGCAACCCACGCTTCTTGTTGCCCGGTTATGCTCCTCGCCGCCGGCGCCATCACGGCCTGTCGTGCTGCTACTCGCGCTACCGCCGCCCTTGCCGGCCTCCGAAGCCGTGTCGGTGGCGGAAGTCGGGACGGAGCAGGCACAACGTGCCTTCGTGCGCCGTCGAAACGGGAGCTGTCTTTCCGTCCCAAATTAACCCTGTGTCCCTGTCTACTCTATCTTGGTTGCAGTTACGATCGGTCGCTGCTCGATCTGCCATTCTGCAGTGTACACCACCGTTACACACGATTCTACTGACTGCGTCCGGTGAACGCCGGTGCTGACATCCATGGCCATGTCCCAGCGGGCCGGCCAGCGCGGCAGCGCGCGAGCTCCTCCTCCCCATCTCCACCTCCATTCCCAGCAGCTAGCAGCAGGCGACACCGTCACGTGCCGCGCGCGCCGCGGCCATCCCGGCCGGAGCGACGCCACCGCCTCGCGCTCGCTGTTGATCCACCGCACAGTGGACGCGCCCGCCCGCCCGCACACACAGTGCGCCAGCAACGCCTCTGGTCTGCGCCGCCACTACGGCCGGCCTGCCACCGTCGCAGCCTCAGCATCTCCAGCCAGGATGCCCAGGCCCTCCGCTTCCGGTTTGCTTGGAGGTTTTGGAGGATGGTCCTTGGTTAAGCAGGGTAAAGGTTAAAAGAGGAGAATGAACGGTGAAGGAATGGATAAAACCAAAGGGGGGATGAGGGGGAAAAGGGGGCAAAAGCTAGGGAGATAAAAGGAGGGAAAGCAAGCAAGGCCCTGACAGTTGCTGCAGAGGCCTGATAAACATCACGTGATCGCGTTTGGTTGCTGGGGTCAATCATGGAGCGCTGACGTGTGGGGTACAGTGAGCTTTGGACCCACATGTCGGTAACCTGTATGTATTGGCATAAGTAAATGGGACTTTATATGTGCAGGTGAATGGCGCTAAATAGGCTTTGATACCAACAAAGCATTGTGTGCTTACAACCAACATCCTCTGGAACAAAGAGACTATCCACATGTGAAGCCACCATTGCGGTGATGTCCAATATGATCACCATGAAGTATGAAGTCTCGGATTCCAATCAATCTAACGTCAACAATTGGAAGTTGAGATTTGATATGATCATAATGTTTGCTTGTTCAATTTACAAACAATTTAGCGTCTATCAGTAATAAATTAACTGATCAATAGCCTTTTTAAACTCCTGTTCAGACCACGAGGGCAAAACATTTTGTAATTTAACTCAAATTTGAAATGAACATTAACATCTGGCATGTACTTCCCTTGTGATGAAATGGGTCCTTTTGCCATCTCCCCCACCTCTTGCCTATTATAGGTGTGAACTTTTCTGATCTCCAGTTGAAAGCTCCAGTGTAGGCCTGTTTAGCTTAGGAAAGATCAACACAGTGGATCCAAACACACACAAGTGTGGTGGCCCACCTGCAGGTGCACCCCCCTCTGCAGACTCACAGCTAAGCATTAACCCAATCAAAACTTGCTGGCCCCGCATGTCAGTTGCACCATGCCCCTCGATTTGTGACTCGAGTTCTACTGCTCTAGGCCAACCAGATAGATAGAGAAAAACACTGTACGACACCGATGTGACCTCTCGGTGTCCTTCACTCTCCCCCTCTCTCCTCACAAGAACCCACTCCCTCTCTAGCGCCTAAACTGCCCCCTCCTCTCTCTCTCTAAAAAACTCCAAACTCATAGCCTACTAGGAAGCTGCTCCCCTCTAGCTTAGCCCCTGCCACTCTATCGCCCAGCCATACAGCTACTCGCTGTCACTGAGGCAGCGGCGGAAGTGCGCAAAGCCGAGCGCGAGAACCCACGAAACCAACCAAGAGCTCCGCCCCCATTAAGGCAGGCAGGCTCGCTGCAGCACTCCATCGTCGTTGTCCTCTCCCCTGTAATGTCACTCCCCCGAAGCTCGTCCGCAGCTCAATGGCCATGAGGACGACGGCCGCGGCCACCTCCCGTGCCCTCGTCGCCCTCCTCCTCGTCGCTGTCGCCGTCGCCGACGACGGTTGGTGATCTGTGCCCTTTTTCTATCTCCCCCTATCCCTCTTTCTTCTCTGGGTGTCCTCTGGTTGGGTACTGGGGAGCAAAGATTCAGGGGGTTGGGTTTGTTAGGATTAGTATTTTATTAACGCCGCAAGTACGCGCTTTTGGAGGCATGGTGATTCGCTAGTGCTCCATTCCCATTTCTTTATTGCCGTAAGCTGGGTCTAACACTTAACTAATCCTTGTGATTTGTGCCATATTCTCATCTCATCTTCTCTTCTTCCTTGCCTAGAAGCTTTTGGCAGCCTCATCCCTCAACCTAGTTGACCGATGTTTCAAAATGTATATCTTCTCCCTTCTTGTTCTGTTTTTGTTTTTACATGTGCCGTTTTCTGCCTTGTTCTGCTGCTTGTTGGAGCAAACTTTCAGAAGAATATGAAACGGTTTGAGCATCAAATCTTCCCTCTTTCTTTGGCTCTTCAGTGCTGCAAGCATTGGTTGTTTTAATCTGTTTTTATGGTGTTTTTTAGCCGTCACTTTGGTATTGCTCCTCAATGTGATCCTGCTCCCTATGTGGATGAATCCTGGTACCTTTGTCCTTCACCATGGTCGTTTTTTTGGGCTTTTCAAATCTGATGTTCCTCAGCTTAGTTTGCTTTCTTTCCTTGGAAGTAAGAGCAATCCTTGTTACTAGCATGTTAACCAATAACCATGCCCCTTTCTGCTGATATTCCTTTTTGCCGAACCGTCTGTTCAGATTTCTACCAGCATGTAATCCGTTGTGTCGCCGTTCTTTGTGGTAATGAGGGGTTCTACATCTTCCAGGGTCGACGCTGCTGGAGATCAAGAAGTCCTTCCGCAACGTCGGTAACGTACTGTACGATTGGTCCGGCGACGACTACTGCTCCTGGCGTGGCGTTCTGTGCGACAACGTCACCTTCGCCGTCGCTGCTCTGTAAGATCAGCGTCCATTAAAGTTACCTCCTTTGTAAGATCTCCGACGCTGCTCTGTAAGATGTGTGGCCACTGACGCTGGTTGGTCCCAATGCAATGCAGCAACCTCTCTGGACTCAACCTTGGGGGTGAGATCTCTCCAGCCGTCGGCAGCCTCAAGAGCCTCGTCTCCATGTATGGATAATTTCTTAATCACCGTGCTGTTGATAGGATTGCAGTTTTCTGACCGAATGTAACTTGTGTGCTTTGGTATGTGCATCTAGCGATCTGAAATCAAATGGGCTGTCCGGGCAGATCCCTGATGAGATTGGTGAATGTTCGTCACTTAAGATGCTGTAAGTGATCGAGCTATATGAGTCCGTCTTATGTTTGGGTTGTGGGCCTATGCTTTTCTGCTTACGGTTTGTTCAATGTTTCGCCTTTGGTTTTAGGGACTTTTCTTTCAATAACTTGGATGGGGACATACCATTTTCGATATCAAAGTTGAAACTCCTTGAGAACTTGTGAGGCCTGGTCTTGCTGAATGGATACAAAAACTGCTTGTTATGATGGCCCTTTTGTAATTCTTGCTGAGCTTGTTTTATTATTTTGATTTTTCTAGGATATTGAAGAACAATCAGCTGATTGGTGCAATCCCATCAACGCTGTCACAGCTCCCAAATTTGAAGATCTTGTAAGATGCTGGTGCTACTTGATTCTTATAATGTGTATTTAATTAAATAGGGTGGTTCAAAGTTTTTAATGTGAAACTCGTTCCAGGGACTTGGCTCAAAACAAACTGACTGGGGAGATTCCAAGACTTATCTATTGGAATGAGGTTCTTCAGTACCTGTAAGTCATCCTTAACCTTGCTTCGGTAGTTCAAACAATGTGTACTAGTGCTGGACTACCACCACTGCTAGTACTGTATCTACATTATTAGTATATTTAAGGGCCTGGCCGCACAGCAAAAGCTGGGCAGCTTGATGAAGTTTCTATGGTTTGGATGGTTTTGTGAAATGGCATTAATGCTCGCTAAGTTTTATGAAGCATCAAATAGTTTCTTCAATGTTTGTGGCTAAATCGGTCATAATTTTTTTCTTAGGGGATTGCGTGGCAATCGTTTAGAAGGAAGCCTCTCTCCTGATATGTGCCAGCTTACTGGCCTTTGGTACTTGTAAGTTCACCTCATGCCTAGAAATTGCAAGTTTGTTACGTTTCCTCGACATGATCTTAAGCTTCCCATTAATTTTGTCATCAGCGACGTTAAGAACAATAGCTTGACCGGGGTGATACCAGACACCATCGGGAACTGTACAAGCTTTCAGGTCTTGTACGTATATGCATTCTTACCTCCTCTGAACTAAGATATTTTAATTTCCATTATGATTTTTCCTAAACTTTTATATTGGTAGGGATTTGTCTTACAATCAGTTTACTGGACCAATCCCGTTCAACATTGGTTTCCTACAAGTGGCCACACTGTATGTCTCTTTTATTTCTTCACTGAAGAATCTAGCTAAATGCCTAATAACAAGAAGCTTACCTCCAAAAATGCATACATTCTGTATTAGGTCCCTGCAAGGGAACAAGTTCACTGGTCCAATTCCTTCAGTAATCGGTCTTATGCAGGCTCTAGCTGTTCTGTAAGTCCTACAATCAATTCTGTAGTTACTAGATTATTGGTTGCACATCATTTTTAACATTTTGCGGTTATGCAAGAAATATCGTTGCTAATTGATACAGCCTTTGCTGTTCCAGAGATCTGAGTTACAACCAACTATCTGGTCCTATACCATCGATACTAGGCAACTTGACGTACACTGAGAAGCTGTAAGAATTCTTACTCCCCCAAATATGGTTTAGAGCTGTTTAATATTTTTGTTTTAACTGATACATTTCACACTAACGAAAGTTTGATGTGAGCATATTTCTGAGTTCATAACAGCACATCTCTTGTGTTTATAGGTACATGCAGGGCAATAGGTTAACAGGGTCAATACCACCTGAGCTAGGAAATATGTCAACACTCCATTACTTGTAAGTTTAAATGTTTCTTTTGTGTTATGGATATGGAAATTTGTGTAATTTATCAATCTATCTGTGTTGACAAATTATCTAAATTCAGAGAATTGAATGATAATCAACTTAATGGGTTCATTCCACCGGAGCTCGGAAAGCTTACAGGCTTATTTGATTTGTAAGTACCTTTTAATGCCCTTTATGCTTTGTCATGTGAGTACTGATTCTAAGTGCTTCTGAAAACTACATTGCTTGAATGCACAACTGATTTACTCATTTTACAGGAACCTTGCCAATAACAACCTTGAAGGACCGATCCCTGACAATCTAAGTTCATGCGTGAATCTCAATAGCTTGTAAGAACAAATAATTCATTAAGTTTTGCAGGTCATTTGTAGTATCACAAATACATATATGACGTGCTGGTTTTCTTTTATAGCAATGCTTATGGCAACAAGTTAAATGGGACCATTCCTCGTTCATTGCGGAAACTTGAAAGCATGACATATTTGTAAGTTCGAATAGGTTTAAAGCCTAATATAATTGAATGAATTATTTTTTCATAGTGGTCTGTTGTTTTGCTCATATTAATAGTAACTTATGTCATTCACCTTACTTTTTTTAGAAATCTGTCATCAAATTTTCTTACTGGCCCTATTCCTATTGAGCTATCAAGGATCAACAATTTGGACACCTTGTAAGCCTTCATGAGCTTGAACTTTTTGAGTACTGTTGTCATGCTATACTATATGTAACAATGATAATCGTACCAGAGACTTATCCTGTAATATGATGACTGGTCCAATTCCATCAGCTATTGGCAGCTTAGAGCATCTATTGAGACTGTAAGTTTTTGGATTACTGTGTCTCAGATGTGTTCCTCGGTTCATGTACTGACATGAAACATGTTTCTCTAGTAACTTGAGCAAGAATGCCCTGGTTGGATTCATCCCTGCAGAGTTTGGTAATTTGAGGAGTGTCATGGAGATGTAAGTGCCTGGTTTTCTACATTGGAAGCCTTTTTCCGGATTAGTTCCTTGCATGCTATTTTGAATAACTTGGCTGTTGTTTCTAGTGATATGTCCTATAACCACCTTGGTGGTCTGATTCCCCAAGAGCTTGGAATGTTGCAAAATCTGATGTTATTGTAAGTTTTATCCTTTGAAGTCACAGTTTTTTTAATACAAATGATACACAGCTCTCCTGCTTATTCGTGAAAAAAAAAGAAGTCGCAGTTTTTTTTAATTTTTGTAAATTTAGTTTCAGAAGGATAACTTTTGATTCATCTGTTTATTATTCACTCATGTAGAAACCTGGAAAATAACAATATCACTGGAGATGTCTCTTCACTGATGAACTGCTTCAGCCTCAATATATTGTATGTTCATAATCACAAAACTTATAAGGATGCACAAAAGTGTATTTTTTCTAACACCATCCTTTACATTTCTGGACAGAAATGTATCATTCAATAATTTGGCTGGTGTTGTTCCTACGGATAACAACTTCTCGCGGTTTTCACCTGACAGGTCTTGTGCTCCACCATTTCCAGCACTATTCTATCCGTTTGCTCAGACTCGGAAACAGTATTTTAGTTTTCTTTTTGGTTTACTTTTTTCAGCTTCTTAGGCAATCCTGGACTTTGTGGATATTGGCTTGGTTCTTCGTGTCGTTCCAACCGCCAAGAGAAACGTAAGAACAGAGTTGCATTCATGAATTGCTTTATTGCTTTGAAATAAACTTTATTAACATAAAATAATTTTCCACCTTCTCTTCCCCTTGATTCTGTATGCAGCGCCAATCTCAAAGGCTGCGATACTTGGCATTGCTGTGGGTGGACTTGTTATCCTCCTGATGATCTTAGTAGCTGTTTGCAGGCCAGACCGCCCGCCTGCTTTCAAAGATGTCACTGTTAGCAAACCAGGTAATGCATCGACTAAGTTTGGAGTCTACTCATTCAATAAATCAATTCTTTCATTACTTCATTGATTTTGATATCATATCTTACCCATCATGTTTAGTTACTAATAACTTTATCAAACAATACTATTTTCTGGGCTCTTTTTGATCAACAGTTTACTTTTATGAGTTGTCACTGATTCTCATAGTTGATATGCTAGAACAGTATTAATATCTTGTAATAGATATGCGTGCTGTTGCAGTGAGCAATGGTCCCCCCAAGCTGGTGATCCTTCATATGAACATGGCCCTTCATGCATACGATGACATAATGAGGATGACTGAAAACTTGAGTGAGAAATACATCATTGGGTACGGGGCGTCAAGTACTGTCTACAAATGTGTTCTGAAGAACTGCAAACCAGTGGCGATAAAAAAGTTATATGCCCACTACCCGCAGAGCCTGAAGGAATTTGAGACTGAGCTTGAGACTGTTGGTAGCATCAAACACCGGAATCTAGTCAGCCTTCAAGGATACTCACTATCACCTGTTGGGAATCTTCTCTTCTATGATTATATGGAAAGTGGTAGCCTTTGGGATGTTTTGCATGGTAAGTCCATGCAGCTAACTTACCCAGTCTTTTTTTTGGGGTCTAGGAATCATGAGAGCAATTTATTTAAGCAATCAGTAGCTAGCACCCACTATGCTCCTTTTCATATAAATAGTCCTGTTTCTTTCATTTCAATAGTCTTTGTTTGCTCATCCATCACATATCATCAGCTGGGTTATCAAGACAGTTCATGTTTTGACAAAGATAGTTCATGGTTGTGGTCTTGTGGATATTCAGACAGAATTACTATGACTGCATCATGCTGAAACTCTACTTTTATTTCAGAAAGTTCATCCAAGAAGAAAAAACTTGACTGGGAGACTCGCCTCCGGATTGCTCTCGGTGCAGCTCAAGGCCTTGCTTATCTTCACCATGACTGCAGTCCGCGAATAATTCACCGGGATGTAAAATCAAAGAACATCCTTCTGGACAAAGATTACGAGGCCCATCTTACAGACTTCGGGATTGCAAAGAGCTTGTGTGTCTCAAAAACACACACGTCGACCTATGTCATGGGCACTATTGGCTACATTGATCCTGAGTACGCGCGCACTTCACGCCTCAACGAAAAGTCTGATGTCTACAGCTACGGCATTGTTCTGCTGGAGCTGCTAACTGGCAAGAAGCCAGTGGATAATGAGTGCAATCTCCATCACTTGGTAACAATTTTTCTGTCCAGAAGTCGTTTTCTTCAGCTTATATTGCTTTGGATTCCAGTAGTGCCCAATAATTGGTGAACAATGACCATTAGGCTTGTGTTCCTACAAGGGGACCAGCAACATGAAACCTAGCATGTGAGTAGATCTATCTGCACTATAGACCTGCTGTGGTGGTGAGTCGATCCATTGGATATGCCGACTGAAAGCTCCATTATAAGTTGCTGTGTCCGTCCCCTAAAGCCTGCCCTAGTGTTCCCCTGTCATCAATAATATAGATGAAAAGCAAAAAATGAGGTAACAGGATATCAGTGTTTTTTCGTGTGCCCAGTAGCTTGCCATGCCTTGATGTAACATTTGACGTCTCCTCAGTGCCCAGTAGCTTTCCATGCCTTGAAGTAACAGGCCTCTCCTCAGTGCCCAGTAGCTTTCCATGCCTTGAAGTAACAGGCGGACCATCACCCAAAATGACAATGCATATGGGCAGCATTAGCAGTCATTTCGCTGTTCCAGTATCAGTCCATTCCTAAAACTATAATTTGCACTGCTGCTGCTGCTGCTGCTGCTTCTTAGGAAGTAAAATTTGTATATATGTTGCTGAAACATCAAGGAAGCTTGTGTAGTGCCTCTGGTTGGCAGATATGTCACCTATGCTGCATTTTAAGCTCTGATCAGGTTCTCAACAAATGCTTCAATCGCAGATTCTATCGAAGACGGCAAGCAATGAGGTCATGGAGACCGTGGACGTTGACATCGGGGACACCTGCAAGGACCTTGGCGAGGTGAAGAAGTTGTTCCAGCTCGCGCTCCTCTGCACCAAGCGGCAGCCCTCGGACCGGCCGACGATGCACGAGGTGGTGCGCGTCCTGGACTGCCTGGTGAACCCCGACCTGCCGCCAAAGTCATCCTACCAGCAACCGCCGGGCCAACTGCCACAGCCCCCGCCATCCATCCCGAGCTACATGAACGAGTATGTCAGCTTGCGGGGCACCGGCGCGCTCTCTTGCGCCAACTCGACCAGCACCTCGGACGCCGAGCTGTTCCTCAAGTTTGGCGAGGCCATCTCACAGAACACGGAGTAGGGGTTCCTCAAGGGCTGGGAGTTCACACGGCGGCGCGGATGGTTGATGGCTGCAGGTAGTGGAGTAGTAGCTGACTGACATTTTGTCGAACATGTGCCGGGCTGGTTACCAGGAATGCAGGAGATTAAGACTCCGTAGGGTGTTGTTAACTGTAAAAAGTCATGTGCCTCTAGAGCTTCTTCCCCTTCTCTCTTTTACCACTCTTCCTTGGTCTAACTTAGGAAGGCTGCATTGCTCATCACTCCTGTATGATCTTTTCCGTGACTTCTGCAGTGTTGGAAACTTGGAACCGTGGGAGGGGACCATCATCTGCACGAAACTACCAGCTCCTGGTTCTTACTGATGTTATGACTAGTCGATTGTTTGTTTCTGGTTTCAAGATCGGTGAGCAAACAGCTGGGTTACCTGGTTTTTCTGGGATCTTTTTTGCTCCTGTACGCAGGACGTCTGCCGCTGCCATGCCGTGGCCCCCGGGCACCTGGAGGGTGGCATGTGCTCGTCGTGCGGCTGTCGCCGGGCTCATGGACGGACGCACCGGCCCGTGGCGTGTCAGGGGCGGCGTAAATGATGCGAGGCGAGGTTGCAGAGCGCAGGACGCTGGGACCGGACGGGCGGATGGGGTTGCAGCGCAGCATGAGTGTGGTGGTGGTGGTGACTGATTGATGCGTGCAGTGGGGCCATGGAGGATGGGCGGCGCCGCGCGGCTGCCGGGCAATGCCATCCTCGTGAACCCGAGGAGAGGACGGACGTGGAGCTCTCGCTCGGCCGTGGTAGGGCAGGGGTGAGAGTGCGTGGGAGTGGGGCAGAGATGAGAGATGGACGGGCCATGGTGCACAGGGAACCGTCGGCAGTGCGAAGATCCTGCCACTTGCAGCTGGGACCAGAGAGCAGGGGTTCCTACACTTGGGCTGGCCGAGCCGATGCGGCCTCTCGGCCTGCTGGCCGGTCTACCACCATGGCCGACGAACGGGGAGGTGCGCCGTCTACGGCGCCACCGTTACGGCCATTTCCAGCCATGGAGGCTGGGTTGGGCCCTTGCCGCCTTGCCATGTTGACTGTTGACGGGCTACCCTTATCGTTGCCGTCTGTGCCTGGTCGTTCGCTATGGAGGGAGTAGTTTTTATAGACCGTACCCCGAGGAAGAAACTTGCCCCCAACCCATGAACCCTAAAACCCGAAGGCAGTAAGGCGGGTCCGATTCCAGGTAACGCGTCGATCGCAGAAGTGGGTTTCAGGCGCCCCGGCGCGCCAGTTATTTTTCGTGGTCTGAATTCTCTCTGTCCTTCTCGAGCCGCTTCCTTCTTCTTTGCGGGCTCGTGTCTCTCTTCTGCTCCTAGAAACGTGAAGAGAAACCAAAAGCTCATATTTCTCTTAGATGAATTAGTACATGATAAAAAGTCGTGACACCAAACCAAAACGTATAGCCTAGCCAAACGAACAGCCTAAACAAATATTATTACTCTGGAAAAAAAATATAATTGGAACGGAAACTTTTTGTTGCATCGCAGACGAAAACAAAAGTTTTCATTTGAACAAATGTAAAATCTTATTACAATGGAACAAATTTTAGAATTTGTTATTTGAATTTGTTGCATCCAAACGTACCATTGGAACAAATTGTTCCATCGCAACAAATATTAGAATTTGTTCAAATTGGATCATGAACAACTGAGGCATGCATAGAGGGAGTGAATGAGAATGGATTGGGAAACGAATCATACCCATCGATTTGGTAAACTAATCTACGAAGAACCAATCGCCAAACCGCATCCTGATTTGCCTCCGAATTGCCACCAATGTGGAACCCTAGCCGTCAAATGAAGCCATCGACTCGCAGATGTTTTTCGAAGGAAGTGAAACGATATGTCTGCAAGCCTAATATGGGCCGAAACGGGCCTGCGGAATGGACAATAACAGAAACAGCCCAGGCGGAGTGCTTCTGCGACACCTCGAATCGGAGCCACGCGCGCGACTCCGAACATTGGCGCAGTAAGGCTCCTCCGACCTAAGTTTTCGGCCGGCGCTGCTTGGCGTGAGATTGATTGAGCTCGGGGACGGAGGCCCAACGAGCTCATCAGCAATCGCTCCATCTCGGCCCAAGTAGTACGGACTTATCGCACAAGTGCTTCTCTCAATTTGGCCCACCCAGTTTCAAAGAACTAATTTGGCCCACCCACATAGCTCGGCCCGCTTCTTCGACCCGGCGTCGTCGGACCCAACCCAGAAGGCCGAAACCAGGGCGCCGCCACTCACCACACGGCCATCGGACCCACCGGGGCGTTCCGGCTGCTCGACGGCATCTTCCCGAACGCCGACGAGGCCCTTCGACGTTCGATTCGGCAACCCGTAGCACGGCCGCATCTAGCCGCTCCACCTGGGCCTCGCCTCGCTCGGTCGCTCCCGAACTGCCCTTCGAGGCGTCGCTCTGCGTCTTCCGCCGCTACCTTTCACGCCGAGGACTTCACCAACTTTCTCATCTCCGCCAACCGCTGGCAGGAGGCTGCCGACCTCCTAGCTTCAGTGCTCAACGACGACGGGCCGCTCTGTCAAGGGGAAGACCAGGCGCAAGCTCTGGCCAAGCATGCCGATCAGGTTGCTGGCCTCATGGTGGCCAGTCCGCCATCATACAACGGGAAAGTATTCAATGCTACTATGCTCAATTGCTCATTGCACACCGGACTGCCAGCATGTGCTTGCTCGTCCAAGTTCGTGTAATAAAAAAGAAGCAAATTTCATCATATTTACGACAGTTTGAATGCACGCAGCATATTTGTGGTAGGAGCGAACCGCTTAAATACAATACAAGGCACATATAACGGTATCACACACAATGTCCTTAGCACGTTCAAGTCGAATGCGAGTTCTCGCAAAACTAAAGGGCCCTAGAGAATACAAAGCTTTGTAGTTGGTGATAGTCTCCCAATAAGGTGTCTTCGACTGATTTCACGGACCCGAGAGAAGAAGACACCAGTTGGTCCATCATAACCCCCACCAACTTCCTTATCAGGTCTGAAAGCTGGATCTAAAGCCAAAACCTCCAGCACAGGGGCGTTTTCCACAGTGTGCAGCAGAAACTCAAGTTGCCCTGTGCAAGCTGTAAATCCCGAAATACACAAGTTCTTGAGATGATTATGTGGACATCGTGGAAGGCTCCTGAGAGGCTCCCAACCTAAATGTGCAAAGAGCAAACACTGATCTGCAATAGTTGGGGGAAAGCAGGATGAATAGACGTCCAATCCATAGTTTCAACAACTGATATACTCATAAAAATGGGAGAAAAATATAATTGCTTGTAGCAAAAAAAAAAAGAAGGAAGAATTTGTTGCCAAGTGTCATCCCTAAGCATTACATGAAAAAAAAAACAAATTCAGTTTCCCAAACAAGTTCCCAAGACATGACAAGGCAGTTACAAAATAAATAGGGTGGTGCGTACATCAATACAACTTTGGTTCCTTCACTTTGCTTTTGGCTCCAATGTGCATCCTATTATCAGCATGAGGCTTTAATTTTCAACTCCCTCTCGCTCGTTTTTCAACCATTTGAGAGCATTTCGGCTAAGTGAATGCGAAAAATACAAATTGAAGGCCTTGGATTGATTTAGTTTGGGAAAGGGATGTGAAAATGTTAATAATTTTCCCCTTTTCTTTCAGATAAGCTCATGATGATCAAGTCTGATGAGGGCAAAGCATGACCAACAAAGATGTTTTGAGGACTTATGAAAGTTGGAGACAGAGATAAATGTATGAACTCTGGTCCTGCTGGACACTAATTAAAGCATGCATGTGAAAACTGAAAAAGAAAAATATAATAGGTGGTAATCAGAAGCACAAATAGATGACGTCAGCATATTTAGAATACGACTGCAGCTGGCATTTAAAACGAAGCACACGTATTAGTGGGGGAAAAGAAACATATAGTAGTATAGTACTTACATGTAGTATGAAGTTTTCAAGAAGAGGAGCTGCCCTTAGAAGTTAGAATAGAGGCCAAAGAAAGAATGTTGTCAGCATCTTCATGTACCATATATAACTCCAGCTGTAGATACTTAAGCTGAGAAAACCTGCAGGTGTTTTCTAGCAATGCGGGTGTCTGGAAGGTAGACAACTAAAGTTTAAAAACAAGAATGCGACACAAAACTACAATCATGAGAAAAGGAAAAGGTTGAAGTTTCCAACCTTTAATGTTGCAGCAGCTCGCAGATAGAGATATTCCACACTTGGAAGCACTGTAGGAAGTTTAGAGAGAGTATACTCAAGTGTTACAGAGTAAAAAAAATAAAGGTGTGCGTCTTTCAGCTCCAGCGATTGAGTGAGGTCAATGGGATACCGGCTCCCTCTGCAATTAAAAGTTTTGAGCTTCATGGCATTGAATTTTATTCCGGTTACCCTGCAGTGTGCAACGGACAAGTATAAGAGGCTAGGCAATGGGAGATCGACCTTCAGTTCGTCATCCAGATGGCACCTAACAATACTCAACCATGCAAGACTTGAGCAACTTGACAGCATATCTTCAAGATCCCTTGCTGTGACATCGACGAATTGCAGATCAAGCTTTATGAGCAGAGCTGCAATGCATGGTTCAACAATTGATATGCATACAAATATAAGCAGTTGTAATCACATGTAGCCAAGACCAAACTACAAAGTTTAATTTTCTGCAACAAATTAAACTGATGATGCAATGTGACATCGGTCCAATGCTATCTAAAAGCATGTGAAAAACATGATAGGAAAAAAATGAAGTATGGGCTTATAGCACACATGAACTCTGGTCCAATGCTATCTAAAAGCATGTGAAAAACATGGTAAGAAAAAAAATGAAGTATGGGGTTATAGCACACATGAACTCTGGTCCCATGCTATCTAAAAGCATGTGAAAAACATGGTAGGAAAAAAAGAAAGAAAGTAGGTAGCAATTGAAAATGCAAGTTCGTGATGAAAGCACAATACGAAAAATAGAAGTGCAGCAAACATGTAAAACAAAGAACAAGTCTAGAGATAAAAAGAAACATATAACACTTACATGTAACTCAAACTTTTCAACAAAAGGAGCGGCCCTCAAATAAGAGGCCAAAGAAAGAATGTTGCCAGAATCTCTACAATTCATAGTTAACTCCAACACTAAATACCTCAGCTAAGAAAACTTGCTGGTGTTTTCTAGCATCCTGGGCATCTGGAAGGTAGACAATTAAATGTTAAATAAGATTATAAGAAAGAATATGAGACAGAAGCTGAAATCATGAGGAAAAGAAAAGGGCAGGAAACCTATAAAGTTGTTTGAATTTGCAGATTCAGATTTTTCACACGTGAAAGCACAGTAGGAAGTATGGTGAGAGCATCCTCAACACTTATCTGATCAAAAAAATTGAGGTGTGCATTTTTAAGATCTAAAGACCTAATTTCCAGGAAATAAGCGCCATCCTTTGTACACATAAGTTTTGAGGTTCATGGCATTGAATTTTATTCCAGTTAGCATGCTGTCTTCTACACACAAGTATAGCAGGTGGGGCAACGGGAGATCCACCTTTAGCTCATCATCCAGATGCACCTAACCATACTCAACCACTCTAGACTAGAGCAACTTGACAGCACATTAATATCCTTTGTTGTTGCATGTACCAAGTGCAGATCAAGCTTTCTTAGATTTGGGAAGCCACTGAACTGAGAAGGCAATTCAATATGCACAAAGCCAAGTTGAATCCTCTGTAGGCGTAATGTGCTTCCATAGTCCAGAAGTTCAAAGGGAAATAAATACCTATCATAACGACCATGAAATCCGGCTGGAACTAGATCAAAAGCTAGATTCTTTGTCTGAGAGGCTGCGACAAACCTAACCCAATTATCAAGATGAATAACAAGCTCACTGTGAAGCCCATACTTGACCTTAAAATCTTCGAGAACATGCCATTGTGTTGCTTCAGAGTAGCATTAACATTCTGAATGAACTCCTGAGTGCGTTGTTTTGACCCATAGACACTCCTGTTGCTGCACATAGTCATGCCATCAAATCGAAGTTTGGGATTAATTGTCCGGACATGTCACCATTTGCTGGAGAGAACACAAGTCCTTATGACCTCCTTCAGAGGCAATTCTGATAAAATTTTGCATAGCATATCCTGTGTTGACAGAATATTAAGATTGGACAGCTAAATTAATCTGGATCATCAAGACTTCGAGTCTCAAATCAAGTGCAACATACCTCTGGAAGGTCTAAAAGTTGAAACCCCAATTTACTCGTTTTGAAGATTTGCTTCCCATGGCAATGGTTCGACCTTGCTCTGCTGCTTGTGCATGGAAGATTATCCTCCATGACCTGAAGAACAAAAAGGTAAATGGTCACTTGTCAGCAGAATTGAAGAAGATGGACTTAATAATTTTATTTTGAAAAGTTCGCAGGAGCACTGCTATGTCTCATGCTCAAAGTAAAGATACATAATCATGAAGTCGATGATACGGACTTAACAATGAAAATGCAGTGAAGCTAGATGCTTTTATCCAATCCTTACACGTTCTAACCATTTGAGATTCTTCTGAGTGAGGACGACGTATTTTTCAGTGTTGGACTCACATAGTCACAAACCGTTGAGCAACTAGATTAAGCCACTACGAATTGGCAACATTGCTGTGTGGCTCAATTGTGCTGCATTTACCAGTATCGACATACCGTGTAGTCCAAGTCCTATGTCTTTCTGATTAACCTAAGCATACTAGCTCTTTCTGATTAACAGGAGGCTCCATAATCGCAATGCCCAGGGCAAGTCATTGAAATACGACAAAGCTCGATTCTTATTACTACTAGCGAAACTAAACTTGCAGCTATCTCGTTATCCGCTAAATCAGCGCTCATGGGTTGGAATTGGAACTCGCCATGAAAACGGAGGGGTTCCTTCGTTTTCGCCTACCGCATCAATCTGAAGAAACCCCTCGGATTCAGCATACCTCACTTGCCGCCGACAACCGATGAGTTCTCCCGGCGGCCGCGGCCACTGGGGTTCCTCTTGCCTCCGCCGATCTTGTTTCTACGGAATAACTTGTTGCCTCTGCCCGGCGACGTGCTATCAACATGTCGGGGACGGAGAGAGACACCACCAGACTTCCTTGCCGGCGCAGCCGCGGCCGAGCCGGAGAGGAAGAGGACTCGGACCGAGATGCCACCACGCACCCACCGCACGGGAAGGGCCCGCGGGCCGCTCGCCTGAGCCCAGCCCAAACAGAACACTTAGCTCCAGAAAGGCCGGCCATTGAGCGGCCCAACGGCTGAATCAGAGCAGAGCAACCAAACGCACACGCACGGTCCTAGAAGCTGCTAGGGTTTCAATCGCCGCATCTCCTACGCCGATGACGGTGCAGGGCGGCATGGGGAAGATCTGCCTCCTGGGATCCCCCGGCCCGGATTTTATTGTGGACGAGGCTGTGGTGGTGGCGTCTTGGGTGGAGGACGGCAAGAGGAAGGTTAAGCTCCTGGGATATGAAGGCAAGGTGTTTGAGGTGTATAAGGTGGTCGACATAGCGGCTTCTTCGGTGGAGGGCGGAGGCAAGAAGTTCAAATTCAAGAGCTCCGACGGCGTTGTGTTCGAGGTGGATAAGGCGTTGGTGATGCAGTCGCTGACGCTACGGAGCTTTTGCCTCAACTGCACCGACAGCATCCCAGTCGTCAAATTCAACTCCGAGATCCTGGACAAAAAGTCATGGAGTACTGCGAGAAGCACGCCCACTGCAACGCCGAGGAACTCAAGGACTGGGATGCGGATTTCGTCAAGGTTGACCAGGCCATGGCTCAAGACCTTTTGGTGGCTGGATACGATCTGAACATCGAGGGGCTACAGCTACTCGTTTGCCAGGCCATTGCTGACATGATGGCGGGCAAGACGCCTGAGGAGATCCGCAAGATTGTCAACTTCAAGATCTCCATGGAGGCTCGCATGGGGGGAGCTGCACAGAAGAACATTTACCTTGATCCTAAGTAGGTTCTGAGGAAGGAGAGCCGTGTTTGGCAAGCGCTGATGTCGGCATGTTTCATGATAGATGTAGTAATACTTTTAAGAGTCTTGATGACGTGATTATAGTTTTGTTAGTTATGCTTTAAAGTGAGCTGGTTTGGACGTATATAAACATCGGACGGTCCATATCTTTTTATACCATCAGTAGTACGGGGTATACTATACGGGGTAGCATAGGTAGGTAGTACAAGATAGAATAAGGATAATATAGGAAAATAATTATTGATATCAGCTCTTTTATTTTAATTATTTTTCTTTCTCTTTCTTTATATTTTCCTTTCTTCTCTATCCGTTCCCATTCTACTCACGGTGCTAGACTAGTCACCTCGGCGCTAGGATTTCTTTGCCCGCGGCGATTCCGGCGGTCCGCGCCGTACGCTCAGCCCTCACGGCCGACGCTCACCGCCGGCGAGGCCTCCGTGGCGGCGGATCGGCCCTCGTCTGTTGGTCGCCGCCGAGGAGGCGGCTCATCCCGCACCCGACGCAAGGCCCCTGGGAGGAGGGCAGGTAGCCGCTCGCCCCCACAGCCGACGCTCGCCGCCGGGCAGTGGCGGCGGATCTGGCCCCCGCCCTTCATTCGCCGCTGGCGAGGAGGCACGTGCCGCGCCAATGCTCGTCCCCTTGGAGGAGGGATGGCAGGCGGCTCGCCCCCACAGCCCACGCTCGCCAGCGGGGAGTCATCCGTGCGGCGGATGGGGCCTGGCCCCTTTCTTGAAGCCGACCGGCGGCGGTGGTGGTGCAAGGGGTCGTGACGGGCCGCATGGAGGTCCGGGTCCCTACCGCTCGCCACCAGGGATTCGGAACAGGACCCCGCTCGACGCTCGACTCCTTGGCGGCGACGGCTCCCGCGATCCGTGGCGTCCTTTGGGGATGGCGGCTAGTACCCGCGGGGAAGGCGACTTCCGGATCGGCCCCTCCTTGCGCCCAATCGCCGGCCCCTTCCCGGCTGCGGCCATGCCAGCAGCCGGCCTCCACAGGCCTGGGAGAAGCAGGGCAGTGCGTCGTGCTCTGAATCCTTCGTCGCCACTCAAAACATGCCGTATCAGGTAATTGCTGCTGCTATGTATTCCTTTATTTATACTAGTACCATAACAGTTCAGCTAGTGGAAGAAGGAATGCTAGGGCGCTTTTGGTCTTCAGAATCGATCATTCGCAACTTTGGAATTCTTTTAATTCGGATCAATTGGTGATCCATTTCAGAGAATATGGTTACTCAATTTTGCCGTAAGTTACTGATGTAGCAATTTTCAGTATTGGATGCTTACCAGCAAATGCTTGAATTCATACTACCAGGATGGTTCAAGTAAAGTGAATGTTAGGAACACCCTGGACTTTAGGACTGAAAACTCTGAAAAAAGGTAAGCCTCCTTTTTCATCATTCAACTTTTTATCTCCCTAGATATTATCCTTAATTAACTCAGTGTCACGAGGTGCTTCTCTTTGCGCTATTAATTCTTTTTCCACCCTGGAAGAAGAATGCAAAGACCATTCTTTTATAAAATGCTAATTTTCTTTGCTTGATATTGGTAATAACATTTAAAGTTTTAAGTTGAAATAGAGTGAAACTTGAAATTAAATCTATTTTTCTACATCTTCCAGCTTGTAGACTTCCTCGACATCCGTAGATTTGTAGCACATACTGATGTGGATTATAACACTACTGTATAGAAATACATACTGATGTGGATTTGGCCCTATTGATATGTTTTTTTTTCCAAACTACTAAATGCATACATAAAATCATACATCATTCTTTGACCATCTTTTTTATTTAGTCATTCATTTATTCCCCAGTTTTGAACTTTGTTCCATTTCACATTGTTTATTTTTATTGTTTTATCCTCTTTTTTTTTACACCTTCAACCATGGAAGCCATATGTCATGCTCTCCATATGCAAGTATGGATAATGACAATACATACTCGACAAGTCCATGATGATAAGTAGATGACTCTGACATGGGACTCGATGAAAGTGGCATTATCATGTTTCACCTCTTGCGATAATACATACTCTGTAATACGAAGTGACTAATGGGATAGACGGATATTATGCGAGTAGACATTGAACTTATAGTAGATGACAGGTTGAACTTATAGTAGATGACAGGTGGCCCCGATTGATATGTAATATGAGTCTTAGGTATTAAATTTTTTTCTAAATACTTGATTCGAATTATAAAAATTATTTATATTTTTGATAGGATTAAACAAAACCTTAATCCAAATTATCATATACATATATAGACTTTACTGATCGTGTACATTTTGGCATATTATATTTTCAGCCCATGGAAAGAAACGCAGGCCATGGAAAGGAACCCAGGCCATGCGACCCCTTGACGGCCCAGCCCAAAACAATCAGGGAACCCCTTTGGCCCTCTCCGACTCTCCTGACGGCCTAACCCCAACAACTCGCCGCCCCCACCCCCCCCCCCCCCGGGTCCACTCGCCAGCTGCCTCTCGCCTTCGAGGGCTCAAGGCCTCGCCGTCTCGCTCACTCGACCTCCCCCACAAGCGCACGGGAGGGGCCAGGCGGACGGATCGGCCATGGAGGGATCCCGGACGCGTTCGAGCGGCTGCTGTTGGACGCCATCGAGGGCGAGCGCCGGATCTTCCCGTACGGCAGCGCCAGTGGTGCGCTGCGGGGCAGGCCTTGGCGCCAGGTCCGCCGGACCTCGGGGGAGGCTGACTGCGCGTGGTTGTGCGCTGGGGGCCCCTTGCCTCCGTCACCCTCCCGTTCCGTCCAAGGTGAGCAATTTTTCAATACTTATTTAATGGAAGCTACATGACGTCGATCTGCATGAATACTGCTATTGTGCTCGTCTGAAATTAATCTAAGAACCAAAATAAATGTTTTAACAGGAAACACTAGTGTAATCTAAGAACCAAAATAAGTTTTAAAACAATTGTTCAGCTAAATCTCAGGGGATCGTGTAATGGCGTTCTCCTCATTCAGGGGCGAGTTCACCAGTATAGCCGCCAGCTTTTTTCTGAACTGATCAATAAGATTTTGTGTAAAACCTTTTTCAAGCCTTTTGCCATTCCAATGCTCCATGTACTTTAGCATGAATAGGCCTCATGATGTCCGGTCTTCCTGTTGGGGTTCCTCAAGCATGTCAATATCCCAAGTGTTTAGTTTGAAATCTATCCACCATGAGTATTCCTTCTTGTCGTCTGCATCAATGTGATCAAAATAGCACTCCATTCCTTCAACCTACAAAATTTAATGTTAGTCGTCTATGCATGCAAACATTAGTACACAATGGATGTAGGATTTCTAAGACCTCACCATGTTTCTTACTACTTGCACGATATCTGCAAATTTTTGGTTTGTGGGAATTTAGGACATGTATACGCCTTAATTTTGAATTGACAACAGACACGAACCAGTGGTTTTGCGCAGACATAGGAAGGAAAATCTGCAAATAGTTTTGTAAAATTCATTCGATGAAAATATTTATTGGATTAAATAATGACACATATTGAATGAAAATGGTACCATGTGGTGTTTGACATATTTGTGTGCTATTGCCCGCATTTGGGCTGTCTCCTGTGCACATATTCCTGATTTCTCTCTCTGCTTGAACTGGAAACCTGCTGCCATCTGTGTGTTCTCTAGGTAGATTTTACCATGACTCCTTTTGTCATTTGGGATTTTCCCCCGCATATCATGTATCCTAGCATCCACAATCTGAAAATACATTGATTCAGGATTTTTTTCTCCAACAATAGAAGGAATCAATTAACATATTCATAATGACAAACGTTATCATCTAACCATCTTTCGAAGGAGTCATAACCATAATCTCTAGTTAATGTCTCCATCGTCTTCTTGGTTAGAACAGAATCCTTTATTTTCACGATGATTTGATCTTCAAAGCAAGAATTGATCCTTATAACTTGGTCAAATTCCGGCATGAAACAGCTGAACTCTGCATTCACAAGGACACATCATCAACATATCATCATGCAACAACATGATAGGCTTCTTGAATACGCGTCTTATTACCTTTCATTACGTCGTGTGTTGTCACATCACCCCACTTCCTTTTTGTCCTATCAAATATATGATTACTTGGTTTAGTGTTGTACAGGATAAAATTTACTCGCCTTATCTCCATATGGCTTTGGTGGCCTCCCAGCTGTGCTTGAAAGGACTTTGGAGACTCTACAATCTTGTAACCGAACACCAACCTCGTCCATCCGCATTAAAGGCTATAAGGGTGTTAGCATACTTAAAGAAACATATGCATATTCTGCAACAAAATAATTATGTACCTGCGTGTCGCACTTTATGTCAAACAGCGTCCTTTGAATGGTATCCAGGGTGACATTTATTTCTTTTATCTCTTCACATATATCCTCCTGACGTCTATTAATTTTATTGAACTCATCCAGCGACCAGGATTCAAAATAATGTACTTTGTTCATGATGTTGCCATATGCCAAAGAAAGCTACATATTGACAATGAATTCCATCATAGTGCAACAATATATTAACTGGTTAGGAAATAAAATTTATGCGATAAATACGGGCTTTTTTCCAATCGTAGGTGGGTAAATGTATGGTTTCTTTGCATAGGCAACAGTAGGGTCCTCATCGTCATCGGGATCAAATTCTGTTGGGCCATCATACAATACCTCTACGTTTGGATTTACACATGGTGATTCAGTATGTGCACCAGTCTGATCAAAATTATTCTGCATAAAATACCAACAATGTTTGATACTACCTAGCAGATGTATTATACAATTATGCAGGAACATAGGAGAAGAAAAAAAAGGAACTTACTGGATTCAACGGCGCTGGTGTTTTTTCGGATCTATAGGGGTCCCTAAAGTATCCTTTGTTGTTTTGGGTGCTGCAGGAGATGCCTCTGATCCGTTCGTCATGGCGACTGTGCTGCAGTTTCTGGAGCGGCGGCGGCGTCGATCCCCCATGGATGGTGCACACGCTAGAGCTGCGGCGGCGTCGACAGTAGATCGCTGGCTGTTGCACACGCAGGAGCTGCGTTGGACTGTTCATAAAAAAAAAGTCACGCAGGAGCTGCGTTGGACTGTTCATCCAAAAAAAAAGTCCCTCTGATGTAACAAACTCCTTTCATCGACGGCAATATTTATATTGGTGTCAGGAGGGTTGTCTGAGTACAATACGTGTATGTACAATTGGACTATCATTAGTCTGGAGATGAGAGAAAAATAAATCCTTTTGAGCACTTGTGCAAACGTTATTAGGCTACTAAAAGTTTTTTTGGCACTGGACGCACTTCATCCCTGCTGATCTTGTCCTCACCAACCAACAACTGCACACACGATTCGTAATACCAAAATTGAAGTACTGAAATTCCTGCAAAAACAGTACAATTTCAGCAAAGTGAGCAATCCAGATTCTACAGCTCGTGCCATAAACATTGAATCAGCATTTACAATTTCAGATATTTGGTAGGCCAAATTCAGCAGGCCATGAATGCACACAATGTAGTTCAGTACACAAGCAGGGCTATGGGAAAAAAAACAAACCTCATCACCTTCAGTTAGTACTCCAGAATTCATGGCTTGCCTTTCACCTCTTGTTTGATCGCGGCGCACCTCTCGTAACAATCTTCACTGGATCGAGTACTTTGTTGCCAGAAGATCGATTGGCCGCTGAGAAGTGCGCCGGCAAAGGCCCAAACGACGTCTCCTCTTCTGTTCCATTGTCCTCCACACCTTCCTTTAAAATATCATCTAATACCTTCATTACCCTATCTGTATCCCGTTGGCTCCTCGAAACTTTGAATAAAGCTCGATTGCCCTTGTTGCGAGGTGCATGGAAATGATCCATTTGTACAGTCCACACATGCGTGTTGGTACGCATCTCTGTTGGGATTCATCGTCCACCTAAGAGATAGACAACATGGAGGAATGCTTCCAATACGAGCATACTTCAGGACACAGAAAATGTGTGCACATGTAATTCCTTCACACTCCATCTTCCGGCAATGGCATCTAGTATCAATCAAAGATGACCCAAATGTACAGGCTACGTGGAAAAACCGCTGGCGATTGCCTTCCAAAGCAACCTCATACCTCAAAGATCCATTATCAAATATCACCTCTCTAACAGACCAATTATTCCCTTTCCTAATCTGTATGACCACTCTCCGAAAAATTATTGGTGTGAAGGTTTGAGCAACACTTTTCTCAAGCTCATCGGCAGAAATCTTAGTGAAAGGTGTAGAAACCAACGCTTTAGCGTCAAGCTCAATCTCGTTCCTGCGAATGCGTGATTTGCAGAACTCATAATGTTCCACTAAATCAACAAGGGACATTTTCCGGTCTAAATGATTGTGAAGCCTCGAGTTCAAACTCTCGCTCCTCTGATTGCTTTGCATGCCCAAGAAATGCCTCCCTCTTGTGAACGTCGCCGCCCACTTCCTCCTTAGTTCATACATCATATTTACCCACAGGTTATCTTCTTTGATATTATGAGTAGCTCTAAAGTCTATCCAAAGCCTATCAAATTCACCTTCCTCCATTGCATAGTATATGAACTTTCTGAAATCACTGAGCTTAGCACCACGAAATCGTTTCAGCATGTTCTGCTCTATGTGCCAACTACACAATCTGTGATCTGCAGCAGCATCACGATCTCAATTGCTCTAGCCATCGCTGCATCACCATATGTAATTAAGGACCTTGGATGCTGTTGGTGCATCGCCTCCAAAAATGCCTCAAGAAGCCACACATAAGATAGAATAGTCTCATCTGATAATATACCACAACTGAATACAACCGTACTCCGATGATGGTTAACTCCAGTGAAAGGGACAAATGGAAGATTGTACCGGTTCACACGATACGTGCTGTCAAATACCACGACATCTCCAAAAAACACCATAGTCCATCTGAGACTGTGCATCCAACCAGAAAAGGTTCTTAAATCTACCTTCTACATCAAAACTATACTTAAAAAAAACTCTGGATCTTTCTCTTCCATCTGACGCATATGATTCATCACGAATTCCGCGTCGTTCCCTTGTACCTTTCCCTTCTTCTGCCTCGAAAAAGAATTGTACAAATCCTGCGAAAGAAATCCAGTCTCTCCTGGACCATCATGGCTGGTCTCCATTACGTCCAATGATCCGGTATGGACGAAACTCACCAAGCCCCAGCTCGACTGCCTCCGTTTTCTGAGGATCATTAAGCCCTCGGTGCGGCGGCAAAACAAAAGCGTGCTCTGGTTTAGCAAATGGATGCGTATGCACATCCACAAAATCAGTCACATACCATATGCCACTGCTTGCACTCCTCTGCACATCAAGCCTGGCGTTACATCCGCATCGGGTCAGGGCACGTGGCTGTCTTTTCTGATCCGTCCTTTTAAAATGCTTCTCCATTCTGTATCCTTCACATGAGCACACAAATCCCCTCCATGTCACCTTCTTGGTGCTAGGCTTGTACCTGACCTTGTCCTTTCTGACACTGAATCCTTTATGAAGTGCATAAGCATTGTAAAACTTGAAGAAATCTTCCTCCATATTAAAGGTCTGATTTGCCACATATTTATATTCCTCAATTTCCTCCAGGCGAATGTACCCGTTCTCCTCCATTCACACTGCACAAACGACAAAAAAGTAAAATGAATATCATTCCAAGATTTAATCAGTAAAGGATGCACGGGAGAAAACTCAGAAAAGCAACGCTCTAGCTCTTGCTTAATTATCTTTTCCCTACCCAGAATAAATTTATATGCTATATGCTAAAAAAGAATAATTTTAATTTCAAATACAGTGGCACACAACTATTTGTACTACCTCCATCATTTCAATTCATAGTTTATAAAAAAAATGCAGCCACTCTGCAAAAAACATGCGTGGTGACCATATTTCTGCTCAGGAAGATGTGATCAACGGAAGCAATTTAGCATGCGGTTTTGCCGTATGCTCCTGTCAGCGCTTCCCCACGCGAACAACAATCAGATTTAATCGAAGATTTGAATCAAATAAATTTGCACAAAAAATAATTTCTAACAATAGACAACAGCTAACTATGAAAATATGAGAAACAAGGAAGCCTGAAATCAGAGTACGAAGGCTGAAATCCAACATATACAGCAAGTGCTAAACTCTACCTCACGGAACCATGTAAACATGCACTAGCAACAAATCTGCAACTTATGCTGTCCTGGACACATTAACTAGTTCGATGCAAATTGGGGACGACGTGAACTGACATTAGCGAATACAAAAAAAGCTTAACCTCTAATGCCTTAGGACGACCAGCGGGACTACGCGTTGCAACAGCCCAAGGTCCTGCGCTGCAAGCGAAGGCGCGAGCGCAGCAAGGGCCGGCCGTCGGCGGCGCGCCCACGACCGCGCGCACGGTAAGGCCGGCGCCCACGAGGACGCCCGGCGCAGGATGGCAAGGGGAGGAGGTGGCGCCCCGGCGTCGCCAGCACCCGTGCGCGGCAAGGACCGGCGGCACCTGTAGAGGCCGCCGCCGACGAGGTCACCAGACGCAGCGGCCACGAGGAGGAGGCGCCTGTACAGGCAGGCACGAGGAGGAGGCAAGCGGCGGCAGCATGCGTGAGGAGGTCCTCCGCGTGAAGGGCGGGCAGGCACGACGGCGCCCGGCGGCCGTCGGGATCGAAACGATCGAACAGAGAGAGAGAGAGGCAGCGGTCTGGATGACGGGCGGATGACGCGTGGATGACGGGCAGCCAGATGCAGATGCACGATGGGGAGGGGGGCTAAAATGAAAAAAGATAAAAAGTTCTCTGAATTTATATTAAGTCACTAATAATAATTTTATCCCTTCCAATGGACTGGATAGTTAGATCTTCACTATACTAGTACTACTAAGTGGTAATATTATGCGCCGTAGAAGTTCTTATTCATAGTGTGCCCCTTACGTGGATCGTTGGTTAGATGGAGGTGTTGCTGCCCAAAAGAAAAAGAAAAAGAAAAAACCCCAAGCATATGCAGATCAGGCAACCCAGAACGAGCAAGGCATCAGACATTCAGACCACGCATCACTTACCAAGTTCAGCATCTCTATCATCGATTGATCGATCATGTTAGTACTTATACCACTATGCTCTATGTATAAGGGTACGAAACTTAGCGCCACTGTACACAACTGCAGCCGAAACCTTGCATGATAAAGCATCCATATATGGCAGTATGGCACTGGAAAACGTACGGGAGCACCGGCGACTGGATTCCGCTGTGTCTAGAAGAGACGGGCACCAGTGGGTGGAGCTTGGTGGACTGAGGAAAGTGTCTGTCTGTAGCTACTGCAAGCTCCTCCTGCGCTTCTCCCGGGGGCAAAGCGAGGCGGTGGACTCCGCCACGTCCTCCAGGCAAACGGCCTGCATCTGGACGGCGATCAGCTGGGAGGAGCGAAGGGCGGCGGCAGCTGTTGGGGAAGCGGAGACGATGGCCATCGTGCTGCTGTTGGACCTCCTCTGCAGCCAGCGGCGGGCGTGCTCATTGGCACCCCTGCTGTTGCCCTGAGAGGAGCTTGCAGGAGATGGGGAAGGTGTCTTCCTCCGGTTCCTTGAGCTGGTGGTGGCGGCGTCACGCCTGCTGCTTGAACCTTTGCTCCGCGACTTGTTCCAGCTGAAACTGAAGGAAAGGAAACCCTTGCGCTTCTTGGGGGATGGGTTCCCAGGATTGGCAGTGGCTTGTGCAGGTTGAGTAGCACCAGCGACGTTAGAACTTGGCTTGCCATTGAAGAATTTGGACACTCTTTTCCTGTTGTATGTAGGTAAGAATTCAAATAGGTCAGAGTAACTGAAGAAGTATATATACAACAAATTGCCCGAATACGACAGCGCTATGGGATCTAACGCAAAACAGAGACAAACAATTTCCAGGTAGCTTGGGATATTACTATTTATAAATAAAAGGCGCACGAGCGGCGACAAGAAATGAGATGAGTATCTAAATGCATGTGAAAGAACTTTGTTGCACCTGTTTGATAATTAACCACATTAATTACATGCTAAACAAAAAAAGAGTTATGTTTGAGCGCGCTTGCCAAAAGTATGTTACCGTTTATAACCGAATAAGCGTTTTATACCGTTACAATTTTTGGCGCTTAGCTTGGTACATCAGCTCATGAGGCGATAGGGTCACTGATAGCGCTGAGTGGCAACTATCGTATTATCATATTAAACCCTAAACCTTCTCATGCACAAAACATTCTTAGTTCTCACCAGCTTATTTTAGTAGGGATAAGAATTCACTATGCTCCATACATAAACATTGCAAAAGACCTGTCTATGGCACTCATAACATGGTAGCATACACAATATCCTTCAAAAACATAATTGCATAGAAGGCCAGCTGCAGTTATCCTTGAAATCGATCAAATAAGATCAATGTAATGGCATGTGGAAGGTATTGCCAGTTATTGCAGACTGTAGAGATAACACTGACAAAACCACCAGATAGAACTGCACAATATCAAAGCATAGCATGTAGATGAAAAATACTCAAGAAAGATTCAAGAAACACAACAGCAAACAGAAACCCAAGCACAGCTTTAGTTTTCTGCTACTGTGGAGAACCGAAGAACCTAAGCAGTTAATATAGCATGATGAACATATTCAATTTTTGTGCATGATGAACACCTCATATAATTCAATGTATTATATGAGGCCATAATTTTTGTGCCAGTTATTGTGCATGATGAACAATACATCTCCTCTTGGCCATAATTTTTAAATTAGCAAAACAGTTAATATAGCATGATGAACACCTCATATAATTCAATGTATTGTGCAAATGTATCAACTAAAAATAATTATCTTCTGTAAAAAACACTTGAAAGAGCATGTGGTGTTCTAAAGGTATACTATTGCTGGTTACCGTCTAAGTCAGATGGGACCAGCAAGTGAAGTATCAAGAAAAACAAATTGTAAATATTCCTTTTAACTTCAATATCCACTTTACTATCATAATTGTAACATCAACTCAAAGCCTTTGGGTTCTTAATTGAACTATCATATCCTATGCCACTATGTTACTAATAGATCAGAAACCATAAGGGTTGAAGTATGTCTGCAAAAATTTTCTATCTGCCTATGTTCATCCTGACGTGGGGACATGGGGTCCCCTGGATGAACTGTGACAAAATCATACAAATATTCTATGAAGATTTGCAAGGAACCCCACATTGGAACTAAATAATCAAGCAAAAGGCATGGGCAAGAGCAAGAATGCAGTGAGTCTGGAAAGCATTTCCAAGCTAAGCATGACAGGCCTTTCATCATGACACAATTCACCTGGAAGAACACAAGTAGTCTTCCCAACAAATTGTCTGAGATCGTTATGGCACCAATAGGCATACTAAAAAAATGAAAACTACATAAGCGGCCCCCATATGTCAGACGCAATCGAGCAGCCAGCAGCCAAACATACTAAACTTTAAGACAGACAATCATCAGTCGCAGCCCCCCTACAACGCTTACGCACACTGCAGCCACCAAAATATCCAGATCGTGAGTGCCACACCACTTTACCCGGACGATCACAAGGGAAATCCCCAGATTTCTTGACAGAGCACTTGAACACAGAGGCACAGACTGCTTCAGATACACCCCGAAATGACACAAAATTTCACAACAAATTCTACAGTACCACTCGAATCACCCGAGACCCCAGAACACCCTCCAGAGATGAACACTGAAGAATCGGGTGAAGAAAAAAAAACAATTTTACACCTACATCACCCCACAACACTCCGAAGTGAGAGGATCAGAAAAGTACTAGAGTACAAACTAGAATCCCTTTCTACCTGCAGTGCACGACATGACCCAAGAAGTAGAGAAACAAGCTACACAATCCTTGCAAAATCCGTGATAAACCAAGGATCCAGCACGAGTACGGATTACCAGGAGAAGACTGGCAAAGCCCCGGATTAAACTGACCTGTTGCTGGGCAGCGCGTCCTGCAGCGCGTCCATGGTTTCGAACGGGCCCCTGTAAGAGCTCTGAACCTCCCCGTCGCTCTCCTCCATCTCGTCGCACTGCAGCACCGCCGCCCTGCTGTCGCTGCCCGGCGCCACCGACGACGACGACGGCGACCCGCCCCGGCGGCCGAAGCCGGAGCTCCCGCCGTCCCCGCGCCACGCGTCCTCGGGCACGATCGGCATTGCTCCCCCTTCTCGCACTCTGTCCCCTCCTCTCTCTCTCCCCCCCTCCTTCGCATGCAAAGAAAGGGAGCAGCGCCTCACTCGCGCGCGCACGGGGAGGGTGGTGGCGGGTCGGGGGGGAAACTGCCTGCCCCGCGTGCTGCTCCGCTCGCTCGCTTCTGACCTCTGCCGGGTCGTAGGGGTTTGGGCTGCACCAGCTTTGGTTTTTGGCTGCAGTGACGTGCGGGCCAGAGCTTCAGTTGCAGCAAGGGAGGCTTGCTTCCTGGAGCCGGAGATGGGTGTGCGGCCGTCCGATCTGCTCGGTGGGCGGCTCGGATCGTCCGGTTAGCCTGCGTGGAGTGAAACGGTGGAATTCTGCCAGCTGTTGTGCGCCGCCTGCGGCTGCCGAGGCTTGTCCTCGAAGGAACCACAGGTTTGAAATGCCAGTTTAAACATGGTAAATTTGTCAGTTGAGTTGGGCCTTGGAAGAGGTCAATTCTATTTACTGCTAACAAATAAGTCAATTAGCAAATCTTCGAAGCGGTTTATAGCTTTGCATTATGTTATCTTGGCTGTTACATGTTCAAAATGACTGGCGCCGGCTGGAGCACCTCTCGCAAAGTGAACTGACCGAGTTCACGTGTACTCTCAGCGACGACACAATTCAATTTTCAGTTTTGTTGACGAAAATACCTATTAGATTTTGAGATTGTTATTTTTCGTTATATTCTTTCTTTTACTCTATCTTTTGGCAGGTGCGATCGAGATCAAAATCTTCAGTTTCCACTGCGCGAAAGGCCCTCTAGCTGACTTGGTTAGATGGCTCCGATAGCACTCCTCAAGTTCTGGGTTCGACTTTGCCAGAGAAGTCAGTGTTCAGTTTTTTTTTTTCAGTTTCCACTGCAAAAAGACTTCAAAGATACTCCCCCTTTGTCGGACTGACTGCTATTGCTATGTCATTCCCGTGTTGTCCTCACTATCATACCCTAATTCAATGTCTTCTTAATCTTTGGTTGTTCGGTCTACCTTCAATAGTTTAGTTATGATGGCTTCTTTATGCATGCTTAGACAAATATATGACGGATAACTGGTTAAATAATATGATAATATTTGTTGTTCCAAATATTGAGGTGAGCTTTTTCGTCATCTTTTCCCTCTCTTTTTGCTACCATATGTCCGCACAACCGCCATCTTGAACAAAAGGACGTACAAACCACATCACAAAGGATGATCTCGTTTGAGTTTGTGTTTTTGCATTCGTTTCTTGTTCAGATGTTCCCCACACACCGATCATTGATTGTGAAGGGTGTCCTATATATATTCTCCTCATAAAGCAATTAAAACCACCTGATTCCTCCTAGCCTAGGTGACCTTGCTTGTTCGATGTTAGTGTTAACCTGTGCAAGCAGCAACACACATATATATGGTCCATAGCATGCATCTGGGAGTACTATATATACGACCAAAGCCCACAGCGGGGTTCCCAACATCTTGTACCGCATGCTGTCCTTTGCGCATGCCTTGTAGCGCCACCCGTGGTCCATTCTCCATTGCTCCTCAGCCCAACACGCACCAAGAAAGAACAGACCGTACCGGTTGTGATTGTTGGCTACTACTGATCCAGCACAATGTTTTCTTCCTCCAGAAGTTCAGGGTCCAGTCTTGGCTTTCTCCTTGGTCGACGTGCATGTTGCCATGGACTGGTGCTGACACTGCAGGTTTCAGCCAATTGGCCGAGCTCCGCTCCTGTAGAATTCCAACAGCCGGCGAGGCCAATGCAGCCGTATGAAAGATTTATTAAGCATGACTCACCAATGGAAGGAAGGTACGCGTAACGCAATGCTAGAGTAGATTATCCTGAGGTAACGAACAGATGATACGATCCGCCATTGGAGATTTGGAAAGATCCTCTGCTGAAGGGGAAGAAGACGATGGCCGGATCAGGCGTTGCCGGTAGCTGCCGACAGGTGCTGACAGCAGTGACTACCAGGTGGGTGGAGAGGACAGGCGATGGGATCCCTCCCGGCTATCCAATTTTACCGGCCAGGTTCTTTATTAATCGCTGGCATGTACACCGGGCACATGCGCGCGGCTGCTGCCGGCCGCGCGCTAGCTCTACAGAAAATTCAATGCCCGCTGCTGCGCTGATCCTGAACTCTCGTGTGGAGCTTGGAGGAGGAAAACGGGCAGACCATGCGCGCCCTGCCATCCTTCATCTGTTCCCAAGACATGGTTCGATCGAGGATGCAAATGTTAATGTTGACTGGCAGTCCATGCTTTCTTGGTACGAATGACAACAGAATGAGAAATGTCGAATAAGCAGGTGCAGTTTTCAGGTCAACAACTCTCTTGGTTTCTGTTTGTTCAGCCTTTCAGAACATATAGCAGCAGGAGTGCAGGACATTGTCCTGCTACATTATACATGTAAATGTAGAACCCTTTGGTTGATGTCAGAGTTGGTTAAGGCGACAAATCGAAGGATTCTGAGATGGCAGGTGTGCAGACAAAGTGTTAGTCTCTAGACATGATCCAGGATGTATGGGTGCGTGCGTGCTCTTGGACCCGTTGGGGGCAGAGGCCAGGCACTCATGGCTCGTGCCCGTGAGCTGAGGCTCAGACATTGGTGACCACCGGAAAATACACCTGCTGACCTGACCTGCGCCTGCCGGCGGGTCGTAGTCCACATATATCCACTTGCGAAGTCAATTTTTTCCCCTTCAATTATCGCATGTGCCAGGAGTACTCACAACCAGACAGGCAGGCAGGGGCAAGCACGTATATCCGCTTGCGAGAAGTATTCCCTTTTCTTCAACTACAAAGATAACTAGGATGAGCTGCGCGCTTTGCCGCGCCCGTGAAGACGTGAAGCATGCATCAAGCACAATCAGATTTAAGCTACGGTGACAAATGAAGTAGGACCGGCCTAACCTGAGATGTGTGTGGGATCGTAGCCTGAAGTATACACATAAATTCAGCTAAGGCTATAGAGTATACACATAATTTATTTTAGACAAAAAAATAACTTATACTATTTTTCTATGTCTAAAGATCCATTTATTGGGTACTTGGACTTGGTTAGTATCATATAATGCTTCTTAGCAGGAAAATAAAAGGTTAAAATAAATAGAAGGCTCCCTATTCGTAGTTACATACATAATTGAAGTTAATACCTTAAATTTTAAAGTCAATCTTCATGTTGTTCAACTCGAAAAATAGTGCAAACATAATAGTAGGAATGATTGGTCCCCCACTTGAAAGGATGACCTCCAGGGTGAGAAATAATAGCAAGGCATCATAGCTTATAGGGACAATAAACAAACTGGTTATTATATGATGTTTGGACCAGTGTTAGTAGAAGTTTCACAAGAGGTTTCATAGGTATTAAATTTCATGCCACATCTGCAAATTTGCTGATATGACATGGTCATTATGAAAAGAGAGGAGGGAGAGTTTTATGAGACGAGAGAGGAATTTCACCGGCTCGGTTACCAAGTTCTCAATCTCGGATAGCTGTACGATAAGACTATATAGTGAAACGACCTCAGAGATAAATCAATACTGTGATAACCGTGTAGAAGATCTTCTACCATCCTGTCTGGCTCTCTTACTTACCGCAGGTCGGTCTTACCTCAGGCCTTGTGCTGCACAAGCGTACACCAACAGTACAAAATGGTGAGGCTGACGTCGCACATGATGATCTATTGGGCTTAGTTCAATCGTCGGACGGTCCAACACTAAAGCAGCCTGCAAAACGGCCCATAGCAGCAGCAAACGTGAACAGACATGTCAGCGGCACTAATATGTTGAAACGGCAGGGTGACTCCCGTGCCTCCTTTTTCTTCCAGGATAAGAAGGTACTTATGTATGACGCTTGTACAACGTGAACTAAGATTTATGGTGGTTGTTTTTTCTAATGAAACTTGTTAACTTAACTGTCCGACTCGTCCACGTGTATATATCCTTATCACACATCTGCTCTCTCCATTCCAAATTGCAGATTGTTTTGGTAAATATATATATATAATTTTTACTATGTATACGTATTTAGACATAGTGTATATCTAGAATTCTAGATGCATATCAAAATCTATGTATCTATATTTATCAAAATGACCAATAATTTGAAATGGAGGGAGTACAAAATATTACAACTCAAAATATTGGTGTTAATAAGGACCTATTTGGATTATGAATAGAGATTATGAAAACATGGATATTAAGGGTCTGTTTTTTGCCATCTAGATTATATAATTTAGTTTATGGTCTAAGGATAATAATAATATGGTAATAGTACACCATGGACACCAAAATAGCAGCTTATTTCATATTATTTGTGGTCCATGGTGGCATTTTACCTGTGCCTGGATCATGGTAAATCATATATAGTCTAGGGAGGAAACAAACGGATCTAAAACTCTAGATTATTTAGATCCATAGACTATATTCCCTCCGTCCAAAAAAATGCAACTCTCGCATCCTGAGGAATCAAACACCTTCAAGTTTGACCAAATTTATAAAAAAAATTACTAACACTTATCTCTCCAAATAAATTTAGTATAAAAATATATTACATGATAAATCTAATAATAATTATTTTATAATATAAATACTAATATTATTTTGTATAAATTTGGTCAAACTTGAAATTATTTAACTTCTTGGAAGCGAGGGTTGCATTTTTTTTGGGGACGGAGGGAGTAGAATTGTATGAATTTAGGTAGTAGTATTATCTACTCTTAGTTAGGTGAGACCAAATTATGGGATCATAGGTTGGTTTAGCTAGCTGCACTAATTGGGTGATGAGATCATAGAAATCTAGGTAGTTAGATTTTTATGATCCACACCATAATCTAGTTGTTTGGATCAGCTGCACTTGATCAAAACACCATAGTGCAGAATGCTACTGCTCTCTCTCATAGTGTGACTGTGGGTACATCGCGCAAGCACCGGACGCGGCGCCAGGCCCGCCCACGACCAACGCCGGCATGGTGCCTGCTGCGATGGGCCGCATGATAGGCACTGAATTGTGAGGCCGTCCAGCCCACAGTCAGTGGTGGGTAGGGCAGTAGCCAACTTGCACATGGATCCGCTCGCACCTCACTTGACAAGATTTGCATCAATTGTTTTTAGTTGTGCTCTAGGCCACCGTTACAAACAGCAAGGGAAAAAAAATCAAGAAGCCCAGAGATAACAGTCAAGAACAGACGTATTCCATACGCTTAATTCAAGAAATGGAGCCCAGATACAACAAAGGAGCTCTTATGGCCATATAGGATCGACACGTCGACAGCCCTCGGAAGTGCTGTTTACTGCACATCTTATGAAAAAATTTCTCCGGTGGCATATCTTATAGATGCTACTACATAAGTACATGTGCATTTGAAAGAAAACTAGCTGTCAAGTAAACATTTGGCGAAAAATACACGGGGTTAGAACTTTGATGTCGCCTCTTTGATCTCCTCCAAGGAGATAGCCTGCCACAAGTACACAAGTAAAATCATTGAGGGATTTGCGCTAAGATGTCATGGATGCAGATAGCAGGGTAAAGTGTGCAAAAGGGACATGCCTGGTCCTTTCCAGCAAAATCATTGTCGGGAGTAAGAAAAAGCATACAGTGGCATTCCTTCCTGCAAAAGTAGACCACTCACATAAGAAATGATCCTTCTTGACAGCACATAGTTTGTTGTTTATGATTTTCCTTTCAAGGGAAGAGAACCAAAAATTATACTCCCGAAGTTATCTACCAGAAATAATTAAAAAAATATCAATATACGACAGGTTGTACTTCGCATTTTTTGTAAGGCATTCATAGTCGATACTAATGCTATGGGATAGTTTCAGAGATAGCTAGCAGGCCGATCAGTCATCTGATAAAGAAGTGAAAAAGAGCTTCCGCAAAGTGCAGCACTACTTTAAACATAAAACAGCACTGTGGCAATATTTCCTCTATGCACTATCAAAAAAAGAAAGTTGGAAGCATAGTTCACAAACACACCTCTCACGCATGGGAACGCATGGGCAGTTCCAATATCCTTGTGCTACCTCGGCAGCTTTGTCATCATAATGCCTGGTTAGATTTACATGAAGTTTAGCAAAAATAAGTGCATGTTGTACAAATAATGGACGACCAATTGAGGGGGAAAATACAAATGATAAATTACCTACAAGGGCATAGAGGAGCTCCGAGTGTATCCTTGTGATCAGCAAGTCCCTGCAAACATGTTAATAGTTTTTACTCAAAATGATGAAGACACAATAAGCATTATCATATATGCTTTAAAATTAAGCAGTTACTGAATTCCTATATATACTAGAAGATGATAATTGCTCTAAGAAAACTGAAGTAAAGGACTTCACTCAACAAATACAGCAGCTGTTAAAGTTCTACCAATCACAGAATGAGGATTGTTCGGTCTAACACAGTCCTTTGTTTCTTTTTCCCCCTTTTGGTAACTAGCGTACCCATGTGCTTTAGATTATATGCTTGCTGCTTTATTACAATATAGTAGTGCACATTTCCTCAATCCCTAAAATGGCACTGAAGCTGATATCCTTAACCCTAATCTGCTTAACAGATCCTCCATCAACCCACAGCTCATAGAACTGTAGGAGGTCATCTTCTGGATTTGGTCGAAGAAAATAAAATATCCTTGACCCCATGGTTATTTTCAACCACAGCCTGTGTTGACTTTCCTTACGTTTTAAAGCATCTTCTGTCAATAAAATAAATTTACATTTTAAATCGGCACCTATTCCATTCATCATATTTATTCTTCTCTTTTAAGAATAAAATATAAAACGTTAACTGAGAAATTGGATGAATAATGGAGCCATCCTGTGGCCACCTAGTACAGATGAACTGCAGGCCTGCAGCACAGCCCCTGTACCAAAAGGCGGAGGCAGTTTGCCCCTTATCATCCACCGTCTAACTATCCTCTGCACAGCTACCACCCTCAGGTCATAAAGACAGGAGCTGAGGCATCTAGAAGGAAGGCAGGGGGGATTAGTTCTCTCTGATTCATCATGAGGGCGACAGTGGGATTAGTGTTTACTTTCTATTTCAGCTTTATTCTTAGCATGAAGTAGCTTCCATCTTCCCAGCGCAGGTATCTAGTTGTATTCCTAAGACATGGTTTAACCTAGCTGTGATGGAGGAATGATGTGTTTGTGTTTGCTGGCTTTCATAAAATTCTGCTCATTCCTAAGCTTTATCGGCTTATGGCATCAACACTGTCCAAATCTTATCCTCTGATTCCAACAATCACCTGTTTCTTTCCAGCCTATTGCCACTCCTGTTCTTTGCTTCCATTTCCCCCCGACCTGTACCCCAAATACCCTCCTCTTTGTCTAAAGAAAAACCTGGTGCCGAGTTGCTAATATACTCTAAACCTTGGTGTTAATCGGTGGCTGAGTGAATGTCCTTAAGGTTGGGTCGCAGCAGCTAGTACCTAGGAGAAGGGAGTGGAGGACTTTCGGGTGGTATACTAACCTTGATGACAACGGCAGTGACGGTTTTGTCCGCGCAGAAGAAGGTGTTGGAACGGCGGGCATACTGCTCGGAGAACTTGCGCATGATCTCCACCGACTTGTCGTCGGAGGCTGCCTCCGCTCCTGCGGCTGCCAACACCAGATTCCATTCAGTTCGTCCCGATTCCAGTCAGGGGAGGGTAAAAATGTGCGTCCCAGAAATTTGGGAGATCGGCCCAAACGTACCTTGAGCTCGGACAACCCATCTGCCGCGGGGTCGTCCTGTGGGCGCCGTCGAGGCCGGGCGGAAGGGGAGCCCCCCGCACCCGACGGTGGTGGCGACGGCGGATGTCATCGCCGGCCGGTGCCCACCCGCCGATCTGGAGGAGGCGCTCGCGGTCGTGGTTGGGCGGAGGGGAACGGAGCGGAGCGAGGAGAGCTGCGTGAGTGAATGGCCCAGAGCAGAGCGGAGAGATGGGGAGCAGAGGCTGGTGAGGGGCTTGGGGAGCTCAGTGGCAGCGTGAGGATGGAGGATGGAGAGGCGGATGGAGCAGCGGCGGCCGTGCGTGTGGTCCGTGGATAGAGACGGAGAGAGCCTGCGCCAACGCGAATTCTCGATGCGGTGTCAGGTGCGGCCGCGTGGGAGAAAATATCCCAAGCCCTCAGTGATATTAACCCAAAATGCGGTGTGTGAAAAGTATCCTAACCGAAAAATTCAGCTCAAACAGCGATTTTCTACAGGAGAATAAAAGGGACAAATCCGAAGTTGTTAGATAATTATGTGGATCGTATCGTGAACCGATTTTTATTTACGTCTACATTTAAAATTGTAAGTCGTTCGGCAAATCTAAATATATAAATTTTACAATATATGTAAGTATATGTTTCTTTAGATATATAGCAAATTTAAATTTATCAAAATGATCTATATTTTAACGGAGAAAGTAGGAGGTAATTATCTGAATTTTTCTCACACCTAATACTAGCATGTGTTTAGTTGCAGAGTCCAGCTGGATTGGGACGGTTCGACCCGGTTGAACCAGCGTGTGCGTTTGGTTGGGAGTTTCGATGAATCGGGTCCGACCCACGTAGGAATATTCGCATGAGATCCGGGTTGGAATGGGTCCTCCGAATCGGAGGAATCATTCCGACCCACTTCAAACCCGTCACAGCTCCGTCTCGCTCGGGCCAGCGCGAGCGCGGGGCGGGTGAGCGGTAGGCGCAGACCCGGGCAGGGGCGGCGCCGCAGAGCCTGCCGCGATCGAGGAAGGTGGGGGCGCGGCGCGCGGCCCGGTTAGGGGCGCCGCCGCGGCCGAGGAAAGGGCGGCGGCCGTGAAGGAGGGGCAGAGAAGGTGGGGGCACAGCGTCGGGCGGAGGAGCGAGCGGCGGCGTGGCGCGGAGCTCGGGCGGAGGAGCGAGCGGCAGCGCGGCCGGCCCGGGAGGAGCAAGCAGCGTCGCGGCCGGCAGGGGCGAGCGCGCGCGAGGCAGCAGCTACTCGGCAGCGGTCGGTGCGGGGCAGAGCCAGAGGAGAAGGGGACGAGCAGACGAAAAAAAAAATAGGATGACAGGTGGGGCCCGCGGATGGCTGTTGCTAACGGTGTGGCATCCATGCCATCCTCTAAAATAACTGGATCCATCCCTCTAATCAATCAAATAATAGGCAGGTTGAAGCCGGATTGAATCCAACCTAAAAATACAGGGATGGATACAATCCATCTTCAAACCAAACACATGCTAAACCTTACTTACGTGCCCCAATGATGGGTAACATTTTCTTTTTCTCTCCGTATCGAGTAATTGCTGAGCAGTTGTGAATAAAAGCGGCACGAGCCGAGCTGCCAGCGTGCCAGGCATAGAAGCGTCAAAACCGCGCACAACCCAATACGAGACAGGTTTGAAGGCTTGCATTTTCATTTCATGGAAGAAGCATCTTCAATTCTTAATGTTTTACAACTCCTGGCTCAATGGGAGCATACATGATACAGCAGCTACGAAGAAGCAAAAAGGCCCATCCGAATAGAAAAAAAGAAGAAGGATGGGGGTCCTTGCACAACTGAAGATGCTAACCTTCCGCATATACACTGGAACTTTTGCCTGCCTTGTTTACAAGACACAGATCACTCTATATACTTACAATGGTTCTCGCCTATTTTCCCGTTCATATGAGTCCTCTCTAACTGTACAGAAGAATGAAATAATCATTCGACCAGCTGCCCTTTTTCGCTTTCCTCAGCTTCTTGCAATGAGTCCAGCCACGTTCTGGGCAACCTTTTTCTTGGCCTCCGATGAAATCGGTGAATCGCCGATATACATGTCGAAGAAAGCCTCTGCTCATCAAACAAGAAGCAGTTTAGTCAAATGTGAAAGAGGCACAAGTTACTTCCTCAATATAAGCTTATCCGTAGTGTTCTCTTTCAGCACTTTCATATATGTTCAGGGACTCAAGAGTACGAGGAAAGCAAAGTGCAAAAAGTATAGCATCTTCTGTAAATATTTACTTAGCAAGTTTTTACTTACTGCAAAGATCTTTGCTCTCAACAGCACCAATTTGTTTCCCATCAACTGCATAGAGATGTTCTTGTCAAGACCGATCCAATATTACAGTGGAGAACAATTCAAAAGATTCTAGCTAGCCTAAGTTACTTACTTTCTGTTATTAGCTTCCCATCTGATGTTTGACAGAAGTCGATTTTTGTACCCTGCAGTTATATTGACATATTATCACTGTAATGAAGCTGAGCACAAAGGACGACTGCAGAGTGGGCAACATCAACAACACTTTATCACTATATTCAGACCTAAATCGATTTATAAAATGCACCGAGGGAAAAACTTCCTGGATTATAAACCTACTATACATTTCAACGGCATACTATACAAGGAACGCAGGGTGTAGGTAACTAGTCATGTGATAATGTCTAAAGTTACAGGGCACCAAACGATGGGGTGGACCTTACCACAGGTATGGCGATATCTTCCGTGAAGTGAGAACCAAAGGTCTTCAAGCAGTGGTAGTCTGTGTTAGGATTCATCTGGTTGAATGAAAATATAAAAGGCCTGTAAGTCTAATGTTCTACGCTCTACAGACTAGTAAAGAAGTGCAGTAGCAACTGAGCCACAAAGTACCTTCTTGAGACGCAGGCCAAGGGACTTCTCAAACACACTGCAAAAACAATAAGAGAATTGTGAGCCTCGTCTTGCAAAGACTATATTTTCAGGGAGAAAAGTGAAACGAAAGTTTTTTTTTGTCTTACTCTCGCACTGCACCAACGCTGAGGCCATTGTAGTTAACTACCAACCTAACCCTCATATCAAGGTTTTCCCTGGAAAATGGTAATACAAGTTTTGTTAGTGGATAATAGAATGTATAGGCAGAACTATTGGGTTTCGTATCATGCTTTTACAACAACAAATTTAGTGTCAGCTTTCAGAAGCCTAGAGTCTACTTGCCCCCTGAACAAATATGTCCACTCTGAGGATGAAGTGATCTTATGTGAGTGAGGCTGTGAGCTTTGCATGAGCACCTATCTGTTATGTATCATTGTCAAAAACATGCTGACATGAATGACACAAATACTCATGTAGATATAAGCAGGAACCCTAATGATAAGATATCAACTGATAGGAAGTATGCAGTGCTCCCAGAAACCACCTAGCACAATAACATATCCAGCTCAGTGGATGCTCCAAAACTTGGATCCTATAGTACTTAACAAGGCAATTAAATTTTGTGCAGTCACATTAAAAGGGGCTAGAGCCCTGTTTGGAAGAAGAGGATTGATGTAGACGTTTTAGGATTTAATTTAAGTTTTACTATAAGTATTTGAGAAAGAAAAGGTTGTATTATGAACCCTAAAAAATTGGATCCCAAAACCTCCTTTCCAAATAGGCAGGGTAAGTAACAAACTTAGAGAATTATCACCAAAGAAACTCTGACGACAATATAGGAATGGTGATATACTGATATCTCAACATACCTGAGAAGATCTCTATAGAAATCAGGGTTCTCCATCAGTTTGTCCGTTGGAACAGAAGCATACTTAGGACCCAACTTCTCACGAATAGAATTCGGTTGCATATCTATGAGAAAATTTCATCAGCAACAAAAAGAAGCTTCTAAAATAGACAGTATTCATTGCCAAAATCATACAAACAACAGAAACAATTTTAAAATTCTTTAACTTACATAAACCAAAAGCGTACAGGTTCAAATTCTTGACCCTCATTACTCTCATGCCTTTGAAACCTATCCCAACAAGGACCTGCAAATTCAACCATCAATGGGAACTGTCACAAAAGGAGGCATCAACACCAAGAATTTTGACAGAATGATATAAAAACTGGAAAGTGATAGACCAAAACTGAATAGTGCAAGTCAAGTTATTAACAATCCACAAAACAATTGGAGTATGCAGATACAGTATGAATAATAAATCATTATACACAACATAGTCATGTAAACTTCAAATTCTACATCATCAAAGAAAAATCGTGATAACACCAAACAAACAAGTATGACATATTCCAGCTGGTTATATTAATATATTGGATCTTGCTTCACCACTTGTCTGACTATATAAGTAGTACATTCATAGGTGGGTTTTATTACAACAATTTCTATACATAAGAAACAAAATCAATTTCTATGAAACAAGGGAAGCTAGGATTCTAAAGAAAAGAAAAGTACCGGTGCAGATGGACTGGAGTCATCTTCCAGAAATGCTGGAAACTTGATTCCAGTTTTTGGTTCAATGGCATCTTCTTTAAATATAGTACTTGGCACAGAAGGAGAGGCACAACTTCGGCACTTTCCTTCTACATAAGGCTGGTCCACCAGTCTGCTGATATAACCATCAGTATTTCTTAATGTGATAGCCTCTGCAAGCATTATTGGCGATCTTGTCCATTCAAACAAGGAAAGGATCAGTCAACTGAGAGAGATATACAACAGAAACAAGAGCGAATGATGAAGCTAAGAAAAAGAATGAGAGGAAAGAACAGAACAGAATAAGGAGAGTGCATCACAAGTACAAACAATTGTATCTGAGTATTGGCCTTACATATTTTCGAGTGGCGGTGCGACAGCAGCAGTGCCAGCAAGGGTGAGTAGATTGCAGGCGCCTTGTTTCTCAAAATCATTGCACAATCGCCCAATCATTGCGTTTGCAAGCCTAGCTAAGAGTAGCTGTATTGCTTGCTCTTCTCTTACTAGAAACCCCAACTGCAATCTAGTCAAATTTTGCATGTGGGAGCTCACTTGCTTCATATGCAACTGACAGGATCTAGAGCTGGTCACTGCTATAGCTGACAGCCAGTGGAAAATCTTAGGATCAGATGGTCTAGAAAGCCAGAAAAAGAGAGCTCTGGAGAACTTGTTGAGGCGATTGAAAGCTCCATGGACCATTACATTTCCAGAAGAACAAATTTTCCGGTGATGTCTTAAAGAAGTCCCCACCACGGAACCAGCATGTGAAAACAAACTCAAACCAAGGTCATGAGACAATGGAAGCTCTGATGGGAACTTGTATACATATCCCTTGTCAATATCAAGGTTGGATAGAATTAACTGATTGGGCTTCATCATGAATCGTCCTTCCAAAACACAGGCTTCTGAATGTAGGAAGTTGAATGTTGGGAATGCGGAAAATTTAGCGATCTGTCAACTGGAATAAAGTAAGATGAATCAGATAAAGAGGTCTTTTACAGTAAGAAAGTACAAGTATCTAGCAAGGATATGCATATGATGTCAAATAAAATATTTCGCCGGTGACCTGGAGTACTATTCAATCTTGACCTTGCTCTTGCGACATTTTTGACCAAGTCAACGGTTAATAGGCTAAATTTACAAAATTATGATAAAAGAAGTTTGAAGGGATATAACTGACATAGGTGACCTGGAACATAATCTCGCTAGCTAAACAGGCTTTAACAGCAATATTTCAGTAAAACCAGATTTTTTTTTTACAAAAAGGTCCTTTGTTGACCAAAATAATCACGCAAAACTATTACCTGAGCACAATGCCTTCATGTATCAAAATTGAATTAAAATGACCATTATGCCAGCCAAGCAATTTTTTTTCCTCTGCGACCAAAATCCGTCCTAGCAAACACCAACCACCCTGCCACCTCACGATCCCAACGACCGAAAAACATAACTCTGATGACCAGCAATCCAGTCTAAAAAATATGCAATTTCCCCGACGCGGATCAACAAGCCTCCACGAAACCCACCCGCATTCACATCTTCCCCATCACAAATCGCACCGCAGACGAAAAGCTCGAAGAATCACCGAACCTGTAGGCTCCAAATCGGCCGGAGAGGATGCCGCGGCAAAAACAGGCGAAGGGCGAGAGGCGGGGCAGGGAAGACCGCCAACGATCCGCACCTACGATCCCCCGGCGGACGGGTTATCGCGGATACGGGCGCGGGATTAAGCAGCCGCGGCCCGGAATCCGAATCGGGAGGGAAATGGGGAGGCGAAAAGGAGCTGCTCCGGGGGTTCCCTCTGCCTCCCCAAATCCGAATTCGCTCTCGCCGGCTCGCCGCGCCCTCGCCCTCCCGTGGGGTGGAGAGGCGAAGAACGCGTGCTCGTGCTCCGACGCTGGCTTTTCCTCCTCCTCCTCCTCCCCTCTCTCCGCCGCCTAATTGAACGTGAAATAGGGCTCGGTAGCTTCCCTCCTTTACTTTTCGCCGGGAGGCCACGCAAAGTTTCCTAGATTTATGTCCAAGCCCTCCTCTCCGTTCATGTCTGGATCCTGATCGGATACGCTGAAAACGTAGGGGCCGGGGTAAGAAGTTCCGACCGTTCCGGGAATGTGCTGGTCCTGGTCGGGGAACCGCGGGGATATTCCTCGGGATGATCGGACGGCCGCTAGGCGTCGAGCGAGTAGGTTGGCCGGCGGTGGCCGTTGATGTGACGTGTCCCCGGGGTGGTGAGGTCTCGCGCGTCGACCGCGGAGAGAGGAACGCGGACGGCGGCTGAAACACGTTGAAAACGGGCGGGTCCGACGTGTTCAGAGATTTCGCCGGCAATTTGATTTCGCTCCTGCTTTGACTTTTTGACAGGTAATTGCAACGATCAGTTTGGAGCAGCTGCCTCTCAAATCTCAGGTAGAGCTCTTCTATCCAAGTTCTAAGTACTAACCCAATCCATAACTCTTTTTCTTTCCTCTTCCAATCAAAGAAGTCCGATTAGTTTGATTTGAAAATTTAGCTCGTTAAGATTAGGGCAGGTCAAAATATCAGTAAGAACTTTTTTGCTAAAATTTTAACAACTAATTTGTGAGATGGGCTATTTTCTAATTTCAACCAAATAATTGCCAAAATTTATGGTTGCTAAAATTTTAACGGTGCAAATTTTAGAGCTAAACTAATCAGGCTTCTAAGTAGAAGAAGGGATGTCCCAAAACACTCGCTCAGCTGGTCCGATCAGCCAATCGTACCGCGCGCGCGCACAATCAACCTCGCTTGTGTTGCCTAGCACCCTGAGCTAAGCATTGTGTGATGTGGTAGTAAATACCGTGGTAATGATCATGCTAGACTTGCATGATACCGCATGTCACATTGATACATACAGTAAGATGGACATTGGCCAATGAACGAAGCACATGCCGATTCACACGTGTCGATGAAGGAAAACATGGGGCATCTTCCTGGTGGTGGGGCCAACGTTGAAGGGAATTGACCATGTCCTGTATGTTTCCTTACTTATACATTTTCTTTAGTCACTCTCTTACACTAATCATCCGCGACCATCCTAGTTCTTCCACCGTCGTTTTGGTTTTTTTAAAAAAAACATCGTTTTGGTTAGAGAGGAAGGAGATTGTGCTGCTAGCCAATAGAAAAAAAATACCTTTGAATTGTGACTTACACATGTACTGTACTGATTCTTTTTCTCTTTTCTCCTTGCATTTACCACACCAACTCCATTCAGATTTTCTTTCGAACTGATTCTATTCAGATAGTCAAACCCGAGACCACTGCACAAGAGGTGTTGTTCGAACTCGTAAACAGAAGGATGGTCATCGCTCACCGGACTACGCAGTCGCCGCTAAAACATCCTAGCATACCAGGTGCGGAAGATCCGGACCCACCACTAATAGAGACTTCCCCATCCCAGCACCTACCTACCCCACCACCCCTTTGGCCCCTCTTCCTTCCATTCCATAGCTTCTTCTTCTTCTGTCCGGTCCCACCCTCTCTCCATTTTTTTTTGCCTCAAGACCAGCGGAGCCCTCCCCCCATCATTTTCGCCCTTGGGCCTATAAATGTCCGCCCATCCCCTCCCCACCGTCTTTCCTAAGGCTCTCCACCACTTCTTCCGCAAGCGCCCCGCCGCCCGCTTCCCCCGGCTCCGCGTTTGTTTCTCTCCTTTCTCTTCTCCAGCGAGGGCGGGTCTTAGGCTGATTCTGGCTATGTCGTCGCCGACGAACGGCGCAATCTCGCTTGCCTACGGGCCGCTGACGGGACAGGGGCCCTGCACGACCTGCTGCTCCTACCTTCGACGACGTCTTCACGGACAAGGACCTCCTCGGCGTCGACGCCACTCTCCTTGGCGGGGCTGCCGTCGACCAGACGCTTCTCCTGTTGCTCTTGTGCCCTGGGGTGAACGGCTGCGGTGGCGATTGCTTCACCTCCGTCGAGGGTTTTGGAGCCCAGGTGGCACAGCCTTCACGTGCCGTCACAACCGCCATCGTCGCGGCCGACGCCGGACCCTTCTCACTCTCCCCCCATCCTCGCCCGCGCCAGTTTTGTGGGGGGTCGCGATCGCCGCCGCCGCCGGATCCTTGTCGATCGCGCCCCAGACTACTCCCGCGCCGGTTTCATAGGAGGTCGCAACCGCCGCCGCCGCTGCGGATGGCAGTCCCCGCGCCCGTGCCCGCGCCACCTTCCCCTGCACTGCCGCTGGTGCACAACACGTCAACACCGGCAGCCGGACCTCCATCCGCCGCGGGCTGACCAGGTACGTGAGCGTGCGCGGTGGTCGCCAGCCGATGCGCTTAGCGCGAGTAAGCGTGATTAACTAATTCATATGACTAACCGCCGCCGCACGTGTGGGGCCAGGCACAGGTGGACGGGGCGGTACGAGGCGCACCTCTGGCCTCTGGGACAACACGTGCAGTGCAGGAAGGAAGGCCAGAAGCGCAAGGGCCGCCAAGGTTTTCCGTTTTGTTTCGGCCTGCCGTACGTCGTCCGGGTTTTGAATTTGCAAATGCCTGGACTCTTGCAAGTTGCAACGATAGCTAGAGCGCCAACAGACCAGAGAGGCAGGGCCCGTAGCGACGATTTTTTTGGTTGGTGTTTATCGGATATTTGATGCTAATTAGAGGTATTAAATATAAGCTAAATGTAAAACCAATTGTATAAATGAAGACTAATTCATAAGATAAATCTATTAACCCTAATTAATTTATCATTAGCATATGTTTACTGTGGCACAATATTGTCAGATCATGAACTAATTAGGTTTAATGGATTCGTCTCACGAATTAGCTTCCATTTATGCAATAAATTTTATAATTAACTTATATTTAATATTCCTAATTGGCATTCAAACATTCGATATAATAGAATTATATTTAGCCCCGAAGAACCAAACAGGTGTCTGAGCATGCGCGCGCTGCTTAGATGTACATGAACAGGTTTTCCTGTGGTATTAACACGTACGATAGATGGATTGTGATATGCAAAGCTGGAATGTTGGCATTCAACTCAAGAATCTGGTTGGGCAGGCATGCATGACTTTGAGGGAAAGACAGGGAACTGTTACATGCTCCGAATATGACTGACTCGCTGTTGCTTGCAGCTGTTGTGCATATATGGCAATGAGTTGCAATATGAGTTTGGAGTAGGAATCGAAAACCATAAACTATGTCGTTAGATTTGATGTGGCTTACCACCACTTTTACTCATGCTGCGCTACTACTTGTACTTGCATTGGAAATAAGATATGAACAATACAATTTAATCTGATTCAGCCCATGCTTAGTTTGTTTGGGGATCGGAAGCCATTCTGAAAATCGCTCAATTGTTTAGCTACATTATGAATATATTTACCATGCACCAGAATTAGATTCCCACAACAATTTCTTGTTCTGTTTTGAACTCAATTATTCTGGCTGTGAACTGAGAAATGTCTGGTTACATATTACTTTTTGGTTGAGCTATGTTCTATTCTCCATTTTTATGCTGCACGAAGAATTTTGTAGATGTACTCGCATCTTTGCTCGTGATATATGACTGAAAAAGGAGCTTTTTTTCTTTCTTTTTAGAGAGAAAAACTACATCAGAGAGATTGAGGATATGCAGAACATGCGTAGGCAAGATGTTGTAGGTTCACTGAGGAGGTATTTTTGTAACTTTGCAACCATACGATGTTCATGGCTGTTTGTATATGTACGCTTGCAAATTTATGATGTCAACCTTCAGGAATAGCAGTGGGTTTTCTAGAGGTGCATCAATCTACAGGGGAGCAACAAGAATGTAACTTTCAGTTGCAGGAGTTCATCAATTGATCGATGTCTTCGTTGCCGGTGATAGTCTGCTTCACTCCCTCGATTTGTTTTGTCAGACACCACCAACATGGACGCTGGCAGGCGAGGATCGGCCGTGTTGCAGGCAACAAGGACCTGTATGTATCTTGGGACTTTCGGTAAGAGCCTGTAATTCGGACATCTCCTCGTACCAAGAATATACTGAACGAATTTAGCCTTTCATATCAGAGTCTAGCATGGAAGTACGCTTATGTAGTCGTAGTATATAGGGAGCTATGGTCATCATATTCTTAGCTTTCTTTAAAGATAATATTCATGTTTCATCATGCAATGGCTATTTTTATGATTGTTCTAATCATGAGTCATGACTCATCCGGGCTAATATGAATCATGCTCCTTCGCAGCAACCGAAGAATAGGATGCAGAGGCGTATGGCATCGCGGCACTGAATCATGCTCAGAGCCCAGCCGGTACAACCTGCGAGAAATCCGCTCAGCGCGACATCCCCATCCTTGGCCCCGGGAGGCGGCTGGATCGGAAGCCAGCTCCAGAGGCACAAGGCCAGGTCGCTCTCTCAGCGCTCCTTCATTCTCCCAGTCCCAGCAGTCGAGCAACAGCCTGCCGCCGTACTTCCTCCCCAACCTCCAGCAGCCGCTGCCACCCCAGCCTCTGCCGATCTACAACTACTGCTCCGGGTTTGATAGTACTCACCAGAAATTTGTTCTGCTTGGAACAACAAGCACATTGCTGGCAAATGACACAAGAAACTAGTCTCTACTCAGCGCAGCACTATGTGAAATGCCACAATCGTGAAGACTGCCCAACTTTATGCCTTCACTTGTGGAGGAGCATCACCCTGCAGAGCAGGATCGGATTTGACGGCATCAAGTATCTTGAAGAACTCCTCAGTAAGAGCAACAGGCCGGTGCTGAGGAACATGCTTAAGGATTGGGGTGTCATCTTCAATCACCTCGCATTCATAGTCTTCAGGAACACCCCAGGGATCCCATTCTGCCATTCATTGCAATGCAGAATCACACCATAACTAATTGAACCAAAGTTTTGTATCAGCCGACAATATACGGAAACATATATGCTGGAACTGAAAGCATAGAACATCGTTATGCAGATAAGCAGAGTTGCAAATACAGTATCAGACACACTTGGCAACCTATAAATTGAACATAAATCTTCCAATCCATGCACTCAACAGAGCTTTTGCAACTAAAAAAGTTTGTTTCTCAAATATCACACTAATATAAATTTAAAGTTCTGCAGCTCTATGGACAAAATATCACACTGACCGCATTTGGTAAAACTCAATTTAAATGGAGCAATACTATGATACCTCAAAAGCCAAAATGAGCCACTTCCTCATCTTCTCCTTCATCTTCCTCGTCTTCATCATCCACAATAAACCCAGACTTTTCGAATTCCTCCTCAAATTCCTCATCTTCTTCATCCTCAGCATCATCCATCATGCTTGAAGCAGGATTTTTGTCCTTCAAACCAGTGCTGAGCACCACAGTTTGTCCTTTAGATTTCATCATATCTCTCTGCAATTTTTCCATATTCTCCTTCCTGCGTTCTGCCTCCAATCTTTCCTTCTCAGCAATCCTCTTGTCAAGATCAGCCCTGGAAATTTCCAAAGACCAATTAGTAACAAGGTTGCAGGTATGTGCAGGCACATTAGTCTTCTATCTCATCTTAGGGAACAAGACCTGTAGGTTTCCATATATTCCTTGGCGCTTGCTTCTATAGCTTCATAAAATGTACTGACTCCAGTACCAGCCACCGCAGATACTCCAACAGAGCGTAGATTCTTGTAGAATTCGTCAAGGACCAGAGAGAGGCTACGGGTATATGTAGCGGAATAAGATTTGTCCGACTCCAAAGCTGTCTGAAACGCCTCAAAGTCTTCCATCCACTGGTCCAGTAATAAAACAAGGTATTAATGCCAGATTGTGAAGCGGCCAAACTGGTGGAATACATAGCATGATAACTCAGGTGAACATACACATACTTCACAGTAAGAAAATTCAGATAAGTGAAAGGAGAGTCATTGCATGGCATGTAAATTGCAATTTTGGCATGATGCAAATGGGATAGAATCAACAACAGAGGAAAATCATAGATGGTATACATACTTCGATAGCAAACTCGTGCTTGGCGACATCAACCTTGTTGAATGTCAGGACTAGAGGGAGGCGGGTTTTGTAGAGAATACTGCAGGCATAAAGCATATTGCTCATAAAAGTAACAGGGCTTGTTGATCTGGGTGTGTCGACAACATATGCAACAACCGTTGGAAATGTTGATGCAAAAGCTTCAGTAATGATAGCTCCCGAAGCCGACCAAGTGAAGATCTCAATCTGCCCAGGAGTGTCCACAAGTACATAATCCAGTTGATCTGCACGTCTTTCAATGACAGACACAACCTACGAATGAATATCAACGTCATGTTAGCTGAACAAAACAAAGATAGCAGGAAAATCCATTTCCCATATACACAAAGAAACAATATATTTAAGTTGAATTATTCAGCATGGCATCAGATAAATACCCTGACACTCGTATGTAGGCTGAATTGAGCACAATTTCTATGGAAGTCAGCATGGGATGGTAATAATAGGCATCGCATCTAGAATGCATTATTTAGCACATTTAAGCAGTATAAAGACATTGTTTCACAAAGCATATTTAGTTCTATGTCTTTAATTCCAAATCATGTTATCTTCAGTAGAATCTCAACAGTGCACAGCATCTTGTTACTACTGCTGAGCATTCACTTTCCTGTTACTGGAAGATCCATGCCTGACCCGCAAATTGAAAAATTATCCCTAAGTTCAAGTGCAGCTCCGAAGCTATCTAAATATTGATTGCGAAGCTGCAACTGATAAATTATCATTCAACTCTTCAGATACATGTAAAAAAATGATTTGCTTTCCTAGTAACTATTTAGTCCC